>NW_025334011.1:15543892-16143892 GCF_019186645.2 Phyllostomus hastatus | reverse complement strand
ATCCAATTCCACATTTTCCTGTCTATAGTGATAGTTATGTCAATTTCATAATGTCAGGGCGGATTTTATTATATAGACTGGAGGTCAGCTGTCTAGGTCAGCAAAGTATTACTGGCATTAAGTGCCGAGTGGCTATTTATGTTGGGAGAAAACAATTCTATTTAAAAGACCACAGAAAAGAAAATGAGTTAAAAAGAAAACTTTAAAATATAGGAGTTCTTATCCCTTTTCTTCCTTTAAAGAAAACAATCTTATAAGAAAAAGATCTGAAACTTAACAATCATGCTGTGCTTGTTTCCCTCCTGAGACACTCACAGCTCTATGTCTGGGCAGATTTGAGAAACAGAAAACAGCCTCTATTTCCTCCAGAAATATTATCCTGCTGCCTTCCATTCTCACTGACATTCTCACAATAGCCAAAAACAGTTAAAATATTTAAATTCTATTTTTATCAAAGGAAAACATATGAAAATTTAAAAAATTTACACATCTTGTAAAAACAGTATTTTTTTCTTCAACACAAGTTGTGTTTCTCAGAAGCACCCTCTTTATTTCTTTATGTTATTTCTTCTGATAATTACCTATATAATTCTAAATACTACTCTCACTCTGATTTTCAAATTCTAAATATTTTCTTTTGACTTCGTGGTATGAAGGATGGACATTTGGAACTCTTATGAAACTATCCCACCCTTCAATTTCCTCATTCTTCCACCCTCCAGACTGTAGTGTTAAATAACACTATAATAAAATCAATAATCAATGTTACATATTAATGGCTATGACAGTTTTATTCATTGCCAAGTAAAATCTTGTTCTATGGTTGTGTTTTCTTGTTTTTTGTATTGAAACTTTTTGTTTTTCTTGGAATTGACACTAGCTTTAATTTTATTTGCTAGTTTTTAGAAAAATCTATTACAAATTCTTCTCAAATTCTTCACAAGAGCTATGACACCTGTGATACTACTTTAAATATTTTCCACATGGAAAATATAGTAGGTAGTCTATTTTTCCAATTTGTTTTCTCCTAGGGACATATTTCTTGAATCCATCTACCCTTCTTTTCCAATCTGAATGATGTAATCTAGCTTTTTGCAGAGAGCATGTTGGGACTCCCATTGCTTCCATTCCTGTATCAGGTCCCTGTTCCTTAGATTTGCTCTTTGTTTTGCTTGCTTATTCTTTTATTTTGCTGCATAACATCATCCTGAAGCTTCCTGAAAAAGTGAATGAGAATTTGGCAAGTAACATTTCTGAGACCTTAAACTTTGAGGTCTAAATTGTGTTTATATCTAAAACTGTGTTTATATCACCTTTGTGCTTTTGATGGGCTGGCTGCATATGGATCATAATTTTTGTTTCACAATTCTTTAGGTATTGCCCCATTGTCTTCTAAGCTCCTAATGTCTCTGATAAGAAGTCTAATGTCTTTCTGATACTTTATCCTTTGGATATAGCAAGGCTTTTTCTCTGGAAGCTTTTTGGATTAAAAAAATCTTTGGCATTTTAAAAATTCATATCATACTTTGCTTTACTTGAGTCCTTTCTTATTTATTTTGCTGGGCTCATGATTTTATTTCTAGGAAATTATTTTTTATTTTTTATTGATCGAATATCCTCTCCCTTGTTTTCATTTTCTCTTTTTTTTGTATTACCTATTATTTGTTTGTGAAATTTTAAATCAATCATGCAACTTTCCAGAATTTTCCTTTCATGTTTTATATCTTTTCGTCTTAGGTTCTACTTTCTGAGATTTACTCCTCAACTTATCTTCCAATCCTTCTGACATTTTTTTGTGTACTTAATTTTTAATTTTCAAGTATTGTTTATTTTCTCACTATTTTTTATGGAGTCAATATCTTCTCTTAGCTCTTTGAAGATATTAAGTAAAGGTTTAAAAATTGTTCTCAGTATTCTGCATTATCTCATTTCCCCTGAATGCCTAGACTTCTTGGATACCTCTTTGTATTAGAAAGCTATTTGGAATATGTGTATGTGCAGGAGGACATATCTACTAGGGCTTCATGAAAGTCCCATAGCAGAGGCCCAGCTGTTTCAGTGAGTATTATCAAATGTCAGCACATGCAAATGTTCCCTCATCCTCCACTCAGTCTTTTTATATCTCAAGAGAAGAGGGTTCTCCAGTCTCCAGCCTTGGGGAATATGCCTAGTTGCTTAAATGTTTGGAACTGAGTCATGGAAAAGAAGTGGGTGTTTCAATATTCAGTACATAGGTTTTTAAATTTTATTTTCTAATTTACATATAGTAGTCTTCACTCTTCTTGGTTTACAGTTTTATGAGTTTTTGGCAAATGCAAAGAGCCACAAATCATCACCACAATAGAGAAACAGAACAGTTCCATCATCCTCCAAAATATCCTCATGCTTGCCCCTTGTAGCCTGTCTGTCCTCCAAGTCCTAACCACTAAAAAACACTGATCTTTTTACCATTCTTAAGTTTTTCTTTTGCCAAAATATCACATAAATTGAATCATTCCTTCTTTTTTAAAAATTATTTTGTCATTGTTCAAGTATACTTGTCTGCATTCATTCTGTTTAAACTGATTTTTAGACAGAGGAGAGAGGTAGAGAGAGAGAAAGAGAGAAAAGAGAGTCATTGATTTGTTTTTCTATTTATGCATTTTTTTGGTGGGTTCTTGTAACTGCCCTGATCTGGAATTTAACCTGCAACCTTGGTATATCAGGACAACACTTGAAGCAACTGAGCTACCCAGCCAGGGCAGAGTCATTCATTCTTTACATATTTGTGTTTAGTTACTTTCATTTGGCACCATGCATAAGAGATTCATCCATCTTATTACTTATAACAGCAATTTATACACCTTCCCTTTTTTTTGCTGATTAGTGTTCTGTTACATGGAGGCATCACCAATTGTGTTTCCAGTCCTCTGCTGAAAGACATTTGTGTTTGTTCCAGGTTTTGATGATTAAAGATAAAGCTGCTATAAACTTTTGCATACAGGCCTTTGCATGTAAATAGGTTTTCACTTCAATTGCACCCTTAAGGGTGAGATTGCTAAGTCACATGGTAAATATATATTTAACTTTGTAAGAAACTGACAAAGCTGTACTGTTTTGCATCTGAATCAGAAATGTATGAAAGTTCCAGTTGCTCTACAACCTTACCAGGATTGGTATTACTAGAATTTATCTGTATTTTTTTTTCATCATTCTCATAGGTGAATAGTGGTAGCATGTGTTGGTTTTAGTTTGTATTTTCCTAATGACTAATAATGCTGATCATCTTTTCAAATGCTTATTTATATCTTATTTGGTGGAGTAACTTTTGAAATATTTTGCTCATTTTTATATGAGGGTTTTGTCTAGTTGTTGAATTTCAAGAATGCTTTACCCTGGCTGTTGTAGCTCAGTGGATTGAAGGCTGGTCTACGAACCAAAGGGTTGCTGGTTCAATTCCCAGTCAGCGCACCTGCCTGGATTGCCAGCCAGGTCCCCAGTAGGGGATGCATGAGAGGCAGCCACACATTGATGTTTCTCTCCCTCTCTCCTTCCCTTCCCTTCTAAAAAATAAAATAAAATAAAATAAATCTTTTTGAAAAAGAATTATTTATATATTCTGGATAGATCAGTCCTTTTCAGATGTTTGACTAGCGAATATTTTCTCCCAGTCTGTGGCTTATTTTTTCACTTTTTAAACAGTGGCTTTCACAGAGCAGAAGTTTTTCATTTTACTGGGTCATCATTTTTTCTTATATGGATTGTGCTTTTAGTGTTAAAACTAAGATTTCTTTGCTTAATCAAGGTCATAGAGATTTTCTTCTATTTTTTAAATAAAAGTTTTAGTGATTTATATCTAATGTTTAGACCTATAATCTACTTTGAATTAATTTTTGTGAAGATGTGAGATATATTTTTCATCTTTGTATGTCTAATTTTCCAGCAACATTTGTTGAAAAGATGATTCTTTAACCATCAGATTTCCTTGCCCCTTTGTCAAAAATAACCAGAACATACTTACATGAGCTTATTTCTGGACTTTATATCTCATTCCATTCATCTATTCTTGAATCAATATTTCACTGTCCTATTATAGTGAAACTTAAGGTCAGGTAATATGTGGCCTCCGGCTTTGTTCTACTTTTTCAAATTGTTTTGGTTCTTCTCTTTCTTTTGCCTTTCCATGTAAATTTTAGATCAGCTGTTGATATCTATAAAAATACCTCTGGGATTTTTATTGGGATTGTCACAGGTGAGATAGGTCCTTGGTGGAGCAGCACAGATAACTGTAAAGGACATATGTGAGATGCCTCTTAGAGGCTCCTAGAAAGAGTCAAGAAATCTTTGCAAAGGAATTACAAGTCAGCATGAATTATTCAATAGATTGGCTATAGACTTCTGCTTATGGTCAAGATGGAGTAACAGACATTATTTCCTTGCAGGAACAACTTAAAAATATATTAAACAATAGTTTTACAGACGTTAGATATCAGCCAATGAAGAACAGTTTTCTTTGAGAAATAAGGTGAGAATTATGCATGATGGAGTCGGGAATCTGGGGATGTAAAATCTGCTAAAATCTGCAGAACAGAATACCAGAGAGGAGAATGCTGTACAAAGAGGAAACTCCAGAGATCTCCAGAAAATAGCTACTGCATTTTTGGACCATAAGATGCACCTAGGTTTTAGGGGAGGAAAATAGGAAAAAAAATTTTGAAGCAAAAAATGTGGTAAAATATTTAATAACATAAATAGCATAATATTTCACCAATGTAAATGTAAACAGAACTCAACAGCAGCAGTAACAACCATTAATTCTCCCAAATTGGGGGGGGGGGTGAGTCTTATAGTCTGAAAAATACAGTATTCCATATTCTGTAGGCTACTGATAAATACATGCATGTAAGAAAACTATTTGAGGCAGGGGAGAGGATCTAATCTGAAGAGATTAGAGTGAACATACTTGTTATTCACATGGGACATGAAATAATGTCTACTGCTATCAGTCAAAAAGGGAAACATAATGGGAAACTCATAATGCAGGAATGGGTAGAACACTCAGGAAGATCTTGTCTAAGAAGTGGAGAATAATGAGCTTTAGACTACTTTGAATCTGCCCCCAAAATCAGAAAACCACATTCAAACAAATCAGTTTCACAATAACTTAACACATTCAAGAACAAAGCTTAAGAGGATGTACAGAAATAAAAAAATATTCAGCACCCAACAAGGTAAAATTCTTAACAATAGGCATTCAATGAAAAATTACCAGTCATGCAAAGAAGCAGGAAAATGTGATTCATGAAGAAAATAAAAACTGAACCAATCAAAGTGGACCTAGAGTGGAAACATATGCTAGAATTAGTGAACAAAGACATTAAGACAATTATTATAACTGTATGCCAGATGTTCAAAAAGCTTGAGGAAAGATTAAATAAGTAGAGGCATAATATAAATAAAATCCAAATCATACTTTGTAAGATAATAACTAAAATCTCAGAAATGAAAAAATTCACTGATAGAGTTATTGGCAAATTAGACATTATAAAAGAAATCACTATTAAATAGGTAAGTTGAGACAGAAAAATATTTGAAGAAATAATAACTGAAATTTTTTTCAATTTTGATAAAAACTAAAACATGATATATCCATGTTGATTAGTGAAATCCAATGGGACAAAGTGAAAGAAAGGAAGGAAGATGGGAGGAAGAGGAGGAGGGAAAAGGAAGAGGAGGAAGAGAAGACAACTTCACTAAGAAATTAAGAAACCCAATAACCAAATTCTCTAAACCATGAAAAGGAAAAAAATCTAAAAAGGAGCCATAGGGAAAAAAGACATATTAAGAACAGAGAAGCAAATACAGAATTACAGAAGATTTTTTAAAAATATTTCATTTATTTATTTTTAGAGAGGGAAGGGAGATAGATAGAGAGAGAGAGAAACATCAATGTGTGGTTGCTGGGGGTCATGGCCTGCAACCCAGGCATGTGCCCTGACTGGGAATTGAACCTGAGACACTTTGGTTCGCAGCCTGCACTCAATCCACTGAGCTACGCCAGCCAGGGGGGAATTACAGAAAATTTTTAAAAAAACCAAAACAAGTACAAAGGCAGTTGAGCAAGATCTCAAAAGTAGACTGGAAGAAAAATTGTCAACTGAGAATTTTATTCTCAGTGAAAATAACTTATAAATATGAACATGAAGTAAAGGCATTTTCAGATACAAAAGCTGAGAGAATTCATCACCAACAGAGACACAATACAAGAATGTTAAAGGAAGTCCTTCAGAAAGAATGAAAATACCAGAAGGAAATACAGATACACACAAAGGAAAGAAGAGCACTGAAAACAGTAACAATGTATGTAATATAAAAAGCCTTTTTCCTGCTTATTTAAATCTCTGCAAAGGGCAACTGACTACAGAAAAAAAAAACAATAATAATGCATTGTGGCATTTAAAACCTATTAGAAATAAAATGTTTGACAACAATGCACAAAAGATAAGGGGACTGAAGTAAGGTTCTTTTATAATATGTGATGTAGTTAATATCACTCGAAGTTAAAGATAAGTTAAAGATGTATATAACAGTAAGTTAATACTAGATAAATACTAGAACACCTAAAGCAACTGCTAAAATAACAAACTAAAATTACCTCTAATAAGTTAACAAAGGAGATAGAATAATAAAAATATTTTACTAATTTAAATAATGCATGAAATGAAGAAAAGGGACACAAGCAGATGGGACAAGTAGTAACACAGTAGATTTAAATCTAACTATAAAATTGAAGGACTTAAATGCCTGAAATAAAAGGTAGAAATTTTCAGATTTATTCAAAAAGCAAGATCCAACTATTTGCTGGCTATATAAAATCAAAGTAAATAGACACAAATTTACTTTTGGTTACTTTTAACTAAAAGTAAAAGGATGGAAAATGATATAGCATGCTAATACTAATTTATAAAAAGCTAGAGTGGTCATATCAATATCAAGCAAACTAGACTTCAGAACAAAGAATATTATGTTGGATAAATGAGATATTTCATGATGATAAAGACTTCAATGCATTAAGAGGACATAACATTGTTACATTTTTTTAGGTATCTAATAAAAAAACTTCAAAATACATGAAGCAAAAAACTGATAGAACTGCATGGAGAAATAGATGAATCTATGAATGTAATAAGAGAATTGAAATCTAATTGATGGAATAAGTAGACAGTAGACAAAATATTAGTAAGATGTGGATTTGAATAACATTATAAATTACCTTGACTTAATTGGTATTTATAGGAAATTTTATTTAATAATAATAGAAAACATACTCCTTTCAAATGTACATGGAACATTAGACAATATAAATTGTGCTCTGAGCCATAAAAAAGTCTCAATAAATTCTCTGACCACAATGGAATTAAGTGAGAAAATAACAGAAAAGTCTCTGAAAAATATCAGAATATTCAGAAACTAAGTAACACACTTCTAAATAACCCATAAGTCAATTAAGAAATCAAAAAGAAATTAGAAATATTTTGTATTGAATAGAAGTGAAAATATAAAATATAAAAATATGAGGAATGCCATTAATACAGTAATTATTGGGGGATTTAGAGTGCTAATTATCTATATTATTAGATAATAAGAAAGGTTTCAAATATTGATCTCAGTTTCCACTTTAAGAAACCAGAAAAAGCCCTGGCTGGTGTGGCTCAGTGGACTGAGTATCAGTCTGCAAAGCAAAAGGTCAATGGTTCGATTCCTAGTCAGGGCATATGCCTGGACTGCAAGCCAGGACCCCAGTTGGGGGCATGTGAGAGGCAACAAATTAATGTATCTCTCACATATCAATGTTTCTGTCCCTCTTTCTCCCTCCCTTCCCTTAACTTCAAAAATAAATAAAATATTTTTTTAAAAAAGAAAACTAGAAAAAATAGTAAACAGAAGATGGAACAGAAAAACAAAAGAAAAAAATCAGTGAAACCAAAAGCTGGTTTTTGAAAAAATAGGTAAAGTTGATAACCCTTAGCCATATATATCAGAAACAAAAAGAAAAGACCCAAATTATCAATATTGGGAATAAAAAGGTTAATATACTACAGATTTTTAAAGATATACATACATAATAAAGAATATTATGAACAACTTTCTGACAATAAATTTGATAGCTATGAGGAAATAAATTCCTTGAAAGATACAAACCACCAATGTTTACTCAAGAAGAAGGAGATAAATGGCTATCTGAATAGCCTTCTAAAACAAGGAGATGTAAGGCTATCTGAGTAGCCTTACACCTATCAAAGTAATTGAATGTATAGTTAAAATACTTCTTAAAAAGAAAATTCCATTTTTACTGGTAAATTTTACTAAACACTTAAGGAAGAAATAATACCAATTCTATATGAACTTTCCCAGAAAACTGCAGCATAGGGCATACTTTCCAGCTCATTCTATGGGGATTAACATTACCCGTATACCAAAATCAAATATATGACAAGAAAAGAAAACCACAAGGCAATATCCCCAGTGGACATAGAGACAAAATTCTTAACAAATCAAACCTAACAAAGTATATTAAGAAAAGATAACACGTTATGACCAAGTGAGGTTTATCTCAGGAATACAGAGTTGGTTTAACATTTGAAAAACCTATCAGTGTAACTCATTATACTAACAAACTGAAAAGAAATACCATATGAATACTTCAACATACAAAGAAAAAGTTTTGAAAAAATTTCATTCCTGATTGAATTTTCTTCTCAACTTGATAAAGGGAACATACGAAAAATCTGTGGCTGACATCACACTTAATGTAAAAAGACTGAATACTTTCCCCCTAAGGTAAGAAACAAAGCAAGGCCATCCATTCTCACCGCTTCTATAAATCATCATTTGAACATTTTAGCCAATGCAACCAGGCAAAGAAAAGAAATAAGAGGCATTAACATAAGAAAGGAAGAAGTAAAACTGTTTTTATTTACACTTGACGATCATCTGTGGGACAAATTCAATGGAAATGAATAAAAATGTTTCTAGAATGATTAACCATCTAGTAAAGTTGCAGGATAGAACACCAATATACAAAGTCAATGTGTTTCTATATGTTAGCCTTGAACTATCAGAAATTAAAATAAAAGACACATCATTTCAACAGTACCAAAATTATGAAATATTTGGGATTAGTCTGACAAGCAACATGTAAAACCTGTGTATTGAAAACTATATAGCACGTTGAGAAAATTTTTAAGAGATTTAAATAAAAGGAGAGATATACCATACTCATTGGTAGGAAGATAAAATTGATAAGATATCAATTCTCTCAATTAATGTATGAATTCAACATAATCCCAGCATAAAACAACAAGCACAGGACTAACATTCCACTTCTAAATCACACCATAGAATTGGCTAGAGGAGAAAGATGGCCACTGTTGCAAAGATACTTGACTTTGCAAGGCTGCCTGCAACTGCTCCCTCTGCCAGCACTGATTCCACTTGTAAAGACTCTGCCTTGCCATCATAGCTTCTTCTAACAGATGAAAGTCTTTGTTATTCTCTCCAGTAAAATGGATGCTTCACACAGAAGTTATTTCTCATGTTTCTCACTTCTGAACAGATGTCTCCTGGGAATGTAAGAGACTACTGGTGCCAGGTTACCTGCCTGTGTTTGAGCTGCAAAGGAGGTTGAGAAAGTGAAATATATACGTTTTTAATCTTGAAAAGATAGTAATTTACAAAGTGGAACATTTCCCAAAAGTAGGAGTGTGTTTGAAAGTGGTGGGCAGCCAGAAACATGATATATGTCCCATATATGGGCCAAATACTAAAAATAAATAAGATAATTGGACTTTAGCTGTATTTAAAAGAAGTCCCTAAATTAGAAGTATGTGAATGAATCCTCTTGTTAGTCCTCAAGACAAGAAAAGCCTGTGTTTTAATCCAGGATTATGATCATCTACATTTCCCTCAGCTTCCCTTGAAAAAGAGTTCCGAAAGTGTGTGCAGGTAGCTGCCAGAAAGTAAAATACACAAACACACACAAAATAGCCTAAGGGATGTACAAAGTCTTCATCAAAAGTCTAAGAAGAATGACCTATTTCCCTTTGCCTAACCTGCATTGCTGCCCAGGGAGTCACAGAAAAGATGAAGGGGGACCACATGTGCTTAGCGCATGAGCAGACATGTCCACCTCCTTGGAAGTCTTTCAAGATTACTTGTGCTTGGGTTTTGGAGTTTTTCATTAATCTTGTTTTTTGTTATTGTAGTTACTGTTTTTAAAAGATTTCAGGAGTTCCAGAAAAAAAATCGGACACCAGAGTCACTGTTAACATAGGTGTTATAATTTAAGGCATTGCTGGCAGTCTTGGGGAGCTAATAAGCAGGTAATCCTTGAAAGAATAGTACACTTCTTCATAGGTGTCTTGTATTAAAAAATGTCTTTTTATATAGCTTCATGTGGATATAGTCTAAAAATATGCAATCTGTTTCTGTAGACCACCACAGGAGCGGGGTACTAAAAAGCACATGCACATACACGCAGTATTTATATAACTCCCCTACCCCGTGTTCTATTACAGAACTTTAATCTTTCACATAAAGAGCATCCCTTGTGACCCACCTACCCCCAGGAGTCCAGCTCCAGGCCAAAAATTCTATATGGGATCAACCCTACGTAATTACAAGGACTTTGCCTGATCGGTCACATGGGGTGGGGGATGGAGGGGTCCTCCCCACAGCAGACTTGGTGCACAGCCACTGCATGGCAGTTTTCTGGAGGGAACTGAGTCCTACAGGCCCCTGGGGCCAGTCTTGCTCACCTGCATGTCTATGTTCCCAGCACAGGCTCCTCCATTCAGAGGCCCAGTATGGTGGTTTTCACTGAGGCAATTTTTTCAGCTCTCGGTCAGTACTTTCCCTTCCCAGTCCTTTCCCTCACTCCCTCCTCCTCATCCATGGGTGCATAAACAGTCAGGAGCCTTTTTCTCAGGGCTCAACAGTGAGACATCCCTCTCCCAAAATCTGCACTGATCCACCTGACCCTTACCCAGGGCCATTCCATGGGGAAAATGAAACATTGGGCAGCTGGCACCACTTTTTGCCTCAGGTTTGATTGTTACTTTCAGTTTGGCTTATTGTCTTAATTGGTCATGTCCACATCTGGTTGTTCAGCAGCCCCTACCCCCATAGGCACCAATTATTTCTGAACCTCTGCAGGGTTCCTTCTTGAAAGGTATCCTTGGCAACTCAAGGAGCATGTGGT
Source organism: Phyllostomus hastatus (assembly GCF_019186645.2). NCBI lineage: Eukaryota > Metazoa > Chordata > Mammalia > Chiroptera > Phyllostomidae > Phyllostomus > Phyllostomus hastatus. The sequence goes on along the minus strand of NW_025334011.1, from coordinate 16,132,653 downwards.
TTCCCTTTTCTCTGGCTCCTGTTTGGTCCTGGGGACTGAAAACTGGGGATGTGTCCTCTGAACCACTATTGCTGCTGGCATTGGTGCCATCTCTCAAGGATGTGCTCTGCCACGTAGCTGGCCTGTTGTGGCAGATCTGCCATGCTACCACCAGGGCTATTGCTGGTGCTGTTCCTTACTGATGGTCTTCAAGGTCTTTTCTCTTTGCCATGTTTTCTTTGAAGGAAGATTCTCTCCCCAATGTGTACACACCTTATTACTGAGCTCATAGCAGGGCTGCTTCAGGACTCACTTAGGGACTTGGAAAGCTTTCTCTGAAATGGCTCACTCAGTTTTACTAGTATTCTCTCTGTAAGACATTAACACAAGGTCACAGGAGTGAGAGGATCATCAGCGTGGTAGACATTTACTACTCTCAAAATTACCCTATCCCCTGCTATAGCCTAGCTTCATTAAACAACCCCTCTGTCTGAGAATGGGATATTTCTATAAGTTCTTACTTGGGCACTGGTGTTCAGTGCTGTTCATTGATTCACTCAGCAGTCATACCCCTTCAGAGCTGGAGAGGTTGGAAAGCTAAAACTTCATTTCCCACAGTTCTTTCACAAAAAGTCGGGGACTCAAGGTAGAGTTCACTACTCAGATACACTCATGTAAGATTCAGATGGCAGAAGTGAGGCAGGGGACATACTCCTCCAAGCTTTGGCTATTTCTGCTGGCAAAGAAGTTCGCAGGAATTAAAATTTCCCTGCATTGGTAGTTTACTGCCTCCTGAATGTCCAGAAACAGCCACAGCAGCAGGATGTATTTTTTAACTCATAGCTCCAGAGTGGCAGCCTCAGAGGTCACGGCTGGCCTAGGGGGTGCAGTTCTGTGGTTATTTATTTTTTTTTTTTGCATGTAATTTCTGGAGTCCACCCTCTCCTTCCAGAACTTTCTCCTGTGGCTTTTCCCATGATTTTTGTGAGCCCCTATTTTGAGACATTGAATCACTGCTTTCTTAAAATACCCAGAGTACTTTCTCTTTCTTATCTTGCATACACCCCTCTTGAAAGTACACCTCTGGGATGCACGCTTAAACTCCAACTGGAACATGTCCTCTCCACGTTAACCCCACCCACTTCTTACCACCATAAATATTACTCCTTTGATACAGATTGTTTTCCTTGCCCAGCACTGAGTAGTATATGTCTTCTGATGGTGTTTTAACTAAGAAGATGTCTAGTTTAAAACTTAGAAGTAGTTGCTAGAGACCAAGTACAGACATTGTACATTTCTCCTTTCATCATTTTGGTGGGGATATCCTGGAGGGCACAGCACATGGACTTACATTTCTCATTTGCTTCAGTCTTGTACACACAAATCTGAAAATTAAGTAGAGACAGTTTTATTGTTGTTGTTGCTTTTTTAAGAGGGTGCAAGTGAAGACACACATACCTAATGATTATTTTGGCAGAATGGATAATGTTTAAAATGATAACATCCTCCAAAGTCAGCTCCATGTACTGTAAATATCAATGGGTTTTGCTCTGCTGGAGAAAATGTGGAGGGCCAGGATTCAGCGGAGTGCAGATTCGACGCCTTTGCCCATGTGTCAGGTCTGTGGCCTGCCAGCAGGTCTTTCTGGGAACTATGCCTTAGATATTTATGTAGCAGTGTCAAAGGGATTTTTACTCTCTGATGCTTTATCCAATTAATTCAAATGACTAAAAATACAGCCTGAGAACCTGGAATCTTTGACAGCAGTAGCCTCTGGCCAAGGTTTCCATTCTGGCACATAAAAATAACATTTCTGTATCAGAAGAAAACCCCTGGGCAAAAATCAGAGAAGGCAGGGAGCTCCCCCTTCTTAAATAGTAAAATGGTGTGAGGTTTTCATTTTTATGTAGCAATGCTCTTTTAACACTATATATTTCCAGATGTCATGGGTATTTTGGGCATGTAACCTGTCTGTTTCATGATCTAAGCTGTGGTACTAACTTAATTACCTCAACCTGGCAAGTTTGTTGCAGGAAGAGATCAGCAGTGCTGCTTATTAGAAATGGCGAGGTGTTTATCAACTGCATTTCAGCAATTTCCTTGCTCTTTCCTCTGTGTTTGAAAGGAGGAGGCAGTTTGAGTAGGAGACAACAAAGTCGAGGCTTAACCAGCTTACAACTGTGACTATTGGTAGTTATGGATGGTTAAAACTTATATAAATGTCCCTTTTCCCTGCATTTCCTGTCATAAGTGAGTGGCAATCTGTAATTCTCATGCTGTGCTTTATGTGGGGCAAATTATACATTGCCATTTTCTTGTTCAAGCTACTTCTTCAGGACACAGAATTTGACCACATTTAATGCTGACTGGCTTTTTGGGTGGAAAAGCTGAAAAGATAATGACTTCGAATAGTTTGTAACATGAACACAACTTAAATATTACCCTGCCATTTCTGTATCTTAGATGTGAGTGGAGGAAAATCGCAGGTGCTTCTCTGCCAGAATATATAATAACATTTTTGGAAGATTGTATAATGTAGTGCCCATTATACCATTGCTTTCATGAGATAATTATGAAGCACTAAAGCAAATCAGAATATTAGACTGGTTGAATATGCTAATATTCTAATTTTGTATAGAGGGTGATTACTGTGATTATGTATGGAGTGCAGTAACTGTACATAATGCTTTATAAACACATAGGCAGACAAGGGCTCTGCCCAGAGATTCCTAAACTCTAATTGTCTGAATTAGACAATGTAAATGAAAAGCAGCTACTTTGGGCAAAAGTGGGAGGAGACCAAGCAGAAAATAGGGTTAAAGAAATAAGTGTTTCTGATGGACCAATGATAAAAACAAGTGTCCTTTTAGACTTAGGTTGAAGTTGCGCCATAGAATTCAGGGAGAATCAAAGTACTGTAACTAAATCCACTTCAAAATACTCCCTGAAGCCTTTTAAGAAATTCTAATTGGTTCCCATAAATTTAATCCTACCCTCTTTGTCCAGGCTTTGGTGTCTGAAAACCATAGGTCTCAAAGTATAATTCACAGGGAGTTCACAAGGAAAGCAGGAAAAGAAAAAGAGTACCAGATTATAGGCTCTTTGAGGCCAGGAACTGAGTCTAATAGGAACTTGACCTTCTAAATCCATTCTCTTGGCTAGGATTTTCCTTGACTTAGTACTAGTGATGGGAAAAATGAAAACTGTAACTAGCAGCATTGTTTTCACACCTAAACAAATCCACTTAAGTGCACCCCTTGCAAAACCCCTGAAACCTACCCTTTGAAGAAACCCTCCCCAAAATCTGAACTGAAAACAATGATCTGTCTCTTAACTATCATTCAATAGGTTTTATAGTGTGACAAAAATATTTTGGGCGTCCGTATAGTCCATTTAGGATGAGTGCTCTGTAATACACAAAAAAGCAGGCCCAGAGAATGGTCTAAGTTCTTTTTGAAATTCTGTGGTAAAGTATAATTATAACATATGGACACATGTGTAAGTAAAATGTTTTAATATTTTAAAAATAACACCAGCCAAATTCAATTTTCATCACAAAATATTGCTAACCTGTACTAGTACTTTGGGAATAGTATCTATAAATATATTATGACAACTACTTATTTTGGTTATGACATTTTTGAAATTTGAATTGATCAATTTAGGACTTTAACTTCTTAAAAGAAATTGAATTTCTCAGATTTTATCTTTGTTGTTAATTCTATCAGAATTAGAGTGTACTGCACAAGCAGTTCAATCAAATACAAAGCTATTAATATATCATGAAGCATAAAATATTAAGAGTAAATCTAAGTCCTGAGAGAAGTTGTAGAAAAATTTCAGTGTTTTATACTAGATTTACTATGTTCTGAAAACAAGTGGTTAGAATTTTCTATGTTTTCTTTATTATGAGCTATTTTAGGCTCTTCTAAAATGTCTCACTAAAAATGTATCTACATAATTAGACAGATTTATTCATATCATTTTGACCATAATCTATAAGTGATATATATATACTCACATATGTAAATATGCTATATACATATGCTACAAATATATACAAGATATATGTTAACTGATTTTTAGGTAAGTCCTATGTGAAATAATTTTTTAATTTTATTTTTGCCTTTTGTTTTCTTTTCTCATTGCAGAAAATGAGTATCACGGAGTTTGTTTTGTTCAGGGGATAGCTTCTGGAAGGACAGAATTATGAGTCTCCATAGTTCTGCCACCATGTGTTTGCTGCAGGGTTTGGTTTAGATGATTTATTGGCCAGGGAGTGTATGATGAAAAATCACTGCTATATTAAAATAGTTCCTCCCTTACCCCACCACCCCCTGACTCCCAAAAGAGCTATTCTTTCTTTGTTAACATGATGTTCTGACTCTATGGTAGCTATGGAATGGTCTGTGTATATAGCTAATTTTCTACCTGGTCCCTGGAATTTACCATATAATTGAACTGCCAGGCCATAGGTGTCCTGTGTTTGTGAGCACAGTAACACAAGCATTGGCCTGAAGACTTTTGGATCATATTGGTAGTGCATGGACCAGTGTAAGCTGTCTTCACACTGATTAGGGCAAAGTCCAGGGCAAGCTGAGTATTTCTTATCAGAAATGCACACTCCAAATGTTAATAAGATGCCACATTCTAAGCAATAGGAAACAGTTTGTAATGCATTTTGGACAATGCTTCTGAGTTCCAACACCAGACTTTTAAAACATGCAAATGTCAATTAACAAACATGAAAGGATTCTCATAAGAGTAGCAAGTGATGTTTCTATGGACAATTTAAACTCCCATTCAGCCATGATGGTTATCCATTTGAGAACTGATTATCCCTCTCCTCTTTTCTCCTTTCCATTTCACATAAAATTATATATGCAGAATTATGTACATATATATGTAGTTTGTTTCACATAGATGAAATATGAGTCAGTCTAAAACAGATTTTAAAATGTAGTTGTTTTATACTCTTTAAAAAACAATTAACCCAGTCAGTCAACATACAGTTATTATGTGGCTGCCATTTATTTACCAGGCACTGTGCTGGGTCCTGGGGAAAGCAAAATGAAATTCCTGCCCTGGAAGAGATTATAAATTTAGAAAGGAGACATACATACAAGCAACCAATCACACTAGATCATGAAAAAGTTATCTGGGCTTGGCTGGTGTGACTCAATGGATTGAGCACTGGCCTGAGAATCAAAGGGTTGAGGGTTCGATTCCTAGTCAGGGCACATGCCTGGGTTATGGGCCAGGTACCAGGTAGGGGGTGTGTAAGAGGCAACCACACATTGATGTTTCTCTCCCTCTCTATCTCCCTCCCTTCCCCTCTGTCTAAAAATAAAATAAATAAAATCTTTTAAAAAAGTTGTCTTGGAAGTGTGAACACAGTACAATAGGAAATCAAGAAAGGGGTGTTTGGGCCTGCACATGGAGACTCAGTGGCCAATTCTTGTCATTGGGTGGCTCCTCTGAGGACAATAGCACTCGGAGGGCATTACTTATGTGGCTATGCCAGCCAGGCTCTTATACCTGCTCAGATAGCATTACTAACTAGCACCTGACATTGAACATTTGGAAGCAAAATTATAACCCAACTGGGAAGGTTCAAATGTACTAGCATACTACACTTCACAATCTTATTTTCAAAACATTCCTTTGTCAATGACTTGCTTACTCCCATACTATTAATCATAATTAAACATTTCAGGAACAGTGACTCCTACTGAAGAGCTCTTCTTTCTGAAATATGCATAATAACTAGGATATAGTTATATGATTTCTTGATGATGACAGTGTTTTCAAATTTATATATTAAAAATAAAAATAGAACATTTGCAAGAGGGCCTGGAAAGTTGATACCCTAGGTTCTTCTCTGAAATTCCCTTGTTCTGTGTTCTAAATAGGAGCATTCTGTATCTTTATTTATTGTAATTATTCTATCTGCTTGTTAAATCCAATCCGTGGTTAAGGTTATCCATAACATTGTCTAATTAGCTAGAATTCTAATTTTCAAATACGGTTAATTCCTAAGATTATTAAACCTAAGGCAGGAGGCCCAGATCCCAAACTTGCTTCTATTTTGTTAAGTTTCCATTTGAGATTCAAGATTGCAATTCAACTTTCTGCTGCTTCAACCACGGATTTTTTAAATCCTACTTTTTAGTAACTTTAAGAAGTTGAAGTTTAAAAGTGTTTGTGGACAGGGTATCTTTTTCTCCCTCCCATTCTGCTCACTTCCTGCTTCCCATCATTTACTCTCTCTATTTTAAACACGTATTTTAATGAATATGAGGCATCTCTGCGATCAAAGTGTTCTGATTCAAGAAGGAAAACACTTGCAGTTAAAAACCACTACCACTCAAAATTGATGGCAGCTCTGGCAGCCACTGCATTGCCGCCTGACGCCAGACTGCTGCCAGCAGATCCAGCCCAAGCAGGAGCGCATTGCACATTTTGCTACTGCCTAGAGGAGGCAGAGGCTCCAGGCTGGGTGCAGCCTCAGGGTGCAGAGCATCCAGGCGCCCGAAGCCGTGCACCCAGCTTCAAAGACGATGAAAGGGTAGCTGCTAAGGGACATACGCTCCAGGAACAGCCTTTATAGCCTTCCTAGAACCTCTTAAAACCTCTTTATTTGAGACTATCTTTGGCTCCCAGGACTTCAAAGAACGAGGAAAGTTGGGTGGCTACTTAAGTCGCTTTGAGAGTAAGGTTCTGGAGACTCAGACCGTAGCCTCACCCGGATGATCTCAAGGAATTCTGTTGGGAGTGTTAACTTCGGCGGCCTCAGATCCAGAATCCACGGACATGGTATCACGCATCTGGTTCCGGGTGCCTTCGCCCCGCTTCTGGCGGAAACTCCCTCAGACTGACGCTGCGGGGTATTGGCAGCGGAAGGCACAGCCCCTTTGATCCCTTTGCAGCAACTTCTCAGAACACAGTGGCAGAGGGCTGATGTCTGCTCTAAGTAGGCGAGAGGCACCCTTTGGTGCATCAAAGCATGCTCCTTCCCAGGACCTTGCGGCGGGTGAGAAAGCCAAGAACCCTGAGATCTGCTCCCCAACCCCATTCTTTCTTCCTACAGGAGCGTGAAAAACAACCCTGCCGAAAGATATATACTCCTCTCTACCTCCCAAATCTCTAGCGCAGAGACTAAAGGAATCGAATGCATCCTCCAACTTTGGAGAAAGAGCGTGAGCAACTCCTGCTCCCCTACCGCCCCAATCGCGTTAATCCATTTCCTTTGCTGCCAACAAAAGTCTGCGTCTGTAGTATCCCCGCCCCAACCTGGAAGCGAGCGCCCCCGGCTGTTCACGGCAGCCCCTCAGAGCCTGTTTGCGTGGAGCTTAATATCTGGCTCGTTGCAAGATCCAGCTGCGGTTCCAACTGGTTCCCAGTCTTTCGAGGCACGCGCGCGCGCACACACACGCTCACACTCCCGTTCACACTCCCGAGTCCTTGCTCCCCGCACCCCACTCTCCGCACCGCTCCTCCGCCGGGTGGGGGGTGGGTGACGTCAGGACTGCAGTCCGGAGGAGAGCGGCTGGAGAGGGCTGCGCGCTCCTCGCCTAGGAAGCTGGAGGCGCACTGGGGCAGCCGCTGTTCTTGCGCTCCTCCCTCTCTTCTGCACCCGCTGTCACGCTGCCCGCCCGCGGCGGAGAATCGCAAGCCTCCAGGTGAATTGAAAGTCGTTGCTGGAGGAGGGCAGAGAGGGTGCTGCAGTCCTGGCATGCACTGAAACTGCAACTCGGACAGAAACAACCGGGCGGAGGTGCTGGGCGCGCGGCACAGTGCGCAGCATCCTTGGGCTGCTGGAGACCGCTACTGCTCAGCTCAAAGACGCTCGGGGCAGCTGGACCTTGGCCCAGGGACTCCAGCCCTGGGCGCTCTAGCAGCGAGAGACCCCCGGTTTTGCGCATTTCACAGCTGCGCGGGTGTGTGTAATGCAAGCTTGGTGGTTCCAGGTCGCCGCGGAGCAGCTGCCTGTGGGAGAGCGAGGAGAGGCGAGGGGGCGGCAGGCTCGGCCCAAAGTAAGTGCAGAAGAAGTTTGCGTCGGTTTCCTCGCCGCTCCCCCTAAGCGAGTGGGAGGCACCTGTCCTCCCCTGGTTCTCTGAGGCTACCTGGGACAGACTTACGAGGGAGATTCACTAGGGAGAGAAAGTGGGCGTTATGAGAGGGGCAAGGACCAGGCGGGCGAAGGCAGGGCGGTAGGGAGAAGGGCTGCAAAATAAGGACACCCCCAAGTGCGGTGAGGGGAGAGACCCAGGGGATCTGAGATGGGGAAGGATTTGGGGAAAGTGAAGGTGAAAGTGTTCACACCTATTCTGGTGACCTTGGCGCGCGCCCCCCTGGAGTGGCAAACCGGGGGCTTCTGAGAGGCTGGACGCACGTGACTATTGCATGGCTTTCCACTCAGGGCTGCCCCGAGGGTGTCGCACTTCCAGACGCTGGAAGACTGGGGACAAGAGGAGAGAAGCTGTCCAAAGTGAACGACGCGAGGGTGGGGACCCCGGGTTGTCCGGGCCCTGGGGTTCAGAGTGAGCGGTTAGTGTCCTCAGGGATGCTGCAGCCTCGGCGTGGGAGACGGCGGTTCAGGGAGGAGGCGGGTGTGACGTTTCGGGTCGCTACGATTGCTGTTGTGCACCTCTGGAGCTTTGGTGGCTCATTCTTGTAATTGGGCGGCGCCTCTGAGGGCGACAGCACTTCAGGGAGTAGGCGGACCTGCGGTGGCGGGCCTCCAGGCTGCCCTCCCAACCCGCTGCCCTCTCCGAGCAGCCGCGGGTCCCCGGAGTCGTGGGGCTGTGTCCGGCTGTTTCTTGTGGCCGCGAGGGCTAGGCTAGATTCACTGGCTCCAGACATCCTCGGCATTCTACTCACTTGTTCTCAGGGCACGTCCAGCTCCTCCTGACTCCTTCTTTAACCAGACTCCCGAAAAGATTTTGTTCTTTAACTGACCAAACTTCTAATGGGGGAAAAAGTTCACTGACGCTGCACTCCTAGGAGCAGAGCTTCACAGAGGGCAGCCGAGGGCAGCGCGAGTCCGCTCGCCCTCCTTCATCGCAGCTGGGGAGAGTTCCCAGGGAATTTGTATTAAGTATGATGAGAATATTCAGGAAGGCAACGAAGGCTACTTCAAGAGTAGCACCGTCTATGCCTAGGAAACCTAGGAAACTGGAATTCCTCTCAGCTTTTGGTACCGAAGGTACACTTTGTAGGGAGAGGGAGATAGTTAATTAAATCTCATTGGGTTGTTTTTTCAAGCCATTCATGATGCATATTGATTAACAATTTCATTTCCTCAGGTTTATTTATTTATTCGTGCAGAAGACTTTATAATGCCCAATATGTGCCCCACATAGATACTAGGGCAGTAGAAACCATGGTGTATGGTCAGGGAACTTACGGTGTATGAGAGAAGTGGTCTGGAAAGAAGATGGGAACAACACGTGTCCTACAGGCAAGGGCGGGTACTACCTGTGTGTTTGTTTTATCACAGCGACAGTCTCAACTGATTAGCCGTGGGGCCTAACATCTGCTAGATTTCCTCCTCCCTAAGGGCAGGGACACGGGCGTTCATCTTTGATGGCCAGAGGTCAGCACTGTGCCAGGCACGTAGTAGGTCATCAATAAGGTCTCTTTGATGAGTGGATGAATAATTCATAGTGAAAAATGTCTTAATGAAAGGTACCATGCTATATTAGGGGAACATGTGAAAAGGAAAGAGAATGAGTCGGAAGGGGACGAAATAAAGGGAACTAGAGAGGGCAAGAGAGAATAGGAGGTGGAGCTCATAAACTTTTGAAAGTATATTCTTTAACAAACAAGTTTCTTTTTCCATTTTTCATGCCATGGAAATTAGCAGCACCCGACTCTGTTCTCTGTGGAATACATGAATTTCTGTGGGTCTTTAAAGGGTAACTTTTTTAGAGTAGAGTCTCTGTTAATTTACCATATGGAAGTCATAATGCTATGCTCATGTGGCTATGCTGATAATATGATGATTGGATGTTTCTAGGATAGTGGGACAAGTTGGTGAAAAAGTACTTTAGAGTTACCAAAATAATTTTTTCGAACAGGTTACAATATTTCTCTGCTTAATGTACACATTTTACCCCTGTACTTTAACCATGTTTAACTTAAACTTTCTTAAAATATGTACACATAGATTTTACCAATGAAGATTAAACTCATATACAAGACTGGCCTTGGTTTAATTAATTGAACCCAAGTTACCATTGCACTCAGGTAGAAGGTGATAAATTGCAGGGTGAATGATAAAGGTTTTTCCCCATTAATTAAATTTTATTACATTTATCAGAAAACTAAAGATTCATATATTTTCCTTACATATACAACAGAACTACTTATTTTTAAAATCAGTATTTATCAGTGGTAATAATAATTCAGTGATTTGAGTCAATGTTTATGGGCAGTAATCCTGGACTTTGTTTTTGGAACCTTCTCAGTGCTGTGTGATTTGGAGCCATGCTACACTTTTTGTAAATCTCATTTTCTGACTTACAAAATGAGATTATTTTCCTTAAATGACTTAACTAGGCATTTAAAATCAGAATATCCCAATTGTACAGTCAATTTCATTAATTTAATATACCAAAACTTATAAGCAAGTTAGAATGAACAAACAGAATAAAACCCATATTTCCCAGTTTAGGCATTTTGCAGATGTTTTAGGACATTTATCAGAGTTCTAGGAAAAGTACTGTACCTGTGGACAATGTGTGGCAGTTAAAAATCAAATTTTATAAGTAAATAAATACTTGAAAAAATAGCTAAACTTTGGAATTCTTTAACCAAACACTGAAATATTTCTTTTGTGTGAATAATTGATTTGAATTATCACCAGAATTGCACTATTAGACAAATGGCTATTTGGACAAACCTTGCAGATTTGACAAGGATACATTCCAGAGGGCAGAACTTTATTTTGGACATATAGTTAGGGTATAGAAATGCTGAGGTTATAGGAGGATGGGGTCATAGATTACCAAGCCTAGAAATTATCTGGCCTTGTTTTTGCAGAGAAAACTGTGGCCTAGAAAGATGAAAGATCTAAATTTCCCAGGATTGCATTCAAGTGCACAAAAGAGCCGAATATATTGCCCATTCTAGGCTTGACAGGAAATCATGCCTTCAGGGCACCTAAATACAGGGGCAGTTTAAGGGATCTTAGCAGATCCTTTAGTAGGACCTTGGATTTTCTGTCTTTTCTCATTTTCTGGAGCTCACCCCTCCCCTTGCTTGGGCCCACCTCTGTGAGGGGTCCTACCTGCTGGCTCCTACTCTCACTGTTCCTGCCACCTTTCATGTCTCTCATAGAATAGAGCACCAAAAGACTCCCAGCCTCACACACAGGTCTGGGCCTGGGCAGCACTGTGAATTAAGTGAAGTTTGAATCTAGTGGCCCCCACATGTTCTTTCCTACATTTTGATACCAATATGAACAATAGAATCATAGTTTCAGAGGCAGAACAGGCTTTAGAGATTATCTGGCCTGTCTACATTAATCATCTTATAGATGAGGGAATACCCAAAAACATTCTGTGATGGCCATATATTACAGCCACTGTGCAGCGCTTCTTGAACTGAGTTCTGATTCTCTTTATCTGCTGTGTTTTGTCTCTACCATAGAATGATGCTGGTTGGTGTTCTTTCCATCACTCCATTAACATAAGATGTGGGCTCTGGAGGGGGACAACTTGTGTTTATGTTCCAACCCTGTGTCTCCCCAGCTATGCAATTAAGAACAAGTTACTTAAGTCCTCTAACACCTTTCTTTATTTATTGGTAAATCTTGTTTTTTCTTAGTTTATAGATTATTACTACATATAGGTATAGGTATGTTTACGTAATAATTTGTCTATTGTTTCCCCTCTAGACTGTAAGTTTTATAAGGAAAGAAATCAAGTATCTCTTTCTCACTGCATGTCCCAAGATCTAGCATACTGACACAGCATGGACACTTGATAAACATTTGTTGAATAAAGGAATGAATGAATGGATGAGTGATTGAGTATACCAATGACTGAGTGAAGGAGGCATCACTAAGGTAGAATTGGAGATCTTAATATGAGAGCCATATCCTTTGAAAGATTTTAAAACTAAAATACTGTTCTCTTTGCCAACATTCTGGATGGATGAGACCCTGATATAACCCTTCTCCAAACCTACTCCTCTCATTTACTCCTTTCTCTCAGCAAGTGGTAGCCCCATTTTTCTCGTTGCTTGAGCCAAAAATTTTGGAGTCATCCTTGACTCCTCTTTCTCTCACAGCCAGCATTTAATGTATTCATAAATCCTCCAGCTGGGTCTTCAGGATACATTCGAAATCTGACCAATTGTCCCCACCTCCCTTGCTACCAGCCTAGACCAAGCCTCTACCATTTCTCACCTGTATTATTTCAATGGCCTCCTAACTTCTCTCTATGCTTCCATTCTTCCCCCACTGCAAAGTCTAGGTTTAACACACAGACAGAGCAATGCTACCACATGAGTCAGGTCAGTCTACTCCTCTGCTGACATATATCTCTTCCCATCTTACTCTTACATTCCTCTTACATATTCCCATCTCTCTCAGAGTGAAAGAAAAAGTCCTTACAATTAATTAAATTCATAAGGCTCTACACTACCCAGCTCTTTCTAATCTTTCTGACTTCTACTCTTCCCACCTCTCCCATGACTGTGCTTCTTTCACACTGATGCCCTTCCTGTTCCACAATATACCACCTATGCTCTCTCCTAAGTAACATTGAACTTGGTCTACCCTTTGTCTGGAATGCTTTTCCCCAGACACCTGCTTGATTTACTTCTTCACTCCCTTCAAATCTTCTCTTAAATTCCCCTTCTCAGTGAGGCCTCTCTTGGCTACCCCATTTATGATTATACCTCTCTAAATTTTTGGTCCCCTTTCTGCCTAATTTTCTGTTAGCTCTGGTGACTGTAAATACCATATATACTATTTATGCATGTTCCATGATTCCCTGTGTGCCTGGCACACAGTACATGCCTAATTAGTATAAGACATTATTATTATGGTGTCATCTCTGGTATCCCAGCCTTTTTGTCCCTTCTTTGAACAGGATTGTGGTCACAGGCAGAATTCTTCCAAGATCCCTAGCTTTTATTTTGGAAATGACCTTGAAGGAGTCCCAATGGTTGCTTACATTTGCTACTAGAAATAATTAGGAAATAAATGCAGTTACTTTTCTGAGATATGGCCTGATTTTTTCCATAAAATATCTTCTAACCTGGGCTTCTGGACTCCTTCCCAATCGTTCTTTAAGAGTAAGAGGATCACATTCCATCATGCTATCCATGCCTATCCTCCTCAGAGAGGGTGGAATCTTCTTCCCCTAAAGGATTGCAAGATATTTTTTATATGGCAGTGGGAGACTGGAAGAGTGGCATTCCAGGGGCCAAAAGTGGAGATGAGGACCAAACTGGGAAACAGCTGTTTCTGGAACATTGGTTCTCATGGAGCCATCCAGTCAAGTCAGGACTAGGAACAAGAGTATGAGAGGGAATTGATAAAGACTTTCTAAGTCAGCTAGTTGACGAACAGCTTGGCATTTCACTGCTTTTCTTTTCCTTGTCACTGGGTTTGCTTCTTGTTTATTTTAGTATAACTGTTCTCATTGGTTGCCTCCAAATTTTAGCTGTGGAGTTATGAGTCCATATCAACTAACCCATGAGACAGTCAGTGAAAAACAATCCCGTGAAACCAGGCTGTACCTGTTTAAATACACTGTTGGCTGATCTGATAGGATTTTTTAATGGTTCTGCCAGGATACTGTGAGTAGATATTGTGCTTATGTGTTAAACTTGGGTACACTACATTACATTCCTGTGAAATTACCATAGCTCATAATTCCTACTAGCTCAGAGCATTTTCAATCATGAGTGTTCATAATGGTTTTGCTTTAATAGAGAAAATTGTTAGGTTGTACTTTTTTTCTCTCTAGAAGTAGGAAGAGAGTCTTGGGTTTAGTACGTATAGGTTACCAGTTCTGTTCTTAGCACCTCAATGACCTTGTCCAATTTGCATTAGTTTAAAGTAGCTTTTCTGGAGCCAGGAAATGTTACTACAGCCACAAAATGGGACCAACAGCCTTGAGGTGAAACTGTGAGAAATCCTTTTTCTGATAATTGCAAGAGATGAAGCCACAGTGTGTTGGGGGTGGGTGGAGGTTGTACAGAGTCTAAGATAAAAAGCCAAACTATCACAATGAAAAGAAAGAAGGGGTAGCTTTTAGCTTTCCCAACAACTGTTGTATACATACTTTTGTTCGCCTAAGTTACATACACATTTTGTTCTGAACATTGTTTTCATAAGTAGGTTGTTTGGAATTTTTTTCTCATGGAAACAGTGGAATTTAGGTTCCACTTTGCTACTTTGGGAAAAGCCTATTTAATTCATTTCTGAGTTAAGACATGATACTACAGTTTGCTTTTTTACATGAGAAAATAAGTATTAATTCCTGATTAATAAAATCCTAATTTCCATTATGTTACACCATGTAGATCTAAGTTGACATCTTTGTATGTAATCTTTCCTTTGGCTCCTTACTCTTTGCTGTTTTTTTTTTTTCAACAGAATAGGAGAATTATAATTTATATTACATATAAGAGAATATAGTTATATATTATATACCATTATTCTAAATAAAAAATATCAGATCTCCTTTATGTACCAGCTTTTAATAACAGTTATAAAATTATTTTAAAGTAATAAATAAAATGCATAACCAACAATTAAATATGTAGACATTGTTGAGAATGAAGACTTGTTCATGGCAATTCTCAGTGTTGACAAAACCAGTGTCGCTTCTGGTTTTGGAGGGAATGTGATCCTCTCCTAGCCTTCCACCCTGAGGCCTCTGCTGTGACTCCATTCTCCACATGATAAGGATGCTTAGCTTGTTGGAAATACGCTGAGTTCTGATGCCAGTTTTCTCAGTCTCGCCTGTGTCCTTTGCCCACCAGATCCCTAAGACTGGATGCTGATATTTAGGACCTCTTTGTAGAAGATACAGAACAATTGTCCTTTCCTCTCCACTTCATCCTTCTTCCCTCTGTCCTGCAGCCTGCATTGCTTCTCCTTCCTCTGGTTTAACCCCAGCATTCTAGTGCCTCAAGCTCCTTTATGCAAAGCATGACCAGTGGAGCCTCCCTCTAGTGGTGATTAAAAAATCTTCCTCTCCATTGCATTCCCCACTCCCAGCTTTATAAGACATAATTGACATATAACTTTGTGTAAGTTTAAGGTGTTGATATCATATACTTGAAAATGATTACCACCATAGCATTGGCTAACACCTTCATAACATCACATAATTATCATTGCTTCTGTGGTGAGAACATTTAAGATCTACCTTTTTAGAAATTCATTGCCCTTGTTAATGTCAGGAACCATTGTTCACCTGCTACACAGTCCTGGCAGTGGGCTGGGCCCTTACCCTCATAGCAGTGTCCAGAGACCTGGGAGTGGAGATTTTCCAGGTGGTTACTCATATGCAGAATGGGTGTCTCAGCAGAAAAGGGACAAAGGGAGAGAAGATCAGAGACAGTCACTGTGAGATTTGGAGGTTTCTTTTCTTTGGAAGGTCTCAAACACTGCCCGGTGTACTTGCCACTCTATTTCTAGCTTTGTACATGGTGTTCCATGTACACATTTCCTGTGAACCCAAAAGCAGGTCCAAAGTTTCTTCCCTACCTTCTGATTTCTGAAAAGTAGAGAGGTGAGGTTTTCAGAAGGTCTTCATTTAGAGGTGTGCTGGCTCTCTGGAAAAAGAAAAAGCCCAGATTTGTAGTGTTTGCTGATTTCTGTGTTGTAAATAAATATTTCTACTATAGCAAATTTCAGCATGACATCAGCTGGCTCACAAAGCTCTTGAAAATTTAAAAACGGGCTCTCATGAATCTGGACAAGCTGGCTCCCACAGTCTACTGTTTTTATTGTAAACAATAACATAAAAGAAAGACATAAGTTTTTCTCTTGTTTCTTCCCTCTCCTATACCCCCTTGCCTTTTTTTTTCACTCAGTGACTCACAGAAAAAATAAGATATATAAAGATCATAAATGTATAAATGCATATGTATCAGCAAATTTGTGCTATAACGGTCCAGATAGTAAATAAATATTTTAGACTTTTCAGTCCACTTGGTTTTGGGTTAGATGATCAGGATAGGTCTTTAGAAATCTAAGTATCAGAAATTTGAAGTTTATAGTTTATAAATTTGTATATAATCTGTTATATTACCTGTAATACAATGTGTAATATGTATGGTATGTTTATTTCATAGAAAAAGTCCAGACTGAGTGAGGTCATCCTGAATGTTTTCCTGGGGGATCCAGGCTTGGGTCTCTGTGGGGAGAATGAGGCCTTTGGGAGTTGGGGATGGGGAGAGGAGAAGAGAGGAACTCAGGGTGTTGATCTTAATGGTAAATTAGGAAGAGCATGGCCTCAGGCATCTTTTTTCTTTCTTGTTTAAAATTAGCTTATTGAGATATAATTGACATATTAAATTTACCTCTTTAAAATATACAGTTCATTTTTTAGTGGATTCATAGGATTGTACAATGACCACCCCAATCTAATTTTTAGAATATTTTCATCTCCCCTAAAACAAACTCCCACACCATTCCCACCCCACCTGCCTGCCTTTCCAGCCCCTGGAAACCACTAACCTGCTTTCTGTCTCTGTGAATTTGCCTGTTCTGGATATATCGTGTAAATAAGATCATACAATATGTGGGTTTTGGATTTCTTTCAATGGTCATCATTGTTGTAGCATGTATGAGTACTTCATTTCTTTTTATTGCTGAACAATAATCCTTTGTGTGTATTTACCGCATTATTTATCCATTCTTCCTTTGGTAGACATCTCGGTTATTTCCAGTTTTGGCTTATTATGAATAATGATGCTCCGAAGATTTGCATAAAAATCTTTCTATGGATATAAGTTTTCATTTCTCTTGGGCAGATATCTGGGAGAAGAGTTGTTGGGTAATAATAACTCTCATGTTTAGCAGTATGAAGAGATGCCAAACTGGTTTCCAGAGGGACTGCATCATTTTTACATTTATACCAGCAGTATGTGAGGATTCTGTTTTCTCTACAGTCTCAGCAATACTAGTCTCCTCTTTTGATTATAGCCATTCTAATGGCTGTGAAGTGGTAACTTATTGTGATTTTGATTTGTATTTCCTTAATGACTAATGATGTTGAACATATTTTTGTGCCTATTGGACATTTACATACATTTTTTAGAGAAATGTGTGTTTAAATACATTGTCTATTTTTAAATTTAGTTATTTGTCTTTTTATTATTGGTTTGAAAGTTGTCCAGATACAAGTTACTTGTCAGATACATGATTTGCAAATATTTCTCCCTTTATGTGGGTTATCATTTCACTTTTCTGATGGTTTAGTTTACAGCACAAAAGTTTTGATATTTTGATGAAAATAAAACATACTATTTTGATGAAGTACAATTTATCTGTTTTTTCTTTTGTCATTTGTGCAACAAATCCAAATTCATTAAAATTTATTCTTATTTTTTTCTATGTGTTTTATAATTTTAGTTCCTGCTTAATTTAGGTCCAATCCATTTTGAGTTAATGTTTGTGCATGATACAAGGAAAGCGTCTGGCTTTATTTTGTTGTATGTGGATGTTCAGTTGTCCTAGCATCATTTGTTGAAAGAATTGAATTGCCTTTCACTCTTGCTGAAAAATTGACCATAAATGTAAAGGTTTATTTCCGGACTCTCAAGTTTACTCTATTGCTCTATCTATACATCTAGTCTTATGCCAGTACCATTGTCTGGAATACTATGGCTTTGTAGTAAGTTTTTAAATAGAAAAATGTGCTTAGTTATTATTTTTCAAGAGTGTTTTGACTATCTCAGCCCCTTAAATTTCCATATGATTTCTAAGATCTGTTTGTCAAATTCTGCTATGAAAGCCAGCTGGGATTTTGGCAGGAATTGTAGCTCAGTTTGGGTAGTAATGCCATCGTAACAATATTACTTCTTCTGATACAGGGACATGGGATAGTTTTTCATTTATGTAGGTCTTTTTAAAATTTCAACAATGCTTTGTAATTTTGAGAGTACAAGTATTGTGCCTATTTGTTAAAATTATTCTTAAGTATTCTTCCTTTCCAATCTGGATATCTTTCTTTCCCTTCCATTCTCCCTCCCTCCATTCCTTCTCCCTACCACACAATTGCCCAGCTAGTACAATGTTAAATAGAAGTAGTCTTAGGGGGAACACACCCAGTTATTTACCATTAAGTATAATGTTAGCTGTGGGTTTTTCATTGTCTTTTATTAGGTTGAAAGAGTCTACCTTTTCTTCCTAGATTGTTGAGTGCTTTTATCATGAAATGGTATTGCATTTTGTGAAATGTTTTTTGTGTGTGTGTCTTTTGATACGATCATATGATTTTTGTTCTCTGTTCTGTTAGAGTGTTATATTCCAAAAATTTATTTTCAGATGTTAAACCAACTTTGAATTCCTGGAATAAATTCCACTTGGTTATGTTGTATAATCCTTACTATACTTTGCTGGATATAGTTTGCTGGTTTTGTTGAGGATTTTTGTGTCTATATTCATAAGGAATACTAGTCTGTAATTTTCTTTTCTTGTAATGTTGCCATCTGGTTTAGGTATCAAGGTAATTGTGGTGTCTCCTTTTCTATTCTTCATTATTAACACTGTTTTTTTCTAGCTACTTTAAAGACTGCCACAAGTGTAGGATTAGAAGAAGAGAAGGGATTTAAGTGTTGCCAGTGGATCCTAGGCAGCAGCATGGAAGTGGAGAGGAATACCCCACATAGATTCTACAGAAGACACAGGTTTCTTGATTGCCATATGACACCAGGCTGGTGACCTGTTATTAGGGATATCTTATGTATAGGATGCTTTTGATTCTGTTCTTTTTATACATGTATTCATTCAGAACATTAATTGATTATCTACTATGTAATAAGTAGCTTATTACTTATAAGCTTAAACAGAGTGATTTCTACCCTATTAGACCATACAGGTTATTGGGTAGGCAAATCCAATAAAATAATCACAAATTAAATACAAAATTACAATTGTAAGTACAATAATAAAGGGGAGGTTACTGGTGCTGTGAACACATGTAACCAGGAGATTTGGTCTAGTGTTGTGGTGTGAACAACAAGCACAAAGACTCCACTTTGGGGGGATGTAATTGAAGGCCAATGTGGGTGGGGTGCACAGAGCAAAAGGAAGGAGACTAACAGGAAGGAGGCAAGCAGGAACTTGTGGCAAGGGAATCCAGGCTAATGGCCTGTGTCATTATCCTTACAGCAGTATGTTTTTACTTCTAAAATGTGCCTGTCTGTATTCATCAGTCATATTTTTGTTTAAAATTTTCCTTAAAGAAGAAAATAACACTTTTTATTTCTGCTCTTCCCATTTTATTTATTTTTTAATTGAAATGGAATACAGTGAGGGATTAAAAAATGGTTTCAGGCTGGTGATAGAAGGCAGAGAGAAAGAGGGTAATGAGGTTAAATTTATTTAACAGTGGAAAAAGAAGGCAAAAAGATTGGAGGGGAATGAGCACATGTCTGGTCCATTTCCACAATTTTCTAGGTGGACACACAGGCTCAGTTACCCACTGGGTGACTTCTGCTCACACAGTGTGGGTGGTAAGGCCAGAACACATTACCACCTGCCCACCTCCTTGTGAGTGCCCTTTGCACTGGCCAGCACCATTCCTCAGGATGATCTCTAAAGGGTAAAAAGCTCTTTGTCAGTTAAAGAATGAGTGGAAGGAGGTTTCAGGTAGAGAGGGTTTGATGTACAAAGGCCTTGAGGCAGGATGGAGCTTGTATGGAGCATGGTGAGTGATGAGAAGCTGGTGGCAAATGACGTGGAAGTGCTAGGTAGGAGCTTCAGCACAGAGAGTTTTGTAGGTTGGTAAGGAGTGTGGATTTATTCTAAGTGCAGTGTGAACAGTTTTAAAGAGGGGAGTAATGCAAAAGATTTATGCTAAGAAACGACTTGCTGCTACTTTGTGGAGAACAGATTAATTGGGGCCAGAGCAGAGGTGGAGAGTCTGGCTGTGCTTCTAAAGAGATGAGATAGGTGAAAGTGGATAGACCAGAGATTTTAATATTGACAGGACTTGCAATTAAAGGCATTGGTGGGACTTCCAAGAGGAAATTGGATTTTCTTAGACTAGAGAAAGAGGGCAGTGTGGATCCCCCATGACTATCCTCAAGGAGTTGGACTATTCTGGAAATGAATGCATTGGCTTTTTCTGAAGCTCCTAAGAAGTGCAAAGTTTGGGGTTAAGGTGTTCATGACTTATTCTCTAGATGTTTTGACCAGATGGCTCCCCACCAGTGGAATATCCTCACAGAAGTAGCTTCCTTCCACCCAGAATGCCCCTTCTTCCTTTCTTATCAACAAGTGTTTGCCTGTTCTTCAAAGTCTGTCTCAAACATTCCATCCTCTGTAAAGATTTCAAGTTAGTTACTTAGCAAACACATACATCACATTTATTATGCCTATTGAGCCCTTATTACTATTTCCATATAGCCATTTTTCTGCATAACATGCTGTCATTATCTCTGTTTAACACATAGAAATATGAAGGATAGAGAGATTAAGTCACAAAGAGGCTTCACAGTCCCATGCATAGTCACGCTATGCTGGGTTGCCTTTTGCTGGGAGCTCTCTGGTCAGAATTTCTGACTCCTTTTTTTTCCGCTTCTAGTGACCTCCGTTATAGCACTTTTCATAGTATGTGAAGAGTTAATTGTTTGAATGTTTCTCTTCTCTGGTAGAGAGTGAGCAAGTTGAAGGCAGAAACTGTGTGTTTATTTCATATCCTGCAGAATGAGTGAATGAATGAATGAATGAATTAAAAATAAAGGGGTAGGAGTGGGGTGGGGCTTCTGTAACTGCATGCAGCCTGTTCTTTTTCTAGGCCAAAGAATCCCTGAGCTGCATAACAATTCAGGCCAGTGTAATTTCTGCCTTTGCCACATATTTTTAAAAAAATTTCCATTAATCTTTTGATGTGTTCTAATCTAATAATGCTATTCTCAGTGAAACAGATGATGAAACTCCTGCAATGGCAGGTATTATGCTTTTAAACACAGTTGCTCTGTTGTCACTGAGGATATTTCTGCATCTGATATTGATTTAAATATTCAGTTATGAATGTCATGAAGACAACTTTATTTATAGCTAATGAGAATTGCATTGGCTGAAGAATCTGGCAATGTGAAGAGTGTAGTGCATGCTTGTTAATGCAGTGTGAATGAAGAGTAGTTTCATTGATCATCATTCACAAGGCTTTTCATTCTGTGCTGATATAAAGTTGAAAAATATTGAGTACTATGATTTTACTGTATTTTAGTGTCAAGTGGTAAAAGTATCTTTGGAAAATTCATTACATTTTGCAGACAATTCAAGTTGTGTTATACTTTTACTCAAGTATGGATTTGTGCAGGTGTGCCTTGAATTGCAGAATTTGAAAATGAAGTCCAATACCAAAGAATCTTCAGGAAGTTCATCAAGTATCTATGGAGTGAGTATAAAGAGTCTGGGGACTGGGTCACCATGTACCCTTCTCATTCTCTAGGGTTTAGTAAAGCAAACCAACCAAGCAAGATTGCTAACCAGATGGAAAATATAAATAGTCACTTTGCTTGTGTGTGTAACTCGCAGTGTAGAGTCCTGTGAAAGTTACATTAGAATATGTGCTTTAGGCTTCATCTCAAGTGTGATTTTTTACTCTGACTCTTTATCTAAAATTGGGCCCCTCAAGCTCAAGTGTACAGAGGGAGACAGGGACCAGATCTCCCAACAGATTCCAGTGCCACTTGTATGCATATGGATTAGGCTAGCAGGCTGCTTCCAGAAGGAAAGTGTGGGTGGCAGGTAGAATAATGGCTACCCACAATGAAGTTCACATCCCAATTCTCCAAAGCTGTGACTATCTCATCTTACACAACCAAAGAGACTTTGTGGATATAATTAAGGATCTTGAGATAGGGAGATTATCCTGGATGGTCCAGATGGACTCAATATAATTACAAGGGTCTTTATAAGCAGGAGGCAGAAGGGTCACAGAAGATGTGGGTCAGAAGTCAAGGGATGTGGACAGTCTATAGAAGATGGAAAAGGCAAGGAAACAAATTCTCACCTAGGGCCTCCAGAAGCAACACAGCCACACTGTCACCTTAATTTTAGCTGAATTAAACTTTGAATCTCCAGAACTCAAAGATAATAAAATTGAGTTGTTTTAAGCCATTCAGTCTGTGGTAATTTTTTATAGCAGCAATAGGAAACTAATACAGAAGGTTTGGGTACCTACCCAGTTGGGTTTACCACAGGTAAAAAGAAACAAAGGAGAACCTTCTGGTTTGATCCTAGAAAGTAAAAAATAAAGTAACCTTATTTGCTGGTAAAACAGTGTCCAGTTAATGGCAAGCTTCTGTGGATCAGACCAATCACACTCTTGCTCTGGGAAAGAGTAACAGAAGACAGAAATTTATTAAGGTATCTCAATGGGGAAGACTTTAACTTCAAGAATTAGAGACTAACACAACCATTGAAAGATGGGAGAGAAAATGGGAAGAGAAGCATAAATGTCCCTCCCTGTAACCCCAGTCCCTCTGTTCTCTTGCCTTGTTGGGGCAGTGGCCACGCCACCATGGACCCAGTCAGTGAATGTATTGGCAAACTCTTTATCTTATGCTGGCCTGTGTGATAAACTCATTACTGAAGAGAGAGGGGATGGGTGTGAAATTTAATATTAACAATGATTTTAAAACAATAATGTTGTAACTTAACTACAGCTTATCAGAGATCCATTTTGAACCTACATTATGTCAAAGGCATTTTTCTTTGAAGCTTTTAACAAATAACTTAAGCCCAATTAATATTCATTGCCAATGACAGAAGCAGTTTAATTTTAGTTTCACAAGGCCTATGAACTTCTGTGTTTACTGTGAAAGATCAAATTTTATCATGTCACTACTTCTACTTTGTAAAATTTGATAAGTTGCATATGTAATTTTTAGCTAATTATTAATAGTTATAAATACCATTTAATTACATGATGCAAGAATAAACTCAGCATGCCTTGTTTCTTATTGCTTGCAATTAAGTATTTTAAGAAGTTTGCATAGTACCTCTAGTTCAATTTTTAGTTGCCTCACAAGAGTTAGAATTGCTTCTGGTATGTCAGAAGCAGCAAAAAGAGTGTGGCGGTCAGGGTGGAGTGATGCATGCAGGCATTTGGTTCTTTTTGTAATCTCAGAAGATGGCTGTAAGGGGCAGCCAAAATTAACACCAGGAGGTCAGTAGGAATCTATAAATTGAGTGGGGAGGGGAGCCAAGTCAAGCCAAGGTTTCCAATGATGAACTAAGCATTTGCAAAAGACCAAGAGAGGCATGTGTCCTGGAGCCTTTGAGGTATAGCAGAAGCTAGGAGTACACAGAGCAAGATGTTAGAGCATCACCACATAGACTTGTCTGCAGCTCTCACACATTAAGACTCTTCAGTGTCTCTAATAAAATGCAGCTTTAATTCCTACTAGACTATGTGCTGTGAGTCTGGAGTTGAAGGTATTCTAAAAAAAATAGTCAATTTAGTTTATTGCCAAACAAAATTAATGGTTCATGATCTCCTATTTCTGATACTCATGGGCAATTTCATTTATCTCTTTGGCTTCAAACCTACTCTCAAATCTATTTAGCTCAGAACTCTCTGAATTCAGACCTGGTTATCAGGTACATACTGATTGTCAGGTACCCCACCCAGCTGTTTAATGGGTAGGTATCTCACACTTCATAGGTACAAATCTGAAATCATCACCCTTCTTCCACAACTCCAAATCTGTTCCCTTTTCTCTATTTCCTCACTCAGAGATCAACACCAGTTAGATGTCCCTGTCAGACACCTGAATTTATCTTAGATTGCTTCTTTGGCTTTACCTCCATATCTACAGTTGCAAAGACCTGTCATTTAAGGCTTGGGGTGGTTCTTCTGTCTCCAGAGTAGCTTCTTCCCTTGTGCTCCCATAACACTATGTACCCACTTCTGTTACACTAGTTACTTTATTGTGTTGCAACTGTTATTTGCATGTCAGTCTCTTTCTTTTGACAGCAGAGGAGAGAGACAAGGTCTTTTCACTTTTATCCCTTTGGTGATTAGCCCAATATTTGTTGAATCAATGAAATTGAGTGAAGAAGTAAATCAATTGTATGAAAGTACTATGACCAGACTTTGTGCATATTATGTCCTAAATAATTTATTTATAATCAGCCCATGATTCCTTATTTTATCATACTTACTCTTTATTATTGAGTATTATGTGACCCAATGATAAAGTTGTATCAATTTTAGAATTTTTCTCATGTAGCTATATGATTTAACACTTATTTTATGATTCACAATTTGAGGTTTCAAAAATATACCAGAGAGATTTAAAATGAGCATGAAGCAGATGACTAACATATAGCTTTGGGAATTTCAGTGTCAAAACATATATATTCATTTTGCCTCATATATATCTTCTTAAAAATAAGGTAAAACCGATTCTAAAGGAAGTAATCACATCACCCAAATTTTAACAATTAAACTTGCCCATGAAAGAAAAGTAAAGCTTACATGACACTTTATAACATTTTATCTAAAGAATAAATGTCATTACTGAGTTCACCAAAATGACCTTTGAAAGCCATGATCTTTAAAAAAAGAAATGATGTTGTTTTAAAGTGAAATGCTTTGTTCTGATTTGCAAGTTAATGGTTGCATTTTTGTATTAACAGTGTTAAGAAATACAAAGGATGTATTTCAATTTTGAGAGGCATTATTGTTCTTTTGATTTTGTAAATAAACTTTTATGGAAGAATTCTGTCCAGAAAGTATCCAACCAAGTACTATGAAAAATAGAGACATTTACTGAAGAAGATACAAGATACAAGAAACATTATGCATAGGACAATGATGTCTCAATTCTTGTCAGAGTAGGCACCTGGGACCTCACACGGTTCTCCTAGCATCTCTTCCACTGTTCAAAACATTCTGCAAAATCCTTTGTTGGAATCTCCATTAGCTGCCCTATCATATTTTCCTGACTTGTGGAACGAATTTTGCCACAACATATTTCATGCCAAGATCCTGCATCAAAATCTTGGACACAGTAGTTTTGGGAATTGCCAAATCAGCTTCCAGTTCTTGCATTGTCAGTCTCTGATCTTTGTTGACTGCAGCCTGTACACATTCAGCATTCTCAGGTGCTCTGCTTGTTGCAGGCTTTCCAAAACATGGGTCACTTTCAACAGATTCTCGATCATCTTTGAAGTGTTTGTGCCACACTTTACTTGCATCATCCCTGAAAGACTTCTGAATCATCTGAATAGTTTCCACAGAGGAATGTTCAAACTTAACACAAAATTCGATACAGATTCGTTGCTCTACTCACTCAGTCATTCTGAATGTGACAGCCACACAGTATGCATGCTCAGTCAGTGCTGTCTACTACTCCCACTGGCTAGATCAGTGAAGTCATCATTGTTCATGAATGTGCATTCCAGTCCACTCTCCTTGGCTGCCAGGTTACATCGATATCCCACAAACCGTTCTTGTTACATTAACAATGGCTGAACTTTTCCTGGACAGACCTGTCTAAGAAATTTAGACTCATACTTCCATGAGATGAGGATATGTCATTTAAATGTATGAACATAAGAGACTCTGTGCATACAAAATGAAGCAAAACTGCACTCAGGGCATTTGGAAAATTTTTCCTTATGAAATAAATAAATAGTAATTTTCTTTAAATCCATCTAAAGCAAAATTCTGATTTACAATATAGGGCTTAGTTTTGGGTAATCAAATCCCCTTCATTGGATTCTTTTTTAAAAATATATTTTATTGATTATACTATTACAGTTGTCCCATTCCCCACCCCTTTATTCCCCTCCACCCTGCATACCCCTTCCCACCCACATTCCCCTCCTTTAGTTCATGTCCATGGGTCATATATATAAGGTCTTTGGCTTCTACATTTTCTATACTATTCTTAAACTCCCCCTGTCTATTTTCTACCAACCATTTATGCTACTTATTCTTTCTACCTTTTCCCCCGTCTCTCTCCCTCCCACTCCCCTGTTGATAACCCTCCATATGATCTCCATTTCTGTTCCTGTTCTAGTGGTTTGCTTAGTTTGTTTTTGTTTTTGTTTTAGGTGTGGTTGTTAATAATTGTGAGCTTGCTGTCATTTTACTGTTCATATTTTTTTATTTTCTTTTTCTTAGATAAATCCCTTTAACATTGCACATAATAAGGGCTTGGTGATGATGAACTCCTCTAACTTGACCTTATCTGAGAAGCATTTTATCTGCCCTTCTATTCTAAATGAAAGCTTGGTTGGATAGAGTAATCTTGGATGTAGGTCCTTGCCTTTCATGACTTGGAATAATTCTATCCAGCCTCTTCTTGCCTGCAAGGTCTCTTTTGAGAAATCAGCTGACAGTCTTAGGGGAACTCCTTTGTAGGTAACTGTCTCCTTTTCTCTTTTTGCTTCTAAGATTCTCTCCTTACGTTTAATCTTGGCTAACGTCATTATGATGTGCCTTGGTGTGTTCCTCCTTGAGTCCAACTTCTTTGGGACTCTCTGGGTTTCCTGGACTTCCTGGAAGCCTATTTCCTTTGCCAGATTGGGGAAGTTCTCCTTCATTATTTGTTCAAATAAGTTTTCAATTTCTTGCTCATCCTCTTCTCCTTCCGGCACCCTTATGATTCAGATGTGGAAACGTTTAAAGATGTCCTGGAGGTCCCTAAGCCTCTCCTCATTTTTTTGAATTCTTGTTTCTTCATTCTGTTTTGGTTGGATGTTTCTTTTTTCCTTTTGGTCCACACCATTGATTTGAGTCCCAGTTTCTTTCCCATCACTGTTCGTTTCCTGTACATTTTCCTTTATTTCACTTAGCATAGCCTTCATTTTTTCATCTAATTTGTGACCATACTCAACCAATTCTGTGAGCATCCTGATTAACAGTGTTTTGAACTCTGCACCTGATAGTTTGGCTATCTCTTTGTCACTTAGTTGTATTTGTTCTGGAGTTTTGATCTGTTCTTTCATTTGGGCCATTTTTTTTTTTTGTCTCGATTCACCTGTTATGTAGTGAGGGGCAGAGCCTTAAGTATTCACCAGGGCGGGTTAACCTATGTTGCTGTGTTGTGATGCTGTATGTGGGGGAGGAGTACAAGAGGTAACAATGGAACTTGCTCCACTCTCTGCCAGATTTTAGTCACTTCCCTCACTTCCCACAAGCAAATTGGGCCCTTCTGGTGCTGACTCCTGAGTTGGTGGGCTTGTGTACATTCTAGGACCCTGTGGGTCTCTTCAACAAACACTCCTGTGAGGCTGGTAGTTTCTCCCACAGCTCAGCCCTCACAAGTGTTTTCAATCAAAGGCTTTGAGGCTTTATTTCCCTGCTCTGGAGCCCTGGATTGCGTGGTCTGTCTTGCTCCTCAGTTGTTCCTCCCTGTTTATCTGCACACGAATGTGGGACCACCCACATTCCATGTGCAGGCACCACCTCACCTGGTCCTTGAGTCACTGTCTTGCCTGGCTCACTTCTTTAGCCACCACCTTGCTGTGGGTCCTCTCCACCCAGCTACCCGTCTCCATCCCTCCTACCAGTCTGGATGAATATTTCTTCTTTAACTCCTTGGTTGTCGGACTTCCATACAGTTTGATTTTCTGTCAGTTAGGGTTGTTTTTTGTTTTTAAATCGTTGTTGTCCTTCTTTTGGTTGTGTGAGGAGGCATAGTGTGTCTACCTATGTCTCTATCTTGGCCTAACATTCCAAATTTCCTTCATTGGATTCTTATGCGTACATTTTGTAGTAATTCTAAATATGTTACCTCATCATCTTTTTGTGCTTGGGATCCCTTGTGCTCAATAAAGACAATATGTAAAATAATTTGCATTACAGATTATAAGTTAAAATGAAAATTCAATATAAACTATGAGGCTTCCCTGTGTTTGTAGGGTGAATTTGCTTTGTCTTTCCTTGAAAAATATGAAATTTGTGGGACCTTCCCAAGTGTGACATTTATAACCTGTTTCTCCATTTGGAGACACTCCCCTCTGGCCCAGCACTGAACACAGAGGCGCTGCCCAATCTGAGGGTGTAAATCATAGGGATCCATTTTACTAGGAGCAGCTTTTTAAGGTCTGTATCTATTGTGTAAATTAAAGATATTTACATGCATATAACAACAAAGAAACCTGTGGTTTTATTTATTGAAGGCTTGTTTTTAAAAAATATTTTATTTACTTTAAGAGAGAGGGGAAGGAAGGCAGAAAGAAAGGGAAAGACACCTTGATCAGTTGCCTCTCAAGCCCCCAACTAGGGGCCTGGCCCACAGCCCAGGCATGTGCCCTGACTGGGATGGAACTGGAAACCTTTTGTTTTACAGAACAACACCCAAACCACTGAGCTGCACAAGTCAGGGCTGAAAGGTTTCTTTAAAGGCAAGTAGATTGTGAATTATTGCTTTATAAAGTAGACTCCAATTTGCTACATAACATTTTATTTTTTACATCATTCATAGTTCTTTAGGTCCTCATTTTTTCATATTTCTGACATTTTCAACTCCTTACATATAAAGTTTGTTTATACTTATTTGTTATCATGTCTGTGTCTGTCATAGTGTGTATTCCTGATTCACCCATCTTTAAAACACACACACATGCACAAACATTAAACAAATTAAAACCACACACAGAAACTAAGTTCTCCTTCAGTACTAACCCCCGGCCTATCTCTTCACAGCCTATCTTTTTAAAAAATATTTTATTTATTTTTAGAGAGAGAAGAAAGGAGGGAGAAAGAGAGGGAGAGAAACATAGATCAGTTGCCTCTCATACATGCCCCAACCAAGGACTAAACTCTCAACCCAGGCATGTGCCCTGGCCAAAAATCAAACATGCAAACTTTCACTTTGCCAGACAGTGCCCAGCCAAACAGCCACACCGGTCAGGGTCAGAGCCTGTCTTTTTGAAATGATTGCTGACATTTGTTATCATTGCCTCTTTACCTTATCTTGACCTTTAGTTTTCTGTGGACTTAAAATGCTTTTTGGTATTAAGAAATACTTTACACTTGTACTAGTGTATTTTTAAATGCAGTAGGTTGAATTCTGCTTTAAGATTTATTTTTTGCTCTAAATTAAGCTCACAGGAGGACTTGTTAGTATAAAATAGCAAATCAGAGCTGATTTTTTAATTTAATTGAGGACTTACTATGGTCTGGACCATGTGCTAAACCCTTTACTATGCATCACATCACTCCATGAGGTAAGAACTTTGCCCACTGACAACAGGAAAATGAGGCACAGTAGGATGTGCCATGTTCTCAAGCACAGTAATAGAGGTCATTCTGAGATCACCCCACCTTGGATAATTATAAATTGCTGAAAATATACCAACGAGGATTTACAGTCCTAAATTCAAAAGTTGGGAGTAGGATTGTTAGAGAGATTGATTTCTTTGTTTTACATTGTTCCTAATAGATTTTAAGCCAAAGCAATAGAGATATATACAATGAGAGTAGAAATAAGAACAAGAAAAGAGTGAATCTAAAATGAGATTCAAGATTAGTATGTAAAATGTAAGCTATGAAATGCTCTACCCTTGGAGTTGTGGATCAGAAATGGAGCCCTGAGCTCACTGGCAGCCAGTGAAAAGATAAGAACATCATCAGTACTGTGAGTCACTGTGTCCACAATCTGAAAACAAAGCAGTTGTTCAGGAAAAGTGCAGTTAATCCTGATAGTGAGATCCAGACCCCGCTATCAATGGTCACATATAAGAGGATTACATATACATCCCCTTAAAATAAATGTGTCTTAAAAAAAAATTCATATGGGTTCCCTAACTTTCTTGAGCTGTGTTTTGGTTTCAAAGCTATTATGATCAGGCTTTCCTGGTGGGAAAAAAACCCTAAGTCCTCTTTGTTTCTGTTTTCACCTGTTTAGTGTAAGATTCACTAGGAGTACAATAACTGTGAGTTTTCTCTCCCATCTCATCTCGCATGCTCAATAGAAAGTATAGTGCCAGCAGTTAAAATAAACAACTGCCTATGACATGGCCCTTCATTTATTAAATGCCTTTATACTTACAAGAACATTTTTATTTCTCATTTTTGGAAATATTTAAATATGGTTTATAAGATAGCAGCAATATTGTGCTATTCTGAAGAGCCTTTTGTTTATAAGCAAGTTTTGTGTCATGGGGAAATATTTTATGATTGAGGATTTGCCCCAAGCTTGTTTTTTTCCATGTTTAAATAATTCTTTTTGCTTGCTTTATTATTTATCACAAGTTTAAAAACAGTTTTAAAATTGTATTTTTTTTAGTTACTGATAAATTCTTTATCTGGGGAGAAAAGTATGTGGGTGGAGAAACATTAAGATTGGCCCAGTACCAGATAAATTTATGGAGATGAAAAGCAAGGAAAATATGTTTTTTAAAATTTTAAACAGAGATCTGCTAGTTAAAGAATATAAATGATAGGATTTCTCTTTGTTAAAAAGGACTTATTCTTTTTACAATATTTTCTTCTAGTAATCTCAAGATTTATGTAGATGAACTATTTAATAAATAGTTTTGAGCATCTAAAGAAGCATATAGGAGTCATGAAACTTGAAGAGGGGGAGGGGTGGGGGGAAAAGAGATTAAAGCTTAATTAAATACAAGAATTTTCCTTCAAGAAACATACTTAGTTTGATAACATGGCACACAAAGTGTTTGTATTTGATGTTAATTCAAAAAGTTAAACTTAGAATTACCATGTGACCCTGCAATTCCACTCTGAGTTATATACCCCAAAGAATTCAAAACAGGTATTCAGAAAAGTAAGTACATATATACTCACATATGGATCAGTGTTATTCACAGTAGCCAAAAGGTGGAAATAGTCCAAATGTCTGTCAGTGGATAATGGATAGACAAATTGTGGTATATGCAATCAATGGGATAATATTTAGCCATAATGAGTGAGGAGTGACTCATGCTACAACATGGATGAACCTGCAAAACATTATTCTAAGTGGAAGAAGCCAGACACAAAAGGTCACATATTGTACAATTTCATTTAAGTGAAATATCAGACTAGATCTATAGAGACCAAATGCATATTGGTGGTTGCTAGGATGTGGGAAAAAGGGGTAATGGAGAAAAACTGCTTAACAAGTAAGAAGGTTTTACTTGGGAATGACTGAAATCATTTGAAACTAGATAGAGGTTGTGGTGGTTGCACAACATTATGAATGTACTAAATGCTACTGAATTGTTCGCTTTAAAATGGCTAATTTTATGTTATTGTAAGTTTACCTCACATTATATAAGAAATAGCCATGTGCGTTTATTATGTGCAAATAGAGAGATATGCAGATGAGAAGAAAGTGTCATAGTATTTTTGTTTTCAACTTTGAAATAGCATTTAGCCTTTTAAACTATGTGTGCCACTTGATAAAATGAAATTAATTAAAAAATTTTTGAAGGTGTTCACTTACCAACATGTTATAATAATATATAGTAAAAAACAGTGAGCTATTTAAATCCTAGAGAAATGTTCAGTAAAAAAAGGATTAGAATTTTTAAGGTAATTTAAAAAATCTCTTTGTGGCAATGAATTCTGAGCTGGATTTTGAGGCTGAGCTGCACAGATTCATGGCGAGAATGAGGGGAAGTGGACAACAGAATGAGGTGACGTGCAGAGGGACTGGGCTGAAGTTCTACAGCATCACCGACAGGACTTCCCCCAGATGAAAGTGGATGTAACAGGAATCCAAAAATTGGTTACCTCTTCTCTTTTTCATTTTTTACATGCTCTAAATACTTCTGTTTGTTTTTAATTTCCTATTGGGTTAAACAGTAAGGGGTATTGGAATCTCACAGCTACATCTTGGAACTACTGTAAGAATCCTCCTTTCTGGGATAGGAAAACCCATCCTAAATTTCAAAAATAAAAATTCAATGCAAGTATATTAACTACTTTAAGCCTAGAGTTATTCCACTAACATTCACAGGTCACCAGAATAAAAATGTCTTATGTTCTCTAAGGGATGAAAAATCTCTGTGTCTAGGTCATGCTTAGAAAATTAAAATGAAAGGTGTGAATTCCATTGACACTTTTTCAACTTAGTGAAGACCCTAAGAATATTTTTGGATTCAGTGCATTAATAATAGCTTCTATCCACCCAATTCTGTGTAGGCTTTTGTCCTTAAGTCCCATTTTTTAGACCCATTAAAAATCACTTTTGGAATGAAATATGTGAGCCCTTCATCAAATGTCTGGGAAACTAGCCAGTTTCCCTGAGAGAGTGCCCTTGAAATGTCACATGGGACTTCCAGAGTGACTTTGGGGATTCCAAACTGCCACCAGAACCCATCCCTTCATCCCATGTTGACCATTTCTGCCCCCAAAGTGCAAGCACTGGACTAACTGGAAAGTGGGTTAGGGCTTCCTGTTGCCACTGTTATTTTAATTTAATATCAAAACTGTCACCTTTCTCCTGACTGGCTCTGGCAGACCCTGTGTATTGCACAGCATATGGATAAAATTATAGGTAAAGGACTTATCATTTCTTGGAGTCAGAGTTACTATAGTTTGTCCTCTTTTGTTATTCCCATTTGTATAGATTTTTAGTTTTATGCAGATCTTTAGTTTTTCAAGATGAAAAGAGTTCTGTGGGTGGATGGTGGTGATGGTAGCCCAATGATATGAATATAAATAATGCCAGTGAACTGTACCCTTAAAAATGGTTAAGATGGTAAATTTTATGTTATCTACATTTATCACAATTAATTCCTTATAAAAGGAATGGCTTTAGTGTTTTTCCATTAAGTTTATCATTAGCTCTTGGATCAAGATAAATATTCATCGTATTGAAGGAGAAGACAATCTCGCTATTATTTTTATTAGTTATTTTATAATCCAAGTAATTCTGGATAAAAATCTTTTGCAAATGCCCCTAGCTTCTTAATGTAGTCTATATATTGTCCTGGTTTTTAGGGTGTGCCATTCTTTTCAATAACAGACCATATCTGATGTAATGTTTTCACTCTGTTTTCTCATTAAATCCTCTCAATTACCAATGATGGAACTATTACCACTGAGGAAACTGAGGCTCAAAGAAATTCAGTATCGTACTTCATGTCACCCAGTCTGAAACGAAGACTTGGGCTTAGTCAGTGTAATAAGTTTTGGACTGCATGTTAATAGAAATTTCAAGTGAAATTGGCTTTAACAAGGAGGTAATATAATTCATAGATTTATACAAAAGAAGGATCTGTTACCCTTTGCGACAGCATGGATGGAACTAGAGAACATTATGCTAAGTGAAATAAGCCAGGCAATGAAAGACAAATACCATATGATCTCACCATTAACAGGAACCTAGTCAACAAAATGAACAAGCAAGCAAAGTATAGCCAAAGACATTGAAGTTGAGAACAGACTGACGGTCATCAGAAGGGAGAGGGGAGGGGATAAAGGGGGAAAAGGGTGAAGGGTTTACAGGAACAATTATGAAGGACACATGGACAACAATGGGGGTGGGTGTGGAAATGGGGGAGGGAGGCAGGGAGGGCTGGGGTGGTGGAAAGGGGCAAGGGGGAAAGGCAGAAAACTACTTGAAAAACAATTTAAAAATTAGTTCTTAATGGGCTTGTTTTGGGTCTTGAATCTTAGATGTAGCTGTTCCTCTGATCCTCCCTTAATTCTGTCCTACCTAGTGTGTTGGCCTCATTCTCTCAGTGGTGGCAAAGTGGCCAAAGGAACCCTTGAATATCATCAGACAGCCCTTCTGTAGGCTTCATCATCCATCTCATTGGTCAGGATTGGTCCATGTACCCATTCTTAGACCTGTCACTGGCTAGCACAGAGTGATGAATTTATAATTTGTGGTCAGATGGATACTGAGGAGGCTACCACAATGACCATTTTAGCCTCTCTAACTCTCCTGTAAAATACCACTTTCTTAGGGCTATTGATGTTTTCGATGTGTTTATGCACTGGATGTCCAACACTTTGTATCTGGCTTATTACAGTTCCTTGCTGTCACTGTGAGCTGCTGCTTCCAGTTTATTGTGCTCGTTTCCAGAAGTATTCTCATTCTTCCTCTGATTGTTTAATTATCTGCTTCTGAGCTGCTGTGCCTGGAAAAAATGAAAGGAAAATACCACCTTATTAAGGTCTTATATAAAAATTTAAAAACAGAGTAATATTAATGGCATTTGGTCTCTCCTAAGGAATAAATGCAATAGCTTTAATGCATGGAACTTATATCATTACGTTTTGCTGTCTCAGATTTATTTTTGCTCATTTATTACTTCACTCTCAAGTTTTGCCGTAGTTGAGAATGGGTCATGAGTAACTTCTAATTAAGACTATTTGAAGTTTCACGAAAGAGTATATAATACATTTATATTTTTCAAAGCTATTATAAACACAGTAGAATTAGAACTTTTATCATTCTTAGGAGTTGCCCAAGCTATTTTTCATAGTGGTATTAGATTTAATAGTAGTAGAAGATAAGGTTGAAAGGTGGGCAGGAAGCTGATTACAGAAGATTTTGATTATTAGACTGGATGACTTGGCAGAGTCTCTCAAATTTTATCCCTAAGTATCCATACAGGTAGAAGAGAATGAAGGTGTGATGTCATAATTTGGGTAGTTAGCCCTAAATGGCTCCCCCCAAAACCATAAATATTATTTGAGTCCTTGTGTTAACAACTTAAAAATTCATGTAAATTTTGTATTTTCCTCCACAATCTATGTATAATTATTTTAACATGAGAAATGCTTTGTTTATTTGTTGCTGAATTAATTGATGCACCAGAAAGACATGCCATGTTTATTTGATGACTTTGCCTTCAAACTGTCCCCCACCCAGGATTTGTACATCTGACCATAACCTTGGTCCTTGGTGAATATGAAGGCACATAAGTTCATTCTGCTGGCTGCGTGAAACTGTCACCATCGGATACATCTTAGTTCCACAGGGATGAGCCCTCGTACACCTAGGCTTTCTGTCCTGGACACCAGTCTTTCTCCCACAGTGCTTGCCCTCTTGCCTGCTGATCTCACCCGGTTCCCTCCCTCTTAGTCTTCACCCATATTGCTTCTCTGTTCCTGGCATTTTTCTTCCCTTCTAAACTGTATTGGGACTCTTGTTACCCACACTCAGCCGCTCTGTGAAGCAGGACTAAAACTTGAAGATTTTCATAAAATAGTGTGGCTGATTCAGTCTTTCTGGAAACTTGGTCTGTGAAAAGGGTTTAAGTGGGAAACTACAGTTAGGGACACCCATGAAAAGGTTGCATGGAGGGAAGCCTGGCATAACTTTATGTTATTATGTAAGGACTACAGATAGACTATGAATCAGGTCTTGAATTATACTTTTCTCCCCCTTCAGATTACAGACTGTTACATGGGAGAAATGTTGATTCATAATGATGTTTAGTTATTTCCCCAAGTTTAACTTCATGATTGCAATCATGCATGGCATGTATGAGAATGATACAGTTGAGCAAATAACAAAGAATAACACAGCAAATAAGTAAGTGGTCCTGTTTTTCCAAGTAGAATAAAATTGAGAATACTGTAGCTAATGGAATAATTAATGTTCACCACTGATTAGACTGAATTCTTTGGTTTGGAACAATAAATGTCATTCTGCTTACATATAGAGCTTGTTTATTCATTGAACTTTTGACTTAACAAAAACTAGCATTTTACTGTAATAAACACTTGGTTACATCTGTTATAAATTGAACACTCTTGGTTTTTCCAAGAATAGTGTTCCAACTCTAAACCAAAATTATAAGCAGCTGTCTGCCGATAGATGTGCTCACCAGTTTCCCACCTTTGTGTCTTGTTTAAAAATGTTGTCTCTATCTCAGAAGTTCAAATTGATGTAATTTCTCATTTGAAAATGGTGCTTTAGAATTTTACTGTCTTTTTTTTGCTCACTCGAAAAGTGAACCATTATGTGTGGGGAGAATGGTTGGTTGCAACTTTTCCCCTTATGTTGTCCTTTTATACAAATTCAAGGAATATATCTCTATTAATTTTGTCCATTGTTCCAGCTAAATGTAGCTTTTTCTTTTTAAACTCTTATGGGGTTTTAAATTCAACTTTTTTTCTTTGATGCCTGCGCTTTTTTTCATACTGGTCTGAAAAATGTTTCTAGGACTTTAGGGAGGGAAAACTAAAATGTTTGTAAAAAGGTAAGCCTGATATTTGAACATTAGTCTTTTATGATTTTGTTAACTTTCTTAAATTATAAAAGAAATATAATTCACATATGACAATCTTGGAATATAGAGAAAAGCAAAGAATTACTTTTAGTCTTATTCGCCCAACAAAACCAGTGCTGTGCTTTTGGAGTATTTCATTTCATTTCTTTTGATAGGCTATTCCTTTTAAAAAATGTAGTTGTCATGTTGACATATATATATCTTTGTGTTCTTTCTCATCCAATGTTATTAGCATTGCTTTTTGTTGTTAAATAATCTTCAGAAACATCAGTTTTAATATCTGTAAGCCATTCATTTGAGGAGATATATGATGATTATTAGTATTTTTTATATCATTGAACATTACTTTCCACTATTGTGAATAAATTACAAAAATAAGGGTTATCAAAAGTATGATATCTAGATTAAAATGTAAGAATATTTTTAGACTATTAAAATGTTTTGACAGTTTTTCAATAGTATCATAGTATATGATACAGAATTTCAAGTGCCTGCATTTAACAATAACTGATACTGAATTCTTAAAAATGTGTCAATTTGTTGTTTGTTAGTTAAGATCAGTACTTTTTCCATGTTTATTGTCTAGTTGTATTTTGTATTCTGTAAATTATTATTCATTGTTTGAAAATTTACTGAATTTCTAAGATTGTTGATATATATTTGTATATTACTGACTGCTCTTTATCATACTAAGTAGAGAATTTATCTTTCAAATGTTTTTATCATGTAGCATTTGATACACACAAAATATTGAAGCAGACTGTAAGTTATAAAAGTAACTTACATGTCTATATTATTATAATACCCCTTAACTGGAATCATGCAGCTTAACAGGATCCCAACTTAACCAGAATATCAGCACTCAATTTAGTGCAATCTTGCCCCACCAGTCCCTTCACTTGCTTGCTCTTCCTGATCCTTTCTTCATCTCTAAGCACTAGTCTTACTTTGAGATTTATTATTCTCTTTGAAGTTGTTTTTAAGTTCTATCACATGTGTTGGTATTCTTAAGCAAAATTTATTTGCTTTTGCTTTTTTTTAATTAAAAAAAATTGTGTCATACTCTATGTGGTCTATGCAATTGTTACCTCTCCTGCAATATGATATTTATATGAATCAGCAGTGTTGTTGCATGTAGATATAGGTCATCTATATTTTTCCTGATAAATTTCTATAAATATATAACAATTTGCTCATTTATTTCTTATTAATGAACATTTGAGTTTTTCCCAGTTTGTTACTGTTATAAATATTACTTCTATGAGTGTGACTGTCGGTGTCTAGTAATGTACTCATTCAAGAATCTCTCTAAGCGTGTTCCTGATAACAGAATTACTGGGTTACAGGGTATTAGTAGCTTCAGTTTGCAAGTATAAGGCTGCCTTGTTTTTGTAAGTGGCATACCTTCTTCAGTGATGTGTCCCTATGGATCTGTGTCCTTGCCTACATTTTGTATTGTTAGACTTTTTGACATTTGTAAGTCTATGGAAATAAAATGGATATCATTATGATTTTAAAATTACATTTTCTTGGTGACAAATGAAATTAAGCATCTTCTTGTATGTTTATTTGCCAGTTGTGGTCCCTCGTCCATGAAATACTCATTTGTGTCTGTTGCCCATTTTTCTATTGGGTTATTTGCTTTGTCCTTATTGGCTTCAAAGAGATGTTTTGTTTATTTGTTTGTTTTAATATATTATGAACACAATTCCTTTGATGGGTATGTGTGTTGAAGATGATTTCTAGGTTTTGGTTTGTATTTTCAGTTTATGTATTTTTTTGAAAATACAACTTTATTAAGTCATTACTGACATATAATAAGCTGTATATATTTAAATGAACAATTAAATAAAATTAGACATGTATATACAAGAAGCCACAATCAACATACTGCACTGATTCAGCACCCCTAAAAGTTATTTTACCTCTTCTAATTTCTCTCCTCTGTCCCCCACACTCCCCATCTCAAAGCACCCACTGATCTGCTTTCTGTCACTGTAGATTAGTTTACATTTTTTAGAGTTTTATATAAATGGAACCATAGAGTATGCATACACTTTGGTTTTATTCACTCAACATAATTATTTTGAGATTCATCCTTGTTGCATACATCAATAGTTAACTCATTTTTATTGATGAATAATACTCAATTATATGGATATGTGACCATCTGCTTTCCCATACACCTGTTGGCAGACAGTTAGGTTGTCTCCAGTTTTAGGCTATTAAAGAAAACTGTAGGTACACACCTTTGTGTGAACATGTTTTTCCTTTTTGATTGGGTAAATACCTAAGAGTGGAATGGATACCTATTTCATAGGTATACATTTAAATTTTAAGAAAGTGCTAAACTGCTTTCCAAAGTGGTCATACCATTTACACTCCAGCTAGCAGCATGCAAGAGTGTTTTCATGGCATCTTCTTATGATTTGAAGTTCTTAACTGTAAGGTAACTAAGCATATTAGTCATTTTTTCATTACCTCTTTTTGAATATTATTTAAGAAGTTTTCCCTACCTGAGACCATAATGATATCCTTGTATATGTTTAAGTTTTTTAGGTTTTGACTTTTATGTTCAAGTCCTTAATCCTTTCCTGTGGTGTGGGTAGTGTGGTGAGTGTAGTGTGCATGGTGTGGTGTGGTGAGAGTGAGGTGTGTAGTGTGGTGAGTGTGATGTGCATTGTGTGGTATGGTGAATGTGGTGTGCATGTGTGGTGTAATGAGTATGAGCTGTGTAGTGTGGTGAGTATAGTGTGCATGGTGTGGTGTGAATGTGGTATGGAGGTGTGCAGTGCAGGGAGTGTGGTGTGATGTGGAATTCAATTTTTTTCCCATATGGGCAACCAACTGTCTTAGTACCATCTATCAGACATCTACACTTTCTCTTGTGATCTTCAGTGCCACCTCTGTCATACATCACATTTTCATATATGAGAGGCTCTGGGTGTCATCTCTATTTTGTTTCATTTATCTCTCCCTAAGTCAGCGCCACATTGTGGTAATTAATCACTGCAGTTTTGCAAGTCTTAGGTTCTGGCAGTACAAATCCCTCTACCTTTTTTTTTTCTTCCGATGTTTCTTAGTTGTTCTTGCTCTTTGCTCTTCCATATATGTTTTAGAATCAACTTGTCAAGTTCCATAAAACACATTCCTGGAATTTTGGTTGAATTGCATTTAATTCAAAGATTAATTTGATAAGAATTGACATGGTATTTTTTTCCTTTTATTTGAGTCTTTAATGTCTTTCAAAAGACTTTTATAAATTTTCCATGCATGTCTTGCACACCATTTGTTAGATTTATTCTCAGATTTCATATATGGAAGAGAGATAGTCTTTTTTAAATTCAACTAGTATTTACATTAAAAATTTAAGAGGAATTTCATTTTTTGTTTCTCCAATTTCCCTTCCATCACCCATCCCCTCACTGCCTGCAAAAATTTATTATTATTTCACTTATTTAATTTGGAATTTAGCAGAAACAAATCTTTTGGAACAAATGTCTTCTTTTTTAATAAATCTATATTTTGCAGGCAAAATATAAAATTGTATTTTTAGAATATATTATTTTTCTCATAGCAGTTAATGTACTTAATGATCTCTAAGCAGTTAATCAGTTTCAATGCATATTGACAGTTATTTTCTATAAAATGTCTCCATTTTTTTAGCTCAAAGTTTTATTTACCTCTTGGTGATCTGGAATATTTTTTCAGTCAATTTTTGTAGAAAACTTATTGGGTGGTAAATTTATAAGACTTTTTCATGTCCTACCTGATGTTTTTTTTATAACATTCTTCATTTACAGGTGTAGTTATTTAACATATGTTGTTCTAACATATGAATAGCACATGGATATTTATAAAATTCTTGAATCATAAACTTTCCCTCTCTGTGAGCTATAAACTGCCTTGTTGCCTGGCATTTATTATTATAGAGGAGATATTAGAAAAGAAACTGTAGTTGATTTTTCCCCAGTTTGGTTGATTTTAGAACTCATTTAAAAAATTCTTTAGGTTTAAAATTTTTATGAGTCTTTGGCATAATATAATTTCTACTTATTAAGTTCCTCTGGAAGATGTTAAGCTATCAATTTCTATCTCAACTTTACTTTTTCAGGTCTGGATTTTTTTATCCCCTCATACTTCCTATTATTGCTTCTCATCTATACATTTGTTCTTTTATTGGTCCAAGATTTGTCTTTCAAATATGTTGTTCCCTTTGTACATATTTTTAACAAGTTTATTCATTTGGCCTTTATTCTGAGAGTGCTCCTCAAGTTTATTCTCTACAATTATGAATTAATTCTCTGTATGCCCACTGACTTTATTTCAATTACTACATATCTAATTTTGCTATACTTATATCTTGGTTCAGCCAGTTCTTGTTTAATACATTTTTGGTCATATTTGGCTCAAAAAGTAGATATTCAAAATCTTGAAAACGTTTTTCTGTTCTTTAAAGCTTATGTGAGAAGGAGTATGGTAAGGAGGCAATAAGAAGATTTTCTTTAAAGCCATTATACATTGTCTTTCTTTTCTTGAACAACAGAAATTTATGGCTAGGTAATTGATTGATTAATTCAACACATATTTACTGTGTACCCCCTACTATGTGATATACACAGTCCGAGGCACTGGGTATATAGAAGTGAATGA
This sequence comes from Phyllostomus hastatus, assembly GCF_019186645.2. Taxonomy (NCBI): domain Eukaryota; kingdom Metazoa; phylum Chordata; class Mammalia; order Chiroptera; family Phyllostomidae; genus Phyllostomus; species Phyllostomus hastatus. Next base: position 16,091,651 of record NW_025334011.1, on the reverse strand, counting down.
AACAGGCAAAACGAAATCCTCACATTAAAGAGGTCATAATCTGTGGGGGCAGAACAAAAATAAAATCCCCTGTTATCTGCACCCCCCACTCTATCCTCCCCAAAATACTTCTGAGTGTAATGAGGAGTTTTGGGGTGGTTTTAAACTATTACTGATATTCTGTGAAGAGCTGATAAGGGGGTGGGACAGGCAGACCACTTAGGGGTTGATGCCATGGTCTAGGTGAGAACCAGGAGTGACTTGGGCCAGAGTGGTGTTCACACAGAGTAATCAGAAAGTGGAAGATAAAGCTGATGGGATTTTCTGATAGAGTAATTGTGGGGTCTGAGCATATGACAGGAGTCAGGTGTTGCATGTAAGGCTTTTGCCTGAGTGAATAAGTCATCGTGTCATTTACCAGTATGAAGACTCGTGAGGGGTAGATGTTGGAGGAGGACCAGATGTTGGAGAAGGGCCTAAAAGAGTTCTCTGTGAGAACTGTTGTGTAAAGACACCCAGGAGGAGATGCCTGCTGTGCAGATTTGTCTGAAGCTTAGGGAAGAGGCCAGGGATGGTGATGCACATGAGAAAGTCAAAGACTGTAGCTGGATTTAAGGCCATCAGATGGGATGCAAGGTCCTGGGTGTGAGTGTGGAGAGCAAAGAAGACAAGATGGAGGTCTGAGCTCTGGGAAGGTCTAGAAGAGGCATCTGGAAAGGCTGTACTGGAGAGGGGCTGCCACAAAGCAGAATGTTAGGAGATGGTGGCATCCTGAGACCACATGCATGAGCATTTTCAGGAGGAGGTTGACTATATAAAACATTGCTTACCAGCAGGGTAAAATGGAGAGTGAGAAATGACCATTGGATTTGCCATTACCTTCATATTACATCAAGGCCAGTGGTTGGGAGAGATGGAAGAGAGTGCAGGCAGGGACCCACTCTTGACCAACCACTAAAGAAGAGCAGAATGTGCAGAATTGGCTCATACACAGTCTTGCCTCTGCAGAAGTGTTAAAAGTATGAGTAGGTTTCCTGGAAAAAATCCTAAAGCTGTGATGGAGAAAAATATACATTCTGGGAATTTCAAAAGATTAAGATTACTTTATCACCTTTATGGTATGTTTGAATGCTACCTGCACATGAAACCCAAAAGCTAAGCTAAGTACAAAACTGAAACCACCTCCTGGGGGCTCCAGGCAACAGATGAACTTTGCAAAAATAAGTGAGTGTTTATGAAGGCTCTTACCACAGTCTGTTGGTAATTCCATCCAACATCTATTTCCATGATTAGCTCAGTTTTATTATTTCTTTAGCAAATCAGCTTTAACTTGAGCACATGATATGTGCTAAAATCAGCCCGAGGGGAAAAACTGCTCTGGCATTTAAATGTATTTGACATGTGTTAGTTTTGAAAATTCCCAGCAAGAGGGGGCATTTTATTAAGACATTCCACTGGAATAAATTAATAGTTGCTTAAACTCTTTTCAAGACAGCACAATTCCATTTGTTCTTAGGAATGAAGGATCTAAAATATAAGAATGATGAGGGTTATTCCAATACAAACAATTATAATTATGGAGTTCATATCCTGCTATGTTGAGAGAAGTGACCAACACCCACTTAGTGAACACTGTACTATAAGTTTTAAGTTCTCATATTTGAGGATTATGGCCTATTTATGAGTTAATTAATCTCTGAAAAGCAGCCTACCCCCTTAGCTATCAAGTGCTGTCAATCTCTGTTTACAAATTATACTTATAAAGACTATTACTAAAAGCAGAATAGAATATAACCAGTAAACTTTTCACCTTTTATTTAGACTAGTTTTCTAGAACAGCTCTCACTGGGCTGATGTTTGAATACTTGGTTAATATGACCATGTTTTTAAGTATCCTTTTTAATCTTCAGAAGAAATATAAATGTCTCTGGCAATAGTTAAAGGAGTGATTAATTTCCCTAGCAGGGGGTCAGGAAAAACTTAAGAAAAATATAACATTTGAGGCAAAGCTGGAAGGATAGATAGTTTTCTGGTAGAAAAATGGAAGCAAGCATTCCATGCAGAGGGAGAGCATAAGCAAAGCCAACACCACGTGCCAGTGCCTAGTGTGCCTGGATCCATGCCAAGTCCAGCAGGAAGATGGACTGCCTTAGAATTAGGACTTTAAAGACAGGAACAGGGCTTTGTGGTGTCCAAGGTTTCCAGTTAACAAGTGCATGAGCTGCTGCGTGGCCTGCTGTCCCTGGGGGCAGGATTGACTGCCATTTCTTACTGTGGCACTTTCTTGCTGATTTTAACGTTTGGATGACCTCAGTACTGGATCCAGGCAGGTGTTGCTCAGACCTAACAACTGAGTTTTGGTCCTAGGAAGGTTTCTAGGTGACCTAGAGCCAGCTGACTAGGTGATTTCTCATAGAGCACACTAGAATGAGCAAAGTTGAAGAGATGCCAGCAGTAGGTGGCAAAGGTGGGGCTCCCAAGGTCAAGCTTACCATGATGACTGTTAACCCAGATAAGGACACACCGACAATATATCATGAAGGTTATTGGGGGAGAGATATAGGAATAACTAATCCCTCCACCATCAGCCCTGGGCAGTATGTAACTGATGCCAACATACAAATGAGCACGAGTACAGGTATGCTAGGGTTGGATACTTTTCCATCAAAACCAAATACCCCTGTCTTAGTCAATTAGTCAGGGTTCTCCAGAAATAGAATCAATGCAATGTGTGTGTGTGCATGTGTGTATAAGGAATTGGCTGATGTGATTATGGAGGATGGCAAGTCCAAAATCTGCAGACAGGCCATCAAGCTGGAGGCCCAAGAAGAGCCTAAATTGCAGTTCAAGTCCCAAGGCCACCACCTACTGGCAGAACTCTTTGCCGTGTGGGGGAATTAAGACCTTTAACTGATTGGTTGAGGCCACTCACATTAGGAAGAGTAATCTGCTTTACTCAAAATCTACCAACTTAAATGTTGATAGCATCCAGAAAATACTCTCACAGAAACATCCAAAATAATGTTTGACTAAATATCTGGGCACCATGGCCCAGCAAGTTGGCACCTAAAATTAACCACCTCACACTAAGCATCAGAGAAATGCAAATTAAAACCACAGTGAAATACCACCTCACACTTGTCAGAATGGCTATCATCAATAAATCAACAAACAAATGTTGGTGAGGATGTAGAGAAAAGACAAACCTCATGCACTATTGGTGGGAATGCAGACTGGTGCAGCCACTGTGGAAAACACTATGGAGGTTCTTCAAAAAATTAAAAATGGAACTGCCTTTCATCAAGTGATGCCACTTCTGGATGTGTATCTGAAGAAACCCAAAACACTAATTGAAAAGAATATATGAGCCTCTATGCTCACTGCAGTGTTATTTACAATAGTGAAGATATGATGGCAACCCAAGTGCCAATCAGTAGATGATTGGATAAAGATGTGGTACATATACACAGGAGAATATTACTTAGACATAACAAAGAGTGGAATCTTACCATTTGCAACAATATGGAGGAACCTAGAGAGTATTATGCTAAGTGAAATAAGTCAGAGAAAGGCAAATACCATGTGATTTCACTTGTACATGGAGTCTGAAAAACAAAACAGAAAGAGATTTATAAATACAGAGAACAGACTGATGGTTGCCAGATAGGAGAGGGGTTGGGAGCCAGGGTGAAAAAGGTAAAAGAAGTAAGAAGTACCGATTGGTAGTCACAAAATAGTCATGGGGATGAAAATTACAACATAGGGAATATAGTCAATAATATTGAAATAACTATGTCTGATGCCAGATGGGTGCTGGAAATACCAGGGGAAGCACTTTGTATAGTATTGTTTAACCACTATGCTCTACACCTGAAACTAATACAGAATAATATTGAATGTAAACTGTAATTGAAAAATAAAATTAAAAAGAATTAACCATCACAACCTCCATGTAAACAAACAGAGAAAAAGTATTCTCCATTAGAATTCAATCTGTTTATTGTCTTTTTTTTACCAATAAAATATCAGAGATTTTAAATTATTTTTCCTGTTGCTGTATCCCTACTACCAATACTATTACCTAGCACATGGTAAGTGCTCAAGAAGTATTGTATAAATGAGTGAATAATAGAATAAATATTTGAGTTCATTTATTTGGAAACATTATCTAACACTCCAATTATTTCCATCTGGGCAGAATGTTTGTGCTAACATAATATGATTACATTGTGTTGCTCCAGTATGTCTGGCTCAAGCCTCTGCACCTTCCCAAACATAAATTAAGCATCTTTGGAAACTGTAACTTCTCATATTGCTGATTACCTTGGAGACATTGGAAATAGACTTTAATGCATCTTATTTCAACTTCTCCTATTGAGCAGCCCTCACCCTAGTGAGAAACCCTAATGAAGGGTTTGAGGAATGTTAGCTGCTTTAGCTATATATATATAGCTAAACATATATATATATATATATATATATATATATATATATATATATATATATATATACGTTTCATCACTTTGAAACAGAAAGAGAGATGATCTATTTTCTTTACCAGCAAAGCTTGCGGAGGCCATTTGTAACTGTACTTGGCCCACGACAATTTGTAGTGTTGGAAACACAAGACTGACAGGTGTGGAAGCTCTCACAGAGCCCCCAGTGAAATGAGTGATAGGTTGCAGCCCAGTGAATGGCCCACTACCCATGGGGAGCACCAGCGAGAGGAAGTTTATCAGACAGTGGGTGTGGATGCAAAGGGCAATGAATAAAAGCTTCTGCTTCTATTTTGGTCTGCAAGCAAATGAAGGGGAAACCAATCCATGCTTATATTTTTCTCATGGTTCAGCTTTTCCAATTTTGCACCTTTTGTAAATGCTGACATTATTCTAAGGACTGCAACTGAACATTTGTTCACCATATTTTCTTGCTCTCTGTGAACCTAATTCCAGAGAAGTGTTTGGGGCAGAGGCTTGTGTTCATCTTTTCTACCTGGTATGGCAAAATTATTTGTATGAACTGGAATTTGAGAACAAATATAAGAAGACAGAGGTTGCAGTGACAGATGATGGAAATCCTTGTCCAACTGCAGTGAGGAAGGAGATAAAGAGATGGCAAAGGAAGGATTAAACAAAGTGCCAAGAAAAGATTTGTTTGATTGGAGTGAAGGAAAGTGAAAGACTATAGGAGGTGAAGAAAGAATCAGGAAAGTTGGCAGATGGCCTTGAAACCACCAGCAAGGAGGCTAAGATTACAGGGCAAGGGGAACTTCTTGACTCATAAGAATATCTAATTTGAAATGAACTTTATGGTATGCACAGCACTCAGTTCATAGGAACATGGTATGATCAAAATATTAGGCAAAAAAAAAAAAAAGGCCTAGCTGGCGTAGCTCAGTGGATTGAGTGCAGGCTGCGAACCAAAGTGTCGCAGGTTCAATTCCCAGTCAGGGCACATGCCTGGGTTGCAGGCCATAGCCCCCAGCAACCGCACATTGATGTTTCTCTCTCTCTCTCTTTCTCCCTCCCTTACCTCTCTAAAAATAAATAAATAAGTAAAAATCTTTAATAAAAAAAACCCTCTGTATCTCTGGAGAAGAAAATAGTGAGAAACAAGAAGGCAGCTGAGGAGACACAATAGTCAGATTTATCTTGAAGAATAAAAGATGAATGACAATGTTGGAAGAAGTATCTGCATTTCATTTCTAGAATTTGGGTAAAGATGGTGATATATCTTTTTATATCCTGGTCTTCTGACCCTGGGTAAACTGGAGCAGTTCTCAGAGGCTTTAAAAAGAGGAGTCAAGTGGTAGGTTTAAGGAGAAAGATAAAGACTATTTTTTTTAGTCTTTATCTTTCTTTAGAGCTCAATAAACTATATTGTCAACTACTGCAAATGAGCATCTTGGGTCAGGCCAGAACATGTCAGGATGGGTGGCTATCAAGACTTTGGTAGTTGAGGTAATTAAGGGAGCACATTTCTTATCAGGGAGGAATTGAGGCTAGATCCTAGAGAAAGATTCACATATGGTGTATGGGAACAAATGAAGACGAATATTTAAAGGAGGTACAAAGGTTAGAAAGATACAGAAGACCAAGGTCAGTGGATTCCTTTAGAAGCACGATCTAGATCTGGCTGGCCCCTTTGCAAAAGGTCCGGCTTCTTTCTGAGCTCCAGGGGCTGTTTCTGTAGCTGACATTGGGGAATACCTCATGCCTCATATGGTCCTGCACTCAGATTCTATGGGCTCACAGTCTAACCAGCTCTAAGCTGCTTTGTAAAATAGAACCAGGTCCCAGAAGCTACTGCTGTACCTGACAGTTGGATTCTCTGAAAAGCCCACATAATAGGGACCTGATCATCTGGGACTAATTCCACTGGAAACCCCAAGGTCAGTTAGACAGTTCTGCAGGCTGCACACCTGACATTCTTAGTTACTTCTGAAAATGAAATTTCTCCAAGGTAAGTTATTTCTTCTGTGAGGCCCATACTGCTCTGTGCTTTCACCCCTTGTCTCAGCCTCTGCTATTTCCTTTTTTAAAAACCTGTGCACTGTGCCTTACGGGGAACTGGTTTCCTTAGTTGAAAAAAAAAGGCCCTTCCTTTGTCCTCCTTTTCAGTGGAAGCTCTCCTTGCCTCTAGGTCTTGACTGGCACCTTCCTCCAACTTGAAGCTTCCACTTTTCTACAGGCTCCTGACTATATGTTCTGTGAGACCCCAAACCAGATGTGATTTTTTTCACTAAGAATCTTCCTAGGATCTAGTATGGCTCTAGCACTAGCAGGTACTCAAAAACTACTTCATGAATGAATGAATGAATGAATGATTTGCTAATTTGCTACAGTCTGTATTCTCAGAGTCCAGAGCCAGGGTTGGGGCCCCTTAGTTCCCCATGTGCATTTTAAAGATAATTCTTTTTCGCTTATCAGTGCCTCCCGTTTTAGGCTTATGCTGCCTGGTTATAAAACCCATGACCTCATCGCTGTCAGCAGCTGTCCTCACTTCTGTCCTCTGTCATAAAGGCTTTGCTCTCTGGTTCCTGCCTCTTTGCTACTCCAAGTCTGGAGTAACTTCAGTGTTCACAGAGATGATCCACCCAGTGTGCTAGAGTTTTGTACCCTTGACCCCATCAATAGCAGTGAATGTCACCTTCCTCCTGGCTTCATTTTAGAGCTCATCACCACATGGAATTATACCACATCTGACATCTCTGTTTTCACTGGTATACATGTCCAGAAGTGGGCTTTCAGAGTGCATGGAAATATTCTTTATACTCTTGCCTCCTTTCCTTTAGATGCATCCTAATTCAGTACAGTTCAGCCTTTGTGCAACCAAGGTCCCCAACTCATCTATCATCCATCTCCTTTTTATGAAATCCACTGCACTTTTCTGTCTTTATCTCAATTGATGACTTGGTAGCATTTTCAGATTTTGACCATACCTGCCTTGAAATGTTTGTCCTTGGCTTTCTCTGTACTTACTCTTTAAGTTTCTTCCTATCCCTTCTTCAATTCTTTTTATGCTCAGTTGTCTATGCCTATTTCTAAAATGTTGGTGTTTTTTAGTGTTTTATCTTTTTTCTCTTACACATTCCTACCTGTATTATCTCTGCCACCCTTTGAATAATCATTTGCAGTAGAGATGTCTTTCTAATTTAGGTCCACCTCAGACCAGCTTGTGAGGTCCAGATAGATAACTCACTGCGATGCACTGTTTAATTGTGTATAAGGGGCTAATACTGACCTCAAATTCATCCTGTTATAAATTGAACATATCATTTTTCAACCATCTCTCCAAATGTGCTTTGTTCCCTATATTTGGGTGTGTGTGTGCATGGTTACCTTTATATATATTGATTCTGTTTCATTCTCTCCAAATCTACTGCTCCAGCCTTTTTCTGGTCATCATCATTTATTGCCTGGGTTATTGCAGTCTTTCTTAAACTGCTTTCCAGGTATCTACTCCATCCAATTCAAGATCAAAACTGTCATCTTTCTAAAATGAAAATCTGATCATGTCACTCTCCTACTTAAAACCCATGAATTTCTCTGCATTGTCCTGAGTAGAAGTCTAAACATTTGGCATGGCATAAGCAACGCTTCAAAGATTTTAGAGAAGCATGGCCTTGGGTAAGGACCGGGGGATAGAAACATCGATGTGAGAAAGAAACATCAATCAGTACCCTCCTGTGCATGCTCCGACTAGGGATCAAACTCACAACCTATGCATGTGCCCTGCAGGAATCAAACCTATTATCTCTAGGTTTATAGGACAATGCTCCTACCAACTGAGACACACCAGTCAGGGCAGAACAGCCCATTCTTTCTATCATGTCTGTTTCAGTTGCTTAAAAGCAGACTTTCTCTTGTCTCTCTTCCAACCACCAGTTCATGGTTCAGCTTACATGACCTCCTCCAGGGTGGATTTGGTACCTCCCCTGTGTGCACTCACACTCACAGTTCCTTCCTGTGCTGCACTGTCACTATGTGGCATATTTGCCTGTTTCCTTTTTTCGTCTTTATATCTGGACAGCATGCTCCAGGCTGTAGGCACTCTAATTGTGTTCACTGTTCACTCCCCATTGCCCAGGGCAGTGTCTGGCTAACAGCATACTTGTTGGATTAATGATTGACTAATTTAAAAGATTGACTGAGAGGCTGTAACTGACTAATGGTGGCATAAATGCAGGGAAGTTCCAGCAGCAGTATCTTGGCTGCATGAAGTTGTTTTATATTTTCATTACTGTGTTTCAATACTTTGTTAGTTTGGAAACACTTGAAGTTTAGTGGTTCATCAGCAACGCCTTGCCCATCATACACCTTGTCTTTCCTACTCATCACAGTCTGAATGACCAGGAGAATGCTCTTGACAATACTGTGTGAGGGAGACATCCTGTGCACAGGGAAGGATGTGCTGTTGGGAAGGTTTACTCACTCACAGATTTTAATAATTCAAACTGATTAGAGTTACACGTGCTGAGGCATTTTGAAATGCATGCTGAAAATATGCCTTCTAGTTTTCACTTAGCCACATTATGAGTCATGAGATCCCTACAGGAGCTAAAATGTCTTTTGGATAATAGGATTCCATTTCTCTGCCTTTTCCCTAGTGTCCTCAGACTTACTTTCAGTATGAAAAAAATTCCATGTCATCCCATTTTACTGTGATTGATGACATTAATTTGTTAGTTTGGCTAATTGTTTTGCAAATCAAAATCATTTCCTGGATTTAGCAAATCTGGTTGAAGAAAAATGTAAAGAAAAAGTGTTAACCTACTGGCCTCTTTTACTATATTCTGAGACATCCAGCGGCTTCCTGTCAGATTATGTGTCTTGAAAATATTTGTGAATAATTATGGACAGTGGAACCTGGAAGAGAGACTGTTCAGGTTAAGGTTTTGAAAAATGTTGAGATTAGTGCACATCAGCAGACATCTTTTATTATGCCTACTTTTTAACTAAATTCTCTGGAAAATTGGTTTTAAGCAAAAGGTGGATCAGGCATGTTATTATTTGTTTTGTTTTTGATGGCAGATTCCATATTTCACATTCCCTCAAAAGTTACCCTCAGATTTGAGGGCAGACAGAGGTGGTCTGTGGTGTCTGTGAGCTTTTGGAAGAACCAGCTGGACACCAATTTCTACTGTTGTTCAATTATCCTGTGTTGCATGTTAAGCCCAAAATAGTTCATAAAGAAACAGATTGAACTTCACTGTGAACATTTTTAGCAATTCCTGGAATGTCAGAATGACGTTAATTAGCAGTTGGAAGTGTTATCTGTCAGGAACAATTTAACGAATCAAAATAGTATTAACTGTCCCTCTTTCTTTTGGTTCCTAAGACACGTTTTATTTACTTTTTAGCTGTGGGATTAAGCAAGCTTTAATGGAGGATAGAAGTCATTGAACAAAATATTTGTTTGCTCCAAAGGTAGGTTGATTTTATTAGCTTTGAATTGCAGGGGAAAAATTATTGTTTGATCCAAATGTTAATTGAATGTTGAAGAACTATTTCTGAATACTTGATTATTTTTAGCCACCTTGATATAGGCTCCAATTAAAATAACCATGTATGACATTCAATTTTATTTTTATTAACTCACAGTTAAGATGAATGTTATAAATATAATTTTTCACTATTCATGCAATAACCTATTTTCTCTATTTCCCTTGATTTTTTCTTCTCTTGTATCTCAAGAATTATTTGTTACTAATGAATGTAAGCATAAAGGACAGACATTTTAATTAAATCCTAGCATTAGATTTTATTTCATGTTTTTATATTGTTGGCTTTTAAAAATTTCTATTATGAGCCAATAAAATAAATAAGCATTTGTTTATTGAGTGCCTTCTATGGATCATCACTGTGTTGAGTGATATGTTACATATGTTATCATGTTAAACTGTATAAGGATGCTACAAGTATTTTTGTCTCTGGTTTATGCATAAGGAAGCTGAGGCACAAATAAGTTTAGTACCTAAAACCCAGGTTCACATAAATAGCAACTGGTGGATTTGAGATTGTAGACCTTTGAGATTAGAGATTGATGCTCTGTACATTGATTCTCCAGTTTAAAGCCTCTTATTTTTTTTTATGGGAGGTCCAATCTTCATGTAGAAAGTACTTCGTGCACATTTCAAAAAGATTCCAGATTTGATAAATAGTGGTGCCAATGAAATAGATGTCAACAATAACAGAAAAAAAAACTGGCTAACACCAGTGGCATTGGTTATAATCAAGCATTGCTTATAACCCTGCTTAGAAGCCTTATAGAAAGAAAATATAACATCCTCAGTACAAGGATTAGGAAGCCATTTATACCCCAAGAAGCATGACCACTAAACCATTAACTTTTAATAGAAATCATTTGGAGGGGAAGATGGCGGCTTTACTCTAGGCAGCGTTTTTCTCGGCTTCTGTGAAGAGGGGGGAATCTCGCGGATTGGTGGAGAGGCAGAGCAAGTGGGCTGGGATGCTGAATCACTTTTGAAAGCAGGACATCAGATATTATTGCACTCACTGGAAAACCAGACGGTAAGGAGTCTGATACAGGACAAAAGGGGCCCAGGGATCAGTGCGGGGTCTGGGGGTGAGCAGACCCCAGGCCCGCCCAGTGCTCCGGGCTCTGCCCCAGGGCTCCCGGGAGAGGGAAGCCGCTGCTGGCTCCCTCCCCCGAATACGGGGGTGAGCAACTCCAGGGGAGAACGGGTTGCTAGAAGGAACAGATTGGCCAGTTGGACTGAGAAAAAATCGCCCAGGGAATATGAACACTCGCCCAGAGACCGAGGAGAAGTGAGAGCCTCTAACCGGCAGGACCAGGGGCATCTCTAGCCTGGTGGAAGTGCAGATCGGTAGAGAGCACGAGCTGGCTGTGCACGGCTAGCGCCCCATAGGGAGGCCGGAATTGCATGCTGCGATCCTGGAATCTTGCGCTGCAATCCCAGGAGGGACGTGCTGCTGGGTGCGTTCCTGCAGTGGTGCCTGAGAGATTTCCAGCCAGCCTGATGGGGGGATCCGGGAAAGGCGCCAACATCCGGTTGGAGAGAGGTTCTGCGGGGAACACGGAGCTGAAAATGGCTGGGCTCGCGCACCGTCGTCGGGAAGACTGACTCTCGCGCGCCAGTGTTTTCGGGAGCACCCAGGGTACCTGACAGACTTGCTGAGATCTGGGTGTGAGAGAGAGAAGCATTTCAAAGGCCCCACAGCCAACTGAAGCTAGCAAGATCAGAAAAACTGGTCTGGCCAGTTAGAAACCAACAAGAGGGTTTTTTTTTGTTTGTTTGTTTGGTTTTTTGGGGTGTTTTTTTTTTGGTTTTGTTTGGTTTTGTTCAGTTTCTCTGGCTGTTGTTGGTTGATTGATTTTATCTTGTGTTTTATGTGACTTTTTTTTTCCAATTCTTATTATTTTTATCTCGCAATCCCTTATGTTTCTCTTCCATTCAACCTAATATTATTCTTTCCACTCCAAATTTATCTCTCCTGCACCACATCTTCTGCTTTTCTTTCCTTTTTTTGTTAATCTTGCAAGTTACTGTAAATTTGTATTATCTTTTTCTCACTTTTATGACATTTTTTATTTTAATAATATTTTGGTATTATTTTTCTTTCTGTATAATCTTCTTTGCTTGGCTGGTTATACTGTCATTTGATAGGTTCCCCCTGGTATCTCAGTCACAAGGTGTTGATAAGTTACTATCCTTCATCTGTGTTCCATTAATACACCTCTCAAGGTTCTATACTCTTTATTCTTGTTATCTAGACCTCATCTATTCTGCCACAAGACTGTCACTTTACTATTACTGCTAGTAAGACCTAGTCTATACAATTGTAAATGCTTCTCAATACCCCTACCTGATCTCAGCCCACTTTGCAATTTTCTGAACTATACTATTGTGGGGGTTATCTCTATTCTTTTACTCACTACTCCTATATACTAATCTTTAGTCCAACCTACCTTAGAATCTGACCTCCCACAGCCTCACAGCTTTCTAGATCCAACTAACAATCCTCTCGTCCCCAATAAGAGTCTTACCTTCTTTCCATCCTTTCTAAAACGTGGATAGTGGGGTGGAGGGTCACAGTTCACACTATAAGGAGCCAAAGGACAATCCATCTCTTCTCTACTGGCTGCTAAAGTAAATATCATAGTATACTGTCTTGCTGTTTTAAACCATTTTGCCTTACTCCTCCAACTGATCACAAAAAAAGAGTAGGGGGAAGCTGTGAACACCAGGACACATGAAGGCGACTGCACCACTGAATCTCACAAATATTCTACCACAGAAGTTCACACCATAATTACAGGGAATCAGAACAGATCAAATTAACAAACAAGAAGAACAAAGAAGAAACCCACGAACAATGAGAAAACAAAGAAACAACCCCCAATTGAAGGGAAACGAGGAAGCCTCAGGAAAAATGCTAAATGAAATAGAGGCAACTCAACTATCAGATAGTGATTTCAAAACAATGATTACCAGGAAGTTCAATGAACTCACAATGAGCTTTCAGAAATTAGAGGGAAACTACATCAATCTCACTGCAAACTATGTGAACATGAAAAAGGAAATAGAAACTCTCAACAAAGGTCAAGAGGAAATGAAGAATACAATTTCTGAACTGAAGAACACAGTAGAAGGAATGAAAAGCAGGATTGATGAAGCAGAAGATCGGATTAGTGAGCTGGAGGACAAAGTAGAAAACAGCATCCAGAAAGAGCAAGAAAAGGAAAAGAGGCTCAGAAAGAATGAAGAGGGATTAAGAGAAATGCAAGACAATATGAAATGTAATAATATCCGTATAATAGGGATACCAGAAGGAGAAGAAGAAGAGCAAGGGATCGAAAACCTAGTTGAACAAGTAATGAAGGAGAACTTCCCTAATTTGATGAGAGAAAAAGTCACACAAATCCAGGAAACACAGAGAGTCCCAATCAAGAGGAACCCAAAGAGACCCACCCCAAGGCACATCATAATTAAAATGACAAAATTTCAAGACAAAGAGAGAATCTTAAAGGCAGCAAGAGAGAAAAAGGAAGTAACATACAAGGGAGCCCTAATAAGGCTAATAGCTGACTTCTCAATGGAAACACTTCAAGCCAGAAGAGAATGGCAAGAAATACTCCAGGTAATGAGAACCAGAGGTCTGCAACCAAGGCTACTATATCCAGCAAGGCTCTCGATCAAGATAGAAGGCCAAATAAGAAGCTTCCCAGACAAAAGAAGTCTAAAAGAATACACCTCGACCAAACCAGCTCTGCAAGAGATTCTAAAAGGACTGCTTTAAGGAAGGGAGGGAAAAAGAGAGAGAGAGAGAGAGGAACACGCGTACATAAAAGACAATGAATAAGTACCTATCAGTAATAACCTTAAACGTAAATGGATTAAATGCTCCAATCAAAAGACATAGAATAGCTGATTGGATAAGAAAAAATGACCCACATATCAGCTGTCTACAAGAGACCCACCTCAGGATAAAAGACCTACACAGGCTGAAAGCGAAGGGCTGGAAACAAATCTTCCAAGCAAATGGACAGGAAAAAAAAGCCTGGTAGCAATACTCACATCAGACAAAATAGACTTCCAAAAAAGGGCCATAAAGAGAGACCCAGAAGGTCACTTCATAATACTCAAGGGAAGAATCCATCAACAAGACATAAATATTGTAAATATATATGCACCCAACATAGGAGCACCGAAATACATAAAGAAAATCTTAGAGCACTTCAAGAAAGATATGGACAGCAACACAATTATAGTGGGAGATTTTAACACCCCACTATCAAAAATGGACAGATCTTCTAAACAAAATATCAACAAAGATATTGTGGCATTGAACAATACCCTTGATGAAATGGACTTTACTGATATATACAGAGCCCTCCATCCCAAAGAAGCTAAATACATAGTCTTTTCAAATGTACACGGAACATTTTCAAAGACAGACCACATGATAGGACACAAAACAAGCCTCAACAATTTCAAGAAAATTGAAATCATACCAAGCACTTTCTCAGACCACAAGGGACTGAAGCTAGAAACCAACCCCAAGGGAAAAAAACCCAAAACACTCAAAATCATGGAGATTAAATAGCATGCTATTAAACAATGAATGGGTCAAGAATGATATTAGGGAAGAAATCAAAAGGTTTCTGGAAACAAATGAAAATGAACTCACAACAACCCAAAACTTATGGGACACAGCCAAGGCAGTCCTGAGAGGGAAGTTCATAGCGATACAGGCCCATCTAAAAAGGTTAGAAACATTCCAAACAAACAACCTAACCCTATGTCTACAAGAACTCGAGGAACAACACAAAGGCAGCCCAGAGCAAGCAGAAGGAAGGAAATAACCAAGATCAGAGCAGAATTAAATGACATAGAGACTAAAAGCACAATTCTAAGGATCAATGAATCCAAGAGCTGTTTCTTTGAAAAGATAAACAAAATAGACAAGCCTTTAAGCAGACTCATCAAGAAGAAAAGAGAGAAGACCCAAATAAACACAATCTGAAATGAAAGAGGAGAGATTACAATGGATACCACAAAAATACAAAGGATTGTAAGAAATTACTACAAAGAGCTGTATGCCAAGAAATTTGAAAACCTAGATGAAATGGACAACTTTCTAGACAAATATAATCTTCCAAAACTCAATGAAAAAAGAAGCAGAAAGTCTGAACAGACCAATAACAACTAAAGAAATTGAAGCAGTAATCAAAAAAACTCCCAACACACAAAAGCCCTGGACCAGATGGTTTCACAGGAGAATTCTACAAAGCATTTAAGGAAGAGCTAACCCCTATCCTTCACAGACTATTCCAAAAAATCCAAAAAGATGAGAGTCTCCAAAACTCTTTTTATGAGGCCAACATCATCCTAATTCCAAAGCCAAATAAAGACACAGCAAAGAAAGAAAACTTCAGGCCAATATCACTGATGAACATTGACGCTAAAATCCTCAACAAAATACTAGCAAACCGCATCCAACAATACATTAAAAAGATTATACACCATGACCAAGTGGGATTCATTCCAGGGATGCAAGGATGGTTCAATATTCGCAAGTCAGTAAATGTAATACATCACATAAACAAAAGCAAAGACAAAAACCACATGATCATATCAATTGATGCAGAAAAAGCATTTGATAAGGTACAGCACCCATTCATGATAAAAACACTCAGCAAAGTGGGAATAGAGGGAGCATTCCTCAACATAATAAAGGCCATATATGAGAGACCTTCAGCCAGCATCATTCTCAATGGGCAAAAATTAAAACCTTTTCCATTAAGATCAGGAACAAGACAAGGCTGTCCACTTTCACCACTTCTATTCAATATAGTACTGGAAGTTTTAGCCACAGCAATCAGACAAGAAAAAAGAAATAAAAGGCATTCAAATCGGAAAGAAGGAAACAAAACTGTCACTGTTTGCAGATGACATGATAGTATACATAGAAAATCCTATTGACTCTACCAAAAAACTGCTTGACCTAATAAATGAATTTGGCAAAACAGCAGGATACAAAGTCAATATCCAGAAATCAAAGGCATTTCTGTACACCAATAATAAAACAGCAGAAGCAGAGATCAAGGAAAAAATCCCATTTGAAATAGCAAAAAGAAAAATAAAATATCTAGGAATAAACCTAACCAAAGAGGTAAAAGACCTGTATTCTGAAAACTACAGAACACTGAAGAAAGAAATCAAGGAAGACACAAACAAATGGAAACATATACCATGTTCATGGATTGGAAGAATTAATATCATCAAAATGTCCATAGTACCCAAAGCAATTTACACATTCAATGCAATTCCTATTAAAGTACCAATGGCATATTTCACAGACATAGAACAAACACTTCAAAAAATTTATATGGAATTATAAACGACCCTGAATAGCTGCTGCAATATTGAGAAAGAAGAGTAAAGTAGGAGGGATCACAATATCCGACACTAAACTATATTACAAGGCTACTGTAATCAAAACAGCCTGGTACTGGCATAAAAACAGGCACATAGACCAATGGAACAGAACAGAGAGCCCAGAAATAAGCCCAAGTCTCTATGATCAATTAATATTTGACAAAGAAAGCAGCAACATAAAATGGAATAAAAATAGCCTCTTCAACAAATGGTGTTGGGAGAACTGGACAGCCACGTGCAAAAAAAATGAAACTTGAGCACCAACTTACACCATATACAAAAATAAATTCAAGGTGGATAAAAGATTTAAATATAAAACATGACACCATTAAAGTCCTAGAGGAGAACGTAGGTAGGAAAATCTCAGATATTTCATGCAGAAACTTTTTACTGACGTGTCCCCTAGAGCAAGGGACATAAAGGAAAGAATAAACAAATGGGACCTCATCAAAATTAAAAGCTTCTGCACAGCTAAAGAAAACAGTATCAAAATTAAAAGAGAACCAACTGTATGGGAAAACATATTTGCCAATGACACCTCAGACAAGGGTTTAATCTCAAAAATATATAAAGAACTTACAAGACTGCACTCTAAGAAGACAAGGAATCCAATTAAAAAGTGGGCAAAGGACTTGAACAGACACTTCTCCAAGGAGGACATACAGAAAATCCAAAGACACATGAAACGATGTTCAATATCGCTAGCTATCAGACAGATGCAAATTAAAACCACAATGAGATACCACTTCACACCAGACAGAATGGCCATCATAAACAAAGCAACAAAGAACAAGTGTTGGAGAGGTTGTGGAGAAAAGGGAACCCTAGTGCACTGCTGGTGGGACTGCAGACTGGTACAACCACTATGGAAAGCAGTATGGAACTTCCTCAGAAAACTAAAAATGGATCTGCCTTTTGACCCTGCAATTCCACTGCTGGGACTCTATCCTAAGAATACTAAAACACCAATTCAAAAGAACCTATGCATCCCAATGTTCATAGCAGCGCAATTTACAATAGCTAGATGCTGGAAGCAACCAAGATGCCTATCAGTAAATGAATGGATCAAAAAACTATGGTACATTTACACAATGGAATTCTATGCAGCAGAAAGAAAGAAGGAGCTCCTACCCTTTGCAACAGTGTGGATGGAGCAGGAAAACATTATGCTAAGCGAAACGAGCCAGGCAGTGAAAGACAAATACCGTATGATCTCACCTTTAACAGGAACCTAAATAACAAAACAAAGAAACAAGCAAAATATAACCAAAGACACTGAAATAGAGGACAGGCTGAGGGTAACCAGAGGGGAGAGAAGAGGGAATTTAAGGGGACAGTCGGAAGGGTTCTCAGGAACAAACTTAAAGGACACATGGTCATAGACTAAGGGGAGGGTGGTAATGGGAGGGAAGTGTGGAGGGTGGGAGGGGGGACTGAATTGGGAGTAAAAAGGAGAAAACTGTATTTGAACATGATTTAAAAAGTAATAATAAAAAATAATAATAATTTTGTTTTATTATATAAAAAAGAAATCATTTGAGAGCTCTGGTCTGTAACCTCTATCTTTTATGTTTGCTTTTTCTGTGCATTTTGCTTGTGGATATAATCAAAAGTCAAATAGCCACCTACCTGTTTTTTGGTTGTAGTAACAATAATAGTTTTGAAAATTTAGAATGCAAACTAGGAATTGGATTTGGAGCTTTGCAACCTGCATGTGGCTGAGTTGACTGAATTCTACAATATACTCTTAAAACATTTGGGAACAGGAACCTCACTGATTGAAGAAAGTTATCTAGACTCTCAGTTTCTAGAAGAATGCTGGAGAATAGAATGAGCTTCTATTGCATAATAAGCAAATTAATCTTTTCTAATGATTGAAAACACCATATGTCCAAACTTCAAACTAATCTCAATAGTTGATCAATGAAAAATAATTAAGAGCTTTTGATGTGCCAACCCATCTAATGAGTTTTAAAACATCTATTTTTTTTGGAACATAAAGGATATCATAGATCTTAAAATTTTCTCGTCTTATTTTCAACTCAGCCTTTGCTGCTTAATTACTCTAAGTTCTCCTTGTCTTCTGACCAGTTTGCATCTACCTACAAGACCCAGATGAAAAATGCCCTCCTGTGTAATTCTCCCTTAACTACTTGCTCACCATTCCCTCCTCCCTGTCCCCATCAGAGTTAACCCCTCCCTGATGTCCCCTGGATACTGTTTAATGACTAGCATTCCTACTGAGCTGTCAGAATCTAGGGAGGATTGGATGGATCCTTCAACTCAGAATCTCCAGGCAATAGTACAGTGCCTGGCACATAGGTGGCCCTCAATGTTTGTTAAAAAATGCCATTAAAATTGTAGAAGTAAAACATAGGCAGTAAAATCTCAGACATATCTCATAGCAATATTCTTACTGATATATCCCTTTAGGCAAGGAAAACAAAGGAAAAAATGATAAACAAATGATACTACATCAAACTAAAAAGCTTTTGCACAGCAAAAGAAGTCATCAACAAAATGAAAAGGGAACCATGTATAGGAGAATATATTTGCCAATGATACATCTAATATGGGGTTAATTTCCAAAATATATAAAGAACTTGTACAACTCAACAGCAGAAAGACAAAGAATACTATTAAAAAATAAGCAAAGGACCTGAATAGACACTTCCCCAAGGAGAACAAACAGATGGCCAATAGACATATGAAAAGATGCTCAATGTTACTAATCATCAGAGATGCAAACTAAAACCATAGTGACATATCACCTCACACACCTGTCAGAACAGCTACCATCAATAAATCAACAAAGAACAAGTGCTGGAGAGGATATGGAGAAAAAGGAATTCACTGCGGGTGGGAATTCACATTGGTGCAGCCACTATGGGAAACAGTATGGAGTTTCTTCTAAAAATTAAAAATGGAATTGCCATTTAACCCAGTGGTTCTATATCTGGGAATATATTCTATACCTGTAACACTAATACAAAAGAATATATGTACCCCTATATGCATTGCAATGTTGTTTACAATTGCCAAGATCTGAAAACAGCCAAATTGCCCATCAGTAGAGGAGTGGATTAAAAATCAGTGGTACATTTACACAATGGAATACTGTAAAAAACAAACAGGAACAAGGACATCTTACCTTTTGTGACAGTGTGGATGGACCTAGAAAACATTATGCTAAGTGAAATAAGGCAGTCAGAGAAAGGCAAATACCATATGATCTCACTTATATGTGGAATCTAATGAATAAAATAAACGGATGAGTAAATGGAAACAGGCATGGATATATGGAACAGACTGACAACTACAGGAGGGGAGGGAGTTTGGGGGACTGGATGAAAGAAGGTGAAATGATTAAGTAAAAAAACACATAGGACTCCTGTGTGTGTGTGTGTGTGTGTGTGTGTGTGTGTGTGTGTGTGTGTGTATTTAGTCTGTCCAGAAGGTATCCTGTGATGTAATATGAAAAAGATACATTTACTGAAGAAGATACAAGATACAAGAAACATTGTCCATAGGACAATGACTCCTCAGTCACCTTCAAAGTAAGCAACTTGAGACCTCACGTAATTCTCCCAATTGCCATCAACTGCCCCATCGTGTTTTCCTGATTCTCATAAACAGTCTGAACTATTTTCCCTTACAAAGGTGGTTTTAGTTTTGGGAAAAGCCAGAAGTCACAGGGTGCCAAATCTGGGCTGTAGGGGGGGCTGAATCACCTGGGTCATTTGATGTTTCACCAAAAAACTTCACAAGACACAATTCATGAGCAGGCACATTGTCATGATGAAGCTGCCAATTACCAGTTGCCCATTGCTGCAGCCTGCTGAACCATCCGAATAGTTTCTGCTAAGGAATGTTCAAGCTTAATGCAAAATTTGATGCAGAATTGTTGCTCTACTCACTCAGTCATTTTGAGTGTCACGGTCACACAGTATACATGCTCACTCAAAGGCATTTACCACCCCCACTGACTAGTACAGTGAAGTTGTCATTGTTCACACATACACATTCCAGTCCACTGATCTTAGCTGCCAGGTTACATCAATGTCTCTCGAACTTTTCTCATTATATTAACAAGGGCTGGACTGTTGACTTTTTTCTGTTGACTTTTTTCCACATAGACACAGAGAACAGTGTAGTGATAGCCAGAGGGAAGGGCATGGGAGTAGGTGGAGGTGGGCAAATGGGGGCAAAATGGGGATGAAAAGAGACTTCGCTTGGGGTTATGGGCACACGCTGAAGTGTGCAGATGACGTTTTTTTGAGTTGTACACCTGAAACCTGTATGGTTTTGCAAACCAATGTTACCCCAATAAATTCAGTTAAAAATAAAATATTAAAAAATGAATGAATAATTCAGGGTAGGCAAAGTATGTGTGTAATGGAAGCCATCACATCAAAAGAAAGAAGAGAGAGAAAAGGAAGAGGAAGTTGCCCTGGAGAACTTCAAGGAGAGAAGAATCTTGTCCCTGACTAATCTTCTCTGTTCTAAAGGAAACATGATGACTGCTCACAGTGGCTTTTCCAAAACTGTGTGACCTGGAGTCTCTTAGACTGAAGCTTGCCTTGAACTCATAGTTTCACAAGTTCTGTCCAGGAGCCTCTCAAGCATTTTTCCAGACAGTCTAAAAGACAGACTCTTCCTCCTTTCTTGTTGTGATCATTGTGAATTTGTTGGGTATTCTGATCCTGACAGCCTTTAACAGGACACAATGGAGGCCCAACATGGCAGCTGTCAAGGCTGCTGCCTTTGTATCATCTCCCACTTCTCTCTCTACCCCATTCATCCTAATGTCCCTGTGTCTCAATGATAAAATGTTCCTTTCCTTCTGATTCTGCCCTTCAGCTTATCGTTGGGGTCCTTGGAAATTGACAATCAACTTGTTAATTTCTAAATATTCCTTTGTTTTTGCTTTCCCATGCTTCCTTAATCTGTGGGTATCCTCTGAGGGAAGGAGTTCTTAGGTCTGTTGTACCACTTTTATAGTATTTTTTAAATGAGTATTGCTAATTTTTTTCCATTCATGAGCCTTAATCCATGATATTTAATTGCTGCATTAAGAGGAAGGATAATATCAAAGGAAAAAGAACTTTAAAATACCATTGGCAAGTGATTTAAAACCACCAAATTACCAAAACAATAATTAAATACAATCTAAATTTTATCTTCATTATACAAATATGCAGGCAAATCACAGACTGTGTAGCCATCGGGCTGATGCTCATGATCCAAATATCTGCAGCTGTCCACCTCCACGCAGAATTTTCTAGGCCCAGCTGCCTACGGCTGTGGCCCAGATTCTTTCCTGAGCTTTAGAGCAAATGGGACAAAAAAGTTTGGAAGAAAAGATAGATTAGATTCTTGGAGCTCCTTAGGACAAACTGAAATCCTAAGAGCCTAAATCCATAGATAGAGGAAAAAAGTGTAAGTGGCAATTACCAACCACAGACCTTTTGCCACGATCCAGGGAGTCACAAATACTGGTTCAGTCCCCATTCAGTCCAATTGGCCATATAATCTTGTCCACGTCTCTTAATCTCTGTCAGCTTCAGTGATTTTTAAAAGACTGCAATTGTGCTGAAATTCAACATGTCCATGATCCTGTTGGAAAGAATGTACAGAATATAGAGATGAATGTAGATTATCTTTTCTCTCCAGTGGCCTCCAGTGAGAAGTGAAATACTTATAAATACATGAATAGAAAGCAAAAACAAATGAGGAATGAAAAGAGAAGAGAAACAGAAAATAATAAGCCTAGATGGAAAAAGATTTAATAGGTTATCATGGGAGTAGCAATACCAGCAGGAAATAAATAGAAAAGTCAATAGTCAAAACCAGAAGTCTGGCCATGCTGTATATCACAGAGAGACTAATGTACTGATTTCGAGCTAAAGGTTACAAGAGAGATTCCAGTTTGCCTCAGGGCACCGTCTATGCTTCCTGTCATTTGCAACTATGAACCAGTACATTCTTGCACTGATATTTCATTCTACTTTTCATTCTCTTTTAAATTACTCTCATATTTACATTACTTTTGGTTACGATGTGATTCTGAGGCTAGCTTTAAAGAAGTATAAGTTTAAAAATAGAAACCTATAGATAAATAAGCAATAATTGATGTGAGTTAATATTTTAAAATAATGTTGGGAATGCTAAAGATGAGTTTGGTGGTTAAATATGCAGTACTTCTAGTATTTGTTTCTTAAAAGACTGCTATCACACTAAAACACCAATCCAAAAGAACCTATGCACCCCGATGTCCATAGCAGCACAATTTACAATAGCCAAGTGCTGGAAGCAACCTAGATGCCCATCAGTAAATGAATGGATCAAAAAACTATGGTACATTTACACAATGGAATTCTATGCAGCAGAAAGAAAGAAGGAGCTCCTACTCTTTGCAACAGCTTGGATGGAGCTGGAAAGCATTATGCTAAGCGAAATAAGCCAGGCAGTGAAAGACAAATACCATATGATCTCACCTTTAACAGGAACCTAAACAACAAAACAAAGAAATAAGCAAAATATAACCAAAGACACTGAAATAGAAGACAGGCTGACAGTGACCAGAGGGGAAAGAAGAGGGAATTTCAAGGGAGAATGGGAAGGGTTTATAGGAACAAATTTAAAGGACACATGGACAAAAACTAGGGGGAGGGTGGCAATGGGAGGAAAATGGGGAGGGTTGGGTGGGTGGGCTGGATTGGGAGTAAAAGGGAGAAAACTGTACTTGAACAATGATTAAAATTTTTTTTAAAAGTAAAAAAAAAGACTGCTATCAATTCTGAGATGATTAAGGTTTAATTTTTTAACTTTTTACCCCATCTTTTATTGTGGTAAAATACACATAACATAAAATTTACCATCTTACCCCTTTTCACATGTATGGTTAAGTACCATTTATATTGTGCAGCCATCATCACCATCCATCTCTGGAATGCTTTTCATCTTGCACAACTGAAACTCTACACCTATGAAATAACTCCCTCTGTCTTCCTCCTCCAGTGCCTGGCAACCACTATTCTACTTTCTGTCTCTGTGACTTGACTACATTAAGTGCCTCCTATAAAAGTGGAATCATACAGTGTTTGTGTTTTTTAGACTGGTTTATTTTACTTAGCATAATGTCTCCAAGTTTAATCCATGTTGTAGTTTATGGCAGGATTTCCCTCTCTTTTAGGGCCAAATAGTATTCCATTATACATATATACCATACGTTGTGGATAAACATTTTGTTTATCCATTCATCCATCAATAGGCACTTGGATTTTTTCCATGTTCTAGCTATTGTGAATAATGCAGCTATGAACATGCATGTAGAAGTATATCTTTAAGAGCATGATTTCAACTTTTTGGTATGTTCCTAGAGGTAGAATTGCTGGATCACATGGTAATTTTATTTTTTACTTTGTAAGGAACTACCATCCTATTTTCCACAATGGCTTTACCATTGTACAAACCCACTAATAATGCACAAGGATTTCAGTTTCTCCACATCCTTGTCAAAACTCGTTTCCTGTTTTTTAAAAAATATTAGTCATCCTAATAGGTGTGAATGTTAAAATTGCAGTAGTTGTAGTTTTGATTTGCATTTCCTTAATGATTAATGACATTGAGCATCTTTTTATGTGCTTATTGGCCACTTACATATCTTCTTTGGAGCAATGTTTATTCAAAATCTTTGGTCATTCAGCACTGGCTGCAGAGCTCATTTTGTTAGAGCATTGCCCCAATATTCCAAGGTTGTGGGTTTGATACCTAGTCAGGGCACATGCAAGAATCAACCAATGAATGAATAAATAAGTGGAGCAACAAGTCGATGGTTCACTCTTTCTCTGTCTGTCTCTCTCTTCCTTCCTTCCTTCCTCTCTTGCTCTAAAAAAATTAATAAAATATTTTTTTAAATTCTTTGGCCATTTTTTAATAGAGTTGCCTTTTTCTCTGTTGTTTTATTTCAGAAAATTTTCTATATATTCTAGATAGTAATCTCTTATCAGATATATGATTTGTAAATATTTTGTCCCACTTTGTGGATGGTCATGGTCATTTTCCGCTGTTGGTAGTAGCTTTTTAAACATTTAAAAAATTTTTATTAGATTTATTGGGGTGGCATTGTTGGTAGTGTCTTTTAATGCACAAAATTTTTTAATTTTTATGAAGTCCAATTTTTTTGGTGCCTTTGCCTTTGGTATCACATCTAAGGAATACAGTGTTGTGAAGATTTTGTCCTATGTGTTTTTTTCTGAGGTTATTTTCTTTATCCTCACCAGAAGATATGTTTGTTGATTTTGGAGAGAGAGTAGGTGGTCGGGGGTAGGGGGGTGAGGAGAGAGAGAGAAGCAGTGATGTGAACTAGGAACATTGATGCAAACTAGAAACATGAATTGGTTACCTCCCATACACATCCAGACTAGGGATTAATCCTGCAATGTAGGTGTGTACCCTGACTTGGAATCAAACCTGCAACTCCTGGCCTATAGGACAACACTCCTAACAACTGAGCTACCTGACCAGGACTTGTTAGAGTATTTTTATAGTTTTCGGTATTACATTTAGGTCATGGACACATTTTAAGTTGATTTTTGTATATAAGTGTTAGGTAGAGGTCCAACTTCATTTGCACAATGATATCCAGTTTTCCTAGCATCATTCAAAAAAAAAAAAAACCTGACCTTTCCCAGTGGAATCGCCTTGGTACCCTGATCATAAATCATTTGGCCATATGTGAGGATTTATTTCTGGACTCTATTCTATTCCATTACTCTATATGTCTTTATTCCAGTACCACACCATTTTGATTACTATACTTTTACAGTAAGTTTTGAAATCAAGTAGTATGAGAACTGTGGTTTTGTTTTTCTTTCAGAATTGTTTTGGTTATTCACAGTCCCTTAAAATTCTATATGAAGTTCAGGGTGGATTTTTCTATTTCTGTAAAAAGTATCAATTGAATTTTGGTTAATGATTGCACTGAATCTGTAGATTGCTTTGAGTAATATTGACATCTTAACAATATTAAGTCTCCCAGTTCATGAACATGGAGTGTCTTCTTTCCATCACTTATGTCTTTTTAAATTTCTTTCACATGTTTTGTAGTTTTCATTGAACAAGTCTTAGAACTCCTGTGTTATGTTAATTTCTAAGTATTTTATGCTTTTTGGTTGTATTGTAAATGGAAATTGTTTTCTTAATGTTCCTTTTAGAGCATTTATTGTTAGTGTGTAGTAATGCAATTGATTGATGTGTGTTGATTTTGTATCCTGCCCCTTTGCTGAATTTGCTTATGAGTTCTAATAGCTTTATTTTTTAAAATATGGACTCTTTAGGGTTTTCTAGATATCAAATCATGTGATCTATATACAGAGATACATTTACTTCTTCCTCCTAATTTGGATGCCTCTTATTTCTTCTTCTTGCTTAATTTTTCTGATTAGAATTTCCAGTACAATATTTGTTTTTAAAATTTATTTTTGTCAGTTTTATTGAAAATAATTGACATACATCACTGTATAAGGTAGGTTTAGGCATAGATTATGATGGCTTGATTTACATGTATTGTGAAATGATTACCACAGTAGGGTTAGTTAACATCCATCAGCTAATATAAATGCAATAAAAGTAAAATTTAAAAAACTTTCTGTTATGTGAACTCTTACAATATATGTTTTTAACAACTTTACTGTATATCATAAACATGGTCATAGTGTTATATGTCACATTAACTATGGTTGTCATGTTGTATATTACATTCCTAGTGCATATTTACCTTATAAGTACAATTTTGTACTTTGTCACCACCTTCCTCCAATTCTTCTGCACACCAACCCCCAGATCTGGTAATTAAATTCTTGGTTGTTGTAAACAATGCTACTATGAATATGGGAGTGCATGAAACTCCTAGAAAAAAAAAACATAGGTAAAAGATCCCTGGCATGGATCTTGTTAATGATTTTTTGGGAAATTAGACCTAAAAAATAAGCAACAAAATTCAAAATAAACAAGTGGGACTACATCAAACTAAAAAAAGCTCTGCATAGCAAAAGAAATGGGCTAAATATTTGCAAACCATGTATCTGATTAGGGGTTAATATTCAAAATATATAAAGAACTCATACAACTCAGTAGTAATAATAAAGTACTATGCTGAATAGAAGTGGAAACATAGACATCCTTGCCTTGTTCCTGACCTTAGAGAAAAGTTTTGTCTTTCATCATTAGTATGATGTTTGCTGCAGGTTTTTCATACATAGTTTTTATTTTGTTGAACTATATTAGTGTTTGATTTTGAATGTTACAATTTCCCCAAAGGCCTGATTTCAGAACAGGTAGCTTTATCATATACAGGCAATGATATAAATGAGAGAAACACTCATAATGATTAGATAATGGAGTAGGGAGGAGATAATTATGTCTAACAGACTTTGGGCTGGATTACAATGCTTCCATTTTCTGGCTATCAGATTTGAACAAGGTGCTTAACTTCTATGAACTTCCACTTTTCTGTCTCTGGAATTGCCCTCAGAAGGTTGTATGCATGCTTTAAATGTTTTAGGTTGCTTCTACATCCACACTTGTGCTGTGTTAAACTTTTTTCTTAATTGCAATGTTAATTATAATAAACACTGTTAAGACAGTTGGACAGAAAACTCTTTCTCTCATTTTCCCCTTTGTTTTTCTTCATCAGCTGTTTCTTGCCCCAGTTACAAGAATTAAATATTAGAATAAAGAGTGTTCACTTGCTATCCTACCTAACCTATTTGCTACTTTCAACTTTCCAAATCTTACCAGGGTTACTAAGTAATTTTATTTTTTTCAAATTAGCACATTAAGGGAGAATTTAAAGGTGACTGCACAAGAAAATGTGGCTAATAAGGAGGTAGACAGTAAATTTCTTTAATTAGCAATTATTTCAGTATTCTTTCACTCTGTAGGAGATTTGAGTCAGATGACAAGTAGAAAGTCATGTATTCTAAAAGTAAAACTGGATTCTTTCCCAAGGGATTTTTATGGCTTTTAAATCAAGTGTGGTTTCATGTCCTATAGTTGTCACTAGTGATGTGGTAGAGTAAATATAGCAAATATTGATTTTTATTGTGTTGTATTTAAAGAATACCCTTTATTTATGGCAGTGATCTTGACATCCAAATAAACAGTTAATAGTTTAATTAAGTTTATCATATGATTTCCTTTAGGCACCACTTAACAACAAAGAACAATAATTTATTTTTCAATCCCAATGTTAACTGGAAGTTTATTTAACAAAATATTTACATTCACAGAAGCTATTTGACTCCAGAGCTGTGGTTGTCACTATGTGTTCATGTTGCCTCACTGGTAACATCATTCTTATTCTCACCTCTGTTCAGGCATTTGTTCAGCAAACATCATCCCAGGGCCTATCCTGTGCTCAGTATAAGAGATACAGAGATGGGCATACAGAGTCCTACCTTTCAAGGACATTATTGATTATCTGGGAGACAGAGGAACATTCAGAGTACTACAGGAACACAGAGTAGTGGTAGAAGGTAATCAGAAGTGATTTCCAAAAAGCAATGGACAAAGTGGACAATGAGTGCAGTGACAGAGAGAGATGAACATGTGTGTAGTATACCCTAAATATTATAGCTCAGGATGGGAGGAGATGAGACTGGAGAGGTCTGTGTAATGCAAAAGAGTTGGGATTTGTTCTGGAAGCTTCAGGGAGACAGAAGAATTTAAAGCAGGAGATTGATAGGATAAAGTTTGCACATCTTAGTGCTAAAGCCCCAACTAAGGAAACGGACATAAGGAGAAGGACATATTTAAATTTTGCTAGGAAAGACTTCCAGCCAAGATGGAGGCATAGGTAAATACACCATGACTCCTTGCACAACCAAAAGAAGGACAACAACAAATTTAAAAACAAAAAATAAGCAAAACTGCCAGAAAATTGAACTGTATGGAAATTAGATGACCAAGGAGTTAAAGGAGAAATATTCATCCAGATTGGTACGAAGGGCAGAGTTAGGCAGCTGGGGCAGAGGGGGCTTGTGGCAAGGTGGCAGCTGGAGGACTGGGGGAGATGGCAGCTAGTGGAGGAGGCTGTCCTGTATTTGTGAGTGGAAAAGCCAGGAGGAACAACTGGGGAGCAAGACAGACTGAGCAACCCATGGTTCCAGTGTTGGGAAATAAAACCTCAAAATCTCTGCCTGAAAAAACCTGTGGGTGTTGCAACAGTGGGAGAAACTCCCAGCCTCACAAGAGAGTTCATTGGAGAGACTTGCTGGGTCCTAGAATGTACACAAACCCATCCACCCAGGATCAGCATCCGAAAGGCCCAATTTGCTTGTGGGTACAGGAGGAAGTGACTGATAGCCAACAAGAGTTGAGCAAGTGGCACTGTTCCCTCTCAGGCCCCTCCCCCACACATAGCACCACGATGCAATGACATGGGTTGCCTCACTGTGGCAAATATCTAAGGCTCTGTCCCTTATTATGTAACAGGCACGCTGAAACAAAACATGGCCTAAATGAAATAACAGATCAAAGCTCCAGAAAAAATACAGCTAAGTGATGAAGAGATAGCCAACCTATCAGATAAACAGTTCAAAACACTGGTAACCAGGATGTTCACAGAATTGGTTGACTATGGTCACAAAATAGAGGAGAAAGTGAAGGCTATGAAAAGTGAAATAAAGGAAAATTCACAGAGAACCAACAGTGAAGTGAAGGAAACCAGGACTCTAATCAACCATTTGGACCAGAAGGAAGAAAGAAACATTCAAGCAGAACAGAATGAAGAAACAAGAATTCAAAAAAATGAGGAGAGGCTTAGGAACTTCCAGGACAACTTTAAATGTCCCAGCATCCAAATCATAGGGGTACCAGAAAGAGACGAGGAAGAACAAGAAATTGAAAACTTATTTGAAAAAATAATGAAGAACTTCCCCAATCTGGCCTAGGAAATAGACTCTCAGGAAGCTTAGAGAATCCCTAAGAAGTTAGATCCAAGGAAGCACACACCAAGGCCCATCATAATTACATTACCTAAGATTAAAGATAAGGAGACAATCTTAAAAGCAGTAAGAAGAATGAGTTACCTACAAAGGAGTCCCCATAAGACTATCAAAAGAAATCTTGCAGGCAAGAAGGGGCTGGAAAGAAGTATTCCAAATTGTGAAAGACAAGGACCTACATCTAAGCTTACTCTATCCAGCAAAGCTTTCATTTAGAATGAAAGGGCACATAAAGTGCTTCCCAGATAAGGTCAAGTTAGAGAAATGTTAAAGGGATTTATCTAGATCAATCTATGATTGATAAATCTAGATATAAATCAATCTATAGATAAATCTAGATTTATCTATCTATGTTAAAGGGATTTAAGAAAAAGAGAAAGATAAAAAATATGAACAGTAAAAGGCGAAAAATTTATACAATGGGTAGGGGGGCTGGGATGGGAGTAGAAGATAGAAAATTGTACTGCAACAACAGTTAAAATAAAAAAAAATATGAACTGTAAAATGACAACAAACTTACAACTATCAAAAAATGAACCCCAAAAGACAAAAACAAAAACAAACTAAGCAAACAACTGGAATAGGAACAGAATGACAGAAATGGAGATCACAGGGAGGGGTAACAGCAGGGTGGTAGAGCAGGGAGAATGGGAGAAAACATACAGGGAATAAGAAGCATAAATGGTAGGCACAAAACAGACAAGGGGAGGTTAAGAATAGTATAGGAAATGTAAAAGCCAAAGAACTCATAGGTGTGACCCATTGACATGAACTAAGGAGGGGAATGTGGGTGGGAGGGAGGTGTAGGCTGGAGGGGAATAAAGTGGGGAATATGGGACAACGGTAATAGCATAATCAACAAAATATACTTAAAAATAAGAAATAAGTTCTTTGAGGAAAGAATTGGAATGACAAGATAACTGACTCAATAAGAGAGAAGGAAGAGGCTAGGACCCCTTGGGTTCGGCAGTGGAAGGTGCCATTCACTGAGAAAAGAAAGTGCTGGTGATGCACTTGGGTGGGTTGGAATTTTAATGCCCTTCTCCCTTGCATAGTTTTCCACAGTATATACAAAAGTGTGTACATAAGGAAAAAATTTGAAGATATAAAACACTGTTTTAATAATGAATAGGTAAACATTCTGTTCCTCAAAACAAGCCCACAGATGGGGCTTCAGCCTGGGAAAACAAGAAGGACTTTTTCCTATCACCCTCAACCTGAGATGGCTGAATCTGGGAAGCAGATGCCCTGTCATCTAACTCAGGAGACCAGAAGCAGTGGGATGGCTGGTTTCCCTCAAGGTCAGGCCCTGCCCAAGAGTACTTCCCCTACAAGAGCAAGACTGGGGAGAAAAGTTACCTCTGAATTAGAAAGTGACAACAAAGTGGGTGGAAACCCATTTTATCTCTGAGAAACAGTGACCCCACTCATTCTTTAATACATATATACGAGTTCTGTCCAGAAAAGGTTCAGCATTGTTAATATAATGAGAATGGTTTGTGCAACATTGATATAACCTGGCAGCCAAGGAGAGTAGGCTGGCATGCACATGCATGAACAATGACTTCACTGTACTAGTCACCGGGGGTGGTACACACTGTTGAGTGAGCATGTGTACTGTTTGGCCATCACATTCAAAATGACTGAGTGAGGAGAGCAACAAATCTGCTTCAAATTTTGCATTTACCTTGAACATTCGTCTGTGGAAACTATTTGAATGAGTCAGAAGGCTGCAGTTGTGGACAACTGGTGATTGGCAGCTTCATCACGGCAATGGGCCTGTTTGTGCCTCACATCTTGTGCAGAGATTTTGGCAAAACATCAAATGACCCAGGTGACTCAGTCCCCTTACAGCCCAGATTTGGCACCCTACTACTTCTGGTTTTTCTCAAAACTACAGTCACCTTTGAAAGGGAAGAAATGTCAGACTGTCAATGAGATTCAGGAAATAGGACTTGGCAGCTGATGCTGAACGGGGGAACTGTGTGAGGTCCCAAGGTGGCTACATTGAAGAGGACTGAGGCATCATTGTACTATGTACATTGTTTCTTGTATCTTGTATCTTCTTCAATAAATGTCTCTATTTTTCATATTACATGGCTACATACTTTCTGGACAGGCTATATATATAATTCATATATATCCATTTATTTATTTATTTATCTATTTATTTAGCAATGGTTTCAAGCATACAACTTAGTGGTTAGACAATCATGTACTTTACCTAGTATTCCCCTAGATATTTCCAGTACCTACCCATTCTTAAATGGGGCTCGGTGAATATTTCAAGAGCTGACCAATAAGATTTATACCTTTTCCTTTGGGGAAGAAATAGTGAGGGTGTGGAACATGATCTCTTCTATGGTCAGAGGTAGAAGCATAGGGATAGAGACAGAAGCATGTTCCTTCCCATACAGCCACCTCCAATATTGGACACAGTGACTCTGGAGGCTTTGAAACAACCAAGAGCCAACATATCAGGGATTCTTGCTCTAGAGAGAAAGAGCTGGTTGGGCCATCATCAGAATGTTGGCTGTAGTTAAGAGAGTTGGAATGGGGGTAGGGTCACCCGGGAAGAATATTTCATGAATGAGAAGGGAAGTGTGTTGAAGATGAAATATGGGAGAACCAATATTTAAGGGATAGATCAAAGAAGTGGTGTCTAGAGTGGTAAGTAAAAACAGGAAAAAGTGCCCTAACCCATGTGACTCAGGTAGTTGAGCATGTTCTGCAAAGCAAAAGGTCGCCATTTGATTCCCAGTCAGGGCACATGCCTAAGTTGCAGGTTTGGTCCCTGGTTGGGGTGCATGCAAGAGGCAAAAAATTGATGTTTCTCCCATCAGTGTTTCTCTCCCTCCCTTTGTCCTTTCCTTCCTCTCTCTCTCATAAACAAATAAACAAACAAACAAAAACAAGAAAAAGCATCCTTACTGAATCCAGGAGAGGAGAAAATATCAAAAAGGAGAGGACTATCAAGGGCACAGTTCTGTGGATGGGTCAGGCCTTGAAGGTTTCAGAGTTGCCCTGTGAAGCTTTCAAGTAGAAGCCACAAGTAACTGGTATACATTAGTCCTCCCTTATCTTCAGTTTCAGATACCCCATGGTCAACCATGGTTGAAATTATTAAAAGGAAAATTCCAGAAATAAATAGTCTTGAGTTTCAAATTGCATGCCATTCTGGTTAATGTGATGAAATCTTTCCATGCCCCACTGCGATGTAAATCTTCCCTTTGCCCAGCATCTTCACGTTGTAGACACTCACTCCTGTTAGTCATGTAGTTGACTAAACTCTAGATCTGCTGTCAAGGTTGTGCAGTGCTTGTGTTCAAGTCACACTTATTTCACTTAATAATGGCCCCAAAGTGCAAGAATAGTGATGCTGGCAATTTGGATATGTCAAAGAAAAGCTGTAAAGTGCTTCCTTTAAATGAAAAGGTGAAAGTTCTCAACTTAATAAGGAAAGAAAAAACATCGTGAGGTTACTAAGATGTCTGCAAAGAACAAATCTGTCCATAAAATTGTGAAGAAGGGAAAAGAAATTTATTGTATTTTGCTGAGAGGCCACATTCATGTAACTTTTATTGTAGTATATTGTTATAAGTGTTCTATTTTTTAAATTATATTTCATTGATTATGCTATTACAGTTGCCACAATTTTCCCCCTTTGCCCTCCTCCACCCAGCACCCCTGAGTCTCTCAGCCAATCCCCCTACCATTGTTCATGTCCATGGGTCATATGTATAAGTTCTTTGGCTACTCCATTTCCTATACTGCATTTTACATCTCCATGGCTATTCTGTAACTACTTATTTATGCTTCTTAATCCCTTACTTCTTCACTCATTCTCCCACATTAGTTGTTGATCTCTTACTGTGCCTAATCTATAAGTTAAGCTTTGTCATAAGTATGTACATATAAGAAAAAAACATAATGTATCTAGGGTTGGCAGCATCTGTGGTTTCAGGCCTCCACTGGGGGGTCTTTGCACGTATTTCCTGTGGATAAGTGGGGGCTACTGTAGTATCAGTGGATAGTTGGGGAAGATAACAGGTTCTGTGCACACAGAAGGAAAAGAGAGGAAAGGGCTGAAAATGAATGGGGTTGGTGTAATAGAAGAAGGAGCAAATTTCAGAGATGCTGGGAAAGATGGGAGGGAG
Organism: Phyllostomus hastatus; assembly: GCF_019186645.2. Lineage (NCBI taxonomy): Eukaryota > Metazoa > Chordata > Mammalia > Chiroptera > Phyllostomidae > Phyllostomus > Phyllostomus hastatus. The sequence continues at coordinate 16,058,079 of NW_025334011.1, read as the reverse complement.
CCAGAGCTCCAGGTGAGCCAGAGCCTGAGATGCCCTGTCCTCTTTCCCGCCACAGGGATTGGTGCCTGTGCTCTCCCTATTTCTGACTTATCACTTGCCCACTCCTGCTCATCTTACATGCCACTTCCTCCAAAAACATTTTCTAGAAACCTTAATCTATATTAAGTGGCACTGTTTTATTCTTTCATCATATCCTACATCTATTGTTGAATTTTAGAGCGCTGTTTGTAAATGCATATTTTCCCCTATGCTGTGTTTACTGTTTGTCTCTCCTAATAGACCTGAAAGCCATGTGAAGGCAGGAACTATGTTGGATTTTGCTCATGGTTGTGTTCTTGCACTTAATATGGTATCAGGCATATATTAAATGCCCAGTAAATATTTGTTAAATTCATCAGTGAAGTTTCTTAGACTACTTCCATCTACTGAAAGATGCTTTAATCATACTGCTCAGGAATGAAGGTATATATATATGAAGTTTTTCTGAAAAAAGTATATCCTATCACTTTAAGGATGTAGGAGAAATTAGTTTTGATTCCTTAATGTAACAGTTGAGGTTTACTGTGGTCAGTATCTCAAGAGATGAGGGCTTGAGAAAATACTTGGACATATCTTGTTACCGTTTGGTGCAGCCCAAAGACAGTTAATACAAAGATCATGGATCATGATCAGTCCTGGGCTTACCTTGCCTCATGAGAGTGTTTGGAGCTGAGGGTGATGCAGGTTTGCCTGGATCTTCTCAAGCTGCACAGATCTGCAGCAAATAACCATCTAGAACCAGGACTCAGAGACAAACATTGATCCCTACGATGTGCTGTTTGCACTGCCTGGGGCTGGAGGTCCTCAGCTAAACAATGCACAGTCTCTGTTCCCACAGAATTTCAAGTCTACTGAGGATTTAGGGTAATGGATAAGGAGTTGAGACAGCAAATGTGTTGTATCAAAGGAGTGAGATTGACTGCTACTGCATCATTCTTTCATCCCAACTCTCTCACAGGTTTGCCTTAATGATGTTAGGGGTCTAAGAAGCTCTATTCAGAACACCAGAGCACATGTAGCTTTGACATATGCAATCTGTGCATGCCATTGGAACTTGGCTTCCTTCACACTTAAAATTAAAGATATTTGTATTTATAGGGACCAAAATGTGTAATCAGTCCTAATGAACCAGTAATCAATCATTGCTTCTCTTCCTTCCCTATCCTTCTCCAGGCACAATGGCAAGTGAAAATAATTTTGATTATGGGGCAATTAGATGCTTTTTGGAGGCTGGGGAGCACTATTTGAACATTATGTATGGGAAATTTGAGGTGTGGTTTCTATTGTTGTTAGTAATGTATGATGGATATGTTACCATTTTTCTCACTGTGTTCCAACCCTTCCCCCACCCCAGCTTCGTGGTTTTCATGTCTTCTATGTAAGAGGCTGTACTAAAATTTGCACCCATTTCTCAAGCAGTTATATATTGAATGAGTCTTGATTTTCATTATCCCCACTGTTTAGGTTTCAGTTGATTCACACATTGTTTATGATTACCTAAGAGATTCTTTTGATATAAGCTCAGTCTTCACCAACTACTCACTGGTAGGGAAAGTTCAGTTGTGGTGATGGAAAGGAAAAAGATAGTGGTTGGTCATGTACCACTTCAAAAGCAATAGCAAAACATTGCTACATTGGCTCCCAAAGATGTATAAGAGCCTGTGAAGAAAGTTATATTGTAGCACCAATCTAAAAAGTTACTTTCCAATTGTTTCTTTGAGGGGATAATAGTATTGTAGCTTTCCTTATTCACACCTGAATCAATCTAGGTTCTTTAGTATCTCCACAGTGCACAGGTTTGCCAGTTTCACCCAATGGAACACATAGTAGCTTCTGGCCAGATTGCCTGTTGTATCTCTCCTGTGACTCCCATAAATCCATTTGTTTTTCCAAAGTCATGGCAGTGGAGTGGGAGGCCTGATGGAATTAGGATTTTATTGGTTACAGAATACCAGTCACCTTTTTTATGACTGGCAGTATTAGTGTTGTATGTTCAAGATACTTCTGGCCAAGTTTGATATACTCCTTAACTTGACAATATAAATCAGCATATTATCATCCTAGCTGCCTTCCTGTGTGATCAGCCCTTCTCTCCTTTCATCACCTTGCTAGAAGTCTTCAAGTGCTTGGAAGTTCTAAAGGAGTGTACATCATAACAGCTGAAATATTACTGTAATGATGCCACCAGGTATGGTTGTGATATTTCTTATGCCATTGTTAGATCTCATTTAGGGATGGTTTTCAAAGACATAGCTTTCCCTCCTCTGTAGTTCAAGTTGAATAAAGCTCTTTCCTAATATAAATCACCTAATTTTGAGAGTTTCTACATGGATTATTAGAACCTAATTGTTTCTCTTTCTCATACAGAATGTTTTTGATTTAGGAAATGCAGGCAAACTTTTAATATAAGCAAGAGTAAGCAATAGAAAAGTAAATGTTTTGCTGCTAAATCCCCTAAAACATATCATTCTAATCCAAGCTATTAATTTATGCTCAAGGGTAGTGGAGCTTCTTGATGATAATTTATGATGTTTATATTCTGTATGGTAACCCCGAGCACTGTACAGCAGATAAACTTGAAATCTCAAGGGCTGAACACAATAGAAGTTTACTTCTCAGTCATGTAATGGATATTCCTGATTAGTGGATGGCATCCTTCCAAACAATGATTAAGAGACCCAGCTTTCTTTTATCTCATGGCATTGCTATTTTTGATTCAAGGCTTCCACATTACCATGAAAGGGGAAGGGGCATGGAGGATTGCATATGTTTAAGGGCTAGGCTTAGAAGTGGCACACATCACTGCCGACTCACATTTCCTTGTCCAGAACTCGGTCATATGTGAGGAAACTGAGATGAGTCCAGCTGTGTGCCCCAAGGCAAGAAGACACAGCTGTGGTCCATTGCTGGCCCAGCTCTGTCATAATTGCTTTCTCTCTTCCTTTACACCATCTCCATGACTTTGCAGTTTGTCTTTTTTACTTCTACATTGTAAAGCTTGGTGGTATAGCCAAAATGTTGAAAATTTAAGAAAGCATCTAAAAATACACAATCCTGTCAAATTTTGAATTTTAAAATATGTGAATTTTAAAAGTGTGATTCAAATGTTAGTAAATATTAGCAGAATCTCATTTTATGTGTAAAATTTGAAAAACTAAGATTCCAAATTTAAAAATTATCTCAATTGCATAATTTCAAAGCTGGAAAAGCCAATTATAAAGTATTAGTGACAGTGACACTTGGAGGTTGATGATGGAAATACCCACCATCCTTGGTAAGTATAATGTGACTCAAAAAATCTTTTACCTGCATCAGAATCTTTGATTATGATTATAATGACTCCTATCGTGATGTTTATATTATGTATAATGCCCATAGCTATTGTTTTACCTTTTTATTGAGATATAATGGACTCACAACATTGTATTAGTTTCTAGTGTACAACATAATGGTTTGATATATGTGTACATTGTGCAGTGATCACTATAGTAAGTTTACATAAAATACATCACCTCATACAGTTACAGAATTTCTTGTGATGAGTTTTAAGATCTACTCTCTTAGAGAGGAAGGGAAGAAGGAAAGGAGGGAGAGAGGGAGGGAGGAAGGAATGGAGGAAGGAAGGAAGAAATTTCAGGAAAAGAGGATTAGCTAACATTTATGAACATCAGGCAATATTCTAAGCACTTGGATGGTATAGACCCTCATAATCTTTACATTAACCTTCTGACATAAGTAGGAAGGTTCTGTTATCACTTCCATTTCCTAAATGCAGAAACATAATACTCTGAGTGGGAGGCCACACACCACCATATTATGCCGTGTCATGCCATGCTGATAATTAATTTAGAATCAACACTGTATAATCTATTAGGGATAGCATAGAAAAAATTATAAGGGAAATGATAGCAATCTTTTCAGTCTGCCACATCCTAGAACTAATCATATAGGATAATTAAGAATTTTATGTGGTGACAATATAATTTTTCAGGATCTAGATCCCTCACTTATTGTTTCTAGTTTCCCTTGCCTCCATGTCCTTGCATTAAGACCCTGTTTTACCAACATCAATGCAGTAGAGTTTTATTTTGTTTTTTCCTTCTGGGACCCCTGATGGATTTAGAAATCCAATAACATGAATGGAAGTTGAGAAAGAAAAAAACAGAGATGGGCTGGAGACAGGGATAGAATTGATCGATACATTAATGAATTTACTTATTCATTCATCACACTGTTATCCAGAGTACTACATACCAGGCATTGTTGTAGACTCTGGAGATTCAAACAAAATGGAGGAATAGTCAAGGTCTCAGAGTCTACTAGGGAAAATTAATGTTAGAAATATGAAAAAGGAACTATAAAGATGTGTCTCACTTCCCTGAGAAAAGATTTTATGTACAGCTCATTCAGACAAGAAGAGGTAAAAGGAACAGATATATGTCAGAAACCAAAGAGCACTGTGTTGCTGGGGCGTGAGGTGTGCTGGACAACAATACAGGTGACTCTTGAACAATGTGGGGGTTAGGGGCGCCCACCCATGCACAGGCAAAAATCTATGAATAACTTTTTAAAATATATTTTATTGACTATGCTATTATATTTGTCCCAATTTTTCCTTCTTTGCCCCTCCCCACCAAGTATCCCCATTTGCTCCAGTCATCCCCCTGCCTTAGTCCATGTCCATGCGTCCTGCATATGAGTTCTTTGCTTCTACATTTCCTATACTATTCTTAACTTTCTCCTGTCTATTTCATACCTACCAGTTATGCTTCTTAATTTCTGCACCTTTCCCCGCATTGTCTCCCTGCCCCTTCCCAGCTGATAACCCTCCATGTGATCTCTATATCTATGACTCTGTTCCTGTTCTGGTTGTTTGCTTAGTTTGTAGTTTTAGATTCAGTTGTTGACAGTTGTGAACTTTTTGCCATTTTAATGTTCATAGGTTGCTTTTTTTTATCTTCTTTTCCTTAAATAAGTCCCTTTAACATTTCATGTAATAATGATTTGGTGATGATGAACTCCCTTAGCTTTACCTTGTCTGGGAAGTGCTTTATCTGCCCTCCCATTATAAATGATAACTTTGCTGGATAGAGTAATATAGGTTGTAGGTCCTTGCTTTTCATCACTTTTAATACTTCTTGCCATTCCCTTCTGGATTGCAACGTTTCTTTTGAGAAATCAACAAAGTCTTATGGGGACTCCCCTGTAGGTAACTAACTTCTTTTCTTTTGCTGCTTTTAAAATTCTGTCTTTGTCTTTAACCTTTGGCATTTTAATTATGATGTATTTTGGTGTGGTCCTTTTTGGGTCCAACTTGTTTGGGACTCTTGTGCTTCCTCAACTTGTAAGTCTATTTCCTTCACCAAATTAGGGAACTTTTATTTCAGTATTTTTATAAATAAGTTTTTAATTTCTTGCTGCTACTCTTCTCCCTCTCCTCCTCCCCTCCCCCTCCTCCCCTCCCCCTCCTCCCCCCTCCCCTCCCTCCTCCTCCTCCTCCTCCTCCTCCTCCTCCTCCTTCTTCTTCTTCTTCTTCTTCTTCTTCTTCTTCTTCTTCTTCTTCTTCTTCTTCTTCTTCTTCTTCTTCTTCTTCTTCTTCTCCTTTCTTCTTCTTCTTTCTCCTTCTTCTTTCTCCTTCTTCTTTTCTTCCTCCTCCTCCTCCTCCTTCTTTTTTCTTCTTCTTCTTCCTTTCCCTCTTCCTCCTTCTTTCCCTTCTCCTCCTCCTTCTTCTTTTTTCTTCTTCTTCTTCCATCCCTATGATTCAGATGTTGGTGAGTTTGGAAATGTCTCAGAGGCACTTTACACTATCTTCATTTTTTAAAAATTTTCTTCTTGTTGTTCTGCTAAATGCTTATTTCTTCCTTATGTTCCAAATCATTAATCTGAATCCCAGCTTCATCTCTTCCACTCTTGGTTCCCTGTAAATATTTGTTTCACTTAGTGTAAACTTCATTTCTTTCTGGGTCTGATTTATTTTGTTGCTGTACTCAATGAGTTCTTTGAGCATTATGATAACCAGTATTCTGAACTCTGCATCTGATAGGTTGCTTATCTCCATTTCATTTTAGTTCATTTTCTGGGGTTTTGTTCTGTTCTTTCATTTTGGCCATATTTGTTTGACTCACCAATTTGGCAGTCTTACTATGTTTGTCTGTGTATTTGGTAGAGCTGCTTTGGTTCCCTATCTTAGTAGTGTGACCAGTTATAGAAAAGGCACCTGTAAGTTGTGTGTGGTGGAACCTTAGGTAATCACCAGGGCAGGCCAACCCACTTCACCACTTTTTGGCTCTGTGTGAGGGGAGGGCTTGAAGAAGGGACAACGCTGCCGCCTAGCTTCTGGAGGTTTACCCGGCCTTTGACCTCTGAGACTGGCACCCTTCCAGCTTACCCCCTGGTGCTGAATCCAAGACAGAATGGGTCTGCATATATTTTAAGACCATGCATCCCCTTTAAGCAGAGTCTCCTGAAAATCTGGCAGTTTCTTCCACTGCACCAACTCTCATTGGTTTTTACAGCTGGAAGTTATGGGAATATTTTTCTGGTGCTGGAATGCTGGTCTGTGAAGTATGGCTTGGTTCTGGGATCACTCACTACCAAGGTATCCCTCCCAATTTTTATCCACCACACATGTATGTGAGACCACTCCTTCCGCCACCTTGCCATGCCACACTGTATCTCTGTGCCTCTCTGACCAGCTATGAATCTGTGCCCCTCCTACCTGTCCAGATGAATGTGGCTTCTAGATGAATTCTTATTGTTGGACTTCAATACAGCTCAATTTTCTGATGGCTTTAGTTGTGATTCTTTCTGTGATTGTATGAGGAGGTGAAGCATGTTTATCCATGCCTTCTTCTTGACCACTATGTATAGCTTTTGACTCTCCTAAATTTTAACTACTAATAGCCTACTATTGACCAGAAGCCTTACCAATAACATAAATAGTTGATTAATATATTTTGTATGTTATATGTGTTATATACTGTATTCTTACAATAAAGTAAGCTAGAGAAAAGAAAAATATTAGTAAGAAAATCATAAGGAAGAGAAAATACATTTACAGTTTTTACTGAAAAAATGTGTATAAGTGGACGCACACAGTTCAAACCCATGTTCAGGGGTCAATTGTACTGCCCTTAGACTTGAGCAACAGGGACCTTTGTGTTAGGTCCTGCTCTGTAGACAGTGTCATTTGGCCAGAGGTCCATGGGACTGAGGTAACCTGTCATCTTGGAGCCCATGCCCCCTATGCACCAGGTACCAAGGACCCCAGAATGACCTGCTCAGATGGACCCCAAACTAACCTCCATGGTCCATGTGGACATCCTCCCCAGGTAGTCTTCTTGACAGTGGGAATGCATTGTGCATGTAAGCATCTCCAGACCTTAGGTGGGACCAAGGGGTAGCTGTTTGCAGGGGTGTGTGGTTGAGCTCTGACATCAGGTACAGAATCCAGGAGTGGAAGAAAAGGGAGCAGGGTGCATACTGGTGGCCCAGAGCCTTCCTGTGCTGCTGGTTCTTGTGTGAGGCTTGTTCAAGAGCCACTCAAGAATTCTAAATTCACCCCAGACCTCCAAGTCCTTTAAGGAGTTATATTTGTTAAGATAGAAGGATTGACCTATTTAACAGTTTATAAGCTTCATTTATAAGTTTTATATTCATACATATACTATATGGGCTTCCATTTCTGCTCTTGCCCAGCCCTACAAATGTAAAAGGCAAGATTCATGCAGAACATGGAGCTGATGAGATAGGTTGCAGTCAAATGATGGAAATCTTGATAAATCACACCAAGTAGCTACAGGGAGCTAGCAGATGTTAAGATATCCACAATGAGATATATTTTTGTACAGGACAACTCTGTGGGCAGAGTGAGGTATGAAATGAGGAGGGCCTTCAGGCAGTGAGTCATTTAGAGGCTGTTGCAGTTGATCACAGACAATGAAGAACTGAGTAAAGGCTCTGAAAGAGGCCACACATGTGAAGGTGGGACCATGAGGAGGGTCTGTATTCCAGGGACATTTATGAAGCAGAATCAATAAGCTTTCCTGATTCATAGGTTAATGGGTAGAATGAAAGAATGGGAAATGGAAAGTTAGGAAAACAGCACTCAAAGGAGGAACTGAGGTCTTATTTTGTTTTGTCTGGGAAACTACGGATGTCAATGCCTTTGATGAAGATGGGAAGGCAGAGAGGGTTTTTGAAGAAAGATAACAAGTTCAGTTTCAAGTCCCCTAAGTTGGAGGTTCTCTAAGATGGGCAGGGCCAGGTGTGCTCACTGGGAAGAGGGGTCAGAGATGCACCTAAACCTTTAGCTTTCTTCCCCCTACCCCACACATGTGTTGTAGCATGTGACAGTTGATCAACATTTCACACAAAATGAATGCGCAACCAATATTATCATTTTGACTAAACAAACTAAATGCTTGAATTACTTTAATATTTTAAACTTAGTTTATGATGAATTAAACATTTTAGGTAATGCTAGTATTTTATATCATGGAGCTTTGGGGCGATTAAATCAGCTGTCTAGAAGTATTGCATTAAGATGGGATAAATGTGCATTTTCCTCCTTTGATGTAACTGATTTGAACTGCAAGACATTTCTATCACAAGCTGCTTGTACTGGTCAAGGCTTTTCTCTGTATTTTATATAGTCTTAATTTAAACTATTTTATGTTGTAGCTTTGTTAACTTCTGTAACTTCTCTAACTAAAACATAATTATCCCTCAGACATTTGATAATGTTATGAAAGTAACATTGAATCAAACTGACTTTCACTGAGTTAGGTAAAAACTCTAATGATTTCTTTTAAAATTATGGGGCAGGTCATGTTCAGAAAAGAATTAAATATTAAGTAGGGAAATGACATTGGATTAATGCCCAGATTCTTAAGAGAGATAATTGAGGATGATAACCTGGTTTCTTCTAAGCTTGAATCCAAATCATGTGTTCTGGATGTAGCAGTCCCTGATACTAAACCAGAGGATGAGTCAGCTGCCTCAAGAATCCTCACTAGAAGACATTGGGAACAGTGTAGTTTATAAATGAATTCCTTAAGAAATTTAGTCAATGCTCCATATATCAACTTTGGGGAACTATTGGGTGTTTGTATGTGTGTGTATTAACTGTAATAGGATAACAATAAAAATTATTAAAAAACTAATAAATATATATATTTAAAGTTTTTCTTTTTTGTTTTCATTTTTTAAAATATTTTATTTATTTATGTTTAAAGGGAGGGGAAGACAAGGAGAAAGAGAGGGAGAGAATGATCAATGTGTGGTTGCCTCCCATGCACCCTGCACTGGGGACCTGGCCCACAACCCAGGCATGTGCCCTGACTGGGAATTGAACTGGTGACCCTTTGGTTCTCATCCTGTGCTCAGTCCACTGAGCTACACCAGCCAGGGCTAAAGTTTTTCATATGTGAAAATGTAGGTGATATTTCTATCCCAATTCATTATTGCTCAATTCACACATTTATTTCACATATTTATTTATAATATTTTCCTCTCCAGATGACAATTTTATATACCATAAGGGGCATATTTGGTATAGATATTATAGCACTTGAGGCAAATATCTCAATAAAATTTTAATATTAATAAAATCTAAAGATCTATTATTTTAAAATACATAGACAAAATTATTCAGAAATATACAATGAAAAATACATATTGAAAAAATATGTTTGAATGGGATGACTGAGGGTACTTTTTCTTTCTTTATACATATTCTGTATTTTCTAAAACTTCTCCAATGAACATACTGTTCTTATATTTGGAAAATGAAAACATGCCATTTTTAAAACAGAAGAGAGATACATGAGGGACATGTATGATTGAGGAAGAGGGTGATGAAGTCACAAGAGGTCATATGAAGGCTCATGTGTAGACACCTATACATTCACTAAAAGGAAACAGTAAAGCTAAGAGAAAGAAAACAGAAAACTGTCAATATTTTGCCATTTTTAGTGGGAGGAAAGGAAGTTGAATTATAGAAATACATGCTTTCTGTTTGTCTCTTTAAAAAGTCACTGAGTACCAATCTTAAGGATGTATTTGTATCAGGTAGAAGCATCATTTACTGCATAAGAAACTGCATTAGAAATATCATTTGCTATATTTTTATTACATAATTTGAAGAGTTACCATTGGCATTTCTTTTTAGTATCATTAAAGATTGAAACATATAGAAAACTATAGAAAAAAATATAATAGGCACAAGCCCACAATTCAGCTTTGTCAAAATTTGGTATTTCACTAGATTAGCTTCAGATATTATATTAGTGTTGTCAAATAATATATTATGCTTTATAGCGGAGAAGGAGGGAAGGCTTCAGGTAGGCCCTGATTGGCATAGGGCAACTATAGGTGGGCTAACTAGAAGGGAGTATCTTCTATAATTACTCAAAGGTGCATATTTGGCTTTCTCTGGTTGGTGTTAAGTTGGAAATGGGACAAAAATTAGGGAAGTTTTGCCCTGGCTGGCATAGCTCAGTGGATTGAGTGCGGGCTGTGAACCAAAGTGTTGCAGGTTAGATTCCCAGCCGGGGTACATGCTTGGGTTGCAGGCCATAACCCCCAGCAACCGCACATTGATGTTTCTCTCTCTCCCTCCCTTCTCTAAAAGTGAATAAATTTAAAAAAATAGGGAAGTTTTTAATCAAGTCCTGGTCATTTTTCACAAAAGTTATTGTGTAGCCTTTTGGATTATAATGAAAGATAGAGATCTGACTTCCTGCAAATCTGACTTAGAGCAGGCTGGCTTCCTGGCCTGTTTATTGGAGATAAGGGATGGCAGAAGGTTATGGGTCAGAGTTTTATTTTTATATATGGTTTGGCCATTGTCCATTTGTATATTTAGTTTCATGATACACAAACCTCAGACTCATTTATGTTAGTGCACTGAGTGGTATTTCATTGTATGACTATCTAACAATTTATTTATCCACCCTGCAGTTGATATAAACTTGGTTGCCAGCTTATTACTACCATGAACTGTGCTAAATTAATACTCACATCTGCTTATAGAGGAAATACATTTTTACTCAGTATTTCATACCAAACTTTCCTGATATGTCTGCTTTTTGTTTCTAGACCAGAAAGATATGATAACTTTTTATGAGTCCTGTTTTTCCCTTTGGTCAAATCTAATGTACTGTAAGAGCTGAATCAAAGATTGTTAGAACTAGTAAACACCGCCCCAGACTTCCAGAGCCTGCAGAGGTAGACAGAAAATTATGTTTGCTTGGTGTTGAAATGCTTATGAGAAAAAAAATCATTATTTCTCCTCCTTTTGCAAAAATACAAGGTCTACTTTTTCTTCCTCCTCCTTCTCTTCTCTTCATCTGGAATTACTAAGCATGGGAATTCTACCATTTCTCCAGGACAGGAACCTCTTTAATCTGTCATTAGAAAGAGCCCCCAGTATTGCTTATTCAGAACATTATCACATAAAGCTCACTCAGTGTGAATGTTTTTGGTCAAGGCCAGGTCACTAATAGGTACTTAACTAGGAATTAAATTGACTACAAGTTCTAAGATGAGCCCTTGGTATTGAATAATTGTCAACACTGTTATTTTATGTTCACCTTCTCCTTTAAAAGCTCTGTTGTATATTGAATATTTATATGGTAATATACCTTTTTGCATACATGCTTTCTAGGGTTTTCATAGCTTTTCACTCCAGATAATCAGTTACTACATACTTGTGTGAATAATAAACATTTATTTCAAAGAAATAGTAAAAAAATAAAAACATACATAATAGGAAAAATAAGAAGTTGTATCCTTACTTATGTGACCAAGTTTTAAAAACCCAATCTCTTAACTCACAATTCGTTTTATTTTTGTATATCCCACTGCCTCCATTATTTCTTGCCTGAACTTTTAAAAACTAAAAGACACTTTCTGACAAATCTTGCTGTCTCTGGGCTGGCTCCCTTTCAGTATATTCTTTCATATGCCATCAGAGTGATCTTTCTAAAATGAAAATCTAATTACCCCCTACTAGAAATCCATTAAGGCTTCTTATCATCTGTAGGGTGAAGTAATAACTACTGAGGCTGGTATGAAAGGTTCTTTGTGAACTGAACACTTCTCTAAGCTTACCCTGTGGTACGCTCCAGCATAACTGCACTCTGGGTATCCAATTCTCCAGTTCCCAAAGGTGAGAAAAGTCACCTTTGGGAACCCACATGTAGAGTGACCAGCTCAATGAAGCTGTTCCAGAGCCTGCTCCCTCCCCTGCACCATGCCCTGAGCCTACACATGCCAAAGAATTTTGTAATTAAAAACATTTGTTCCCCCTAGGCTGTGGGCTCTTTGAGGGCAGGGACTGTCTTGACATGCTAATCTATTTTTTTAGGTCTGAATTTAAACTAAAAAAATATAGACACATATAAATGTGCACACAAATTTTATATATACATATATATATCCTGCTCTTGACGTGTCTCTGGGACTCTCTGTGAGCCCACTTCCTGGCCCAGTGATGGAGTCTTCTGCCCACAGCTGATGCTTCCACCAGCTCTTAAATGACCACAGCAGTTTATTCTTTGAAGAACTCTGCACAGACATCACCAAGTGGGTGGGTGTGTTATGTGTATGCACCTGGCATTGAGCTCCTCTCTGAACCTTGTCTTCTGAACTTGGGCATGTTATTTAACCTAAAGACTTCAGTTTCCTCATGAAGAAGGTGAGTTTAGTTAGGTTTGGGGAACTTGGAGGAGTTATTATAAAATTTAACCAATGATCCATTAAGAATTAGATTATTTCTCTTTACTCCATTTTCTATCTTTAACACCCAAGGAAATACCTACCTCAGTAAATGTTTGTTGAATAACTTGAAGGAAGAAAGGAATTAAAGAGGAAGGAGAGTGAGGAAGGTGAAAAGAAGGAGATGGGAAGGAGGGAGAAGGAGGAAAACATACAACAATATGGCATGTCTTGAGGTCAAAACTTGGGCAAAGGAATATCTAAACAGTATTACAATTCTGTTGAAAAGTAGAAATAGGAGGAAACTGATGCTGGGTAGGCAATGAACAGTGTTCATACCAAAAACTGTCTTGTGGGATACAAAATTAATCAGACATGAAACTTGTCCCAAACGCGCTTTCTCTCTACTAAAGGAGATTAAAACATGTGTCCTCATAAAACTACTAAGCAAGTAGTAAGACCTGTCTGGGACAATAGGCCTTCTGTAAGTGTTAATTGAATAAATAAATAAATGAGCAAACAGAAGTACAGCTATAGTTCTTACAGGACTTCAGAGGAGGAATAAATCCCACGTAACTGAAAAGCTCTGGGAAAGGAGAAGCAATGCTTGACCTTGAACTTGAGGTTAGGGAGGATTTGGACAAAGTAGATAAGGACCAAGAGTTAGAGGTGATGGGAGAATGGGGACAGGAACATTCCAGGTAGGGTGAAGAGTGAGAAAAAGTGAATGGGAGCTGGGACTAGCTCAGTTTGGACAAACAGCTCAATTTCGATGGCTCACAATAAGGACTGCCATGCTTCTATCACTACAAATTCTTTTTTTTTTAAGATTTTATTTATTTATTTTTAGAGAGGGAAGGGAGGGAGATAGAGAGAGAGAGAGACATCAGTGTGCGGTTGCTGACGGTTATGGCCTGCAACCCAGGCATGTACCCTGGCTGGGAATCGAACCTGCGACACTTTGGTTCGCAGCCTGCACTCAATCCACTGAGCTACACCAGCCAGGTCAAATTCTAACAATTTAGATGCATTATTCTCTTTTATTGGCTTTTCTACTGTTATAGTAACCATCATATATCATTTCTACCTCTCGAAAAGCTTAACAATATATTCAGAAGGAACTAAAAACTGTTGCCACAATACTTATAAATAACTGTTATAACTCCAATCTTGTTACATGCATCAAATAGGGAACTAAGAAGTGAGGCCCTGTATTGGGCAGTTGGCAGAGCTTCCATGGCCTTGTTTCCTAATAGAGATTGAAAATTCCTTAACCTGAGTAAACCAAAGGCTGAATGAGGTGCTAAAATCAGCAGGAACAGCAAAGTAGATAGTGACCAAATGTTACTGCACCTGATCGCTTGGAAAGCACTTTATGCTTATGCTGCTCAGAAGTCTAAATTTCTATACAGAAAAAATGTTTCCCAGTCATCAAAGCTTGCTCTTTCCTGGTCATGACAGCTATCTTTGTGTGCTTTTCACAGGTTCTTGGTAGAGGAGGTTGAGTACGACAAGGAGAGAGGAAAATAATGTTTTCTGCTTTATAGACATTTAAAAATATTAAATAACATATTTTTCTTTCTAGTAACATTTTTTAATTTAAACTAAATTTCTGAATTTTTTTGTATTGTAAGCAATCCCATAAAAGATAGTAAAGTGGGAAGTTAAATATATTTTTAAGTATTAACAAAAGCTATTTCCTGATCTTTATGAATTAACTCACATTTCCAGGTGCTCGCAAATCACATTGAATCTCTGGGGTAATTTAAATATAGAGTTTAAAAATCCTTTTGTTTGACAGTAGAATGTGAGTATATGTGATTCTAAGAGATTTATGTTATTTGGCTTTCAGTCACTACTGGTTACCCACTGCCATGTGCTGTACCAGGCTGGGTACTAGGGATGTAATAGCACAGAAACTTCCCTGTCTGTGTCATAGGAAGGTCAGGAAAAGCAAGCAGGGCCTCACAATTCTGGGCCAGCCAGGTACAGGCAATAGAAAACAAATGTCTTCAAGAGCTTGCAGGAGGGCACCTAACTCAGTCTTGATGGTCAAATAAGGATCTTAGAAAACATGCCATTGAGGTAGAGTAAATCAAAGGAAAGGATTGAAGGTAATGTTCTGGGACAGAAGGAACAGCATATTTGGAGGCTCAGAGGCAAAAGGATGCCAGATTGCAAGGGATATTGCAAGGAGTTGTGAGGAAACCAAACTAAGACAAACCAACTCATCATGCTGCCCAAGTTCCAAAGTCAATCTGCCATACACACGTTGTATTACTGAAATGGAAATAGCCTTCTTTGACTGATAATGTCTTTCAAAACTGATTGATGAAACAAATAATCTTAAAAATGTTAATCCACTATAATCATTTTGGAGTATTTTCTTTTAGACAGAAGTTTGTGGAAAGTCTTTTATCTTCTATTTAGCACTTTGCCATTGGTAAATCTGCTTTGAAACATAATTGGTCATTTGAGAAAAATTAAATCCCTTTCCTCACCATTTGTAGATAGCCTGATGAACTATCTATGTTGGAATTCCTCAAGGAATTCAGGCCTCAGCTGTCTCAGGAGTCCACTGAGTTCCTGCTGGAGGAAGCACCTTCCGGCACTAGAATGAGACATGTCTGTAGCTCAGGTTTTAAAATTCCTTTCCAGTGTTGTTTTCCTAGTACCTGAAGTTTAGTCTTAAATTTTCCTACAAAGGGTTTGTAGGGATCTGACAGTTCTTTTGTGGAGTGCCCATTGTGACATTATTCTTAGCCTCCACTTCCATGCTCCCCAATGTGGAGCTTTCATTAATTAATGTTAATGAAAGATCAGGTAACAAATGATTTACTCTATGATAGGATTTCAATGTGAATTTTGGAGAGTGATGTGTGTGCACATTTTGGGTATAGCAGTTTCCTAACAGTGCTCATTTACATGGCTAATTACCATGTACAGTACTTGTGAGCCAGCTCTTTAAGGTCTGGTCAGGGCAGGGACAAGGAGAAACCACCAAGGACAAAACACAAAATACCCAAATTATGTATGCTCTTTCTATGTATGTAACTGATCCATCAGAGGCACATTTTAGATAAAGCTGAGTGACTTGTTATTTCAAATCTCAAGGTCTTTTTGCTTAAGGCTTCAGATGGCCATACAACTAAGTGGCATGAAAGAGATGAGCTGCAGGTCACAGGGGCTTATTTTTGGCAAACTTCTTTACAGTGTGAGGAGGTAAATGAACTCTCAATTATCAATAAAATGCAAAGCTCTTTTTACATCTCTCTAATTCCTGAGATGCTCTTACTGAAACCAAATAAGAAAACATTTTTTCTCTATTTTCCTTCTTCTGATTGTCAAATAAGTTTATAGGAGAAAGGAGAAATGATTTCTATTTTATTGAGGGTTTTTTTTTTTGTATTTTTATTACACTGGACCTAGTTAAGTCATCAAGATAAGAGGCTTGTGATTCTTAACAGTGTTGGTGACCTTTTAAAAAAATCTTTGGTGATTAACTTTTGTATCTTGAAATATATATGAGTAATCTGGGATTATTTAGTACACCACATTTTCAACCTTTTCCTTCTCATGGCACACATAAACTAATTACTAAAATTCTATGATACACCAAAATTACATTGCACTTTTTGCCAGTCTGAGGAAAATGTAGGCATACTTTTAATTCATTCACACCAGATGGCTATTGCTGGGTTGGCTGTTGTCCTTTCTTTATTTGACAATCTAAGAGAAAAGAGGTCAGTGCTCCTGACTAATAGTCAGGTATTGCATGTTTTAAAAATTCTTGAAATGCATAGTGTACCTGCCATGGCCCACGGTTGGAAATTGCTGCAGTACACTAATCACCTGCAGCGGAAAACTGCTCCTCCTAAGCATCTCCTTTTTCTGTGGACGTGTAGTTCATATCTTCCTTTGAATGCAGGTTCTGCAACCAAACTTTTTTGTGTTCCTCTCCAGTTTAGCCTCTCTATATCTGAAAGACACTGGGTGAGTTTAGTTAAACTTTCAAAGACTCAGTTTTCTCACCTATACAGTTGGGGTGACAATAGTGCCCACATTAAAAAAAAATCTGTAGCACCTTTACCAAGCTGTCAAATGAGAACTTGGAAGCTGTTATATTTAAACATGTGTTTTAAATGAACCTTACTACTTCTCTAGGCAAAGAGTAGATTTTTTTTATTTAAAAAAAAATTTTAAACCAAAGCATCGCAGGTTCGATTCCCAGTCAGGACACATGCCTGGTTTGCAGGCCACGGCCCCCAGCAACCGCACATTGATGTTTCTTTCCCTCTCTCTCTTTCTCCCTCCCTTCCCTCTCTAAAAATAAATAAATAAAATCTTAAAAAAAATTTTAGAGAGGGGAATGAAGGGAGAAAGAGAGGGAGAGAAACATCAAAGTCCGAGAGAACCATCAATTGGTTGCTTCTCATATGCACCCCAACCAGGCACCAAACCCCTAACCCAGGCATGTGTCCTGACTGGGAATTGAACCAGTGACTTTTTGCTTTGCAGGACAATACCCAACTAACTGAACCACACCAGTTAGGGTAAGAGTAGATATTTTTTAAAATCTGGGGTTTTCTTTTTCAGTTTGAAAAAACTATATTGTGCATAATCACTGTTTAAATCACTGTAACACAATATTGAAGGCAAAATTAGAATTTGCTTTTTAATTAACTGTCAACCAAAAAATAAAATGAAACTTTGTTTTCCTCTTCCAGTTAAAAATATGTAGTGTCTACATCATAAGGTCTTGATGAAGATTCAATGAGATTAAAGTGGACAAAGACCCTAATAAGTTACCTAGCCCATCACAATAACTCTATCAGTGCTATCAAAATATATGACTGGTAAGATAGAATTTGTAAAGCTTTCTAGAATGCCTTTGCCATTTCAAAAATTCAAAGTTGCCAGACCCTAAATTTTATTACTGAGAAATGGGCAACTTCAGTTCTAGGTATTGAGGCATGTATTTCTTTAACACTAAGTTTCCAATAAGTGATCGTATTGGTGATATTTGTAGTGAATGCCAAGCAGAAGTTTTATTTTGATGAAAATTGACAATTTTTGAAGAACAAATGATGTTTTCTTACTGTATTGCCAAGCAACATGAGGGAGAAGGGACAATTTGTGAGCTCTGTAACTCTCTTGAAGCATAACTTTCTTTCAAGGGCTCTGTTAATTTAGTTCATTGATGAGACATCCTTAAACTAATAATAGTATGACTTTCAGTGATAATAATAATATTTGAATCTTTGAATGCTGATTTAAAAACTTTGTATCATGAAAAATTTCAAACATATACAAAAATAGAGAGCATATTATAATAACCCTGTGTACATATCATCCAGCCTCAACAAAATTAGTAACATGTGGCCAGTCATTTTTTATGTTTTAGTCTTTTTTTCAGCATTTTTGAGATATAATTAACATATAACATTGTGTAAGTTAATGTGTACAATGCAATGACTTGATACATGCACATGTTGTAGAAGTTTTACCATAATAAGGTTAGTTAATGTCTATCATATCATACAATTATCATTTTTTTGTGTGGGTGGTGAGAACATTTAAGATTTTCTTGTCAAATTTCAAGTATGTAATACAATATTGTTAACTATATCATATCCTCAGAACTTACTCATTTCATAAGTCAAAGTTTGTGGTCTTGGACCAATGTCTCCCCATTTCCCACACCCCTCAGCCTCTAGCCACAACCACTCTACTCACTCCTTCTATGAGTTCAGCTTTTTTAAGGTTCATTATATAAGTGAGATCATAGTATTTGCCTTTCTTTGTATGACTTATTTTGCTTAACATAATGCCCTCAAGATTCATCGACTCATGTGTCCACCGACACATAGGTTACTTCCATGTCTTTGCTATTGTAAATAATGTTGCGAAGAACATGAGTACGCATATATTTTTTCAAGTTAGCATTTTTGTTTCCTTTGGTTTCAAGTCTTACATTTAAGTTTTTTTAAAAAAAATGATTTATGTATTTATTTTTAGAGAGAGAGGAAGGGAAGGAGAAAGAGAAGGAGAGAAACATCAATGTGTGGTTGCCTCTTGCTAACCCCCAACTAGGGGCCTGACCTGGCCTGCAACCCAGGCATGTGCTCTGACTGAGAATCGAACTGGCAACCCTTTGGTTCACAGGCCAGAACTCAATCCGCTGAGCCACACCAGCCAGGACACATTTAAGTCTTTAATCCATTTTTTGTTAGTTTTTGTCAGTGATATAAGATTTCAACTTCATTCTTTTGCATGTGAATATCCACATTGCCCAACAATATTTATTGCAGAGACTATCCTTTCCTCATTCAATGTTCCGGGTGCCCTTGTCAAATATTAGTTGACCATATATGTGTGGGTATATTTCTGGACTCTCAATTCTGTTTCATTTGTCTATGTGTCTGTTTTTATGCCAATACAATACTGTTTTAATTACTACAACTTTTTAATTATCTTTTTTTAAATCCTTTCACTTGAACCTGTGTGGGGTTTTTAAAGGTGAAGTGATTCAGTTGTAGACAGGATATAATCAGGTCTTGTTTTTTAATCCATTTATCCACTCTGTGTCTTTCAATTGGAGAATTTAATCCATTTAAAGTAATTACATATAGATACTGATTTACCAATGACAACTTATTAATTATTTTCTGGCCATTTTTATAGTTCCCTTGTTTCTTTTTTCCTCTTCTGCTGCTTATTCTGTGAATTGATGATTTTCCATAGTGTTATACTTTAATTCCCTCTCTTTGTCTTTTGTTAATCTACTATATGTTTTTGCTTGTGGTTATCATGGAGCTTACACAAAACATCTTATAAATATAACAGTTTATTTTATTCTAATAACTGCTTAACTTTGATCATATTCAAAATTCCACCCTTTTACTGCAATTTCCATATTTTATGTATATGATGTCATAATTTACTTCTTTTTATATTATGTATCCATCAACAAATTATTGGAACTATAGTTATTTTTAACAATTTTGTCTTTTAACCTTTGTATTTGGGTTAAGTAATTAATACACCACCATCTTAGAGTATTAGAATATTCTGAATTTGAATATATACTTGCCTTCAGCAGTGTGCTTTATATTTTTATGTTACTAATTAACATCTTTTTATTTCAGCTTGAAGAAGTCCCTTTAACAATTCTTGTAGGACAGGTCTAGTGGGTCTGGTGCTTGAATCTTCCATCATTTGTTTGGAAAATTATCTTTCAGAATTCTGAAAAACACCTTTGCTAGGTAAAGTATTCTTTTTCTTCTTTTAATTGTTGTTCAAGTACAGTTTTCTGCCTTTTACTCCCATCCCACCCCACCCCCCAGTGCTCTCTACCTCCCTTTCATTTCTACCCACCCCCCTTGTTTTTGTCCATGTGTCCCCCATACTTGTTCCTGAAAACCCTTCCCCTTTTGCCCTGAAATTCCCTCCCCTCTCCCCTCTGGTCGCTGTTCTTGATTGGTACTTTTTTCTTTCAGCACTGTGAATGTATCTTCCCACTCTGTTCTAGCCTACAAGGTCTGCAGAGGAAACTGCTGATGGCCTTGTGGTGGTTCCTGTATATATAAGAAATTTTCTTTCCCTTGATACTTAAAAATTTTTCTCTTTGTGATTTTAGATAGTTTTATAATGTGTTTGAGAAGATTATTTGGGTTTAAAATTTTGAGGTAACCAATTAATTAGCTTCATGAACTTGGATGTTCAGATCTCTCTGCAAATTTGAGAAGTTCTCAGCAATTATTTCTTTCAATAAGTTTTATGTCTTTTTCCCCATCTTCTCTGGGACTCCAATAATGTATAGGTTGTTTTTCATAATAATATTCTGTAATTTATGTAGGCCTCTTTTACACTTATTTACTCTTTTTTTCTTTTTGCTCCACTGGCTGATTTCAAATGACCTATATTCTAGTTCATTAATTTTCTCTACTTGGTCAAGTTCGATGTCAAGCTTCTATAGAATTCTTTAGTCACTCTATTCTTAAATTCTAGGATTTTGTTAAGTATTTCTAATGGTTTCTAAGCCTTTGTTGAACTCATTTTGTTCATATATTGTTTTAATAATTTCCTTTAGTTGTCTGTGTTTTTTATAGTTGACTTAATTCCTTTAAAATAATTATTTTGAATACTTTGTCATACTGTTCATAGAGATCCATTTCTGTAGAGTCAGACATTGGAGCTTCATTAGTTTTCTTTGGTGGTTTCATGTTTCCTTGATTATCCATGATCCTTGTGGCCGTTTGTTGGTTTCTGCTTATTTGAGGAAATGGACACATTTTCCACTTGTTGCAGACTGGCTTCAATAGGGAAAGCCTTTTGAGTGGGTTGTCTGATGGTATCTGTGGGCAGGCTTCCTGCTGGAGTACTCAGGTGGGCAGACCATGAAAGCAGGACTGGAGCCTGGGTTCACTGGAGTGGGTCTGGTGCTTGAATCTATGGTTATGGCCTGGGACCCGGGCTCATGTGGCTGGACCTGGATCCTGGGTTTATGGGAGCTGGCCTGGTGCTGAGATGAGCTGAGAGCCTGAGACCATGGGAGCATAACTGGAGCATGATGTTACAGGGGCTGGGAGTATGACTGGAGCATGATGTTACAGGGGCTGGCCTGGCCTGGCATGAGGAGCCTGGGTCATAGGAGCCCACTTAGAGCCTGTGCCTGGTGTTGAAGTCCATGGTGGTTATATGTTTACTTTAATCACCTTTCTCTAAGGGGTCAGTGACTCTGTCCACACTGGGTTGCCCGTGATAGGGAACTGGTAATGGGGAAAATGTCAAACTGTTTTTCCTACCTGCTTCAATGCATCTTTTCTTATTTCTGTGTACCAGTAATACTTAGCTATTGTGAAGATAGTTTTTGTGCATGGAGAATTGTTCAAAGTGATGTTTCTGGAAGAGGACAAGAGCTAAGAAATTCTATACCACCATCTTGCTGACATTATACTGGGGTGGGGCCGGTCTTGTTTCATCTAAATCCCCACATGTTTACTCCTGCCTCATCACACTGGGTTACTTTCAAACAAATGTCAATTATATCATTTCATTTCTAAATACTTAGGAATGTGTCAATAGAGGATAAAGAGTTTTTATCCTCTGGTAAAAATTAGGTATGGTTAGGTAGGTTAGGTATGATATTATGGTAACATAATATCATACCTAACAAATTTTTAAATTTCTTAATATCATAAAATATTCACTCAGTTCTCAAATTTCTTCAATTATTTAATGAATATTTATTTTCTTTTTAGTTTTGGTATCATTTTTGAATAAGGATAATTTTTAAGTGTTAAAAATAATTTTACTACAAATTTATGTTTATGTGATATACTATAATAATTTCTGGCAATTGCCTCTCGGGGAGTAAACTTATACCTTTTAAAATACTGAAAAAATATATCTTAGTAATTTTACAAGGCAACTTCTGTATGCAACTAGAATCCAAGGATATTATAAGGTGGGCATTGCACTGGGAGTTAGAAACACAGTGATACTGTGGTGTGTGTCGCCCAAATGAGAACTGATCTTTTCTACTTTGTTACCCAGACATTGTCAACCAGGCCCAGTGCAGGGTAATTCATATTCCAAATTTTATATATCAGAAGCCTATTGCAAGATTTTTCTTTGTTTTGCAACTTGAGCTCCATTTGTACCACATTGTGTCTGAAAAAATATCGGTATCTATGGAAGATTTCATGACCTTCATTTCTAAAAGTGATGCATATCATAGAAATGAATTAAGCACAACCTCTCTTTGGGGTGATCATTTTATGATGTTTTATCTTGGCAAACTAGGAATCCAGAGGGCAAAACAAACATTTAACCTATCCATCAGGGTTAGGCAAAGGGAAACCCTTTTCACTTCTTGACACAGGTTGCCTAAATAATACAATGCTTTCAGACCCAAGCAATGCTTTAGATGCCTGCAGAAGCTGGCTATTTGCAAATTACACAGAATTCATTTGCAAGGCAAGGAGTATGTTGTTATGAACCTTGAACAAATATTACTAATTTGGTTGTCTTATTGTAAGCTTTCACATATTAGCTTTTCTCAAATGACTGTTATTTGAATGTTATTACTATTACAATCTTATCCTATTCTTACCATTAATGTCTTAAAGTGAGAATGGATGTGAGTAAAAATTTTAAGCTTTCTTGGCCTTATAATTGCTCTATTCTTCTGAATTGCATTTCTCTAAGAATAGTTTGCTTTCCTTTTCTCTGAGCCAGTGTTAGGTTGAAATAGAGCCAGTGGGTGTTCTTTAGCTGTGTTTCCTGGTGCCTTACAGATTGTTAGACCAGTGGGTTGAGTGATTGTCCAGAAACAATCACTTCCCATATGGGCAAAGGAATAACAGTAAGTATGCAAGGTCATTTGAGCTCCAGATCATGCCATGGAATAAGTGAGTGAAGTTTTGTGAATAGTTCTCTTCTGTTTACTAATAATTATGTGCATTTTATTCTCATTGCTCTGCATATTCTACCATCAGGAGGAGATCTTTAACTCTATTCAGTTGTTTCACCATGACCAGATGGAGGACCTCAAAATGAGCACAGTTGGCCCACGAACCCATTGTCACTCATGAGAAAAGCACCTCACGAGGTGTCCTAATCAGGCACTTGTATCCCCTGAAGTTCCTAGGTCATCCCAGATAGCATGAGTCCAATATCTATTTGGTACTTTGTCCCCTTGATTATTCCAAAGTGCTTATGACTCCCCGCCTAAGGGTTAGATATATGTGCAAGCCAGTAGCCACATTCATTTATGCCTTCCTTCAGTTTTCCCACCTCTTCTTTCAATTGTGGTACTGTTTCTTCCTGGGCAGTGTGCTTCCAGGAGAACATTCAGTCCTTCAGTGAAAGTTTAGCACTATTAAATGCAATTCTGCTGAGCATATTCTTGGCAAGGGAAACAGTGCCTTGGCCAGCAATCGGCTGCCTGAAACATGCTGATATTTCCTAACCATGCACAGTTTTGCATAGTGTCTAGCATGGAAGCACCTGCTGTTTGGGCCTGGGTTCTTGCTCTCCCTGCTGCTGGAGCTGTTGCCACATCCTTCTGACCTATGCCATAGGCTGTTCGTGGACATATGATGCATATGCCTGTGTGAGCTGTGGTCTCCAAGCCAGCAGAGGCAATTTAGGTTTCTATCAGTAAAAGCACTTAAAAACAAAGGAGATGATTTCATTTTGACCTTTTCTTTCCATGGTTCAAATAAGGTAAAATTAATTTTAATAGCCACTCATCAAAGGCATTTTGGCTGTTATTATACAATCATTGCTTTTAAAATAAGCAAGTGCTTATTAAGAGGAAATTATTGGGCTTTCAAATAGTCTTCATTTAAAAAAATAGCTTTAAACAACATAAGATCACTGAATTTTTAGAGCTTCTTAAACTTTGCTTCCCAACTGGCTTTTAAGCCATTCATTTATAGATCAAAGTGCAGAGAGAAATACATCATTTTTCTCTCACCTACTTGGGAGGTTCCTCTTTTAAGTGGATGTTTATTGATTGTCCAGTCCTTCTGAGGTGATTGTTTCTCACTGACGGCCATTATCACTGACCAGAAAGCACTTAAATATTTGGGGGAATGAGTATCCTAACACATATGAAATGAATGTTTGGGGGAATAAAAATCTTTCATGCAATGACTTGATTTGTAGGTAGGTAGAGTAGTAAGGAAGCTGCCTCAGCTGGTTCTACTTTGTGCTTCCTTCTGATTACAAGGGACAAAGCAAAGCTCAAGTTTTCACTAAAGAACACATTTTTCCTTAGGCGTTTGCTTACAAAGGCAGAAAAAGCTGTTGTTCATGTTTTCATTTAGTTGACAAAATTGCAGTTATCTATTTTAGGGAGTAGCTGATTTTTGTTAACAACTGTGAGTCATTTCATATATAATACATGCTTTGGGATTCATTCTGTCAAACTTGAGAACAAAATTTCAGATTTCCTGAAGTAAACATAGAATATATGATTTTTCTAATGTAGAAAAGCCTGACATATAAAGGTGATTTAAAAAATAAATGCATGATTAATTGCTTGAACCTGGGAACCAGAGAGCCCTGGAAAATTTGAAAATGCCCTGGAAAATCTGAAAATGCCCTGGAAAATGTATGCTTATTTTAATGTATATGTGCAAATTTCTTTTTTTAAAAAATATTTTATTTATTTATTTTTAGAGAGGGAATGGAGGGAGAAAGAGAGAGAGAAACATCAATGTGCGGTTGCTGGGGGTCATGGCCTGCAACCCAGGCATGTACCCTGACTGGCAATCAAACCTGTGACACTTTGGTTCGCAGCCTGCACTCAATCCACTGAGCTACGCCAGCCAGGGAGCAAATTTCTTTTCATGATAAATATGTATGACATAGTTTTCTATCTGATAGTCAAAGGGCACTTGAATACTGCTTGATTTTCCCACTTGTTCAAGGTTGGGGGTCCTCCTACTCTATGAAGACCTGTTTATACTCGGTCCAACTGCATTTCCAAGGTTGTGACACCCACAGTCCTTTGTGGAAAGCTCTGGGTCTTCCTTCCTCGAGGGACCCTCTGCCTCAGTGGTCAGAGTCTGTGAGGCAGGTTGTGCTTCACCTGGCCCAGCCCAGCCACCAAACACAGCCTTTCAGTTTTTATGAGCTCTACTGATAATGTTTCCTGATTTTAGTAGCCTTTATTGACAATTGGGGGCCACAGGGAGGGTCACTCAGGAAGTGACCTTCCTCTTAAGTCTCCCTGTCTAAGGCTCACTCTCTGCTGATCCCTCCCTCCTGCTCCCACTTTCTAAAGAAGTAAATTGTTCTCCTTGCTCCTCATTAGTATTCTGGGAAATCTCAGCTTTACCCCAGGTTCTTATCTAGATATTTTCCAAGGGAAGTTTGGAATATAAAATATGTGCATCTTGTTCCATGCTGTGCAGATTTTTAGCTTAGTTTTCAAAAAACAGTGGTGTGTTAGGGTAGAGTGCTTGCCTGGAGAGCCAGGATACCTGGGTTCTCTCAGGTCTGTTTCTTATTCTCTCTATGACCTTGTCTAAGTCACATCAACTCTCTTATCTTCAGTCTCCCTGTCTGTGCAAGGGAGATGATAGCAGCCACATTGCCTTCCTCAGAGGCTGCATGCCATGTTTGTCTCTTGTCCCCTCATCCTGGAGAGCAGAGTAGTTCCAGAGTCCTGGCCTTCAGCCAGTAGGACTACAAGCCAGCAGCACCCACAAGGGCCTTACACAGGAGCCCTTCTTTGGAGGAGCAGAGTACTTTGGGTACAATAACTTAAGCACTTTGTAAAATGTATATTTTAATAAAAATATTGGCCATGCTACCATGTATGTCCATAGTAATCCAGCCATATTACCTACCCTGTGCAGACCCTGAACAGACATAAGAGTATTATTATCAGGCCTGAGGGATTGAAGGGAAGAACTCTGTCTCCCTGGATGGCAGTGGGGGTCTTTATTGAACACTCACATGCCTGGTGTCACTGGGCACTATATGTTCATTATCCATTTAATACTCACAACCACCTGAAGATAATATCTTTATCTCTAGTTCAGAGAGAAGGAAACTGAATTTCTGAGAACTTATGCAACTTTCTCAAGGCCACACAGTTAGTAAATATGTCTGATTCCAAACTTACATGTGCCTGACTCCAAAACTCATGATTATGAGTTATTGCAAGTTAGGGCAGAGGTTGTCATTCATCTTAGCAGATGAATAGCATCTGTGCTTTCTTCCCCTGCCTTTCTCTTCAACCACAGAAGAGATTTAAACTCAGAGGAGTGATATATTAGAAGACCTTCAGGGTCACTGTCACTTGCAGTGTTCTGAGAGGTTTTGAATCCAATTCTTCAGCCACAAGTTAAACTCTGTATTGATCAAAGGAATTTTTTTATTCCTAGTTTTTAAAAATTTTATTATTTTTAATTGAATTCATTGGGGTGACAGTTAAAATTGTACAGGTTTAAGGTGCACAATTTCAAAACACACCAGCTGCACATTGTACCGTGTGTTCACCACCCCAGGTCAAGTCTCTTTCCATCACCATTTATCCCCCCATACCCTCCTCTACTCCCTCTCACTCTCCTCCCCCAGCAGTCACCACATTGTTGTCTGTGTCCATGAGTTTTCCCTCTCCTTTCTTTTTTCTCAGTCCCTCCACCCTCCACACCCAGCCCCTCCAACTCACCCCTTGATAGCTGTCAGTCTGCTCTCTTCCTGTGTATGTTGCTATTTGGCTTGTTATTTCATTTTGTGCATTAGATTCCACATATACAAGGGGGAAACCCCCAGAATATGAAATTATCTTCTGGGGGGGTAGACCTCTTGTAATGCAGGCTTCTCTCACTAGGTGAGTGTTCTAGGAACCCATCCATATCAGTATACCAACTGGTGTTATTGTGAAAGGCTGCAATCAGCTTCAGTGAATTTTTTTTGAAGACTCTTTCAATGCATTTTCCCGTTTCATGATGGGTGATTTACAAGCATACCTGCACACACTGTGCTGAGTGTTCAGCAGTGTTTGACCAAAAATGGCATCATCCTCACTCCCCACCCTTCATATTCACCCAATCTCACCCTGAGTAACTCCCCACCCCAAATTAAAAAAGTCATCAAAAAAAAAATGTTTTGCTGAGGTGGAAGAGGTAAAACTAAAAAAAGCGGAAGCACTAAAAGACATCAAAATTGATGAGTTCAAAAACTGCTTTGAACAGTGAAAAAAACATCTTGATAGGCATATTTCATCAATTCAAGAGTACTTTGAATGTGATTAAAGTTTAAGCATGTGAGAATAAATACATGTTTTTTAATAAATTCTGGGCTTTTGGGGAGTTGCCCCTCATATGTGAAATTAGATGGTACTTATTTTTCTCAGACTGGCTTATTTCACTTAGCATAATGCTGTGACAAAGTGTGAGATTTCCTTCTTCCTTATGGCCAAGTAATATTCCATTGGGTAAATGTACCACTGCCTTTTTATCCACTCATCAACTGATGGACACTAGGGCTGCTTCTAAATCTTGTCTATTGTAAATAATGCTTCAGTGAACATGGGGTGCATATATTCTTTCTGATTAGCGTTGCAAGTTTCTTTGAATGTATTCCTGGAAGTTGAATTGCTGCGGCATAAAGCAGGTCTATTTTTAGGTGTTTTTTTTTAAAGAAACTCCATACTGTTTTCCACAATGGCTGCACCAATCTGCATTCCCACCAATAGGGCACAAGGGTTCCCTTTTCTCCAGATCCTCACAAACAACTTGCTTGTTGATTTACTGATGATAGCCATTCTGACATGTGTGAAGTAATATCTCGTTGTAGTTTTAATGTGCATTTCTCTGATGATTAGTGATATTATGCATCTTTTTACATGTCTGTTGGTCATCTGTATGTCCTTTTTGGATAAGTGTCTATTCAGGTCTTTTGCCCATTTTTTAATTGGATTGTTTGGGGGGGTTTTGGTGTTGAGTTTTATAAGTTCTTTATAAATTTTGGATATTAACCCCTTATCAGATGTATCATTGTGCATATGTTCCATTTTTATTCCAGTACCATACTGTTTTGATTACTATGGCCTTATAGTATAGTATAATATCAGGCAGTGTGATTCCTCCAACTTTGTTCTTCTTTCTCAAGATTGCTGTGGCTATTCCAGGTCTTTTGTGGTTTCATATAATTATTTCTAGGTTTTGCTCTTTTTTTTACAACCATGATCTCTGGACTGTGATGTCAAAGTCACTCCATCAGAGTGTGAAAAGAAAGTACTAGGCAGGAAGAGAAAGTTGCTAGTCTTTTAAGGCCTGGTCTGGAAGCTAGCATTCTATATTCTTATGATCAGGTGGTCACAACAACCAGACTCAAGAGGGGGTCAGAGACCCTACTTCTAGATGGAAGGGGTGTCACAGCACATCTGGCAAAAGACCATTCATAGAACCTACATGCTATATGCCACCTTCATTCGTGGAGTACCTGATCATCTGACCACTCTATGCCACTTTGGGGTGTTTTTTAAACAAATATATATATATATATATATAAAATTATTGGAGCTAAAGACATAGGCTATCCTTTGAGTTTAACAATTTTCTGCTATAAACAAAGCAGAAAAAATACTTACTGGTGACGAGAGTGTAGGATCCCTAGATTCTACTTCATGAAACTAAAAAGAGTAGATTATATCTTCCCAAATATTCTGAAACACATAGTTATCCCTGCCAAGGAAGGCATTCTACTTACGTGGATTAACATCTTAACAATAGCTAGCAGACTCTTTATAGACAGAGTCCTGATTAGAATGTCCTGTTTGGCTCAAGTGTAGAGTCCATTGGAAGGAGGGAAGAGAGAGAATGCCAGAGAAAAAAGGGCCAGATCACAAATTAGTTTTCTATGACCACTGTAACAAAATACCACAAGCCATGCAATTTAAGCAATAGACATTTATTGTTTCACAGTTCTGGAAACTGGAAATTTAACATTAAGGTGTTTATAGGGTTGTTGTTTTTCTGAAAACTCTGAGGGAAAATCTGTGCCCTGCCTCTCACCTTACTTCTATGTTTGCTGGCAATCTTTAGTGTTTCTTGGCTTGTGGAAGCATCACCCTGGTCTCTGTGTTCATCTTCACATGGTGTTCTCCTTGTGTATGTGTCTGTCTCCAAATTCCCTTTTTTGTAAGGATACCAGTGACAATGAATTAGGGCCTACCCTAATGACCTCATTTTAACTAATTGCCTCTGTTAAAACCCTGTCTACAAAAAAGGTCACATTTTGAGGGACTAGGGGTTAGAACTTCAACATGAGAATTTTGAGGGGGAAACAATTCAACCCATAGCAGCTCTGTGAACCAGAAAAGGAGCTTAAACTTTGTCATCAGAGTTTTTATTAAGATTTTATTAAGATAATTCTATGAAAGCACTTTATAAACCATGAAGTGCAACACAGATGTGAGCTATTAGTATTGTAATTACTGTACATTTTACATTTTTTCACCTTTTTTAAAATTTTACCTCTGATTTTTGGATATCACAAAGCAAGCTGTCACCCTAAAGAAAGTGAGAAGAAGGCAAAATGCTTCTGCTACCACAGGATTACTAGGGGGGAGAGAGAGAGAGAGAGGGAGAGGGAGAGAGGAGCCACCTTTAGCATATTCTTTCAAAGAATTAGGATCTACTAATTAATTTCTGATTTTCTGAGGGAATCCAAGAAACTTCCTCAAGAATTTTTATTGGACTTATTAAGACTCACTCTTGTATTCAAGGCCACTAGGCTTATGTATAAAATTGAAATGTTCTGTTCAAGGAAACCCAGCAGCTTCCATTCTCTGATTACATGAAAAAGCCCAAGGATCACTGTCTTTGGAATGTTCATTTTAAAATATTGAAAAGGCTATTTTTACTCCTTTTTGTGTTGCTGCCCACTTTGTCAAATGTTAATTGAGCATAGAGACTTAGATTTATTTCTGGGCTCTCTGTTCTGTTCTATTGGTTCCTGTGCCTGTTTTTATGCCAGTACCAGGCTGTTTCAATTATAGTGGCCTTGTAGTACAGTTTGGTATCAGGTATTGTGATCCCTCCTACTTAGCTCTTCTTTCTCAAAATTCTGGCAGCTATTTGGGGTCATTTACAGTTCCATATAAATTTTTGGATTTTTCCAACAGTGATTGTTCTATGTCTGTGAAATATGCCATTGGTACTTTAATAGGAATTGCATTGAATGTGTACATTGCTTTGGGTAGTATGGACATTTTGATGATGTTAATTCTTCCAGTCCATGAACACAGTATATGTTTCTATTTCTTTGTGTCTTCGTTGATTTCTTTTTCAGTGTTATGAAGTTTTCTGAATACAGGTCTTTTACCTCTTTGGTTAGGTTTATTCCTAGGTATTTTATTTTTCTATATCAAATGGGGTTTTTTTTCTTGATTTCTGCCTCTGCTATTTCATTGTTGGTGTACAAAAATGCCTCTTGATTTCTGGATATTGACTTTGTATTCCGCTGTTTTGCTTATTAGGTAAAGCAGTTTTTTGGCCACACACACACAGAGGATCCAGAGACACATGAAAAGATGCTCAATATTGCTAGCTATCAGAGAGATGAAATTTCAAACCACAATGAGATACCACTTCACACCAGAGAGAATGGCTGTCATAAACAAAGCAACAAACAAGTGTTGGAGAGGTTGTGGAGAAAAGGGGACCCTAGAGCACTGTTTGTGAGATTGCAGACTGGTACAACCACTATGGAAAACAGTATGGAATTTTCTCAGAAAACTAAAAATAAATCTTCCTTTTGACCCAGCAATTCCAGTGCTGGGATTATATCCTAAGAACCCTGAAACACCAATCCAAAAGAACCTATGCACCTCAATGTTCATAGCAGCACAATTTACAATAGCCAAGTGCTGGAAGCAACCTAGGTGCCCATCAGTAAATGAATGGATCAAAAAACTATGGTACATTTACACAATGGAATTCTATGCAGCAGAAAGAAAGAAGGAGCTCCTACCCTTTGCAACAGCATGGATGGAGGTGGAAAGCCTTATGCTAAGCAAAATAAGCCAGGCAGTGAAAGACGAATACCATATGATCTCACCCTTAACAGGAACCTAAACAACAAAACAAACAAACAAGAAAAATATAACCAAAGACACTGAAATAGAAAACAGGCTGACAGTGATCAGAGGGGAGAGGGGAGGGAATTTCAGGGGAGAATGGGAAGGGTTTACAGGAACATATATAAAGGACACATGGACAAAAACTAGGGGAGGTAGAAATTTGAGGGAGGTAGGGAGAGATGGGTGGGTGGGCTGGGATGGGAGTAAAGGACAGAAAGCTGTATTTGAACAACAATTAAAATAAATTTTTAAAAATAAAATATTGAAAAGAGGTTATATTTAAAAAGACAGCAAATAGGGCAGAGTTCTATTAGACTAAGAATTAAGAATATATTAGCCCTACAAGAAATACCTTTCTAAGTTATAAACAAGATTAATTTTAAAGTGATTTATTTTTCTTTCCCTGTATAATATTTTTCTGGGAGCAATTTTATTTGCTTTGAAAACTATCACCACTGGGTATCTTAGAAATCTCTTGATTGCTTGTTCATCTGTTTACAGCCCACCAGTCCCCCTGCCTGGCCCCTTATATATTCACAATAGAAGATCAAATTTCTTTTAAACAGGATGGAGAATACCCATAAAACAGAGCAAATAGCATAAGAAACAAGGCATTCATCCATTCTATATCGATTTGTTGTTTTGTTTACATATGCAATGACTTTATTCCTTAATGCATTTTATGTGGTTCATAAAACCACATAAATTACAACAGGATTAAATAACAACTGAAGGAACAGAAGCCCAGGGAAAACATGGGTGACAACATCAGAAAACTGGGGGAAGATTTAATGCAATGAAACGCTTACAACATGATCTTGTGTCCTTGCTGGAGGTTGCCTCAGATAGTGTCCAGGCTCCAGAGGGCCCTGGCACTTGTCACAAGGTGCCTGGGATCTCTAAGATATTAAAAGTCTTGAGTTCTTCACCTGGGCAGCTTTCCTGTGTCCTTGCCTGTGAGATAGTTCTTCCATGGGGCATCATAAAGAGAACAGTGTGTGAGAACAGGCAGTGGATGAGTAGTGCATACATCCCTCAGTGAGGGCCAATATTAATAACCAAGGCCTAACTGAAAAAAAGAAAAAATAAATAAAACAGGTACAGATGAACATGGTTCAAATCAAAACTTTCTCAGGGTCTGACTCCATCTAACTGTTTTACTGAGAATATCCAGAGCAACATTTCTGAGTCTGGGGGGAAGTATGGACTCCTATAAGAATAATGGCAAATATAAATTAGGCCCCTAATACTGCCAGGCATTGTTTGAAGTGCTTCACTCAGATAACCTGAAATTATTTTGATTGCTCTGCACAACAACCCCAGGAATAAATGCTGTTATTGCCCCCTGAGGCAGATTTGGAGGCCCTGAAAGGTAAGTCACTTGCCCAAGGTCACACAATGGTAGGATGAGGTATACCTCTGGCAGTCGGAGATTGGCCTGCTCTTAACACTGTGCAGAACTACCATGTTCTGTATCTTGAATAACATGATTAACCCCATCAGGTTGTCTCTCTAGAAAAATGCACACATGGACATAAACACAAAAATTTGCATTTGTCTTTACAGTGTTCATATACTCCCTAGGTTTCTTCCAATTAGATTAAAAGCCACTGCTTGTGAAGATTGAATGATCATATGATATTCAGAATATACTGGGCAATATTTCTCTCACCAGGACATTGTGAGATTAAAGAGCAGGGAGCTGAGAGCCCTGGATAATAGCATCATTTGGGGTGTAGACATGGGGGCAGATAAAGGACAGGTTCATAAGCTTTTAGGATCAGGTAAGATGTGCATAAGGCAAGAGTCCTTTCATGAAAACTGAGGCTACTGAGTAGGTGGTCATTCTCTCTGCACAAGCAGAGAAGTGGGCTAGGCAATACCTGTGGAAAATGTCTGGGTGTTTGCCACATCATATGTATGAATGAGTATTTGAGACCCCACGGTATTTTGCCTAAATAATCATTTTAGCCAGGAAATATAGTTCCAGTGGCACAAGGTAGCCAAATGAAAATTTCAATAAAGCAGTTGCAGTGTATATTCCTTTTAAGTGGTTGATTTTCTGGCAACCTCCCTATATGAAATCTCTGCATATTGTGCCCTCAGAAATCCGATTTTGACCTCATCTGTTAAATAGAATTAATACATATGAGCAATTAAAGGTTGGGGGACACCTGACAATGATGATGGTTTTGATTTTGGAAGAGTTGATCTAATGCTGTCTTTTCTGCAATTTCCAAGTGTCTATTCTCAAATATCTACTGAAGCCATGTCTCCCAACAATAAGAACAGAGGAGAACCTTAACCCTTTTTCCTATCAGTGATATTGAACTTAACCAAAAGTAGTGTGAAATTATTGGGCTATCACCTCAAAAGAGGTGGTGGGAAACACATCACAAGAATCTAACATGTTAGAAGACTGAGCAGGCACCTGACTCTGACCCTTGATGTGGTTTGTGAAGCAGATTATGAGTGAGCATTAGTAATCATGAAGCAATATTGAGCTCATAGAATTTCCTTAAAAGAATAATGCTGGTTATAGCTCACAATATGACATACACTCTTCTAACACCTTTGCCTGGCTAATTTAATTTATTCTGCACACTGCATGAAGTAGGTACTATTATTATTATCCCTGTTTCACATATTTAGTAACTGAACCTCTTGTGGAGAAGCATTTTTCCAGTCAGATTTCTCTATAAGGTAATCAGGGTACTTTTCCATGTGGAAAAGCTGGACTACAGTTGACTCCCTGACCTAAGGAGGCAAATTATCAGAAGGAAAGTCATAAAGTTTAGAAGTGATATCCAGTAAAACCATGGGCTTATAATTTGGAGCAACAAATAGTAACCATCACATAAAAAAAATGAGACAGACTACAAATGTGTTAGTAGTGCTGTAGTGCACTGCCCAAACCCCCTTCAAGGCCTAAGGTAGGCATGAGTCCACCCCCAGGCACTGGCCTCCTTTGCCAAGGTTATTCCACTTCACAAGGGCAGGCAACATCCTATGACTGGTCCACACTGGGTGCAAGGGCTGTGCCCACATGTCTCAATCTGGGACACCTCTGAGAGGTCACCCAGTTCCAACTGAGGCCTCTTTTGAAACTGAATAGCAATTCAGTTTCTTCTTCTGCCATATCCTGTTGTCCTCATGACCATGGTGTTGCTCCCAAGAGCACTCTTCAATAAATGTCAGGCAGACACATTTTGATCTCAGAATCCATTTCTTGGGAAGCTTGACCTATGACATATGTCTTTGTTTATAATATTTCTTCAATTTTAAGTCAATGAAAGATTGCTCCCTCATTTCACATAGGATGCCTATTAAATTATTTTAAATGTGTAGATCTATTTTTCTTGTATCCCACTGCTTGATGGAAGAAATACATCTTCAGTAGCATCTTGATGAAACTACCATAAGAATGCTATGATTTTACTTGACGAATTTGTATATATATACACATATATAAGGGCAAAGACACTGGTGCAAATTCATACAAATATATCTGCATTTACATAAAATCATTACATATTTCTTCATGAAATAATGGTATAAATACAAACAATAATATAGCCATAAATAAAAAAATTTACATACATAAAATCATTATATGTAACTCCATTGACATACAGACATAAATAGAAATAAAAATACAGACATACAGACAAAAACAGCCAGGGACAGAGATATGGCTTTTTATTGTTGGACCGTGTTTTCAGCCCAACACTTCTTTTCTTCACTGCTGGTACTTCACATTTATCAAGAGGACAGGTGGACTATGTCCTTCAAATATGGCTCAAATCAGTGTCTGGGATACTTGATACTCCAGGTAAGGTTATAGTTCTGTGCTGCAGATATAATGCAAAATCCTGTGGGGCAGTGAATATATCTCTCTTTCTGAGCCCCTTGTGAATTGGCTTGCTTTCTGTAGAAGTGAACATGATAGGGAGCTGGGTGAGAGGTACCTGTGGACATTCTGAATTTCTCTTTGTGTCATTGCAGGGCAGGGAAGCTACTCACTTAGGTGCTTTGCATTTGTTAACATGACACACAACCAGGGTTTTTTTTTTTTTGCCCATATGAATAAATGTTGAAGTTTTCCTTGGGTATGATATGTTTTTGTTTTTTAAACAGACTATGTTCACAGGCAATATGAACAAGAGCCTTGTCCTGGTACTTCTGTCAGTCTGCATTGTGCTCTGAGGTACTTTTCCAGTGCAGTGCTGGAGGTGTGCCCTTGCCAGTCTTTCATGCACCAATGGTAGATGTTCACAAGATAGCTGGCTAAATGGAAGTGTGTAGTCTGAGCAACAGATCACACTACATCATTCCTATTAATCCTCTAGTAAACTAACCCACTTCTTATGTATTGGATGAAACCTCAATTTGAACCCACAGACCAGGGCCCTGGAAGAGGACACTATAAGGCAAATACTATTAGTTAAGATCTGCTAATCAGATCAGATGGAATTCTCATCTGGGTAATTCTCCAGACTTTAAACCCAGAGATGCCTGAGAGTTGATTGAGGGATGTGTGTGTGTGAGAGAGAGAGAGAAAGAAAAGTGAGGGGGTATGGAATGGGAAAGGTGTGCTGAATAAAATGTCATTGATGAGTTATGTGACAATATTCCCACAGGTAAAAAGGATGCATACTTAAGTGCAAATTAAAAGTTATATATAAACAAGTCCAAATTAAAAAAAAAAGAAATGAATGATAAAATGTGAATGATTTTTCTTACACTAAATTGGCTAATAGCATAAAAGTAGAGACTCAGATGGTAATTTTTCATTTCTTAAGGTCCTGCCCTAATTACTAAAACTGTATTTACCATGGCGATAACCTTCTATTTTTATATTTATCAGCCTTCCTAAACATACCATTCTGCATTCTTATGAATCGTGCTGTGAAAAAAATTCTCAAAACACACTTCTGGGTGGGTTTTTTAAAAAATTGGTATTCACATTTTATATTCTGTTACTTTCCTCTATCATCTCTTCTAAGAATAATGATTTTTTTTTTGCTAGCCTAGTTGAATCTTCCTTCTTAGGTTTAAACCAACTGTCTTTACTCTTTTGAATGAGTTTAATTTTCACTGCTACATTTTATTTTTGCCAACTCTTTGAAGATTGCAATCAACTCCTTTTTGGTCTTCAATGTACATTTTCAAGTTATTGATTCACTTGCTGTGTGGTACATAAATGAAGCTTACAAGTGCAATTTCTTTGGTTCCTAAGGTGTTTTTTTTTTTCTTTCAGCAGTTCTCTGATGCCCCAGCAATTCTGACTCTACATTCACAATATCTTGGCTCATTAGCTGCTAAGATTTGTTTGTGCACAGTAAACTATATTTCCTTGCTCTAATGAAGTACACAAAATTTAACTGCTATCTCCTCAACAGCCCACCCTTTCTAAAAAGGGCAGAACATATGTTTCTTGAGACCAGAGAACTAAGCCCTGAGAACTTAATGAATTCTAAGGTACTGTCTACCCAGGACTGCTGCATCAGTGGGAAATTCAATAATTCACTTCAGCTGGGTCAGTTTCTCCTGTATGCACAGAACCTTTCTGGCTTTTTGTATGAACACTTTCACTCTCCTGCTTTGGTTGTGTTTTGTTGAGTGCACTGATACTCGGTGACATAGTCAACCGTGCTTTCAAACCCCATTTTGCATTTTCCAAAATGGAATATTCATTCATAGCCAGAATGAAGAGCTCAAAATATTATTATTGAAAATAGAAATTGGATCTAGATGCCGCCCCTAAGTGAAGTTTCTTAAATTAAAGATGTGACACTATATGGAGTGTTGGGGGATGACTCCTGAGCTGTAGTATGGGGTGAGGGAATTTGGGATGATTGCAGGTAAAGTTTGGGAGTCAGAATTTCACCTGGATGTGTAGTTTTTCAAATAGTCAGGTAAAGAGGTTGACTTTGATTTTCAAGTAAATGGGTGCCAGTTAAAGGCAATGTGATCATATTTGTGTTTAGAAAGAGGACAAATATGACTGATTGAGTTGATATGAAACAGCTTTCTGACCTTTCACTTCAATATACAAATTTCAATAAAATATAAAAATGTAAATACCTAGGCCAAGCTCAAAATAAAAAAATGGAAATCCTCAACTCAGAAATGAAGAGGAACTCAAAGCTAGATTAGTGAGCAGGATCTGAAACTTAAATGGACCATGAGAGGAAGCAATAAAGATGTAGGCCTGAACACCTGGGCAATGGAAGTCTTAAGTCCCAAGGAGTGAGGTGTTCAGGCCATAATCACAGATCTAAGCTCTGTATGCACCAAACCAGGAGTCAGAAAGGGCTACCTAGGCCATTTTAAATGGACTAAAAAACTGTATTAGCTCAGAGAATTGTTGATAGAGATTGCCATACATCTGGAGCCACAGGGAAACATATCACCAAAGATTAGAACTTCAGGCTATTGCTATTGCAGATGTAAACACTTTTGATATGGCAGGAATCCCAATATTGGGTTATTATTGGGTTATTTCCCAATATTGGAAAATTAACATGAAAACTATCCTGGAGCAGGAGAAATTAGACCTGTGGCAGAGCCATCTGCAACCATCATATTGGTATTTTTTTCCAACAGAACTCTAATGGAAAACAACCCCCAATGAAAATGAGCTCACTCAAAAAGCACAAACCATATGAGTATCAATGTGCTTCAGAGAGGATTAGAAGACCCAACAAAGGGTAGAATGTAGGTTTCAAGAACTAGAAATGATTGAAAAACCAGAAACATCAACATGAATGTATTAAGAATGTTCAAAGAACTAAAGGAAATCAGAAAACCATAGGGCAAATATAGCACTGTATAAAAGTAGGTGTGAAGTAGGTGTGTGTATTTGAAAATAACCAATTAACTTTCTAAAATTAGAACTGTAGACATTTAAGTTTTTTTTTTAAAGTATATGGTCTTAATAGTATACCAGACACATACAAAAAAGTGGTGAATTGGAATATTAACTTAAGGAAATCATGGAGAATTTAGTGCAGAAATTTAGAGATGGGAAATAGAGAAAAGAAGAGAAAAGTAGACCACACTGAGAAAAGTCAATACATGTCTAATCCAGGTTCCAAGAGGAGAGAAAATAATGAGACAGAAGCAATATTCAAAGTGATGATAGTGCAGATATTTGAGAATTAAAGTGAAGGAGCACACTGGGTCCTGATATGATCAGTAGAAAATAAAAGTATAAACCCACATAAGATACATAACTATGAAAATGCAGAATATCAACAACATAAAATTGTATAAGCTTCTAGAGAGAAAAGTAGCTAAAAAAGAAGAGTAGTTAGAATAACAGTATACTTTGTATCTGCAAAAAAACGTCACAAGATGACAAAATAATATCTTTATGCAGAGGAAAAAATAATTGTCAGTCTAGAATAGTATATCCAGAAAAATTATTATTTAATAGTGAAGATAAAATAAAGATAATTTCTGATACAAGGACTAAGAGCATTTACTACTATGACTTCACATTTGAAAAATGTCCCTCAGAGAGTAAGAATCCAGAAAACAATAGTGAATGAAGAATTTTGTAAATAGGCATGTAAGTTAAATAATATTCAAAACATCTAATTATGGAGATTTAACACAAAAGGTGGACATTAACTTAGACAGTAATAACATAAGATATGGGTGAGGGGCAGAGAATCAAGTCCTTGTGTTACTTAGGAAATTAGATACACCAATCAAATCTAGGCTTACTAAAATTAGGATTACATTTGAACACTTGTAGGCTAAGTATTGAATATTATAAGACCATAAATAGAATATATAAGATTGGGAAACAAAAGATTATAACAGAAAAATAGGAAGAAAT
Organism: Phyllostomus hastatus; assembly: GCF_019186645.2. Lineage (NCBI taxonomy): Eukaryota > Metazoa > Chordata > Mammalia > Chiroptera > Phyllostomidae > Phyllostomus > Phyllostomus hastatus. Next base: position 16,018,858 of record NW_025334011.1, on the reverse strand, counting down.
AAAGAAAACTTGATTCAACAAAAGAAAGGTAAGGAGGGAAAAGAAAGCAAAGACAAAACAACATAAATTCAAAACAAAATAAAATGGCACAATAAGAATAAATGCGTAAGCAATCATAATAACTACTTTGAACATACCTTGAAAAAAACAAAGGTTCTCATAGATAAGCTATAAATTTGTCAAAATTTAAAGGATTGCTAAATTGAAGTTCAAATTATGTAAACTAACTGTGAATATTATATAATTTCAACAATTTAAAATACTTTAAAAAATAATATAGACCATACAATGACTGCTGGGAAGATAGCAGAGTATAAGTTCCACGAGTCCGTCGCTCTACCTAGATAAAAATGGCACTGACAGGATCTGCCCAATATAACTATTTTGGAACTTAGGATTCTATTGAAGGCTTAGATGGTAAATCGAGGTGAATTTTGGTCAATTTCCATTATTAGCATAGTAACAGCTACCCATTCTCCAACCCTACCTCATGGCAGGCAGCTGAGCACCTGATCCAGGAGCAACTTGCCCACAGCTTGTAGGAGCCAGGATGGGTGGAAAGGACATTGTCTTTCAAATTACAGGGATCTGATCATTGGTTGCTGCTCTTATCTCAAAGGTGCAGACAGAGAGGCAGGCAGCCATTGCTATTGCACCTTCTCCTTTTATTGCACTTTATCCTACTTCTTTAGTTGAAGTGACTTCCAGGGAATTTAAAGGAGCAGGGTCCTTTTATTTCCCTTTCTTTATATTTCTCTTTTCCCCTTTTGGGAGCCAGAAATTGAAGAATAGAACACTCAAAAGCAACTGTATACACAGGGGAACTTATAAAGTCACTGTATTTGCCCAGGGAAATGCAGAGGCTCAGGCCAGACCTGAGAAGACATTAAATCTTAACTCAGTCTAATACTTAACAGTGAGTCAACCTACAACAACCAACCAAACAAAAACAATAAATAAAAGCAATAGAAATCAGCAAACCTGGAAGAATGGGGAGAATTTGCCCTTCATTGATGAACTTATTTCTAGAGTTACTACATTAGAGTTAACTGTCCAGTTTTCAACAACAACAAAAAGACACTAGGCATATAAAGAAATGGGAAAGTGTGTCCTATTCAGAAAAATAAATAAATAAATCATTGGAAACATACTGAAAAAGACCTGATGGAATATCTAGTAGACAAAATACAGCAAAACTGTCATAAAGATGCTCAAAGAACTAAAGGAAGATGTGGAAAAAACCAAGATGACAATGTATGAACAAAATAGAAATATCAATAAACAAATGGAACACCTAAAAAGAAACTAAAAAGAAATTCTGGAGTTGAAAATACAGTTACAAAATTGAAATTTCACTAGAGGAATTCAAAGGCAGGTAAGAGCAGACAGAAGACAAAATCAGCAACTTGAAGATAAGACCATGGAAATTGTCTGAAGAATAGGAAGAAAACAAGATTAAAGAATAGGAAGAAAACAAGATTGAAGAAAAGTAAACAGAGGCCAAGGGACCTACAGAACATCATCGAGGAGGGCCAGCATACACAATGTGGGAATACCAGAAAGACAAGAGAGAGAGATAAAGAGGCAGAGAGAATATTCAAGAAAATAATGGTTGAAAACTTCCCAAATTTGATGAAATACAGAACAGAAACAGTCAAGAAGCTCAACAATCTCCAAATAAGATGAATTCAAAGAGACTTGCACTGAGACACATTACAATCAAACCTTCAAAAGACAAAGACAAAGAGAGAATCTTGAGAGCAGCATCAGAGAAATGACTCATCACATACAAGGGATTCTCAATAAGATTGTGAGCAGAAACTTTGGAGGCCAACGACAGAGGGCTATTATATTCAAAAGTGCTCAGAAGGAAAAAACAAAAATGGTTGACCAAGAATTCTTTATCTAGCAAAACTGTCCTTCAAAAGTGAAGGAAAAATGAAGACATTCACAGATAAACAAAAACTGAGTTCATTATCACTAGACCTACCCTGCAAGATATGCTAAAGAAGTATAGCTGATTGAAATGATAGGACACTAGAAAATAACTAGAATGCCAGTTACAGTGAAAAGACACTAGACAATGTCTTGAAGCCATATGAATAAAGGTCTCATTATAGGTAAATGAATGGGCAATTATAAAAGCTAATATTCTTGTAATAGTAGTTTTGTAACTGCATTTTTTGTTTTCTACATGATTTAATAGAAGAAAACACTATAAAAATGATAGATAAAAATTAAAAATTTCTGGTTAATCTTACCATTAAGAGAATAAAAAGGCTAGCAATCACATGGGAGATGTCTGTAAGGCACGTATTTCTTAAATATCTACTATTTGGAATCTATAACTCCTATAAATTGATATAAAAAGGAAAAACAACCCTGTAGGTGCTGGGCAAATAACTAGAACAGGCATTTCACCCAAGAAGGTCAAAATATCCCATAAGTATAGAAAAATTGTTCAACATGATTTATCAGGGAAATAAAAGTAAAAGTATATGATATACTCACCATAATGGCTTTTATGAAGGGGAGGGTCAGTACCAAACATTGGTGATGATGATGAGCAACCAGAACTTTCATTTACTACTGGTAGGAGTGTAAGGGCAGGAACTCTTTGGAGGTATCTGCTGAAGCTGAACATGCAAAAACCAAATGACACACCAGTTCCATTCTAGGTATATGCTCAACAGAAATATATACATGTGTGTTAAAATACCTGTATAAGAAGAGTTACAGAAGAATTATTCACTATAGTTTAAGCTAGAAACAACCTGAAGTTTAACATGTAGTACATACATAAAATAGGATACTATACAGCAATGAAAAATACCTACCAACTGCTGCATGCAACAACATGGATGAAACCCATAGATATAATGTTAAATGAAAGAAGTCAGTACAAAAGAGAACATGTATACATTTATTTTATCTATTGACTGATTTGTTGGTTGAATAGCATTCATAGAACATTCAAAAACAGGCAAAATTAATCTAAGATGATAATGGTCAAAACAGTAATAATGGCAGATAATGACTGGGAGTGGAAAGGTGCATAGGATGTTTCTAAAGTTCTAGCAGTGTTCTTATATCTTAATCTGGGGGGCGGAGATTACATAGGAGTGTTCAGTTTGTAAATATTCATCAAGACATACATTTAAGATATGCACTATTTATTTTGCTTGTCATACTGTTACAGAACAGACCAAGGGGGGCCTGGGACGATATACTATTATTTAAAAGGCCCCCAGGGCCGTCATGTCCGCCACCCGAGGAGACATCTCTCAATGCCAGAGATTCGTGAAAAGGAAAGGAAATGTTTATTTAATGCTATACGAACTTAAAGTAGTGACCTAATGTCTTTATCAAAAATCCCAAAGTCCCTTAAAACACCCACAAACACAGTCACAGTCCTTCCTTCCTTCCCCCTTTGCCCAGTCCAGAGTACCATATCTTAGGAAAGGAAATAGAAGTCCATGGCTCAGACAGTCCTCTGGTTCTTCCCAGTTAGTCCTCCATCTCGACTGGGAGACCTCCCTGGGTTCCCGGCACCCTCAGCTGAGTCACCGGGATCTCTGCTAAAACCACGTGGTAGTTCCCCTTCTAAAGCTGTGGGGGTCCCCACTCTGTCCAGGCCTCGTGGTTCTCCCTCTCAGGGCTGCGGGAAGGGGAGAGTCCCCACTCTGCCAAAGCCACGTGGTTCTCTCTCCTAAAGCAGCATGGTTCTCCTCCTCAGGGCTGTGCATGGTTCTCTCTGGGATGCAGGAGTCTCCACTCCGTCAAAGCCACGTGGTTCTCTCCCAATGGCCGCCAAGTCTGGGTTTTAAATCCCCGCGGCCAATCTTCCTCTGCAGCCTCATTTCCGACTCCTCCCACACTCGGCTTCACATGCCGGAACTCGTATCCTTCCAGCTTTACTGGGCTGCCATCTTGAGTCTGGGCAGGTGTGGCCCCATGTCCTGGAGCCAATCTTCTCCGAGCTCCCACGCAGGTGCTGTAGCTTGGGGGATCTGCCCCAGTCACGTGTTGGTGGGGAAGTTACTTCCATTCCCCTGGCTCAGAGATGATCACAGCTATTTAACATATCTAAGCGACCAGCCAAAGGCTATAGATATGTTAAATGACCATGCCAGAGGGTAGCTGCAAGACTGTCGCTATGCAAAACAGCTCTCAATGGTCCTGCTCCATTTGTCCCTTCCCCCAACCCACACCCTGGGTGGGGGGTATGGAGACATCTTAAAATCTCCTGGACACCTTAAGTTCTGGACCCCATTTCAAATGTCCATTTGGGGTCCCCCGTCTTGGCTGCACCCTGTAACAATACCTCAATGATAAGGTTAGCAAAGGAACAAATATAAAATACACACAGCAATATTATATAGTGTTTATAAATATGTAGTATATATACAAGGTCTGTCCGGAAGGCATCCAGTCATGTAATAGGAAAAAGAGACATTTATTGAAAAGATACAAGATACAAGGAACATTGTACACAGGTTTCCTTCAAATTAGGCATCAGTCCCCTTCAAATTAGGCATCTTGAAACCTCACACAATTCTCCCAATCACCATCAGCTGCTCTGTTGTATTTTCCTGAACTTCATAGATGGTCTGAAATCTCTTCTCTTTCAAAGGTCACTCTCCATTGGTTTTTAAAAAATAATTTTCATTACTTTTTAGTTACATTTATTTTTTTGCTTTGTTTCATTACAGTCCTTTTTTTAAATGCATACATACCTTGTCCTATCCTTTTCTCTCTCTTTTTCTGTTATCAATCTTTAGAGAAGGTCTTCATGTATATAATGGTTTGAGCCTATTTTTCTCACTTACAATTTTATAGTGAATATTTTCCCATATTATTCAAAATATCTGGAAAAGATCACATAAAGTGGCTATAAATTCATGATATAATTTATGTAACATAATATATTTAATCATTTATTCTTGCACATTTATAAATTGCCTTTCTTATTGTGGTATTACCATTAAGGGTTAGTGAACATGCATATAAACATCTTGGTTGAAATAGCAAATTCTTTTCTTAGAATAGTTAAGAGACAGCCTTACTGGGTCAAAGGACATTAGCATCTCTCTAGACTGAATGCATATTGCTTTCCAGAAATTTGTGCCAACTAATGCTGTCCTAGTCAGTGTCTGTTTCATTGTATCTTTGTTGGTATTATTTTTAAAAACCAGGTAGTCACTGTTGGACACTTCTCCCCTTTGGAGCCCCCCTTCCTTTATTTATTTAAACCTGAGAAGTGGCTGCCAATTCTAATATGAGCAGTTCCTCTGGGAAGCCCTATATTCCGCCAAAGCTTTCACAGGATTACTGTGACTTCTCATTGACTTTGCACTTCATTTAAAATAGTGTAAAAACAATTACCAGGTCATTAGCAAGCACTTTTTGAAGGAGTTTCAAAAAAATCTCTCATTGAGATGGCTTGTGAGCTGGTGGTGGTTTATTTTAGAGAGAAAGATAGACAGGAATAGTTAACAGAAATGAATAATTTAAAGGCAAGTATTGAGTTTTGGGAAGTATGCGTGGACTGACCGTCTCACTAGATTTATGTGATCTCCTTCAGGGCAGGGCCTCCAGCTGACTGGCATAATGAGAGGCACTTAACAGCATGATCCCGGGCAGGCAGATCAATATTAGAACCCAGGCACTACCATTTTCTGGCTGTGTGACCTTAGGTTGACCTTAACTGTACATGAAACACTAAGCATAGCTAAGCACATACTAGATTCTCAATAAATGTTAGCTGTTTTCCATTGCTCTTCATTTTTGTGTCCCCAAAAGGACAGCATAGACTGGGGATAGCTGATAAAAGGGACTCAGTGCAATTATCGTGAGTAAATGACAGCTCTGAAAAACCTAGAAAGAGTGTATATGGAAGAACCCTCCCAATTTTCCACATTATAAGCTGCTCATAATCCTCCATTTCAAAACTGAGCCATCCCATGTTTGAAACTTTCCTAAGCTATTATCCACTTACGCTTCCTTGGTGAGATTTTACTCTGAAATAAACCATTATTTTACCCTGTCATGTTTCTATTCTTATGGGGAATGCATTGTGCTTTAGTTGTGCTATTTTAAATCATTTAGCAGATAACAAAAAAAAATCACTTAGAGTCTGATTTAATCAAGAGGCACAGGATGAAGTGTGAAAACCCAGTGTTGTTCTGACCGCTGGCTTTATTGAAAGCTGCAAAAAGGTATAAATTAAGTGACCTTTCCAGGTCAGGATTTTATGGCTCTGATAAATTCCCCAGGTTTAGCAGTTGTCAGTAAAAAATAGTTGAGTGAGAATATGAAGATCCCATCTCCCCAGCTACAGCTTTTTCATGAGTAGATGAGATAATAGATTTGAGAGTGCCTCCAGAAAAGTAAAGTTTTATAAATCTAAAACATTACTAATTACTATGTGGAAGCTAGAAGCACAGCAAAAATATGAAGGAATTAAAACTGAGGCAAATATTTTTTTATTCTTTATAAGGTTTTAAAGCCAGAGTGATTGTTAAAGCTTTTGTGGTCTTAATCTCTCACTTTTATGTATATAAAAAAGGAGTAAAGTGACTATTGCAACCACATTTTCAAAACCAAAGTCCCATTACTCTCTATAAAAATAATGGATTATAAAAATTAATAATTTAAAATGTTCATAAAACACTTACTTTTCTTCACAATATAAGAAAATAGCAACTTACATTCATGTAGTACTCTTATAATGAGTTTGAGTGCATTTTAAATGTTGTTGTTGTAAGGTAAATTTAAAAATTCAAAATGAGAAATTTCAATTATGAAGGCTTCATTAGAATTGATCATTTTAGTGCTTTGAAATTATTTTTCCTGTATAAAAATGGGACATTTTAATTTTCACTCTCCACACTTAACTATAAGTTAGCCAAACAGCCTCTTCTTTTGAATTGCTTGCAAGGTGGGTGTGATCTAGCCTGGAGATTGATTTATGTTGAAATTAATAAAGGTTAATGAAGTCTTTTAGGAACCTCCTTTTTTCTGTGGAGTCTCATACATAAAGTTAAGCTAAGTCCCTTAAGCAAAACTTTAAGACATGTATTTCTTGGTAGCCAGTATTTGTATTACCTAGAGCTGTAAAAGTCTTGTATATAAGATATTGAGTGGCATTTTGAATATATAAAAACAAACACTAAGTTGCAATTTTTTGCATATATTAACTTTGATTCTTAAGATGGGCAGCTTCCCACACTCACTTGTGGATGACAGTGTATTTAAGACACATGGACAAAACCAAAGGGGCATATGGTCAAGGGTGGGAAGTGAGGATGGCTGGGATGGGGGAGGGTGGTGGGGAGGAGATGGAGACAACTGTACTTGAACAACAACAACAACAAAAAATAGAATTGTAAACTTGAAATCTATACAATTTTATTAACCAATGTCACCTCAATAAATTTAATATCATTAAAAAAGATGCAATTCTCCTTTGTTCAACTCTACTTGGAAGGGCTGAAGAGTGAGGAAGAAATCTAGACCACTTTAGAGAGTTTTGGAAAATACTTATTATAGCATTATAAATAACTTGAAGAGCAAGTGGACAAACTTTTGTACTTTTTAAAAAATATATGTTATTGATTATGCTATTACAGTTGTCCCATTTTCCCCCCTTTATTCCCCTCCACCCTGCACACCCCCTCCTACCCACATTCTCCCCCTTTAGTTCATGTCCATAGGTCATATATATGAGTTCTTTGGCTTCTACATTTCCCATACTATTCTTAACCTCCCCCTGTCTATTTTCTATCTACCATTTAAGCTATTTATTCTCTGTACCTTTCCCCCTCTCTCCCCTCTCATTCCCCTGTTGATAACCCTCCATGTGATCTCCATTTCTGTCATTCTGTTCCTGTTCTAGTGGTTTGCTTAGTTTGCTTTTGTTTTTGTTTTAGGTGTAGTTGTTATTAACTGTGAGTTTACTGTCACTTTACTGTTCATTTTTTATCTTCTTTTTCTTAGATAAATCCCTTTTCACATAATAAGGGCTTGGTGATGATGAACTCCTTTAACTTGACCTTATCTGTAAAGCACTTTATCTGCCCTTCCATTCTAAATTAAAACTTTGCTGGATAGAGTAATCTTGGCTGTAGGTCCTTGCCTTTCATGACTTGGAATACTTCTTTCCAGCCCCTTCTTGCCTGTAAGATCTCTTTTGAGAAATCAGCTGACAGTCTTATGAGAACTCCTTTGTAGTTAATTGTCTTCTTTTTCTTGCTGCTTCTAAAATTCTTTCCTTATTTTTAACCTTGGGTAATGTAATTATGATGTGCCTTGGTATGTTCCTCCTTGGGTCCAACTTCTTTGGGACTCTCTGAGCTTCCTGGACTTCCTGGAAGTCCTTTGCCAGATTGGGGAAGTTCTCCTTTATTATTTGTTGAAATAAGTTTTCAATGTGTTGTTCTTCCTCTTGTCCTTCTAGCACCCCTATAATTTGGATGTTGGAACATTTAAAAATGTCCTGGAGGCTCCTAAGCCTCTCCTCATTTTTTTTTCTTAAATTCTTGTTTCTTCATTCTGTTCTGTTTGAATGTTTCTTTCTTCCTTCTGGTCCACACCATTGATCTGAGTCCCAGTTTCCTTCTCATCACTATTGGTTCCCTGTACGTTTTCCTCTACTTCACTTAGCATAGCCTTCATTTTTTCATCTAATTTGCAAACAAATTCAACCAATTCTGTGAGCATCCTGATTACCAGTGTTTTGAACTGGGTGTCTGATAGGTTGGCTATCTCTTTGTCACTTAGTTGTATTTTTTCTGGAGTTTTAATCTGTTCTTTCTTTTGGGCCTTTTTTTTTTTCTCAGCACACCTGTTATGCAGTAAGGGGCAGAGCCTTAGGTGTTCACCAGGGTGAGGCAACCCAAGTTGCTATGTTGTGACACTGTATGTTGGGGAATGGTCTGAGAGGAAATAATGGTGCTTGCTTCACTCTCTGCCAGTGTTCAGTCACTTCCTCCTCTACCCACAATCAAATTGGGCCCTTCTGGTGCTGATTCCTAGGTGGGTGGGTTTGTGTATGTTCTAGGACCCTGTGGGTCTCTCCAACAAATTCTCCTGTGAGGCTGGCAGTTTCTCCTACTGCCACCTCAACCCCCAGAGATGTTTTCAATCAGTGGTTTGAGGCTTTATTTCCCCTCCCTGGGGCCCTGGGTTGAGTGGTCTGTTTTGTTCCCCAGCTGTTCCTCCCTGTTTATCTTCACAGAATGTGGGACTGCCCGCTTCACCAGTCACCACCTCGCTGGGTCCGCCAGCTGCAGCCTTGCCTACCCCACTCCACAATCCACCCCCTCATTGGGTCCCCCAGCCCCCACCTTGCCGCAAGTCCTCTCTGCCAGGCTGCCCATCTCCACCCCTCCTACCAGTCTGGATAAATATGTCTTCTTTAACTCCTTGGTTGTTGGACTTCCATACAGTTCGATTTTCTGTAAGTTCTGGTTATTTTTTTGTTTTTAAATTGTTGTCCTTCTTTTGGTTGTGCAAGGAGGCACAGTGTGTCTACCTATGCCTCCATCTTGGCTGGAAGTCAGCTTTTGTACTGTTTATCAGTAAATGTAGACACCTACTCAGGTGTGAGCACTGCAAATCGTCCATTGGGCACTATGCTTTAGGCAATAGAGCTGGGCACACACAGATTCTGGAAAAAGAAGCAAAGGCAAAGAGAGAGAAATGGGGAAGAGATGACTTGGGTCTTCTCAGGCTACAGCATATATCACTATCCTTGCTACTTTGAACTTGAAATGACAATGAACTCTGCAGAATATGCATTGCAGAGGTAGGTACTCAACATCAGATAATCCTGCAGAGTTGGGGAGCAAGACGATTCTTTTCTCCTTGCAAAAAGACAAAGTACTAGTTCTTCTAAAAGCAGTATTCTAAGACTATGACATAACACTCATCTTAAATGATTTGAAATAATTTTAATTGGTACTTACCTGGGAGTCTATATCAGTTTTCATTTTACCAACTCTCAAAATGGCATAGTGAATTGCCACTCTTCAGCAGCTGTGAAAGTATGATAAGACAGGATGATGTATACAAAAACAATTTCTTCTTCAGAAGAATTCATCCAGAAGAATCGTCAAATTACTTTTAAATGGCTGTAGTTCTTACTGAAACAATGTGAGAGAAGTGTAAAGCTTCACTTTCATTATGTGACCTTGCTATTTGGTTGTCCTATCATAGGATGATGGAATGTGTTGGAGCTGAGACATGCTTTAGAGACAGTCTTCTCTAAAGCACTCACTTTTGCTTTTTAAATGAATTAATGGAGGTCTAAAGAGGTTAGGCAACTTAAGGGATATAAAGTAAGTTAGAGGATAAAACAAGCCTTCCAGAATCCAGAGGATCATAAGAAGACTGAAGGATGCTCAAAATTTCTTTAGTATTGAAGGACAAGGGAGATAGGAGCAATGGAGAGGACAAAATAGGTGGCTAAGAGCAGTATCTCATGATATTGTTTAAAACTTTGAAATACTACTAGTCTCAATTTAATATTTTAGAAGAGATTTGGGATAATGATGTAGGTTTTCTATATAAAGTATAAGGGCCAGGCTCTCATTCTGAACAGCTAACTGGTAAGGGCTTAAAATAGATGAATTAGGTCCAAGGTGAAAAATATTTTGCATTAATTTAAAACCTAAAATTTGAGTTAATTCATATTTTCTTGACTCACTCTTGGTAGTCTCTCCAGAAGGAGGAACAGGAAGGGAGAATCAGCAATCTGACACTCTGGGTACAGAGATCAAAACACAGGCCATTCTGTGACAGAGGCAGAAAACCAAACGTCTGTCTGCTCCATAGGATCTTACTCCTTAACTTGTCTGATGGTCACACAGACAAACTGAATCAGCTGGGAAGAATGAAGGGCCTCGGTTGCCTTGGCGATGATTTGGCCTTTGGCAGGGTTTAAGGGCAGGAAAGAGGCAGATGAATTGGGTGGAAGGAGCTGCTGGCTAGACTCTTGAACAAATCACTCACTATTATAAGCTCTCTTGACAAATGTCATGACCTGGTGACTAGTTTCTTGACATATGAGGAATTTTCTAATAGCCCTGGGATTATTTTGCTACTATTAGTATCAATAAGGTAAAAATGTGAGCTTATAATAATTGCATTCTAATAAAATATTCCTTATATACTGAATGTGTTTAAAACAATTGTCATTATGGGGGTTCATATTATTTTATGCATATAAAGCCATAATATCCACTTTAATACCTGGATTATTTGTATAATATTAAAGCATTCTTTGAATTTATTGAGGAAGGGATTGTTGAGCAGCAATTCTGTGGCAAAGGAGAAAACATTTATTTTCCTTTTCTGGTTTAGTAACACAATTTAAATTTTAGCAGGGCACATGGCCACCATGATAAAAGACTACATCATCCAGGGTACTTTGCAGCAAGGCAGGGCCACATGACTAAGTCCTAGTTAAGGGGAGGTTAGCAGAATTGTTGCTTGAGACCTCCAAGAGGTCTTCTAAAAGAGAGTGGTGTGGCCTTTCTCTGCCCCTTGTCCTTACTGGCTGAATTCAGAGGGAATGGATGGAGCACTAGAGCCAGCTTGAACCCAAATGTAATAGGGAGCAGACGGGATATTGGCCCATACCAGCTTTGGATCCTCTGGTGCTAGACTTCTTTAAGTGACAGAAAAATTAATGTCATTCTCATTTAAGTCACTATGTCTTGGCAATCCCTGGGTATATTCAGCCAACTATAATTCTAAACCAGCAATTTGCAACCAGTATGCTACAGTGATTTTTAAAACATGCAATATCTGACTATTTAATCAGGGACACTGACTTCTTTTCCCTTAGATTGTCAAATAAAAAAATGACAACAGCCAACACAACAATAGCCATCCAGAGTGAATAAATCAAAATTTACCTCTTTTTTTTTGGTCAGATTGGCAAAAAATGTAATATATTTTTTTGGTGTGCTGCAGAATTTTAGTAATTAGTTTATTTGTGCCATGAGATGAAAAAGGTGTAAAATCGCTATTCTAAACAATACACACCTAAAATATTTAGCCCATAGAGAAAAGCCATCAAGCAAAAAGCTTTGCCAATAGACACACAAAAAATATGTCATTGTACATGGTAATTTGCCTTTCTGGTTTAAAGTTTTCTGTCACCCTATTGAGCGATTGAACCAGATTTCGCCTTACAGGGTATAAGGGCAGCCTTGGGAGAAATGTTAGAGCCTGGGTTTCATGCCACTTGAGTCACTTATTGGCACTATGCACTTGAATAAGCCATTATGGCCTTGCTTTTTCCCTCTGTGAAATAAAAATTCTGGGCTAAGTGGTCTTGAAAATTCTCCAAGCTTTGCAAGCTAGAAATTGATAAACTACTCATTTCATTTTAAAACCATTGAAACTGATTCTGGCTGTAATATGTGCAAATACAGGGTCCAGCAGAAATAACGCCTGCTTGAGTATGGTTGGTAGGGTAATAATATGGGTGTCATAATTTAAAGTTTTAATTTGCACATTTCACCTAAAATGTCCTATGGTGTGCTTATATGTTATATTCATATGTGTTACAGAGTTACATGCTTATGATTTTCTAATAAAAGGTTTTGTAATAAAAAGGGGCATTATTTGTGTCAGGCCTATATATGTTAACAATACTTAGGGAGTGCCTGGTATATGTAGATGACCATCCAACTTTTCACTGTATGGGATGGGATATATATCTGTTGAGAGGAGGATGACCACAAAGTTTATTTTTAAGTAATTCACATTCTAATCATGTAGAAAAACTAGGGAAACATCAAGTCATAAGAATTTGAATGACCTATGTCTTCTCACTCCTGGTTCAATGATACCTCTTCTATCCCATGCTTCTTCTCTCACAGGATCCCACACATTGACAGGGGTCTACTAGCTATGAAGTTTGTAGTTCTTATTAAATTCCCCCCAAAATATTTAATGCCATGAAATACAGTTCCACTCTATTATTACCCATCTAAACCTAATCAGCTTGCCATGATACTAGGCATTTAAACACTTTCTAGTAACATCAGATGTACTTCATCTCACTTATAAAGCCACATGTCACTTATAAAGCTACATAAAGAAGGGCAAAATATTCTGTTATCAACTGAAAGCACATGTGTCACAAGAGTTGGTGGGACAACTAAATCAGAACAATTTTTCTGGAGGAGGTGAGTTAACTAAAAATTCTATGGAGGTGACAAATGGAAGTTGTCAGAGAGGTGAGGAATTTGTTTTTTTTTATTTTTTTATTTTAATCATTGTTCAAATACAGTTTTCTCCTTTTTACTCCCAATTCAGTCCCCCCTCCCACCCTCCACACGTCCCTTCCATTACCACCCTCCCCTTAGTTTATGACCATGTGTCCTTTAACTTTGTTCCTGTGAACCCTTCCCACTGACCCCTTAAATTCCCTCTTCTCTCCCTTCCAGTCACCATCAGCCTGTCCTCTATTTCAGTGTCTTTGGTTATATTTTGCTTGTTTCTTTGTTTTGTTATTTAGGTTCCTGTTAAAGGTGAGATCATATGGTATTTGTCTTTCACTGCCTGGCTTGTTTCGCTTAGCATAATGCTTTCCAGCTCTATCCAAGCTGTTGCAAAGGGTAGGAGCTCCTTCTTTCTTTCTGCTGCATAGAATTCCATTGTGTAAATGTACCATAGTTTTTTGATCCATTCATTTACTGATAGGCATCTTGGTTGCTTCCAGCATCTAGCTATTGTAAATTGTGCTGCTATGAACATTGGGATGCATAGGTTCTTTTGAATTGGTGTTTTAGTATTCTTAGGATAGAGTCCCAGCAGTGGAATTGCAGGGTCAAAAGGCAGATCCATTTTTAGTTTTCTGAGGAAGTTCCATACTGCTTTCCATAGTGGTTGTACCAGTCTGCAGTCCCACCAGCAGTGCACTAGGGTTCCCTTTTCTCCACAACCTCTCCAACACTTGTTGTTTGTTGCTTTGTTTATGTTGGCCATTCTGTCTGGTGTGAAGTGGTATCTCATTGTGGTTTTAATTTGCATCTGTCTGATAGCTAGCGATATTGAACATCGTTTCATGTGTCTTTGGATTTTCTGTATGTCCTCCTTGGAGAAGTGTCTGTTCAAGTCCTTTGCCCACTTTTTAATTGGATTCCTTGTCTTAGAGTGCAGTCTTGTAAGTTCTTTATATATTTTTGAGATTAAACCCTTGTCTGAGGTGTCATTGGCAAATATGTTTTCCCATACAGTTGGTTCTCTTTTAATTTTGATACTGTTTTCTTTAGCTGTGCAGAAGCTTTTAATTTTGATGAGGTCCCATTTGTTTATTCTTTCCTTTATGTCCCTTGCTCTAGGGGACACGTCAGTAAAAAAGTTTCTTCGTGAAATATCTGAGATTTTCCTACCTATGTTCTCCTCTAGGACTTTAATGGTATCACGTTTTATATTTAAGTCTTTTATCCACCTTGAATTTATTTTTGTATATGGTGTAAGGTGGTGCTCAAGTTTCATTTTTTTGCACGTGGCTGTCCAGTTCTCCCAACACCATTGGTTGAAGAGGCTATTTTTATTCCATTTTATGTTGCTGCCTCCTTTGTCAAATATTAATTGACCATAGAGACTTGGGCTTATTTCTGGGCTCTCTGTTCTGCTCCATTGGTCTATGTGCCTGTTTTTATGCCAGTACCAGGCTGTTTTGATTACAGTGGCCTTGTAGTATAGTTTAGTGTCAGGTATTGTGATCCCTCCTACTTTACTCTTCTTTCTCAAAATTGCAGCAGCTATTCGGGGTCGTTTATAATTCCATATAAATTTTTGAAGTGTTTGTTCTATGTCTGTGAAATATGCCATTGGTACTTTAATAGGAATTGCATTGAATGTGTAAATTGCTTTGGGTAGTATGGACATTTTGATGATATTAATTCTTCCAATCCATGAACACGGTATATGTTTCCATTTGTTTGTGTCTTCCTTGATTTCTTTCCTCAGTGTTGTGTAGTTTTCTGAATACAGGTCTTTTACCTCTTTGGTTAGGTTTATTCCTAGATATTTTATTTTTTCTTTTTGCTATTTCAAATGGGATTTTTTCCTTGATCTCTGCTTCTGCTGTTTCATTGTTGGTATACAGAAATGCCTTTGATTTCTGGATATTGACTTTGTATCCCACTGTTTTGCCAAATTCATTTATTAGGTCAAGCAGTTTCTTGGTAGAGGCTATAGGATTTTCTATGTATACTACCATGTCATCTGCAAACAGTGACAGTTTTGTTTCCTCCTTTCCAATTTGAATGCCTTTTATTTCTTTTTCCTGTCTGATTGCTGTGGCTAAAACTTCCAGTACTATATTGAATAGAAGTGGTGAAAGTGGACAGCCTTGTCTTGTTCCTGATCTTAGTGGAAAAGATTTTAATTTTTGGCCATTGAGTATGATGTTGGCTGAACGTCTCTCATATATGGCCTTTATTATGTTGAGGAATGCTCCCTCTATTCCCACTTTGCTGAGTGTTTTTATCATGAATGGGTGCTGTACCTTATCAAATGCTTTTTCTGCATCAATTGATGTGATCATGTGGTTTTTGTCTTTGCTTTTGTTTATGTGATGTATTACATTTACTGACTTGCGAATATTGAACCGTCCTTGCATCCCTGGAATGAATCCCACTTGGTCATGGTGTATGATCTTTTTAATGTATTGTTGGATGTGGTTTGCCAGTATTTTGTTGAGAATTTTAGCGTCAATGTTCATCAGTGATATTGGCCTGAAGTTTTCTTTCTTTGTTGTGTCTGTATCTGGTTTTGGAATTAGGATGATGTTGGCCTCATAAAAAGAGTTTGGGAGTCTCCCATCTTTTTGGATTTTTTTTTTAAGATTTTATTTATTTATTTTTTAGGGAGGAAAGGGAGGGGGGAGAGAGAGAGAGAGAGAGAAACATCAATGTGCAGTTGCTGGGGGTTATGGCCTGCAACCCAGGAATGTACCCTAGCTGGGAATCGAACCTGGGACACTTTGGTTCCCAGCCCACACTCAATCCACTGAGCTACGCCAGCCAGGGCTGAATTTTTTGGAATAGTCTGTGAAGAATAGGGGTTAGCTCTTCCTTAAATGCTTTGTAGAATTCTCCTGTGAAACCATCTGGTCCCAGGCTTTGTGCGTTGGGAGTTTTTTGATTACTGCTTCAATTTCTTTAGTTGTTATTGGTCTGTTCAGACTTTCTGCTTCTTTTTCATTGAGTTTTGGAAGATTATATTTGTCTAGAAAGTTGTCCATTTCATCTAGGTTTTCAAATTTCTTGGCATACAGCTCTTTGTAGTAATTTCTTACAATCCTTTGTATTTTTGTGGTATCCGTTGTAATCTCTCCTCTTTCATTTCAGATTGTGTTTATTTGGGTCTTCTCTCTTTTCTTCTTGATGAGTCTGCTTAAAGGCTTGTCTATTTTGTTTATCTTTTCAAAGAAACAGCTCTTGGATTCATTGATCCTTAGAATTGTGCTTTTAGTCTCTATGTCATTTAATTCTGCTCTGATCTTGGTTATTTCCTTCCTTCTGCTTGCTCTGGGCTGCCTTTGTGTTGTTCCTCGAGTTCTTGTAGACATAGGGTTAGGTTGTTTGTTTGGAATGTTTCTAACCTTTTTAGATGGGCCTGTATCGCTATGAACTTCCCTCTCAGGACTGCCTTGGCTGTGTCCCATAAGTTTTGGGTTGTTGTGAGTTCATTTTCATTTGTTTCCAGAAACCTTTTGATTTCTTCCCTAATATCATTCTTGACCCATTCATTGTTTAATAGCATGCTATTTAATCTCCATGATTTTGAGTGTTTTGGGTTTTTTCCCTTGGGGTTGGTTTCTAGCTTCAGTCCCTTGTGGTCTGAGAAAGTGCTTGGTATGATTTCAATTTTCTTGAAATTGTTGAGGCTTGTTTTGTGTCCTATCATGTGGTCTGTCTTTGAAAATGTTCCGTGTACATTTGAAAAGACTATGTATTTAGCTTCTTTGGGATGGAGGGCTCTGTATATATCAGTAAAGTCCATTTCATCAAGGGTATTGTTCAATGCCACAATATCTTTGTTGATATTTTGTTTAGAAGATCTGTCCATTTTTGATAGTGGGGTGTTAAAATCTCCCACTATAATTGTGTTGCTGTCCATATCTTTCTTGAAGTGCTCTGAGATTTTCTTTATGTATTTCGGTGCTCCTATGTTGGGTGCATATATATTTACAATATTTATGTCTTGTTGATGGATTCTTCCCTTGAGTATTATGAAGTGACCTTCTGGGTCTCTCTTTATGGCCCTTTTTTGGAAGTCTATTTTGTCTGATATGAGTATTGCTACCAGGCTTTTTTTTCCTGTCCATTTGCTTGGAAGATTTGTTTCCAGCCCTTCGCTTTCAGCCTGTGTAGGTCTTTTATCCTGAGGTGGGTCTCTTGTAGACAGCCGATATGTGGGTCATTTTTTCTTATCCAATCAGCTATTCTATGTCTTTTGATTGGAGCATTTAATCCATTTACGTTTAAGGTTATTATTGATAGGTACTTATTCATTGTCTTTTATGTACGCGTGTTCCTCTCTCTCTCTCTCTCTTTTCCCTCCCTTCCTTAAAGCAGTCCTTTTAGAATCTCTTGCAGAGCTGGTTTGGTCGAGGTGTATTCTTTTAGACTTCTTTTGTCTGGGAAGCTTCTTATTTGGCCTTCTATCTTGATCGAGAGCCTTGCTGGATATAGTAGCCTTGGTTGCAGACCTCTGGTTCTCATTACCTGGAGTATTTCTTGCCATTCTCTTCTGGCTTGAAGTGTTTCCATTGAGAAGTCAGCTATTAGCCTTATTAGGGCTCCCTTGTATGTTACTTCCTTTTTCTCTCTTGCTGCCTTTAAGATTCTCTCTTTGTCTTGAAATTTTGTCATTTTAATTATGATGTGCCTTGGGGTGGGTCTCTTTGGGTTCCTCTTGATTGGGACTCTCTGTGTTTCCTGGATTTGTGTGACTTTTTTCTCTCATCAAATTAGGGAAGTTCTCCTTCATTACTTGTTCAACTAGGTTTTCGATCCCTTGCTCTTCTTCTTCTCCTTCTGGTATCCCTATTATACGGATATTATTACATTTCATATTGTCTTGCATTTCTCTTAATCCCTCTTCATTCTTTCTGAGCCTCTTTTCCTTTTCTTGCTCTTTCTGGATGCTGTTTTCTACTTTGTCCTCCAGCTCACTAATCCGATCTTCTGCTTCATCAATCCTGCTTTTCATTTCTTCTACTGTGTTCTTCAGTTCAGAAATTGTATTCTTCATTTCCTCTTGACCTTTGTTGAGAGTTTCTATTTCCTTTTTCATGTTCACATAGTTTGCAGTGAGATTGATGTAGTTTCCCTCTAATTTCTGAAAGCTCATTGTGAGTTCATTGAACTTCCTGGTAATCATTGTTTTGAAATCACTGTCTGATAGTTGAGTTGCCTCTATTTCATTTAGCATTTTTCCTGAGGCTTCCTCGTTTCCCTTCAATTGGGGGTTGTTTCTTTGTTTTCTCATTGTTCGTGGGTTTCTTCTTTGTTCTTCTTGTTTGTTAATTTGATCTGTTCTGATTCCCTGTAATTATGGTGTGAACTTCTGTGGTAGAATATTTGTGAGATTCAGTGGTGCAGTCTCCTTCATGTGTCCTGGTGTTCACAGCTTCCCCCTACTCTTTTTTGTGATCAGTTGGAGGAGTAAGGCAAAATGGTTTAAAACAGCAAGACAGTATACTATGATATTTACTTTAGCAGCCAGTAGAGAAGAGATGGATTGTCCTTTGGCTCCTTATAGTGTGAACTGTGACCCTCCACCCCACTATCCACGTTTTAGAAAGGATGGAAAGAAGGTAAGACTCTTATTGGGGACGAGAGGATTGTTAGTTGGATCTAGAAAGCTGTGAGGCTGTGGGAGGTCAGATTCTAAGGTAGGTTGGACTAAAGATTAGTATATAGGAGTAGTGAGTAAAAGAATAGAGATAACCCCCACAATAGTATAGTTCAGAAAATTGCAAAGTGGGCTGAGATCAGGTAGGGGGTATTGAGAAGCATTTACAATTGTATAGACTAGGTCTTACTAGCAGTAATAGTAAAGTGACAGTCTTGTGGCAGAATAGATGAGGTCTAGATAACAAGAATAAAGAGTATAGAACCTTGAGAGGTGTATTAATGGAACACAGATGAAGGATAGTAACTTATCAACACCTTGTGACTGAGATACCAGGGGGAACCTATCAAATGACAGTATAACCAGCCAAGCAAAGAAGATTATACAGAAAGAAAAATAATACCAAAATATTATTAAAATAAAAAATGTCATAAAAGTGAGAAAAAGATAATACAAATTTACAGTAACTTGCAAGATTAACAAAAAAAAGGAAAGAAAAGCAGAAGATGTGGTGCAGGAGAGATAAATTTGGAGTGGAAAGAATAATATTAGGTTGAATGGAAGAGAAACATAAGGGATTGCGAGATAAAAATAATAAGAATTGAAAAATAAAAAGTCACATAAAACACAAGATAAAATCAATCAACCAACAACAGCCAGAGAAACCAAACAAAACCAAAAAACAAACAAACAAAAAACCAAAAAAACCTCTTGTTGGTTTCTAACTGGCCAGACTAGTTTTTCTGATCTTGCTGGCTTTAGCTGGCTGAGGGACCTTTGAAATGCTTCTCTCTCTCCCAGATAGATCTCAGCAAGTCTGTCAGGTACCCTGGGCGCTCCCGAACACACTGGCTCTCTGGATCTCACTTCCACGTTCTTCCGGATTCCGGGGTCCTGCAGGGTTCCAGCTCTATTATCTCAGGAGGCACCCACGACGTTTTGGGATTCACTGCGCCCTCCCTGGGGATCGTAGAAGGGCGTGCCCCTCCCCCAAACTTTTGGGATTCGGGGTCTAGGATCACCCTAAGTGCCTTGCCTCGACCCTTCCGGTTTTAAAGCACGCAAGAGTCAGTCTTCCCGACGGTGCACGAGCCAAGCTGTTTCCAGCTCCGTGTTCCCTGCTGAACTGCACTCCGACATGGTGTTGGTGCCTTTCTCAGCTCCCCTGGTCGGGCTGGCTGGAAATTTCTGAGCCACTACTGTAGGAACGCACCCAGCACCACGTCCCTCCTGGGATCACAGCGTGTAATTCGGGAATTTGTTTTAAAGGGTATTTGCAAAGGGACCAAGGTGACAATAACCAAACAGAATGTGGCAGATGATGGCCAGGTTGGCTTAAGTGGAGTACCGAGTGGAGCTGTGGGGAGTGGAACCTGAGAAGGTTCATGCCATTCTTTTTGTGCCCTGAGTCTGTTTAGCATTAAATACTCCTTTTAAGCCCAGTGTTTGCGTATGTAAGGAGCTCATGCAGAATAGAGAGAGATAAGAATATGACTCTGGTGGAAGTACTTTTAAAGATACAGAGCAAGGAAGGACAAAATCATTGCTGCAAGAATGCATCCCCTTTGTACAAAAGCTATTCCATTTGCATATTTAGGTTTCATGCTTCACTTGTGTGCTTATGTGGTGTATGAGATAAAGTTTCAGAAGAAACTTAGAATTACTTGACTTTTGAAACTTAAGTCAGCTGTGACTTTCCACTAATAAAGTATCTTTATGGGCTTAATTTTCTTGCAACAGGGTGTGTGTGTGCGTGTGTGTGTGTGTGTGATATTTAATGGGAAGAGAATAAGTAGACAGCTGATTTGTTGCAATGAGTGCATTTAAGTGAGTGTATCATTGCTGAAATTATTACAGATATCTGAAGTGGAAAAACGTCACTGTGTTTAATGTCAGCTCCAGTCTCTTGCTTTTACAGCACAAACCTGCCCGACAGAGTCATGACAGTCCCCAGGCATTGGTTTGGACACTCATGGAAGTAAAGCACATAGCCACATGTTCAGGTAACACACTACGAACTGCCTACAGCAAATTGGATCCACAAAATAAAAAGGAACGTATGCATTCACACTACAAATCAATGTCAGCACTGGTTTGTTTTTTCTATCGGAGTCATGGAAACAGTTTTCCCTCCCAAGTCTTCTTCCAAGCTTCTCTGAAGTCTTCTTCATGCTGGGCAAATACAAATCACTGTATATCATGTTACTGGACATGAATCTTTTGCTTCTCCTGGGAATGATGAAGCTGATACTGTAGCCAAGGTATGTGGCTAGAAACTGTACCTGCCAGCCCCTCAGGAAGGGGAGTAGCTCAATGGCTACACCTACCTCTTATTGCTGGACAAAAGACCATGAGGTCCACCATCAAAACCTGGGGAAAGTTTGGGTCTGGGAATCCTCTTCCCTCTCCCACCCCACACAGATGTGCAACATAGTTGCCAAGAGTGACCAGCCACAGGACTGCTACCCCTGCCGGTGCTTTCCCAGTGGTGGCAGTGGTGAAGGCAGCAGAGGTGCTGCACCAGAAAGCTCTGTTCAGAGCGAGCTGATCAGAAGAGGCAGGGTAAAAGATAGAAAATTGTACTGCAACAACAATTAAAATAAAATTTAAAAAATAAAGGAAGAAAGAAAGAAAGAAAGAAAAAGAAGAAGACCTTCTTCTGTGGGGACCCCTGCGGGTGAGTAGTGTGCACTGCAGTGCCTGAGGGCCAAAGCCTTGCTGAGCTTTGAGGTGGCATTCCAGAAGGCTGGGCTGTGCTGGAGCTGTTAGAGCTGGCTGCACAACCTGAAAGGCTGCAAGAAAGCAGGCTGGAGCTGGCACCCGGAAAGCACACTGATGGGGAGAGGGCTAGAGAGCCACAGTAGAGGTGGTGGGCTCCACACAGTGCAGGTGAGCGTGGTGCAGGTGAGTATGGCCCTGTCAGTGCGACCCAGGAGAAGGTGGTGGCCAGAGCTGCAGGAGAGGCACAGTGGCACAGGCAGACTGCTGCGGGGGCCTGAATGCACTGGCGGAAGAGGCAGTACAGCCACCGAAGGAGCTAGAGCCTGCAGCAAACTCGGACCTCCTAGTGCCTACACACCAGAGTCGTTGCAGGTCTAAATTATCTGTTCAAAACCCCGGGGTTTAACCAGAAAGGCCTGTCCAGTGTGTCTAGAGGACTATTTGGCTGTGCCACTAACATTGGGCCAGTTCTGGGGTGGGAGGCCAAGCTGCCAGGAGCCCGACCATCCATCTGCCGGTGATGGGCCACTCCACGATCCCCCTTAGGGGCACTTGCTCCACACTGTTCTGCACTGAATCCTGTCGAATTCTGCCGACTACAGCAATTGTGTTGTGACATTCAAGGCCTGATAGGTTCAGTGTTCGGGAAGATGGAAAAATATTCATGGAGCCTTGGGGATGCTTGGCATGCCTTTATTCAAAGGTGGGCAATCCACACATGCTACAAGCTATGTGTCTCCCTGCATGTCTCTGCATGGCACATTGCATGTCACCTGTCTCCTTGTGTGGCACATGTAGTGCCCCAGCATGGAGTCCCTACCTCAAGTACTAGAAGCAAACAAAGCTGGCTTCAAGCCAGAAAATTATATAACATAGCATGATTCCGCACATGCGAGCCCACTTCATGTTATGGGAACAGTTTATCAAACTCAGTCTCAAGGCTATGAAAATACTTCTTATCAGGCCCATTCAAGGTTTGGGAACCCTACTTCCCTTAGTGACCCAGACACCTGGGTGAGGAAGCTGGGTGAGGACTGCCTCCATTTCCCCTATGCATATCCATCTCTTTGGCTAGTAACAAAGCCTGACTAAAGTTATTTTCCATGTTTCTGGCAATTTCCGCTTTTAACTCCTCAACTGCTTTTAACTCCTAAAATTTCTGGGAGCCCTGAACTCAAGGCTCTAGAGTTTGTGCTACCTAGAAGAAAGAGATGAAATTTGCCTCATTATTCCTAGATCCTATTGCAGTAGCAGGAAGAAGCATTTAAATTCATATTTTAATAGATTATTTTGCCATTTCATATTATAGGAATTCATGGCAGGTAGGAAGAAAGGTGGGATTTTTTTTGATGAGTGGAAAATTGTCAGAATTTCTTGTTTTTATTGATGTTTCATTTCATAAGGTAGAAGAAGTTTCTTAAGATCAACTTCTTAAGGTCAATGTGACTGATAAATTGAGTCAATGAGCAGAATCAACTGTCTGTTTCTGCTTCCATTTATACATTTGGGTTAATTATTCTTCTATTCTGGTAGTGTGGTGGAGGATAGTATGTCCTTTGAATGCTCGAAGAAGCAAAATGTTTTGCTTAAGTCTCTTAGAGGGATGAGAAGTACTTAGAAAAAAAGGAGTTTTCTTCCTGGAGAGTTGTATGAGAATGGGAACGAACCAAGTGTTGACAGTAATGATGTGTGCTTTTAGAATGAGCTCCTCTAGATTCCTGTTTATCCTTTCATCTGAAAACATAACAATGACTGAAAATCAATTAGCACATGCACCACATATCCCAAACAGCCTAAAGTAAAGATGAGGGAGACTTTTTTAAATTAGGAACCACTAACCCATGAACCTCTTCTCCCAAAAGTAAGCTGGGTTAAATACTACATACATACATTGCATGAATCGTCTATTGTTGCTGCCACAAATTTAGCAGCTTAAAATATCCATTTGTTATCTCACAGTTATGTGTATCGGATGTGCTGGTACAGCGTACCTCAGCTGGGTCTTCCCCTTAGGGTCTCACAAGGGCAAAACTAAGGTGTTGACTGAGCTGCTTTTCTTCCTGCTTTCAAGCACATTCTGATGGTTGGTAGAATCAAATTCCTCGTGGTTGTAGGACTAGGGCTTTGTTTTCTTCCTGGCAGTCAGCTAGAGGCCACCTTGCCTCCTAGAGGCTCTCTCTAGTCCTCAAACATGGCCGTCTCCATTATGTGACTCTTTCCATCTCAGAGCCAACAAAAGCTTTGGCCCCTTCTCACATTTAGAA
Source organism: Phyllostomus hastatus (assembly GCF_019186645.2). NCBI lineage: Eukaryota > Metazoa > Chordata > Mammalia > Chiroptera > Phyllostomidae > Phyllostomus > Phyllostomus hastatus. The sequence goes on along the minus strand of NW_025334011.1, from coordinate 15,994,982 downwards.
TCCCCTTGACTTGCCCTTTTGCAGTGCCTCTTCTATCTCTAGCTAGAGAAACTTTTCCACTTTTAAGGGCTTATGTAAGTGGATTATGCCACCCTTCCCCCAGATAATTCAGGATAATCTCCTTCTCTTAAAGTTTGTAATCTTAATCAACCCTGCAAAGTCCCATTACCACATAATTTAGCATATTCATAGGGTCCAAAGGTTAGGGTAAGGATATATTTGGGTTTTTAGTCTATCTACCAAAATGTCCATTTGTATAGAAAAATAAAATATGCAACTGATTTTGGTTTTTAACTTAGGATCAATGCAACTGACCCTAAGTTAAAAACCAAAATATATATAAAACTATTCAATAACAGTAACAATAAACTTAAAATTTTATTTCAGTCACAGGTAAAGGCAAGTTGGGATGGGCTTGCCAGAGTAGAGGCAACACATAATCTAGAGGGGAGAATTTACTTTAAAAAAGGGAATGGGGGAAAAGGAGAGAGCTTCATAGATGGAGGATGGCAGAGCCATGGAAATATAGCCAAAACACAGGTTTGGCTGCCTGCTGCAACAAAAGCCAAACTCAGGTGCTGGTGCAAAAGAAAGAGGTTTATTCAGGTGCCTGAGAGAATGGCAAACTCCCATCTCAAAGACCATGTTCCCTTCCTGCTCAAGCCCACAGTTCTTATAGAGATAGGGAGAGGAGGGCTTTATTTCTATCCAATTACCTTGCTATTTTTTGTTTGCTCAGGCCCTGTCCATTCACTTTTCTGGCCCTTGGCCTGCTCATTTTAAGAACCTCCCCCTTTGCCATCTTGGCCAATGGGAGAGACTCTCTGGTGCTCCCTGACTGAGATATCAAGGTTATTGGTGAAAGGGTGCTGCAGGACTGGCTGTTGGGTAGCTTGGAGTTGTCATAATCCTCAGTCTGCCACCCAGTGCTAGACATGGCTCCCACACATCTGGTGCCCGCACAGCTGGGGGAAGTGGTTGGAGTCTTCCAGGAACCCCTAGATCCCTGCATTCCCATTTCCTCTGCACAGCTCCCAAGCAGCCTGCTCCTCTAAAGTGGCCAGCCTGCAGGGCTCACTTCACTGCCCATGCTCTGTCTGTGGTAACAGAAAAAGAAGAGAAAAAGGGAGGGAGAAAGAGTGGGAAGGAAAAGATGGAACTAAAAAGAAAGATAGAGAGATGATAGAGGATGGACAATATATAAAGGTTAAGAAAATATATAACTCAGTTTGTGAGAAAGGGCCTAGGTCAGGGTCTGCTGTATTGGACTCACCCAGCACCTGAGCTCTCATCCCACAGTGGTTTCTGCTCTAGTGTTGCCCACTTCCTATCCCAAGCAGTCTGGGCATGGGCAATACCTGCCAGAATCATGGAAAATGAGGTGGTCCGCATTGCCAAGAAAATGGACAAGATGGTGCAGAAGAAGAATGCAATTGGAGCATTGAATTTGCTGAGGGGCTTAAGAATATTCCCATGACCCTGGAATTATTACAAATCTCTGGATGTGTTTTGGAAGCCCCCTGTAGAGTTAGGGCCATAATCATTCAGGAGAGCCTGGCTGCTCCTCCCAGCCTTCAATGTGTCATTGCTACTGACAAAGAATTTCACTACAGTTTCAAAGCTCTTCAAGATTTTCTTAAGGCTTTGGTTCAGTTTCGAAGCCCAGAAAGTGCTCCCACAATTACCACATGTTTCAGTTTGGACAGCACTGCTATTTTGGAGTTGTCAAAATGCTTCCAGGAGGCACTTTGATTTAGTTTGCAGTACAAGGTCCTTCAGAGATGTCAGAATGCTACAAAAGACTGCAGGTACTTTAAAGTCTACACACGGTGAAAATGATCAGTGCCTTCTGATGAAGATGGAGGCATAGGGAAACACAGATTGCCTACTTGCACAACCACATCAAAATAAAAACTAAAATATAGAACAACAATTCCTCAGAACTGTCTGAAATTGAGCTGAATTGATGTCCAACAACTATGGAATTAAAGAAACCACATCCATCTAAACTTGTAAGAAGGGTGGAGACATAGAACGAGCTGGTCACACATCCACATTGGGTGGATAAAAATTTGAGAGAGATATCTTGAGCTGGGAAGAATCTCAGCCTCATACCAGAACCCCCAGCCCAGGGTTCTGGTGTCAAGAAGATAAATCTCCACAACTTTTGGTTTCAAAAAACAGCAGAGATTGAGTTAGTAAAAGAAAGTTCTGGTGTCCCAAGGGGTTCCTCTTAAAGAACCCACAGACAGACTTACCCAGACTCACTCCCTGTGAGCTCCAGCACTGGAGTAGCAGCTTGAAAGGCATCACTGGCATACAGGGAGAAAGTAAAGTGTCTGACATTGAGGCAAGAGCTGGGGGACAGCTTTCTCCCAGACAGAAAAGTGGACAGAAGCCATTATCCTGTTTCTGAACCCTGCCTCAACAGAGCCACAGAGCCAGCAGGCTGGTGCCATATCTGAGTTTCCACCAACCAGGATAACACTGTTTGCCCCACGATGGAGATTCCTGAGACTTAGTCCCACCCAATCTACTTTTCCATATGAATGGCTGGTCTTGGCTCATGGTTCACAACTTCCTAAATCCTCTCAAACAAGCAACAGCCAGCCTCAGTGAGCCACCAGTCCCTGTACCTCTTAATAAGTGGCCCCAACCTAGCACTAGCAGCAACCAGCCTAGATTCACAGCTTGGCTTTGCCTAGGAAATCTCCAAGCCCAGCACAAGTAGCATCCAATTCAGATGGCTTTGTAGCTCCAGCAGGGTGGCCTGAGGCAACACATAGGTGAGGGCTGACCTTGGCCTGTACCACCTGGGATACCCCAGGGCCAATGCACCCAGTGGACCACTATAGTCCATGTAGGAGTACCACGACCCTGCCCCTGCACAGGTGATCCTCCACAGACGGTGGAGGTTGGTGGTCAGTGGTCAGAGCCAGTCTTTGCAGCTGACGCTCTGGGAAAATCCCTCTGATTGATCTGCCAGCAGCAACCAAGGTTCAACTGCAAGAGAAGGGTATCCTCAGCCCAAATGAAGGGCACATCTCGATTACCCAGCTTGGGTCATAGGAGAGGCTGTGCCACTGGACCCTTCAGGATGCCTACTACATTAGGCCATACTACCAAGACACAGAGTCAAAGTAGCTCTACTTAATACATAGAAACAAACACAAGGAGGCTGCCAAAACAAAAGGACAGAGAAACATGGCCCAAATGAAAGAACAGATCAAAACCCCAGAAAAAGAGCTAAACAAAATGGAGATAAGCTATCTACCAGATGCAGAGTTCAAAACACTGGTTATAAGGACACTCAAGGAGTTTAGTGAGAACCTCAAAAGCATAAAAAAAGACCCAGTCAGAAATGAAGGACTCACTAATTGAAATAAAGAACAATTTACAGGGAAACAATGGTAAAGTGGATGAAACCAAGAATCAGATCAATGATTTGGAATATAAGGAAGCATAAAACAACCTATCAGAACAGCAAGAAAAAAAGGATCCAAAAGAACAAGAATAGAGTAAGCAGCCTGTGGGACAACGTTAAACATTCCAACATTTGCATGACAGGGGTGCCAGAAGGAGAAAGAGAAAGAGAAAGAAATGGGAAATCTATTTGAAAAAAATGGTGAAAGCAAACTTCCCTAATTTGGTGAAAGAAATAGACATGCAAGTCCAAGAATCACAGAGGGTCCCAAACAAGATGGATGCAAAGAAGCCCACTCCAAGACACATCATAATTAACATGCCAAAGGTTAAAGATAAAGAGAGAATCTTAAAAGCAGCAGGAGAATAGCAGTTAGTTACCTACAGGGGAGTTCCCAGAAGACAGTCAGCTGACTTCCCAAAAGAAACTTTGCAGGCTAGAAGAGACTGGCAATATTCAGCCATGAAAAGCTGGGACCTACTTACAGACAAGATTGCTCTACCCAGCAAACATATCATTTAGTATCGAAAGGCAGATACAGAGCTTCCCAGACAAGAAAAAAGCTAAAGGAGTTCACCATTATTATATGAAATGTTAAAAGGGCTTATTTAAGAAAAATAAGATCAGAACTAGAACAATAAAATGGCAATACATACATATCTATCAACAATTAAATCTAAGCAACAAACTAAGCAAACAAGAACAGAGGCAGAACCATGGGTACAGAGAGCGTTTTGATGGTTGCCAGATGGGAGGGGTGTGGGGGAGAATGGGTGAACAGGTGAGGGGACTAAGAAGTACAAATAGGTAGTTACAGAACAGCCATGGAGATGCAAAGTACAGTATAGGAAATGGAGTGGCCAAAGAACCTATGCATAAGCCAGGGACATGAACAATGATGTGGGGATTGCCTAAGGGAGTAGGGGACGCTGGCTGGAGGAGGGCAAAGGGGAAGAAATTGGGGCAACTGTAATAGCATAATCAATAAAATATCATTCAAAAGTGAAAATAAAAAGAATTAAAATGTTAAAATTTTAAAAAAGTAAGTCTAGTTACCATCTCTTACCTACAAGATTAATACACAATTATTTACTGTATTCCCATGTTGTACATTATATCTTCATGACATATTTATTTTGTAACTGGAAGTGTGTACCTCTGAATTTCATTCTCCCAGTTTGCTCCCTAATGCCCTTCCCTTCTGGGAACCTCCAATATGATCTCTATATCTGAGCCTGGGTTTGTGTTATTTTTTTTAGATTCCACATATAAGTAAAATCATGTAGTATTTGTTTTTCTCTGTCTGACTTATTTCACTTAGCTTAATGCTCTCATGGGCTGTCTCTGTTGTCACAAATGAAAAGCTTTTATTGTTACTTATAACAATAAATTACTGAGTAATTTATATATATATATCCATTTATATATAAATATATAGGTGTCTATACACATATATATGTATATATACACATATATAAATGTATACACATACACACATCTAGTTTTCTTCCATAATTTGGCTATGGTAAATAATACTGCAATAATGCTGCAATGAACATAAGGGTGCATATATCTTTTTCAATTAGTGTTTTTATTCTCTTTGGATAAATACTCAGAAGTAGAGTTGCTAGATTACCTGGTAGTTCTATGTTTAATTTTTTGATGCATCTCCATACAGTTTTCCATATGGTTGCACCAATTTACATTCCCATCAACAGCGCACAAGTGTTCCCTTTTCCCCACACTCTCACCAACACTTGTTTCTTCTCTTTTTGATAATTGCTATTCTGACAGGTACAAGGTGATACCTCAGTGGTTTTGGTTTGTATTTCCCTGATAATTAGTGATGTTGAGCATGTTTTTATGTACCTACTGGTCATCTTATGCATTATTTTTAAAAAGTTTACTCAGATCCTCTATTTATTTTTTATTTAAACTTTGTTGTATTTTTTCCATTACCATCTAGTCCATTGATATCACCTTCCTCCCCAGCAATCACCACACTTTTATCCATGTCCAAGAGTCCTTATTCCTCTTTGCTCAATCCCCCTACTCCATAACCACTTCCCCCTCCACCCCACTAGCTGCGACCTTTTCTCCATCCATGAGTCAATCTGTGTTTTCCTTGTTAGTTCACTTTGTTCAATAGATTACACATATGAGTGAAATCATATGATATTTGTTTCTCTGACTGGATTATTTCACTTTCATTTAACATAATATTCTCCAAGTCCATCCATACTGTTGCAAAATGTAAAATTTTCTTCTTTTTTATGGCCGAGCAGAATTCCATTGTGTAAATGTCCTATGGTTGTTTTATCCACTCATCTATTGATGGACGCTTGGGCTGCTTCTGTATCTTGGTAACTGTAAACAATGCTACAATAAACACAGGGGTACTTTTGTTCTTTTGAATTAGTATTTTAGGTTCCTTCAGATACATTTCCAGAAGTGGGATAGCTGGGTCAAAAGGCAGATCCATTTTTAATTTTCTGAGATATCTCAGAAACCATACTGCTTTCCACAGTGGCTGCATCAGTCTGCATTCACACCAATAATGCACTAGGGTTCCCTTTTCTCCACATCCTCACCAGCACTTGTTGCTTGTTGATTTATAGATGACAGCCATTCTGACAGGTGTGAGATGGTATCTCATTGTGGTTTTTATTTGCATTTCTCTGATGATTAGTGACATTGAGCATCGTTTCATGTGTATATTGGCCATCTGTCTATCCTCTTTGGAGAAATGTCTATTCAAGTCCTTTACCCATTTTTAATTGGGTTGTTTGTTTTTTGGTGTTGAGTTTTGTAATTACTTTATGAATTTTGGATAGTAACCCATAACCAGAATGTATCAGGGAATATCTTCTCCCATTCTGTGGATTGTCTTTGTATTTTATGGATGATTTCCTTTGCTATGCAAAAACTTTTTAGTTTGATGTAGTCTCATTTGTTTATTTTTTCTTTTGTTTCCCTTGCCTGGGGAGATACATCCAATAAAAAGTTTCTACAAGCAATGTCCAAAATATTGCTGCCTGTGTTTTCTTCAAGGATTTTTATGGTTTCAGGTCTAACATTTAAGTCTTTGTTCCATTTTGAATTTATTCTTGTGTGTGGTATAACAATGCCTAGTTTTATTTTTCTGAACATATGTGTCTAATTTTCCTAACACTGTTTATTGAATAAACTATCTTTAGTCCATTGTATGTGCTTGCTCCCTCTGTTGAATATTAATTGACTATAAAGGTGTGGGTTTATATCTGGGCTCTATATTTTGTTTTGTTGATCCATGTGTGTGTTTTTATGCCAGTACTAGGCTGTTTTGATTACTATGGACTTATAGTATAATTTGATATTAGTAATGTGATTCCTCCAATTTTGTTTTCCTTTCTCAAGATCTCTGTTGCTATGCAGGGCCTTTTGTGGTTCTATATGACTTTCTAAAATATTTGTTCTAGTTCTGTGAAATATGTCACTGGAATCTTGATGGGAATTTTGCTGAATCTATAGACTGCTTTGTGTAGCATGGACATTTTAATGATGTTAATTCTTCCTATCCATGAACACAGTATGTCATTCCACTCATTTGTATATTCTTCAATTTCTTTCTTCAGCATCTTAAACTTTTCTAAGAACATGTCTTTGACATCCCTGGTTAGATTCATTTCTAGGTATTTTATTCTTTTTGAAGCAATTGTGAATGGGATTGTTTTCTTATTACCCTTTCCGTTAGTTCATTATTGCCATATAATAAATATAAAAATGCAGCTGATTTCTGGATATTAATTTTGTATCCTGCTACTTTGCTGAATTCATTTATCAGTTCTAGTAGTTTCTTGGTGGAATTTTTGGGTTTCTCTATGTACAGTATCATGTCATCTGCAAATAAAATGTTTTACTTTCTCCTTCCAATTTGTATGCCTTTTATTTCTTCTTCTTGTCTGATAGCTGTGGCTAGGCCCTATAGTAGTATGTTGAACAAGAGAAGTGGAAACAGACATCCCTGTCTTGTTCCCAATCATAATGGGAACACTTGTAGTTTTGCCCACTGAGTGTGATGCTGGCAGTGGATTTGTCATAGATGGCCTTATTATGTTTAGGTATGTTCCCTCTAATACTACTTTGCTGAGAATTTCATCACAAATGGGTGCTGGATTTTATCAAATGCCTTTTCTGCATCTATTGATATGATCATGTGGTTTTTATCCTTCATTTTGCTTATGTGGTGAATCACATTTATTGATTTGCAAATGTTGTACCAACTTTGCATTCCCAAAATAAATCCCATTTGATCATGGTGTATGATCTTTTTGATGCATTGCTGTATTTGGTGTGCTAATATTTTGTTGAGGATTTTAGCATCTATGTTCATCAGTGATATTGGCCTATAATTTTTTTTCTTTGTAGTATCTGTATTTGGTTTCAGAATTAGGGTAATGCTGGTTTCATAAAATGAGCTTAGGAGCCTTCCCTCCTCTCAAATTTTATGAAATAGTTTGAGAAGGAGAGCTGTTACTTCTCCAAATTTCTGGTTAATTCACCTGTGAAGGCATCTGGTCTGAGCTTTGTGATTACTACTTCAATTTCATTAAGTGTAATCTGCTGTTCAGCTTCTCTATTACTGATTTATTGTTGAAAGTTTGTATGTTTGTAGGAATTTATCCATTTCATCCGAGTTGTCCAGTTTCTTGGCATATAATTGTTCATAATGTTTTCTTAAAATCCTTCGTATTTCTTTGGTGACAGTTGTTATTTTTCCTCTTTCATTTCTGATTTTATTTCTTTGGCTCTTCTCTCTTTTTTTCTTGATGAGTCTGGTTAAAGTTTGTCAACCTTTTTTATTTTTTCAGAGAAACAGCTCTTGGATTGATTAATCTTTTGTGTCATTTTTTAAGAATCTATTTTGTTTATTTCTGCTCTGATCTTTATTATTTCCTTCCCTCTACTCACTTTGGGCTTTGTTTGTTGTTCCTTTTCAAGTTCCTTTAAATGTGAGGTTAAATTGTTTATTTGAGCTTTTTCTTGGTTTTTTTTTTTTTTTTTTTGAAATAGGCCTGTAATGCTATGAATTTTCCTCTTAGGATTGCTTTCCCAGTGTCCCACAGATTTTGGGTTATTGTGTTCTCATTTTCATTTGTTTCATTGTATCTTTTGGTTTCTTCCTAGATCTCATCATTCACACTCTCTCTGTTTAATAATATGTTATTTAGCTTCCATGTCTTTGTGTGTTTTTCAGTGTTCTTGTGACTGATTTCTAGTTTCATAGAGAAGATGATTGATATTATTTCAATCCTCTTAAACTTATTGAGACTTGTTTTGTGTCCTAACATGTGGTCTAGCCTAGAAAATATTCCATGTGCACTTGAAAGGTGTATATATTCTTCTGCTTCGGGGTGAAATGCTCTGAAAATATCAATTAAATCCATTTAATCTAGTGTACCACTTAAGGACACTGTCTTTATGTTGATTTTCTGCCTGGAAGATATGTCCATTGAAGTCAATGGTGTGTTAAATCCCCAACTATGACTGCATTTCTGTCAATCTCTCCCTTTATTTACATCAAGATTTACTTTACATATTTAGATGCTCCTACATAGGGTACATAAATGTTTACTAGGGTTATATCCTCTTGTTGCATTGTTCCCTTTATTATTATGTAATGTTCTTCTTTGTCTCTTACTATAGCTTTGGTTTTGAGGTTTATTTTGTCAGCTATAAGTCCTGCTACCACAGATTTTTTTTTTCTTTTCCATTTTCAGGAAATATTTTTTTCCAACTCTTTACCTTTAGTATGCATCTTTCAAACTGAGTTGGGTCTCTTGGAGGCAGTATATATATGGGTCTTGTTTTCTTATCCATTCAGCTACATTTTGTCTTTTGAGTAGAGCATTTAAGCCATTAACATTTAAGGTGATTATTGATAGATACATATGTAGTGCCATTTTATTGTTAAACAGTTTTCCTCTTTTTTTAATTTTATTTTTATTTTCTTCTTCTCCTTAAAGCAAGCCCTTTAATATTTGTTGCAGTACTGGTTTGGTGTTAGCAAACTCCTTTAGCTTTTTCTTGTATGGAAAGCACCTATTTCTCCTTTGACTTTAAATGATAGCCTTGCTGGATAAAGTAATCTTGTTTGAAGGTCCTTGCTTTTCATCACCTTGAATATTTCACACCACTTCCTTCTGGCATGAAATATTTCTGTTGTGTAATCAGATGCCAGTCTAATTAGTGCTCCCTTATAGGTTACTACCTCCTTTTCTCTTGTGGTTTTTAGGATTCTATCTAAAAGCCTTGTCTTTAAGCCTTGCCATTTTAAATATGATGTGTCTGGGTGTATGCCTCTTTGGGTCCAACTTGTTTGGGACTCGCTGAGCTTCCTTGACTTGTGTGACATTTTCTTTCACCAGATTAGAGAAGTTTTTGGTCATTATTTCTTTAAATAGGTTCTTGATCCATTGCTTGCTCTCTTGTCCTGATATTCCCATGATATGGATGTTGTTATGGTTCATGTTGCCAAAAATGTTTCTTAAGGTCTCCTCATTTTTTAAAATTCTTTTTTCTTTTTGCTGTTCTGCCTGGGTATTTTTTTCTACCTTGTCTTCCAAAATACTTATTTGAGTCTCTGCTTCATCTAACCTTCTGTTTATTCCTTTCAGTGTATTATTTATTTCAGGTATTGCATTTTTTAATTTCTGATTCATCCTTTCTTATGTTTTCTATGTCTTTTTTTCATGCTGTTGAGTATCCTTATAATTATGACTCTAAACTCTTTATTTGATAAATTCCTTGTCTCCATTTCATCTAGTTCTTCTGGAGAATTCTCTCATTCTTTCATTTGAGGTCTATTTCTTTGTCTTCCTTTTTTGACTGCTTCTTTGTATTTTGTGTTTTAGCTGCTAAACTAATCAGGCAACAAACTGAGCAGTTTTAATCTAATCAATACATAATCAGCAGTCAGCCTTAAGCACCACAAGGTGGGGCAGATTAATTCTTGCAGACAGGGCTATTGCTTTCCAGAAGGCTGATGCCATTTAGGAGAGGAGTACTCTGCCTAAGAGAAATGGCTCTGCAGTATGGGGAATGATTCAGCACAAGGATCCTGATAGCTATTCTTCAATTCTCTACCCCCAGCCACCAACCCTAGAGTCTCCTCAAGCACCTCTAGTCTTCTCTGCTCTCCTTCTGCCAGAGCCCAGGGTAAGTGACTGCACATGGAATTTTGTGTTGGCCTTTTAGAGGCTCTCTGCCTTTTGCCCTGGTAGGCAGAAACCCTGATGTTTTTCACAGCTGAATATCATCTGGGTTCCTTTCTTGTTCTGTTGCTGTATGCTGGGGAGCCCAGCCTTGGGTTTAGACCCTACATTTCTCAGGTAGAAACCCCCAACTGCTGAAATATTCCTCTGGAACTTCAGCTGCCTCCCGTGGGAGTCCTGCTAGCCCTCTCATGCCACCTCTGCCCTCTGTACCAGTCTTGTTGTAATGAAGTTGTCTCTTCTGTCTGTCCTTGGTTATAAGGCTTCCCTCCAACTAGTGTTCAGTTGGTCATTAAGGATTATTTCTCTACAATTTAGTTATAATTCCAGATTGGTCCTGGGAGGAGGTTAGTGTAGCTTCCACTTAATCCTCCACCATCTTGGATCTACTCCTCTGACTAGTTATAATCAGATTTATTTTGTTATTGCATTATATGAGTTCTTTACATATTTTGGATATTAACTCCTTATTGAATATGTATTGTAAATATTTTATTTTATTCAGTAGGTAGCCTTTTCATTTTGTTAATGTTTTTCTTTGCTGTATAGAAACTTTTCAGTTTGATGTAGTACCATTTGCTTAATTTTGCATTTGTTGCTCTTGCCTTTGAAATGAGATCCAAAAAAAAAACAGTGTTAAGACTGATGTCAAAGAGCGATTTTCTTTTATTCCACAAAACATACAACACAAAAGATTTTTGCTACTCTTGAGAAGAGTGACTAACACTGAGCTCTTTGCTGTAAAACCTTTCAAGTAGGAACATTTGCTATTGAAATGACAAATGTAATATAAATAATAAAATTCCATTGCCTTTGGCCTTGTTATAAAATTTAAAATTTCTACTATTTTAATACCTTATTTAAATCATATAAAACTTTTCTAAATTAAGTGCTATTATTGCTCTAATTTCATACATAAAACATAGAGGACTTATCTAAACATTTAATAAAAATATTTTTATTATTGCTTTAGCAAAGGATCATATAAAACATTTAAACTTTTTTTAGTAGACCATGAGGGTATTAATGAAAAAATTTGAAATATAGCAAAACAATATAAAACAATAATAAATCTGAAGAAAACAAGTATTTTATCACAAAATTAGGGTTCAGGTTAGACTGGATAATGAGGATGAAGTTAACATACTAGCATACTAACCATCCAAAAGGTAAGGAAATGGTAATGAATAATTTTTTAACTTTGCCTGTGTACCCAAAACTGTGCTAGGGATTTCACATTAATCTCATTTAATTTGTTTCAATACCATCCCCCAGGCATCAGAAAGGTATCAGAAAGGATGAGCAACTTGTCTAATGTCAGCTGCTAAGAAACAAAGCCAGTTTGGTCTGCCTGCCTAACTTCAAAGTTTGATTTTTTTTTTAAACCACCCTGCCATTTCACTAGGCCTAGGCAATGCACTCAATTTTAATCTTTGGCAAATTGGATATTTCTTTTATTCATTATTTCCTCAAGATATTTTAATCCAGAATAACAAACATATTATCTAGGACTAAACTGTAGTACATGAAAACCAATTTTATTTAAACCAATATTGAAACTATCTCATAATCAAATAACTAGTCTTGCTGAAATAAGGCAATAGCTGTATATGTTGTCTATTAACCAAAAGCAACCTGCAAAACAGCCTTATTAAAGCCAGTTAGTTTTCTATTGGTCACCTGCTCTTTTATTCATCTCCATCATTTTATACATGTATTCATCAATATAGATTAATCAGCAAGCAAACATGAAGACCACTTCTGAGAATGTAAAACCATTTAAAGTAGACCCAAATGATAAGGAAAATCTGAAAATTTGATGTGAAAAACAAAAAATACTAGAAAGCATATTTTGATTTAATATCTAAGAGATAATGAGTTTTCATTTTTCTCCCTCCAAAAAGCATAAAATTACATTTTAAACTATGTGCTACACAATGATATATTGAGAGGAGAAAGGAAATTTAGGGAAAAAAAACACAGCCATTATCTAATACCAATAACAGAATTTACAGACTGTGAACACCAAAGAACAAGAGAAGAATTTAGGAATTAGAAACTTGGTTAAGGGATCTGAGTCAGTCCTTGATAAATTTCATGTATTTTGTAGAATTCTGAGGCCAACACATGGAGATGTTCTGATAACATGTTAAAAGCTGCCAACTAATGGTAATCAGTTAATGTACATTACAAATAGAACCTATTAAGGAAGGATTACTATATAATATGTGATCCAAATAAAGACATTTATGAGCATTAAAGGGGTGCTACTATTAAATGTGCCACAACAATGAGTGTAACTTAAAACTGTCTTATGAAGACTAGAAAGTATAGTCACTCCAATAGATGCCCTAAATTCCCAAAGACCTTCAATTAACCTTCACTTTAAAGTTTACTGAACTTTGTTTACATGTCTTCTTACATTTATTTCCTCCTTTACATATCTTTATATATTTTCAGTTTTAGAGTATAATTAACAAATAAAAATTGTATATTTTTAAGATGTAAAACATGGTTTGATGTAATTATACATTGTGAAATTATAATCAAGTTAATAAACAATAATAAGATGAGAACACCTAAGTTCTACTCTCTTAGGAAGTTCAATGACATCTTATGACAATACAGAATTACTAACCATAATCATCATGCTGTATGTACATTAAATCCCAAGAACTTACTCATCTTATAACTACATGTTTGTACACTTTAACCAGTCTCTCCCCATTTTCTCCATGACCAGCAATTGGTAACCATCATTCTACTCTCTGTTTCTTTGAGTTTGAATTATTTTAGAGTGCACATATAAGTGAGATCATACAGTTTTGTGTCTTTCTTTCTGGCTTGTTTCACTTAGCATAATGTCCTTATAAATGGCAGAATTTCCTTCTTTTATATGGTTGAATAATATCCCAGTGTGTGTCTGTGCGTATGTATCACATTTTCTTTATCTATTCTATTATCAATAGATACATAGGTTGTTTCCTTGGCTATTGAGAATAACGCTGCAATGGACAAAGGAGTATAGAGAGCTCTAGATAATTTTTAGAGATACTGATTTTATTTCTTTTGGATAATTATATATATTCTTTTTTAAAGATATTTTATTGATTATGCTATTACAGTTGCCCCAATTTCTTCCCCTTTGCCCCCCTCCAGCCAGCGTCCCCTACTCCCTTAGGCAATCCCCACATCATTGTTCATGTCCCTGGCTTATGCATAGGTTCTTTGGCCACTCCATTTCCTATACTGTACTTTGCATCTCCATGGCTGTTCTGTAACTACCTATTTGTACTTCTTAGTCCCCTCACCTGTTCACCCATTCTCCCCCACACCCCTCCCATCTGGCAACCATCAAAACACTCTCTGTACCCATGGTTCTGCCTCTGTTCTTGTTTGCTTAGTTTGTTGCTTAGATTTAATTGTTGATAGATATGTATGTATTGCCATTTTATTGTTCTAGTTCTGATCTTATTTTTCTTAAATAAGCCCTTTTAACATTTCATATAATAATGGTGAACTCCTTTAGCTTTTTCTTGTCTGGGAAGCTCTGTATCTGCCTTTCGATACTAAATGATATGTTTGCTGGGTAGAGCAATCTTGTCTGTAAGTAGGTCCCAGCTTTTCATGGCTGAATATTGCCAGTCTCTTCTAGCCTGCAAAGTTTCTTTTGGGAAGTCAGCTGACTGTCTTCTGGGAACTCCCCTGTAGGTAACTAACTGCTATTCTCCTGCTGCTTTTAAGATTCTCTCTTTATCTTTAACCTTTGGCATGTTAATTATGATGTGTCTTGGAGTGGGCTTCTTTGCATCCATCTTGTTTGGGACCCTCTGTGATTCTTGGACTTGCATGTCTATTTCTTTCACCAAATTAGGGAAGTTTGCTTTCACCATTTTTTTCAAATAGATTTCCCATTTCTTTCTCTTTCTCTTTCTCCTTCTGGCACCCCTGTCATGCAAATGTTGGAATGTTTAACGTTGTCCCACAGGCTGCTTACTCTATTCTTGTTCTTTTGGATCCTTTTTTTCTTGCTGTTCTGATAGGTTGTTTTATGCTTCCTTATATTCCAAATCATTGATCTGATTCTTGGTTTCATCCACTTTACCATTGTTTCCCTGTAAATTGTTCTTTATTTCAATTAGTGAGTCCTTCATTTCTGACTGGGTCTTTTTTATGCTTTTGAGGTTCTCACTAAACTCCTTGAGTGTCCTTATAACCAGTGTTTTGAACTCTGCATCTGGTAGATAGCTTATCTCCATTTTGTTTAGCTCTTTTTCTGGGGTTTTGATCTGTTCTTTCATTTGGGCCATGTTTCTCTGTCCTTTTGTTTTGGCAGCCTCCTTGTGTTTGTTTCTATGTATTAAGTAGAGCTACTTTGACTCTGTGTCTTGGTAGTATGGCCTAATGTAGTAGGCATCCTGAAGGGTCCAGTGGCACAGCCTCTCCTATGACCCAAGCTGGGTAATCGAGATGTGCCCTTCATTTGGGCTGAGGATACCCTTCTCTTGCAGTTGAACCTTGGTTGCTGCTGGCAGATCAATCAGAGGGATTTTCCCAGAGCGTCAGCTGCAAAGACTGGCTCTGACCACTGACCACCAACCTCCACCGTCTGTGGAGGATCACCTGTGCAGGGGGCAGGGTCGTGGTACTCCTACATGGACTATAGTGGTCCACTGGGTGCATTGGCCCTGGGGTATCCCAGGTGGTACAGGCCAAGGTCAGCCCTCACCTATGTGTTGCCTCAGGCCACCCTGCTGGAGCTACAAAGCCATCTGAATTGGATGCTACTTGTGCTGGGCTTGGAGATTTCCTAGGCAAAGCCAAGCTGTGAATCTAGGCTGGTTGCTGCTAGTGCTAGGTTGGGGCCACTTATTAAGAGGTACAGGGACTGGTGGCTCACTGAGGCTGGCTGTTGCTTGTTTGAGAGGATTTAGGAAGTTGTGAACCATGAGCCAAGACCAGCCATTCATATGGAAAAGCAGCTTGGGTGGGTCCGTAGTAAATTGGTTGGGGCAGAATCTTTGGGGATCTCCAAGGCAGGTCAAACAGTCTTATCCAGGTTGATGGAATCTCTGATATGGCATCAGCTTACTAGCTCTGTGGGAAGAGGATTTAAAAAAGGGATAATGGCCTCTGCTTGCCTTGATGGCCTCTCTTCTCTATATGCCACTCGTGTGTTTCAAGCTGCTGTAGCAATGCTGGAGCTCAAAGGAATGAGTCTTAGTAGGTAAATATGTGTGTGAGTTCTTTTAGATGAACTGCTTGGGCTCCAGAAATTTCTTTCACCAACTCAATCCCTGCTGGTTTTTCCAGGCAGAAGTTGTGGAGGCTTATCTTCCTTGCACTGGAACCCTGGGCTGGGGCCCTGGTATGGCGCTGGGACTGCTCACTCCTGAGATATCCCTCCAAAATTGTTATGCAGCACACATGTGTGAGGGACAAGCCCATTTCATGTTTGCAGACCTCTTACCAGTCTGGATGGATGTGGTTTCTTTAATTCTGTAGTTGACAGACTTCAATTCAACTCGATTTCTGATGGTTCTGGGTGATGGTTATTTTATATTTTAGTTGTAGTTATGATGTGGTTGTGCAAAGAGGTGAGCCATATCTGCCTATACCATCATCTTGACCTGAAGTCCTAGACTTATTGTGGTTTTTATTTTGCAATGTATACAAATGTCAAAGCACTATGTTGTATATATGAAACTAATATAATACTGTATGTTAATTATACTTCAATTTAAAAAGAGGAAAATCACTTTGATTGATGATTTGGCTCACAGTCCTCCTGTGGTTCCTTCATTACCTCATTTATAACTCCTTCAGAAATGCCCTTGTTCATGGTGTTGACAACAGACAGGCTTTGCTCCAGTGTATTTGCTGTCCCCCGGGTTTCTTCCATGCCAGGTACATAAAGAGCTCCCTTTGGTTCACACCTGCTGTTCTTTGTTGTTGGGTCTATTGTCATTTTAAAGCTTTTCTTGGACTCTTTATATGCTCAAATGGCAAACTTTCTATTTTTCAAACATTCCTACTCAGAATCTTGAGTTATGCTCTGGTCTAGTTCCTTGAAATGTTTTTTTGGCCCAACTCATTTGTGGTTATTGAGCACTGAGGGGTGATATTTAAGTCCCCTACATAGTATTTTCATTCATTGAATTCTACAAACTTTTACTGCTCTCCTCCTATTTAGAAAAACTCAGTCTTCCTCTTGTGTTCCTCCTTCACTCTCACATGGCTCCCACCCTCACAGTGCTTTGGGTGCCATACATAAGTCCAAGTTGTCACATATGCTTTTGGTCAATCAGCTATAGATCCCTGGTTCCAACAACCCCCCTCCTGGAGTTCCATTAACTTGCTAGAGTGGCTCACAGAACTCAGAAAAATAGTGTACTTACTAGATTACTGTCTTATTATGAAGAGATATAACTCAGGAACAGCCACATGGAAGAGATACATAGGGCAAAGTATGGGGTAAGGGGGCAAAGCTTTCATGTCCTCTTATAGTGAGTGACTCTCTTAACACTTTCACATGTTCACCAACACAAAAACTCCTTTAACTCTGTTCTTAAGGATTTTTATGGGGAATTCATTACAGTCATGATTGATTAAATTGTTGGCCATTGGCAACTGATTCAAGCTCCATCTACTTTCCCTTCCCCGGTGGTTGGAGAAATAGAACTTAAAGTTCCAATCCTTTACTCACATAGTTGGGCCCCCCGGTAGTCAGTCCCCAGCCTTCTATTATTTGGGGGCTTTCCAAACTTCACCTCATTAACATAAGACCTCTTTATCACTCTCACCACTTAGGAAATTATAAGGGTGTTAGGAGCTCTGTGGCAGGAATGGGATGGTAACCAAATATATATTTCTTACTATAAATCATAATATCGTTATTCCTAAGTATACATTCCTGTTATGGGCACTATAGGGAAATAAAAGGTGAATGTGATTTGGTACATGACTTCAAGCAGCTTAGGAATTGGGTTAGAGATGAGAAGAGGGGATCAGGAAGTGGATTTGGGAAAGCGAGGCAATATAACTAGTTTAGGAAAGGTACAAGTAATGTACTCAGTGAGCCTGGAGCAGTGATGCTCAAACCTGGCTACACAGAAGAATCTCCTGGAGGGGGGCAGTGGTAAAAATCTTAGTGCACATGCTCAATCTCAGACAAATTGAGGAGCATTAGAGATGGAGGCCAAGGCATTTCAGTGTGCAGACACAGCTGAGAACCACTGGCTCTTTGGCAAGGTAATCTGGAAGTCTTAGATATATTTGTTTCCATTGATTGCATGCACCTGTTTTCTTGCTCTGTATTGGATTTTGATGACTACCAACTTCACTCTTGGTAGGGCCTTGTTGAGTTAGTATACACTCAAAAAACATTTGTTTGTTGATAGATGAATGCCCACATTTTTACTGCTGCCCTTTATTGAGAATCTACTATGTTTGGGGCACTAGTGGGAAGAGAGCAGCAAGTACAGTTGTGTCTCTGTCGGGATGCTATTGCCAACACTGTGCTTTCCCCTCTATCAGAACCATCAGGGAGTTTGTGAACCAAGTAGATTCCTAGATCCCCCCTTATTACTGAGTGCCTGGGGTTAAGTCCAAGGATCTTCTCTGTTTACAAGCTTCCCAAATGGTTCCCAAGCACATGAACTCCTGAAAGCACTGAGTAATAGCACGTGAAAAACCAGGATGAGAGGAGAGAACTGTGTGAGGAGTGCTGTGGGTACCACCACAGAAAGGCTGCCTTTGGGGGAACCAGGAGGATGCTGGGAGAAAATGGCCTCTGAGTGGGGTCTTCAACAATGACTATTTGCTCACATGGAAGGATTGGAAGGGAGAACATTTCAGGCAAAAAGAAGACTGTCAAGTCATAGATAGAGAAACGAACATGGTAAATTGAGGAAGCCAACTGTGAGGGGCCTTTTGTAATTTTAAGTTAATTAGCCTTTATTAATTTCTTAAATATTCTAAGCACTGTGCACAAGGAGGGTGGTAAATTGCTCAAGGAAAAAATTGTTTCCGGGCCTAGCCTTGAGCTCTTGTTTGATTCACTGAGCAATGCCCTATCAGTGCCAAGCTCTGGAAGTCTCCCCCAAACCCAAGGCATTCTTGATCCAAGGTGTCATAAAGCCACACCTGGTGCACCACTGTCTCTGCAGCAAAGGCACAGACTTCTGGCTCGTATAGTTAGGATCACCTCCCTGATGCAGCCCTGACAGCTGAGTCAGGACTCCCCATCTCCAAACCTCTGGAGGCCCTAGAAGGAGACAGAGTCTGTTCTGGGAAGGTGGCCATGAGGGTTGGAGGGTAACATGCTCATGGAAGTGACAGCTGGTGATGCTCTGAATTTGGTTGTTTGGTTTTATAACACTATTAATGCTGCGCTATACCCATTAAGACTAAAATAGGTACACCTGGAATTCTAACCACTGTTTATAACCTTTTGTCTAAAGGAAAGAGTAAACTATGTTCCAAAACCAAAATTTTTTTGAGTAAAACTAGCTATTTATTAATTACTTATTATGCGTCAGGCCTCAAATGCTCTGAGCTGGACATTTACTTCTTATTAGTCTCACCAGCCCTCTGGAATGTGAGGTATTATTTCATCTGTTCTACAGATTGTGCAGCTTGTAAGTGACAGAAGTGGGATGTGAAGCCAGGTGCATATAGCTATTAGAAACTGAGTTTGTCACAACCATGCCAGGCTACTTTTGGAATGTAGCCTTTTAGTAAATTGGTGACTTTCTCTGCCTTCTTATTTTATGTACATATCTCATAGTATCTTGCAGGCTTTGCTGAGTAGTTAAAAATAAATAAAATGCCCCAGAATAAGTAGGAAGAAAAATACTGCCCTCTTTCTTTTATCTTTCTCAGTGCTCATTGCTGTATACAGAATCCTTTCTCCTTAGTTCTTCTGCCTAAGAATGCCAGATGAAGGAGTAAGATGAAGGAGATGAAACTGTAAGGCTATTGAATTTGGCAGGAATTGCAGCTAAGGTTGCATATCAGATTATTCTGCTCCAAGGAGTGTTTTTAGATACGGCAGCTATAGGATGATTCTGGTTCTGTAAAACAAAATTTAGAAGGTGAGGATGAATTCAATTGAATTATGAAAATAAGTGCTATTAATAACTAAGTATACCCCTTGATTATCTATTTTTCCCTGATACCTAGATAACTGCTTGGGCTTTGAATCTTAGTCTACACCTGGCCATTTAACTGTGCTAAGTACCCAAAGGGCAGGGTAAGCTGTCAGCTCTCTCAGTTCTGTTTGCTGGTATCATGTCAGTAGAAACACAGAAACCTCTTTGGTGAGAACTTGTAGTTGAAATATGCAAAAGGGGAAAATTTCAGAAACAAAATTCCTTTACTGTGACCTAGAGTTTCAGTGATATTTAATTATTATATATCTGCTCCCTTCATTTAGAAGTTTAATTATTTGTACGTCTACAGTTTTCTGGTCAATGTCTTGACATTTAACCCGACTGTTTTATATTTATTCATTGGATAGTCTAAGCACATTCTCTTTCTAAACTATTACTATTTATTTTATATGATTCAATTTTATCATATTATTTATTTATTTTTATTGTTGTTCTATTACAATTGCCCCAATTTTCCCCCATTGCTGAGTGCCTTCCATGTACCAACTATTGCATTTGTAATCTTGTATATATAGTAACTTCAGGTACCAGAGTTAACAAAGTATTGCATAGCTGGTAGGCATTTCAAAATATTTGTAGTGAAGATATGAATATACATGACCTCTTAGTAAAAAGAAATTAATTGAGCTTATGCTGTGAAACTAAATAAATCAGTGGGAAGAAAAATGGTAGCTTTACTAGCGGAAGTAATTAGACCAAAGGCTTTTTCTCCATTGTACTAAATTGCTGCTGTTTGTTTCTGAATGGCTGATAATGTTTAAATCTCTGAGCTCCCAGATATTTACTACTTTGCCAACAACATTTTCTCTCTCCAAGTGTTACTAGAAAACTAATCAGATGCAGAGATCGATTTCATGACAGAATGATTCACTAGTTGCAATCTTCTGTAAAACCTCCCTTCTTTAGGCTTAAGGTAAATTATCACTTCATGGGTCTTTGCAGAAAAGCAATTCTCTTTGCTCCTTAAAAAGAAGAGTTCTCTGCACTCAAATCTGTTTGGAGGTGAAATGTTCCACCTGTGCAACCCTGTGCTAAGGTATAAACACTTCAATGACAGCCAAGTCTAAGAGAGTAGCCCCATCAGTTAATTATATGGCCATTTAAAATAGCATGTAATCAAAATGATACAACCTTGGTGGAAGGTGACCTTGTCCAGGGCTGTCTGAGAAGAATTCAGTTGTAGAAATTAGCGTACTTGCCAGTGACCCTGTGATAAAGGGTCCAGGACTTTCCTTTTAGGAGACTTCACTCTGCCTGAACTGCCCACCTGGACCCCAAGTACCAGTCTTCTGATGGACAACATGGAGTTCTCCCCTCATGGGCATGTGTAATATGAGGGGTATATCCAACTTACTCTTATATACATATACAATTACATATATATGTATACACTTAGTGACCAGAGAAAATACTACACAGACATGAAAATGGCAGATTTCATGTCAAGGCTAGAAGTCCTCTCCAATGCCTACAGGTGTTGAGTATGGCATGGAGCTCATGGTGAGGGAAAGGCATGGGGTGGGCAAGAGACCCAGAGCCCAGAGCTGAGCTGGCTCCCATTTCTAGAGTTTTACTCCAAACAGCTGGGGACCCTCCTGATTTCTGCATGTCACCACTACTGCCACCCTGTCTCCATAGCTGCTCTGTCATATCCTTGCTTGTGCACTTCAAACATTATTATTATAAATGTAATATATGTATTGATAATAAAATTTAAATAGTACAGAAATAATAATATAGAAAATAAATATCTCCTCCCCCAATTGCATCTTCGATCTCCTTCCTTTACTCTTTTTAGTTCTTCTTGTGGTTCCCTCCATTGTCACCCCAGGGAATGTGCTAGATGCCTTCACCTCTTGATACATCAACTTCAAACAGTATATTGACTCCCTGCTATGAAAAAATAGGAATTTAGCATATTTGTAGTATTTCTTCCACTCCTAAAAAGTTTTAGTTTTAATTATCCATTTACTAATTGATTTTATAACTCTAAATAATATACTTACATCCCTTTCTTAATAATCAACCTTAAGTACTATATTTAGATTCTTCAATATGTCTTTATGATGGGAATAATTATTAATACCTATTTTATAAGGCTGTTATGAAGAATAAATTGGAGAATGCATTTAAAGTGTTTAGCAAGAGCCTGGTGCTAAGTGAATTCTCAATAAATTTGGCCAGTATTCTGTGAGGGTACTCCCTACCCTTCAACTCCTTACTACCCTCCCTAAACATCTGCCTCAGTCAGCTGGAGTGTGACTTTTACATGATCAATGTTGATGTCATTTACATTCCCAACTGTTGTTTTTCTTGTTGGCATGAAAACAACTGCCTGACTTTGCCTCATTATGAGGGTCTTCCAGATCATGAATAGCACTGTTTGTTACATTTGAAGACATTCTTTTTGGGAACTTGCCTCCACATTCTAATTTGGACTATTTTCTAGATCTGCTGCATAGTCATCACCCTAGTTATCTAAATATAATAATAAGGGAAGGCCTCATTGAAAAAGTAATATTTGAGCAAAGACCTGAAATAGGAAGGGAGAATTGTAGGCAGAGGAAACAAGTAAAAAGACCTTGAAGCAGGAGCCCCTTTGCAAGGGCGCCAGTGGAGTGAGCAATCAGGGTGGAAGCAATGGAGATAAGGAGAAGTATTTTGAATATAAAACTAAATGGATTAGATATAGAATAAAATTGACATAGAGGAAACAAGGACAACTCCAATAATTATCTTCTAAGCAATTGGGAGGATGCGTTGTTGTTTACTAAGGCAAAGACTGGGGGGAAGATCAGATTTGGGCTCTAAGAGGTAAAGGAAGATGTAGCGGGAAAAGGAAGAGAGCAACAGTTCATTTTTGGAAATATTTATTTAGAATGCCTACAAGATATCCAAGTGGATGTGACATGGAAAGTTGGATCATGCTCAGGAATTTGGTACAGATGTGTAATCCGGAAGTTTGAACATGTGGTAGTTGGGCCATGCATGAGTGCAATCATGGAGAGAAAGAATATAACCAGAGAAGAGAATAAATAGGGCTGAGGGTTCAAGCTCTGGATGAGGCACACATTGCAAGGTGGGGAGAAATGAACAGGAGCCAGTAGGAAGCAAAGAGGAGGTCAGCAAAGTATGAGAAGTTAGGAAGGAGTGGTTTTTGAGAAGCTAAATGAAGAAACCATTACAATAGGAGAAGGTAAATGAACTGCAAAGAGCATTCAAAAAAGAGAGGAGGAGTGATGAAACATCAAGTGGTAATAATGGGAAAAGAATAAAAGGGATGAAAACTGACTGCTGGATTTAGTATAATGGAACTCATTGGTAAACTTCATGAAAGCCAAGTGATTTTTTTAATAGCTTCTCTAAAGAGAGACAGGGGACCAACCCCAATCCTTAGGGCATTTTTATTCCCAGAGATGATGAATATTCTACCACCTTCTAGCATCTGCATTAGCACTCAGCAGGTCTGTGCTTAGCCATTGATGTTTCTGCTCTGCTCCTACTCCAGGGTGATATTTATTTCTTTAAAAGCCTGGCTATGTTGTTTTTGCTCTTTTTCTATTTGATCACATTGGCATGCGTTTAGGGAAGTGGCAGTGCAAGAAAATATGAATCTACTATACCACTTTGACTAAAATTTCTTTTCCCTAAAGCTTCAACTTATTTACTAAGTGTGTGTGTGTTTTGCTGGCCTTACCTAATTCACCATTGAGGTTGTGATTTTAGGGATCACTTTCTCAAATGGAGATCCTTTTCCTTCTTCATACCATGTACAACTCGGTTGGTAAAGTTAGTGTCTCATCATACCACACTGTCTCTACCACTCATTTTTCCTTCATTTTGTTCACCTCATTTGATATACAATACTCTGTTCCTCCTAGTTCTTGTCCCTTATCAAACTCCTGGTAACTCCCTCTTATGGGCTGAATTGTGTGGCCATCCCCGAATTCATATGTTAAAGTCCTAATTCCCGGTACCTTAGAATGTGACAGTATTTGCAAATAGGGCTTTTAAAGAGGTAATTAAGGTTAACTGAGGTCATTTAGGTGGATCCTAATTTAATATGACTGGTGTCCTTATAAGAAAAGGAAATTAGGACACAGACATACAGAGGGAAGATCCTGTGAAGACAGGGAGAAGACAGCTACCTACAAACCAAGGAGAGATCTCAGAAGAAACCTGCCTTGCCAGCTCCTAGATCTTGAAATTCTAGACTACAAAATTGTGATAAAATAATGTTCTATTTTATAAGCCAACAGTGCATGACATTTTAAAGCAGCCCTAGCAGACTACTATACCCCACCATTCACAGAAGATCTGGCACTTGGCTTACAAAAGTTCTTTCTACTCAATGTTCTGCCTTCCTTCTGGTTTACTTCAGTGTTGGTGGAAATGGTTCACTCAATAGTGTGGTAGTTTAATTATATCTGAGGTCCTTTTCTACTCTACTCAAGCCAAGCCCTCCCAAAGCCATTCTTTGGTTTTCACTCAGAGCTGTTTCACTATTGAAATGACACGTATTAACCTTTCCAGAAATTTCACTGAAATACTGTTTTCCTTCCTTTTTTCTTTTTTAATTATATTTTATTGATTATGCTACTACAGTTGTCCCAATTTTCCCCCCTTTGCTGCTTACCAATCAGCAGCAACTTCTCCCTCAGGCAAACCCCACACCATTGTTCATGTCCATGTGTCATTAGTATAAGACTGTGGCCACTCCATTTCTTACCCTATACTTTATATCCCCATGGATATACTGTAGCTACCTATTCATACTTCTTAATCACCTCACCTCTGTACCCATTCTCCTACACCCCCACCTCATCTGGCAACCATCCAAATGCTGCCTGTATCCATGATTCTGTCTCTGTTCTTCTTTGCTTAGTTTGTTTCTTAGATTCAATTGTTGATAGATACATATTTATTGCCATTGTATTGTTCATAGTTTTGATCTTTTTCTTAAATAAGTCCCTTTAACATTCCATATTATAATGGTTTGGTGATGATGAACTCCTTTAGATTTTTCCTGTCTGGGAAGCTCTTTATCTTCCCTTTGATTTGAAATGATATCATGGCCATAGGTCCCTGCTTTTCATGATTTTGAGTATTTCTAGCCAATCCCTTCCAGCTTGCAAAGTTTCTTTTGAGACATAGGCTGACAGTCTTATGGGAACTCCCCTGTAGGTAACTAACTGCTTTTTTTCTTGCTGAGAAAAGACTTTCTCTTTAACTTTTAGCATTTTAATTATGCATCTTGGAGTGAGCCTTTTTGTGTCCATCTTGTTTGGGACTCTCTGTGCTTCCTGGACTTACATGTGCACTTCCTTCACCAAATTAGGGACATTTTCTTTCATTACTTTTTCAAGAAGGTTTCCAATTTCTTGCTCTTTTTCTTCATCTTCTGGCACCCCTATGATGCAAATGTTGGTTGACTTGAAGTTGTCCCAGAGGCTGCTTACACTAACCTCGATTTTTTTTCAGATGCTATTTTTTCTTGTTGTTTTGATTGATGATTGCTTTTTGCTTTCTTATTCCAAATAATTGATTTGATTCTCAGCTTTATCCACTCTACTGTTGTTTCCCTGTAAATTGTTCTTTATTTCAATCAGTGAATCCTTCATTTCTGACTGGATCCTTTTTATGCTTTTAAGGTCCTCACTAAATTCTTTGAACATCCTTATAACCAGTGTTTTGAACTCTGCATCTGATGGATTGCTTATCTTCCTTCTGCATAGTTCTTTTTCTGGAGTTTTGATCTGCTCTTTCATTTAGGCCATGTTCCTTTTTCTCCTCTTTTTGGCAGCCTCCCCACATTTGTTTCTATGTATCAGGTATAGCTGCTATGACTCCCTGTCTTGGAAGCATGGAATAATGCAGTGGGTGTCTTATAGGGTCCAGTGGCACAGCCTCCCCTATCACCCAAGCTGTCTACTTGAGTTGTGCCCTTCTTGTGGGCTGAGCACACCCTCCTCTTGTAGTTGAGCCTTCATTGCTGTTGGCAAGTCAATGGGAGAGATTTACCCATGCCAGTCAGCTGCAAGGACTGGCTATGACCACTGACCACCAACTTCCACCCTCTGTGGAGAATCAGCTGTGCATGCACAGGGTAGTAGTGCTCCTACATGGTCTGTAGCTTTCCACTGGGTGCCGAGACTCTGGATTTTCCTGGGTGGTTCATGTCAAGGGAACACCTGACATGTGTTCTGCCTGGGGCCACCCTGTATGAGCTATAAAGCAATCTGAGATGGCTGCTACTTGTGCTGGGCTTGGAGATTCCCAGGAAAAGCCAACCTATGAATCTAAGAAGACTGCTGCTAGTGCAAGGTTGGGACCACTTAGCCAGAGTTACAGGGGCTAGGGGCTGAGGACAGCTGTAACTTATTTGAAAGCATTTAGGAAGTTGCGAAGCATGAGCCAAGACCAGCCATTTATGTGAAAAAGTCTCTGTTAACAGCTTGGGTGAGCCTATATGTTAAGTGGGATGGAGTCTGAGGGAATCTCCATGGCAGGGCAAATGCAAGCCAGGTTGAAGGAGTCTCAGATATGGCTTCTGCCTGTTGGCTCTGTGAAGGAGGGTTCAGAAAAGGGACAACAGCCTCTGCCCACCTTTCTGTCTTGGAGAAAGCTGTCCCCCAGGTCTCATTTAGTGCCAGACACTTCAGTTCCTCCCTGTATGCCACTGGTGCCTTTCAAGCTGCTACTTTGGTGCTGAAGCTCAGAAGGAGTAAATCTGAGTAAGTCTGTGTGTGGATTCTTTAAGAGGAAATGCCTGGGACTCTAGAAGTTTCTTCCACTAGCTTAGCCCCCACTGGTTTTTGCATCCAGAAGTTATGGGGAATTTTCTTCCTAGCACTGGAACCCTGGGCTAAGGGGCTGGGCTGGTGTTGGGCTGGGACTCCTTGTTCCTGAGATATCCCTCCTGAATTTTTATCTACCACACGTGGATGTGGGAGCAGCCTGTTCTGCATCTGTGCCCCTTACTAACAGTGTGGATGGATGTGGTTTCTTTAATTCCATAGTTATCAGTCTTCCATTCAACTCAGTTTATGATGGGTCTGAGTGATGGTTGTTCAAGAATTTAGTTGTAATTTTGATGTGGTTGTGAACTATGTTTACCTATGCTGCCATCTTGACTGGAAGTCTTGAATATTTTCAATATACCAGTTCTTCAGCCACTTTAGCATAAATGTTATAATCTTCTAGACTGTCTCCCTGTTTTTCAGACACCTATTTTGTGACTTGTTTATCTGCTTGCACTTAAAATTTCCCCCTCACATAAAATATTGGCCTGGATTATTTTATACAGATCCTTTTCTAATTTCCCAAGTCTGGTGGTCATTGATACATATTTGACTGTGCTGCATTGTAAAAGGATCTTCTCTCCCATCATGCATTAGTGTGAAGAGGAATTTATGCTTTGATAATCTGATGCAGCCTATAGATCATTCCTTTCCAGAAACAGTTCAGGAAAAACTTTCTTTTCCGCATTTGTATGGTTGCCACAGACTCTTCCTTCTCCTCCTCTTACAATAGATTTTTTTTATCCCAGGTATGCTGCCTCATCACAAATCTGTATTTCTCACCTCAAACAGTTTTGAAAATGAATGTGTCTAGGTATGGAAAAGAAAGGTAGTCTTTAATTTGGTAGAAGTGGGTAGGAAGGAGGTTCTCCCTGCTGCACAACATAGCCTCTGCATGTTGCTTTCCTCATTTTGATCAGAGAATGTTCCCAAACCTGAGGCAGGCCTGCTCCATAGAGAGTAGTGGAAATCGCCTCATATCCTCATCTTGTGTTGTGTCAATGCTTGGTTAGTATATCTGGTATTTTATTGACAGCATTCCCTATTGCCACTACTATTGTAATTATGTGTTTCTTTCAGTGTAGTTGTATTTCAATGAGAATATAGAAAAGGGTATATAGGAAACCACTAGCTATTCTTTTTTTAAGTATATTTTATTGATTAGGCTATTACAGTTTTCCCATTTCTTTCCCCCCATTATCCACCTCCACCCAGTACTCCCATTCCCTCCAGCATTCCTCCCCACCCTTTTAGTTCATGTCCATGGGTCATACATATAAGTTCTTTGGCTTCTCCATTTCCCATACTATTCTTAATCTCCCCCAGTCTATTTGTACCTACCATTTATACTTCTTTAAAAAAATTTTTTAAATACAGTTTATTGATTATGCTATTACAGTTGTCACATTTTCCCCTTTCACTCCCCTCCACCCTTCACACCCACTCTCATCCACATTTCACCCCTTTAGTTCATGTCCATGTGTCATACTTATAAGTTCTTTGGCTTCTACTTTTCCCATACTATTCTTACCCTCCCCCTGTCTATTTTCTACCTACCATCTATACTACTTATTCTCTGTACCTTTTCCCCTCTCTCCCCCTCCAATTCTACTGTTGATAACCCTCCATGTGATCTCCATTTCTGTGGTTCTGTTCCTGTTCTAGTCATTTGCTTAGTTTGTTTTTCTTTTTGTTTTAGGTGTGGTTGTTAATAATTGTGAGTTTGCTGTCATTTTACTGTACATGTTTTTTATCTTCTTTTTCTTAGATAAGTCCCTTTAGTATTTCATATAATAGGGCCTTGGTGATGACGAACTCCTTTAACTTGACCTTATCTGAGAAGCACTTTATCTGCCCTTCCATTCTAAATGAAAGCTTTGCTGGATAGAGCAATCTGGAATGTAGGTCCTTGCCTTTCATGACTTGGAATACTTCTTTCCAGCCCCTTCTTGCCTGTAAGGTCTCTCTTGAGAAATCAGCTGACAGTCTGTAGGTAACTGTCTCCTTATCTCTTGCTGCTTCTAGGATTCTCTCCTTCATTTTAACCTTGGGTAATGTAATTATCACCTGTCTTGGTGTGTTTCTCCTTGGGTCCAACTTCTTTGGGACTCTCTGAGCTTCCTGGACTTCCTAGAAGTCTATTTCCTTTGCCAGATTGGAAAAGTTCTCCTCCATTATTTGTTCAAATAACTTTTCCACTTGCTGCTCTTCCTCTTCTCCTTCTGGTACCCCTAATATTTGGATGTTGGAATGTTTAAAGATGTCCTGGAGGTTCCTAAGCCTCTCCTCATTTTTTCTGAATTCTTGTTTCTTCCTTCTTTTCTGTTTGGTTGTTTCTTTCTTCCTTCTGATCCACTCCATTGATCTGAGTCCCAGTTTCCTTCCCATTATTTCACTTAGCATAGCCTTTATTTTTTCATCTAATTTTTCATTTATTTTTTCATCAAATTCAACCAATTCTGTCAGCATCCTGATCACCAGTGCTTTGAACTGTGCATCTGATAGGTTGGCTATCTCTTTGTCACTTAGTTGTGTTGTTTCTGGAGCTTTGATCTGCTCTTTCATTTGGGTCATTTTTTTTTTTTTTGTCTTGATGTACCTGTTATGCAGTAAGGGGCAGAGCCTTAGGTCTTCATCTGGGAGGGGCAACCCAACCTCTGGGTTGTGACACAGTATGTGGGGGAAGGGTCTGAGAGGGAACAATGGTGGTTGCTCTGCTCTCTGCTGGATTCCAGTCCCTTCTGCCACTTCCCCCAAGCAAACTGGGCCTTTCTGGTACTGATTCCTGGGTGGGTGGCTTGTGTATGTTCTAGGACGCTGTGGGTCTCTCCAAAAAACTCTCCTGTGAGACTGGGAGTATCTGAGCACCTCAACCCCCACAGGTGTTTTCAATCGGAGTTTTGAGGCTTTATTTCCCTGAGCTGGACCCCTGGGTTGCACAATCTGTTTTGCTGCCCAGTTTCACCTTGTTTATCTGCACGCAAATGCAGGACCACCTGATCTGCTAGCCGCCTTGTGCACCGCACCCCTCCCCACAATCCAAAGCCTCACTGGGTCCACCAGCTGCCGCTTTGCCTCAAGTCCTCTCCACCCAGCTGCCCCACTCTGCCCCTCCTACCAGTCTGGATGAATATGTCTACTTCAACTCCTTGGTTGTCGGACTTCCATACAGTTCAATTTTCTGTCAGTGCTGGTTGTTTTTTTGTTTTTAAATTTTTGTTGTCCTTATTTTGGTGGTGCGAGGAGGCACAGTGTGTCTACCTAAGCCTCCATCTTGGCTGGGAGTCCCATTTATACTTCTTATTCCCTGTACCTTTACCCCATTCTCCTCTGTCCTCCTCCCTGCAGATAACCCTCCATATGATCTCCATTTCTGTGATTTTGTCCCTGTTCTAGTTGTTTGCTTAGTTTGTTTTTTGTTTTTTTAGGCTCTGTTTTGATAGGTGTGAGTTTATTGTCATTTTACTGTTAATAGTTTTGATCTTCTTCTTTTTCTTAGATAAGTTCCTTTAACATTTCATATAATAAGGGCATGGTAATGATGAACTCCTTTAACTTTACTTTATCTGGAAAACACTTTGTCTGCCCTTCCATTCTAAATAATAGCTTTGCTGGATAAAATAATATTAGATGTCGGTCCTTGCTTTTCATGACTCTGAATACTTCTTTCCAGCCCCTTTTTGCCTGCAAGGTTTCTTTTGAGAAATCAGCTGATAATCTTATGGGAATTCCTTTGTAGGTAATTTTCTTCTCTTGCTGCTTTTAAGATTCTCTCCTTATCTTTAATCTTGGGTAATTTAATTATGATGTGTCTTGGTGTGTTCCTCTTTGGGTCCTACCTGTTTGGGCTCTCTGAGTTTCTTGGACTTCCTGGAAGTCTATTTCCTTTGCTAGATTGGGGAAGTTATCTTACATTATTTTTTCAAATAAGTTTTGAATTTCTTGATCTTCCTGTTCTCTTTCTGGTACCCCTATGATTCAGATGTTGGAATGTTTAAAGTTGTTTGAGAGGTTTCTAAGCCTTTCCTCATTTTTTTGAGTTCTTGTTTCTTTATTCTGTTCAGTTGGATGTTTATTTCTTCCTTTTGTTCCAAATTGTTGATTTGAGTCCCCATTTGCTTCCATTCACTGTTGGTTTCCTATACATTTTTCTTTATTTCACTTTGTATAGCCTTCACTTCTTCCTTTATTTTGTATCCATAATCAATCATTTCTGTGAGCATCCTGATTACCAGTGTTTAGAACTCTGCATCTGATAGGTTATCTATTTCCTTATCACTCAGGTCTTTTTCTGGAGTTTTGATCTGTTCTTTCATTTGGGCCCTACTTCTTTGTCTTAGCACATGTGTTATATTGTAAGGGGTGGAATCTTAGGTACTTGCCAGGGTGGGACAACCCACTTCACTACATTGTGGTGCTATATTTGGGGGAATGGTCACAGAGGGAACAATGCTGTTTGCTCAGCTCTTGCCTCACTTCCCACAGTGAATTTTACCCTTTGAGTTACTGCTCTGGTGGTAATTCCCAGGTGGGTGGACTTGTATACATTCTAGGACCCTATGGACCCCTCCAATGGACTGTCCTGTGAGACTCTTTCTGCCACTGTTGCAACCCCCACAGATTTTTACAGCCAGAGGTTTTGAGGCTTTATTTACCTGGGGTTTGGAACCCTGGGTTGCACCATGTGTCTCACTCCCCAGTTGTTCCTCCCAGTTTATCCCCACACAAATATGAGACCCCCCTGACTGCCATCTGCTGCCTCACTCGCCAGGTCTGCCAACCATAACCTTGCATCCTCCCTACCCCAGCTGCCCATCTCCATCCCTCCCATTAGTCTGGATGAATGTTTCTTCTTCAACTCCTTGGTTGTTGGACTTCCATACAGTTTCATTTTCTGACAGTTCTGGTTGTTTTTTGTTATTAAATTGGTTGTTATATTTCTTTTGGTTGTTTGAGGAAGCAAAGCATATCTACCTAAGCCTCCATCTTGGCTGGAAGTCCCATTAACTATTCTTTATCTTAATATAGAAGTCTGTGTTTTTCTTAGAAGTTACAGAATGTGGTTTTAAAAATGATAGGGTTAATAGAAGGAAAAATATAGAATGAAGAATTAATGGTCTTTTTACATTGCCTTCAAATATATCATGTAAAAAAACCTTAAACATAATTGAACTTTTATGGATGAAAGTTTTTCACCTATTTAGTACATTTTAGATTTTTTAGTTGATGAAAGTAAATTCCTTGTAAATTATAGTCCATTATCCCTAATTCTTAAGTATTTATAGGTCAGTTTCAATCATTAAGGAAATTCATGGAAATGGACATAATAGATATGATCATTAAACAGATAACATAAAATATTGGTTTCCTAGAATTCAATAGAACTGATAATAACCCTCTTCATATTTGTCTACTGGTAGCTGCATTTTTATGATACTTCATTTCAAGAGGAAGTATGGCATATTTGTTAAGAGCATGTGTCTTGGCATCAACTATCTGAATTCAACTTTCAGATTCACTAATTACTAGCTACAGGTATTTAGGCAATTTCACTTAACTTGTCTGTATTTCCATTTCCTCGTGTACAATGCAGCAATAACAATGGTATAGTCTACATAAAGTCAATATAAAGATTAAATAGGTACATAGGTGTAGAATTTGACATATGGTAAATACTATGTATGTGACTTTGATTAGTAGTTCTTTATGATCAACCTAGGACTGGTGATTCCTACTGTAAAAGTGATGTTTTTGATAAGGTTGTGCAGAAACCTGAATGTTGAGAAGGAACCTGCAATATGAAGACTAGAGAAAAGGCATGCAAAAAAAAAAAAAAAAGAAACATCAACTATAACAACAACTGTAAATGTCCTGAGATAGGAATGAATTTTCCATGTTCAAGGCAAACAAGACCTGTGGAATTGTATTGTAGGGTGGCAGTAGAGTGGGTCACTGTCTTTAATGTATGTCAGTGCTCTTTATTTAGTGCATCAAAATGGTTAATGCATGCTGCAAAGTACCCAACTTATTCATGCCAAATCTACTATATATAACAGCAATTTTCAACTAGTAAGCTGCAAGAATTTTTAAAACGTGCAGGATCTGACTATCTAGTCAGGGGCACTGACCTCTTTTCCTTTAGGTGGTCAAATTTAAAAAAATGACAATAGCCAACACAACAATAGCCATCCAGTGTGAATGAATAAATATATACCTATATTTTTTGGTCTGCCACAGAATTTTAGTCATTAGTTTATCTGTGCCATAATATGGAAAATGTTGAAAATTACTGGTCTTGGCCAATGCTGAAGATGCAGCTCATCTTTCGAGCCCAAAAACCTGGATCTCTCAGACCTCCATGTGGCCTCTTAAATGTCAAAGACAATTCCCTTGAGTCACAGCCAAGCTTTCTCCATCACAATCTTTGTTTTTGGAGTATTTTCCAAAGCAAAAGGTAGAAGGTAAGAAGCTGAGGGAGGCCTCCACTACAAGGACATTTTGTGTGAAACTCTTTATAGTTATCTGTGAAATGGATTAAGCTGTCTAGTGTTATCAGTGCAAATGTCTCAGGTTTACCAGTGAAAGAGACATAATTTGGGATTTGAGAAATTTTGATTTCTGATTTTATTGCTATGTAAATCTTTTATCACATGTGATAAAACTATCCTGTAAGCATCTATACACCTTTTATGTTTTTTTATTAAAACTCCTAAATCTTGGTTAAGCAAAACAGTGATATCCCAAGTAAAAGTAATTTTGTAGAACAACTCAAAACCTTTCAACTCTCTCCCCCCAAATAGAGTCAACAAACTAGAGAAGTTACTTCTTTCTAAATTTTGTCTCTTTTTTAACTTCCAGATCTAATAGATGATTTTCATCCCAGAACACTCCCAACTGTGATTACTTAAAATCAGTTGATATCCTTCCCTGCCTTTCTGTCTGATTGTGTCCCCAAGTTTCCAGAAGCATGCCCCACTTCTTAGCCCTTCTTAAGGTTTTACCCTTGAGGAAGATGTCTTCCATTGGCCCCTCCAGAACCGCTCCATCTTTCCTCACTCCCTTTCTACCTTGGGAGGCTTACCTATCAACCAGAGTCCTTGCCATTTGACTTCCAAGTGGATTTGACCAATGGGGATACCCAAGAAATATTAGAAAGAGAAGACTGAAGTCAGGTTCCTGTTGATTGTCTTCAGTGTCACGTGATAGTTGACCTTTTTCTCTAGGAAAAACCTGGTGGTCTTTTTTCATGAGCTTGTCAGATTTCCTAAAGAAGGCTCAGCTAATCTCTTCCTAATCATATAAGCCTGGCTACAACATATATCAAGGAAGAGGGCTTGAAGTTCTCAACTTTCCATAAATAAACTTATTTATTCAGTGAGGTACTCTATCCCCAATTGTGCCTGCAGTCCTCCAGTCAAGAGATCTTGTTTCACCCTCTGTGGAGTATAACCTTACATTGTATGTTGGTATGGAGAAGTGGAGCAGCTAAGTAACTATAAGATATGAAAAGGAATAAATGAAGATTTAACTGCTTTTTAAATATTTTCCACTCATCCTTCTATATTTCACAACCCACTTTATCCTCACTTTCAGAGAACAGTGTCTCAATTTCTTGAGACTTCTGGTAGGATCTGGCATGTTCTTTGTGTTGCTCCTTTGCTTTTCCTACCAGTTTAGTCCAGCTTTCTAGAGTCTCCAATGGTTTTGATCTTCTGTTGCTTTCTCTCTGTTAGTTTATGCCTTTTAAAAATTATTTTACTTTTGTTTTAGTAGAGTTTTGGAAGACAGTGAGATAAAAACCTATTTTCAATCAACTATTTTTAACTGGTGGTCTCTTACTCTTTTTCAGCATACTAAAGATACATCTCCCTTATACCACTAAAATACCCCTTGCTAAGTGCCTAATCACTTGTGCTATCATATCCAAAATGCAGGTCTCCTTCTTATTTTACTTGATATTTTAGCAGAATTTTATTATGTTGATTATTCTTTGAAAGAGTCTATATTATGATTTCTAAGATAGCACACTCTCCTGGTTTTTTCCATCACTTAAGTCCCCTCCTTATCAATATCCTCTGCAACATAAGGTCAGGTCTAGGCCCCCTTATCATCTCATTCTATACCATTTCTATAAATATCCTTATCCATGCTTCTGCCTTTGGTTTCAACCAATTTTCTCATAGTTTCCAATTTATTTCTCCAGCTATATATCACTTCTGAACCCCAAATGCCTACCTAGCATCTCCATTTGAGTGTCTCAAAGGAAACTCAAAATCAATATATCTAACACCAAGCTCTGAAATTTCTTGCAACATACAAAATACAAACATCATCTGACCTCAGATCATAGTTCCCTTCTAGCAATTCATATTTCAGTGAATACACCATTATTCTGCAGCTTGACAAGTCAGGGAGTCATCCTTAACACCACTCTGTTCCTCACCCTGCACATCTAATACATCTCAACTTTATCTTGCTTTTACTTCCCACATATATACTGAGTTCCTACTTTGAAGGCTTGTTGTCCGCCCTGGAGAATTGCATGGTTCTATAGCAGACTTCCTGTGAACAAGAAATATACCTTTGTGTATACCTAGCAATGAGATTTTGAAATTGTTAGAGGTCACAGAATTATTTAACTTATCCTTTTGTTATCCTCTTATCATCTTTCTCCCTTTCAATTGTTAGCTTGAGTAGTGGAGACATTGTATGTATTTTTTGTGTTCCCAGAACCTGATATAATCCTAGTACATAGAAAGTGCTCATAAGTAAGTATGTTGGGTGAATGAATGAATAAATAAAAAAGACAACATAAAAGTTAATGTTGTTTTCAATACAGTTCCTCAAATGGCTTGACATAAATGTATAAAGGAGTTATTTTTTTGCTATAGTTTATATCATTTTATCAATGGGAGCCTTAAAATATATAAATCTTCAATTGAGAAATAACAATTAGTGTGAGAAATGAACTAGAAGCTGGCATTTAGTTGTATTTTCTGGAAACCAGTTATCATTTACACATGCAATCATCATTCATCCAAATTCTGATGTATAGGGAGCTAGTTCTTGTGAAAAATTATTTGCTCACCCTGTCCTTACAGCAAGAAACCTGGATCTGTGTTAAAATAAGGGGAAATGAGACAGGTGCTCTAAAAGGGCCTGGAGTCACACTGGGTGAATAGAGTGTTATTCCACGAATCCCTCTATCTGACCTAGAGTCACACTTGGTGAATAGAGTGTTACTTCAACAATCCCTCCATCTGAAAGTTCATATCAGGATAGCATTCTAAATACAGCTGAGCTTCACACTTCACTAACTGCTTAACAGTGCTCTCACTGGGTTTTGTTATCTTCTAGCTCTATGGCGAGCTCCTGTCTCATTCCCTATATTGATCAGGACTTTCTGTTCAAACCTACTCTCAGCTGTGATGGTCTAAGGTCTTTCAATTTGACAGTCTCTTGGTTGACCTACATTTTCTCAGGGGTCCTCTGCCAATTTCCAGGTGCTTATAAACATTTATACATACACAGACACATTGTAATCTTGGCTTGCTTTCTAATCTGAACAGCCTATAAATCCATCCTTCAGAGACTGCTGTGAATTTTTTATTGTGTACTCAAACCAGGAGACTATTTTTAAACCCAGTTTACAAATTGGACTTTGTAAAATGAGGTGGACCAAAATCTAGCATTTACCACAAGTACATGCCTGAAAGTCCACCCCATTAAAGAGTTTTTAATTAAAAAGAACAACCCACAGGTGCCTCATTGTTCTAGTGTACAGGATCATTTGACAGCTTTGGGAGGAAACAGAAGAGTTTGCTCCATGGTTAATGTCCTCTAGACAAAATTAACCCTAGCAAAGAGCTGGGCTGGCTATTAGAGGCTAAGGTAATTTTGTTTGAAGTGCCACCAGCTCCTCACTTTCATTTCATTAAGTCTTCTAGAATGGCAAAGAAAAGAATAATTATGGCCTCAATTCTTTTATTTCCTCTCTACTCCACTTTAATACAAATTTAAAGAATGCCAGCTGACAGTACCATTGTTGGGGGAAAGCCAGACGCAGATGTGTAAATAGGGAAAGGGTAATTTTTCTCTTCACTGCTACACAATGAGCTTCGTGAAGGAAGGAACAAAGATTAACACACCTTCATTGGCCCTGAGCCTGGTAGAGTATATCAAATGCAATAGCCTTTAGATCAGTGTTTGTCAAATGAAATTCACATAAGATTCTACAATGCTTTAATTAATAAATTATGATCTCAGAAGGAGAAAGTCTTGATGCTTTATTAACTTATGGTGGATTTCAGTGGTCAATAAATTTTATTCCTCAGGCTACAAGAATTTCCTTCATCACCTTTACTGAATGTGTTGTCCAATAAAGTTGGTGTGTTTACATTTATTAGAGGAAAAAGGACAGGACTGAATAGGAGGCCAGAGATAGAAAGGAGTGGCAATCAAATCGTTAATTAAAGAAACCATTTGTCAGAAGCAAAGCTCTGTCATTAACAGTGGTGATTTTTAGCTGTAATTAAAACAGTTTTGTAGTTATATTCATGCCTATGTGCCCTACAGTAGAGCACACAGGCATGAATGTAACTCAAGGCAAAGTCTTCAAGGCTTTGTATCAGAATCACCTAGGGAATGACAGTGGTTGGTCAAAGGCATTTAATCACAAGCTCCAGGCCTGGGACCCAGGAATTTGTATTTCATAGTAAGTTGTTTGTGTGTTTCTGATGCACAGATAGTTAGGAAACCATGCTGTCTCACCTTCTCCTGTAGGGAAGTCATGGGGAGTGTTCTCCAGAATTTCCATCAGTTGTTGAATGAATTAGAAAATGTAGTATAGACTTCCAGTCAAGATGGCAGCATAGTAAACATGGCTCACCTCCTTGCACAATCACATCAAAATTATAACTAAACTATAGAACAACTATCATTCAGAACAGTCAGAAATCAAACTGAATGGAAGTCCTGCAACTATGGAATTAAAGAAGAAAACAACAACAGAATTAAAGAAGAAACCACATTGAGATTGGTTGGAGGGGTGGAGATGCAGAATAGCTATTCCCATACCCACATGTGGTAGATAAAAATTGTGAGGGATATCTTAGGAACAAGGGGTTCCAGCCCCTCATTAGGGCCCAGAGCCCATGATTCCAATGCCAAGAAGATAAGTCCCCATACTTCTGGCTGTAAAAACCAGTGTGGATTAAAGCTGTCTGAGGCCTCCAGCTGCTGGAGTCTCAGGTGGCTCCTCTTAAAGAGCCCACACACAAACTTACTCAGACTTACTCCCTCTGAGCTTCAGCACAGGGGCAGCAGATTGAAAGACATCAGAAACATTTGGGGAGGAACAGAATTGTCCATCATCAGGGTGATAGCTGGGGGGCAGGCAGCTTTCTCCCAGACAGAAGTGCTAGTAGAGTCCACTGTTTCTTTTCTGAGCCCTTCCTGCTAAGTTTCTCCAGATCTGGCACAGCAGCAGTCAGCCTTGGCTCACAGCTTGGCCTCACCTGTGAACCTCCAAGCCCAGCACAAGGAGTAGCCATCTGCAGATCACTTTGTAGCTTATACTGTATGGCCCCAAACAGAACATGCTCAGTGGCTAAACTTGGATGTGCCAACAACAATCAAGGCTAAACTACAACAGGAGGGTGTATATTGCCTTCACATGGGCACACCTTGAGTGTCCAGCTTGGGTAATAGTGGAGGCTGTGCCACTGGTCTCTGTAGGATACCTACTACATTAGGCCACTCTACCAAGCCTAGGAGATGTAGTAGCTCTACCTAATACATAGAAACAAATACAGAAGCTGCCGGAATGAGGAGACAAAGAAACATGGGCCACATAAAAGAACACAACAAAACTCAAAAAGAAAGAACTAAACAAAATGGAAATGAATCTACTAGATGCAGAGTTCAAAACACTGGTTATAAAGATGCTCAAGGAAATTAGTGAGGACCTCAATATAAAAAATTATAGTCAGGGACGAAGTATACATTAATATAAATTTAAAAACCATGTAAAAGGAATTAACAGCAGAGTGAATGAAGCTGAGAATCAAATTAGTGATTTGGAATATAAGAAATCAAACAATCAGAACATAAGAACCAAAAAAATTTTTTTTTAAATGAGTATAATGTAAGGAGCCTCTGGAACAACTTCAAGTGTACCAACACTCACATCATGGGGGTGCTGTGAGGAAAAGAGAGAGAACAAGAAATTGGAAACCTATTTGATAAAATAATGACAAAAAACTTCCCTAACTTGGTGAAGGAAATAAACATACAAATGCAGGAAGCACAGAGAGTTCCAAACAAGATGAAGCCAAAGAGACCCACTCTAAGACACACTATAAAAATGCCAAAAGTTAAAGACAAAGAATCTTAGAAGCAGCAAGGGAGTGTCACAGGTTCGAGTCCCAGTCAGGGCACATGCCTAGGTTGTAGGCCACCGCCCCCAGGACCGTACATTGATGTTTCTCTCTCTCTCTCTTTCTCCCTCCCTTCCCTCTCTAAAAAATAAACAAATAAACTCTTTAAAAAAGCATCAAGGGACAAGCTGTTAGTTACCTAGATAGGAGCTCACATTAAACTGTCAGTTGATTTCTCAAAAGAAACTTTGCAGGCTAGAAGGGATTTGCAAGAAATAATCAAAGTGATGAAAAGGGTCCTACAACCAAGATTATTCTACACAGCAAGGCTATCATTTAGAATCCAAGGAATGATAAAGAGCTTCCCACATAAGAAAAAACTGAAGGAGTTCATCACCACCAAACCAGTATTATATGAAATGTTAAAAGGTCTTCTTTAAGAAGAAGATAAAAAATATGAATAATAAAATGGCAATAAATACATATCAATCAACAATTGATTCTAAAAAGTGAAATAAACAAGCAGAACAGAAACAGAATCATAGATACAGAGAACTTTTTGATGGTTATTTGACCATCAAATGCCATAGATACAGAGAACACCAGATGGAAGGGGTGTCTGAGAGATGGACAAAAAAAGTGAAGGGATTAAGAAATATAGATTGGTAGTTACAGAATTGTCATGGGGATATACAATACAGCATAGGGAATAGAGTAGCCAAAGAACATATATGTATGACCCATGGACATGGACAATGGTGTAACGATTACCTCAGGGAGTTGGGGTGGGGGACTAGGTAGAGGGGGCAAAGGAGGAAAAATTGGAATAACTGTAATACCATAAACAATAAAACATAAAAAGTGTGGTGTATGTATATGCACAATGGAATATTATTCAGCTATAAAAAGAAGGAAATCTTGACATTTGCAACAATATGGATGGATCTTGAGGACTATTATGCTACATGAAATAAATAAGTCAGGGAAAGACAAATACCATATAATCTTACTTATATGTGGAGTCTTTTAAAAAGTCATGGGGATTTAAAGTATAAAGTGGTACTATAGTTAATACTGTATTGTATATTTGAAAGTTGCTAAGAGAG
Organism: Phyllostomus hastatus; assembly: GCF_019186645.2. Lineage (NCBI taxonomy): Eukaryota > Metazoa > Chordata > Mammalia > Chiroptera > Phyllostomidae > Phyllostomus > Phyllostomus hastatus. The sequence continues at coordinate 15,954,849 of NW_025334011.1, read as the reverse complement.
AGTAGATCATAACATTCTCATCACAAGAAAAGATATTGTGACTGTGAGGAGAGGGGTGTTAACTGGACTCACTGTGGTGATTATTTTGCAATATGAAATTTTTTTCAGAGTCATAGGTGGAAAAACAATGGTCCAGCCTTCCACTAACCACATGCCTTGAGGAATTCTTTGCTCTGGTACCTCAGGGATAACCACTGCCTGCAACTGTCAGCTGTGGCTATATTGATATGTGGGCTTCTTCAACATACAAGCAGCTGTTCGTCAATATTTTATATTTAAATCTGAACTTCATTACTTTTAGCCATGGCATATTACTAAGTTTTCAATTCAAAAAACAAGTGCAGTGTGTTCTTCAGAAAAGGTTATATGCTTTCAGCAGAATTTCTAAATATACAAATTTACATTTTTGAGATTAGCCTCATAAAAGCATTGCTGTATTTAGACTGAAGTGTTGAAAATGGCTTTCCTGTGATATTTTTGGCAGCCACTATAAAAACAATTACTTGGGGTCACAGACGTGTAAGCCTTTTGCTTCTGATTTAGAATATCACTTAGACTTTCAAAGGCATGGACACCCACTGTCATGTGTTCATGTTCCTGATGGCATTTGCAGCCTTGTGCTAAATGTCACTTGTCTAGGTTAGGAGGGTGAGGGTGAGCACAAGGCTGATGCACACAGTGGCCCTGCCTTTCCCACGTGCTCACTTCCATGCCCCCGCCTTTGCTATGGGGAACAGCTAATAACTGGGCCTCACTCCCCACCCCCACCCTGGGCAGGGCCATCCTGTCTTCTTGCTCTCTTCTCCCTGACTTGCTCTTCCTTGATGCAGCTGAGGTAAATGCATAGTTTTTCTTATCTTGGCAGTAAACTCTAACTGACCTTAATAGTCAAATCTTTAAAAATTACATCTCTGGTTTCCTAGGTGATAATTTAATATCATTGCTTCTTGTTTCCAACCTACTGGGAAACTATTCCATTTCACTTTGGTCTTCTTTTTAGTGTGATTTCCATTATATAATCCCCATCAAAACTGACTGGATTTGCTTGCCACCTGTAAAACATATAATGTTTAATGACCTTAATATTACACATAGCAACAAAATGTCTATATGCAGGACCAGTCCTGTTTAAAATAGTTTAAATGAATAAAGTTTTGGAGTTAAGAATTGTTTTTTAGGCACTTCTTCTGTTGCTTTATTTATAAGTACCTTAAGCATCTAGTCTTTTTAAACTATGCAAATACATTATTACTTAGTAATAAAATAAAGAAGGGAATTATTATAGCACTTGTAATGCAGACTGTAACCATCTTTATGATTTGCTTTCAGCTTGCTATGGGTAAAAATAAAGGTCAAAAAACAGTAATTTTCTAGAAAATTATTTTATGTCTTTTTTTTTCTGGGAAAGGGTTTATATTCCTGTGTTATTCAAAGGACCTGAATCTTCAGAGTTCTTGGAAAGGGCTATGGACTGAATGCTTGAGTTTCCCCAGATTCATTTATTGAAACCTAGTGCCACTGTGATGGTATTTGGAAGGGGGGGTGGCATTTGGGAAGTGTTATGTCATGAGAGTGGAGTCTTCATGAATGAGGTTAGTGCTCTTATAAAAGAGACCCCAGAGAGCTCCCTACCTCTTCTTCCATGTGAGGACAGAGAGAGCAGATGGCTAACTATGAACCAGGAAGTTGGCCTTCACCAGACTGAATTGCCAGTGCCTTTGATCTTAGACTTCAGGCTTCCAGAACTGTGAGAAATAAGTGTTTATTGTGTAGGCCACCCAGTCTATGGTATTTTTGTTATAGCAGCATGCACAGATTGACAGTGGAATAAATATATTTTGTGTAATAACAAAGGCATGAAACCTGCATGAAGAAAGGCAAATGTAGTGAAATTTCAAATTAATTTGGATTAATTGACAAAATTAACAGACACAGGAGGGGTTGTGTTAGTCATTTTATGAACTCTGAACTGTGAGGATGGCAGAATGGACTCCAAAAATGTCCATGCTTGAATCCCTGGAAACTGAAAATATGTCACACTACCTGGCAAAGAGAACTTTGCAGAAGTAATTAAGATTACAGATCTTAAAACAGAGAGATTATCCTGGATTATAATGAGTCCAATCTAATCACAAGAACCTCTAAAGACAAAGAACTTCCTCCAACTGGAGTCAAAGAACTGTGGCATAAGGGGAAGTCAGAGGGTAGATGCAGCCTCTGTGGTGAGAATGCTCATGGCCAAAGGATCTGAGAGAGAGGTGCCCAACTGACAGTCAGCAAGGAAACAGGGACCCCAGCTCTACAGCCACATGGAAATGAAATCTTCTAAAACAGGAATAATGTTGGAAGTGGATTCTTCCACCACACACAAGCCAACAACTTAATTTTGACCTTAGGGGATTCATAGCTGAGAAACCAATAGAGTCACCAAAATTTCTGATGTACAGAACCATATGAAGCAAACTGTGCTGGTTACAGCTACTACTTTTGTGGTAATCAATGATGACAGCAATAGAAAACAATAAAAGTAGGTAGCCTGGCACCCAGCTTGAGAGTTTGGCTCTAACTGACCAATACTGTAAGGATCAAATCTTTTTACTACTTGTGAATAAGACTAAGCCTACTTAGACTGCAGGTTTGAAACTGGGCACCAGCTGTATGTAGGTATATTCAGAGTACCCTCCACACTAAGTGCTTCCCAAATTGTTGGGTAGCATGTTACACCTAATTTTCCTTCACCTTCTTTCTTTTGTCCTTATAGCTGGATTTTTTTTTGCCTATGTGGCAGGTAATAAAGAAAAATATTAATGAAAATAAACATATTTAGGTGAACTTTGTATAGATTATAAATAGGGCTATTGTGCATTTATTGTTAAATATTTAAGTAAAGAATTGCGGGTCAAAATTGGGAATAGGGAAGAAATAGAAGAGAAATAGAAATGAAAAGTTGTTCATATTGACACATATGGGCATCAGAGATGATTCACAAATGTCCATGATTCATGTTGACCAAACACATTCTCTCCCTGACCAACTATATAGCTTTATTTCCGGTTTTGTCACAACAGGCCTCTCAGGAGTTCCATCTCCTTCTGTATTATAGTTTAAAATGTAGAGAAATTTTGTGATTATTTGTATTGTATCCAAACAGTTTTGAATAGAAATTGAAGTTAGTAGACAAGAAGTTCAGGTTATAAAGGTACATTGATAAGTTATTAGGGAAAAATCCTCTCTAATTAATCCTACTTGTACATATAGACATCACAGCTCCTCCAGGGCACCTTTGGGTGCTCCAGTGTCCCATTTGTGGTAAATGCATTAGATTTGTGGTTCTCAATCTAGATATACTTTATAAACGTTTGAGGAGCTTTGTGACCCTATCAGTGCACAGACCCCATGTTCAAGTTTCTGAATTAATTGCTTGGGCCAGAGGTATTTATTAAAGCTCACTTAGTGACTATAAAGTGAAATCAGAATTGAAAACCAATGGCTTAGCCAGAAACTAAGGCATTAAACAGTACAGGGGTAACTTAGATGAGTTTTCCATGACTCCTAAATACAAGTGATAGAAAACCTCATTTTTAAAAAATCACATCTGAATTTTCTATTTTATTCATAAAATTCTCTGGAAGCTATTGGAGTAAGGCAGTGCATAAGTCATATATAAATAAAGTTAATGGGCAAAACCCAGTTTTACTAGAGAGATTTCTGTCTGTGTGTGCACATGTGTGTGTATAAGAGAGAGAGAGAGAGAGAGAGGGAATATAATATATTTTGAACTCCCCAGAGACCTGGTTATCTCTACATGACTTTCTGTTTCAACCTTCTGTCACTCCATATTTTCAGATAAAGTATTACTCATTCCTTTCTTACATTTTTCTTCTTGAAAATTCCTGTCTACTTCCAAAACAATCTCACTCTGACCTCTTCACTTGTACAAAGTGTTTCCTGGTTGACCTCAACCCATTATTTTATGAAGCTTGGGTGCTCTGTTTTTGCACTACATTAGTTTGTGCTCCCTTGAATATTGTGTGTGTGCACATTATATATGCACAATTAAATTATGGTTTTCTTGGGATGAGGCACACAGTCTCCCAGCTTATTCCTTTAACAAATTTTCATTGAGCTCCTACAATGTATCAACAACTGTTCTAATTTGTACAGATGTTATAAGGGAAAAAAAAGAAAGTCCCTCTTCTCATGGAGCTTGTATTTGGTGTTGGAAGGTAATCACTGAACAAGTAAATAGATAGGGATGGTAATAAATGCTATGAAGAAAAATAAAACAAAAAGAGCAATAGAAAATGATGGGGTAGAAGAAATGCTGTTTAGAGTAAGTTGATCAGAGAAGGTGTCCAACAAGGGAACATGACAGAACTGTCTCCTGCCCTTGGCTGTTGTTACATTCCTTGAAAAATGGTCAGTGTTTACATATGCTCTGCTCTTAAGCCATTGAACTGAGACTCTAAGGAGGATAAAGTTGCCTCCCAACTGCAGATCCAATGTCTATTTTCACTACAGGGTGGGGCAAAAATAGGTTTATAGTTGTGAGTACCACAAAACAGAGAGTTTATTCTTGTATTATTATTTATTAATTATTGTATTATTTTTCCATATGAACAACTGTAAACCTACTTTTGCCCCACTTTGTATTTATCCTTCCAGATTCTTGGCAACACTTAACAATGCCTTTGACCATGGCTTTCATTTTGAAATTCTCTTTATCTGTTCATAATAAATTCCAGCAAATGTTTGCTCTGTGGCCCTGAGCAAATTGGTTAATATCTCCATTTATCAGATTCTGCATCTGTAAAATGGAGAAAGTCATCACAGCTGCATAGGTTGTTGTGAGAGTCATCAGTGATAAATACTCAATAAATATTAGCTATTGTTATAGCCCAAACCCAATTCCTTACATTACATACCCTTCTCCCACACCTGCTTGCTCCTATGGTAGTAACATCACTATTTAATACAGAAACTTTATAGTCATCCTTGGTATTGAAATAATATTTTAGATTTTACCTTCAAGATCCTCCTTTTTTATAGAAATGAGATCCACTCATTTCTACAGCCACCACATCTTCCCTCTGGGTGTGCCAGGCATACACACACACACAACTTTGTCACTCTGCTTTGAGCTACTCTATCAACCTCCAAACTACTCTTTATAAACTTTCCTTGGATCTTTCAATAGTCTCTAGTAATCTTACTGCCTCTCTCTCATAACCACACACACACCCGTTTTCTTTTAATTAACTGTTTGCTCTGCCAGCATATAACATTTTCACATATGGTCTCTTTGAATATTCTCACAAACCTTGTGAAGTAGGTATTATTACCCCATTTTCTGGTTAAGACACTGGAACTCAGAGGAATTAAATCTTGCATAAAAGACCACACTCCAGTAAGTGGTAGAGCTGAGATGTAAACACATATCTGCCTGATGTGAAAGCCCAAACTCCTAAACACTATGCTTCTACAGTCCCCTGGAATGAGTTTATATTGACAGTTTCACCTCAAATCATTTTTATTTGTGTGCTTCAAACCTTTGATGACCCTACATTGAGTACAGGGTGAGGATATGCCTTTCAGCCTGGTGTGAAAGGTCTTTCATTATCTGGTTCCAATTGACTTTTAAAATTTAGTTGATTTATGTCTTTATTTTCATGCACATTTAATTTTTATATACTTTCAGTTTTATTGTGATACAAAAAAAATTTGTATCATTCTATTTCTGTTTCACTCTAGCCCCACCCCCCTTTTCTTCTCTTTCCCAACACACACACACACACACACACACACACACACACACTCACACACTCAGGTATTTTAGCTTGGTGCAAATTCTTCCTTAATTTTCTCCATGTTCATACTAACTCTACAAATATAAATACACATGCATAGGATTTATGTTTGTCTGTAGCTATGGAAACACCATATACATATATTAATTAGGGTTATCCAGAGAAAAAGAATCAGTAAGATGTATAGACTCACATAAAGAAAGGGTTAGTTTAAGGAATTGGCTCACATGATTGTAGGCACTGGCAAGTCTGAAATTTTCGGGCAGGGCAGCAGGCTGGAGACAGAATTCCTTTTTCCTTTGAGGACTTCAGTCTTCTCTGTTTAAGGCCTAAAATTAATTGAAGGAGCCCCACCCACAGTATGGAGGGCCATCTGCTTTACTCAATGTGTATTTAAATGTTAATGACATCTAAAAAATACCTTCACAGCAACACCTAGGCTGTGTTTGCCAAATATCTGAGCATCATAGCCTAGACAAACTGACACACAAAATTTAACCATCACAATACTTTTCTGTAAAACTAGCTTTTTCTCACAAACAAGGCATCACGGATACTATTCCATGTCAATATCTACAGATCTAGCTCATTTTTTAAATAGCTGCATAACATTTCCTATTTTGCATATTTTACATATTTTTAACAATGTGACAAACCATAATTATTTAGCCATTTGTCAACTAATGGATATCCGGTTATTTTCAGAGATTTCTTGGGGAGGGGTTCACTACAAATAGTGTTCCACATTGCAATTTTTTTACTAGATATTATTGGATTACTTTTTAAACTGTAGTATCCACATTTCCACCAGCAGCAAGTGAGAGAAATTTTTCCTTTGTCCTGGCTAGCACTGGGATTTAGTGTCCTTTGTCCTTTGTAATTCATGTCAATCTTTTGGATAAAATATGGAATCTTATTGTACCTTTAACTTGTATTTTCTGGATTATCAGTGAAGTTGAGCATCTTTTCATTAATTTATTAACCATTTTGACTCTCTTTTATGAATTTTATTCTCAGAATTTAATCATGCTCATTCCTTGCTCATTTTTGTATTGTAGGTTTTTTCCTGAATAATTTATATATTATAAACCTAATGTTAAATATGTCATGTGATTTGCAAATAATTTTTACAGTCTGTCATTTGTCTTTTGATATTGTAAAGTCATTTATTATGCCCAATCTTCTTAAATTTATTTTTATATTCAAAATTACTTTTTGTTTTATAGCTTTGGATATTTCTATGTTACAGAAGAACTCTAAATTTCATTTTTGTTTTTAATTTTAAACATATTTTTAATTAATCTAGAATTTATTTTTGTATTCAGTGTTTGATGAGGTCCAAATTTGTTTTCCTCAAAATGGTTACTCAATGATGCCAGCAAAATTTATCGAACTTATTAAATTTGAATTTAGAGGAAAAGGGACTAAATAAGCATCCTTCCCTAAGTTAAAATATCATTATTGTCACGTATCAGTTTCCCATGGATACTTGGATTTTTTCTGAATTCTTGATCAATCTGTTGTTTCTTTGTTGGTTTGATCAAAAAAACTTTAAAATAAATTTTACAGTTTGTAAGGCAAATCCACTGCCTCCTCAATCTCAAACATAATGTGCTCTATTCCTCACTCTCATTTCATAATAAATACTCTTAGAGACTTATTCTTCCATGAAAACATCAAATTACTTTACCTACTTTCAAAAATTATGTAAAATAACCCACCATACCAAACCAAACTTGCAGCCCTCTGGGACTCTACTTATAATTGCATTATATTATATCTTATTTCAGGGAGAAACACCACTGTCTTCCTGAATTAAATCTTTCCATCTCAATAAAAATTACATATTTGCTGAACCAATATTATAATAGTTACTTCATGTTGAGCAAGTTTGAAGAAAAACTCCCCTATTGGGTCTGAATGATTTTATTCCATTGATTAAAAAGCACTAAAATAAAAGTAGGTGAAAGTTTAGCAAAATAAAAATTTATATTTTAGCAAAGTCCTCTCTTTGCTAAAGACCTAGAATGTCTTGTTGTTATGCCCACCCTTTATTACTCCAAAGGGCAAGAAATCCCCTACCTAATGGGCACATAGGCTAATTTCTTCAGGGGCTGCCACTGCACTCTGCCTGGCCGACCCCACAAGCATCCTACAGAGGCTTAAAAGGGAGGGAGCTACAGAGGTTCTCTGATGCCTATCCTCCTCATCTATCTGTTCACCTGAGTCTCCTGGCCTGACCACACCATCTTCAGGCCTGTGTGTTGTGTAGACCATAGGCCCTCCTGAGGCAGCAGAGGCAACCTGTGCAAGCTTGGTGCTACAGAGCTCTTGTGCTTGGTGCAATCACAGTATACCCTTCCACAAGTTTCCTTATTTCCCTTTGGTTTGGGCCTATTTGTTTCTGTGTTTTTTACCCTTTTTTAACCACCTCCCCAAATACCTCCAGACTACATGGTTTTCTTTGTCACTGAGAAAGAAGCCCAGATGGATAGCTGCTCAGTTAAGCCAGTCTTGGCATGAAGGATTCAAAGACAGACCAGTAAATTGGCTTGAGCAAAGCCTGTGCAAAGATTGCCCTGACCCAAGGGCATAGTGACACTCAGTCCACTGCTCAAATATGCCTGGGCTCTGGGAAGAACAGGCAAGTGTATTTGCCTAAATTTCTGTCCTTATCTTTATATCTCTTTGTATGGGGATTTAATAAAAAAAATCGTCCATCTGTCACCAAACCATGACTCTCTTGGCAGTCTGCCTGTGTCAAGCTGCAGTGGTTAGTTCCTTGTTTCTACTGAAGGTTGACATTTTCCAGCATCTGCAGCCTAGACATTGAGCAAATAAATGGCTGTCGATTCACTCAGAAGGAAGATCCTTCATCTCTCTTGTGACCTACAGCTAGGACACAGGGCAGGGCCTGAGCTGTCTATCCTTATTAATGAAGTCACCCAGCTCTCAGGCCTGCTAAACAGCGAGAATGTTTGCAAAAAAGCACTCTGTTGAATGTGGTAGCTAATAAAAAGTTAGCCCTTGATATCGCTAGTTGGGGCTATACTTTCCGGGCATATTTTTGAGTAATATTTGAAAAACTATCTTCCCTTTAGAAAAGCTTGAATGCCTTTTATAAAAATAGACCTGTCCTAATGTCAATTTCTGCCTGAATAAAATTGAATGAATATTAAACATTGCTGCAGGCCATCTTGTCATTGGAATTAAAATTCTCTGTTATAATAAATAATTCCATAAAAACACAGATTATGTCTAAGCAATGCTGAGCTCAAATATTTTGTAAATGTATTTTAGTTCAGGGTACATATATTTGCAGCTTAATGTGTGAACATGAAATGCAGTTTTTAGCATATGTAGCGCATATTTTGAAATAGCAGTATAGCCGCCCACCTAGTAAAAGGTGGCCCAGTGGCTAAATGGGGAATAGACGATTCTTCCTTGTGGGAGGGTGGTAGATATCTTGGAGGCAAAGTGAGTCACATTCAGCACTACAAAGCTGTTATTCACTTGAATAACATGTCAGGCTTCTGCTGAGGGAAATGTGATGTGTTGTATAGAGCAGTGGACTCAAATCAGCAGACTTGGTTTCAAGTAGGTGGTAACTTTGCTACTTGCTAGCTCTGTGACCTCAAGCTATTTATTTTAAGTTTTCTGAGTACCAATTTTACAACTACTAAAGGGAAGTATCAGGCTAGGCAGGAGTTCTAAACCATGTTATTTTACACATTGGTGTGTCTCAATTGCTTCTGAGGTAAATAATTTATTGCTACTAGAAATAAAGTCCTGACATTTGCAAACAATTTGTGGTTGTGGCATAAGTAAGTTTAGCCCTGCAATGTCATTCTCACCAATTCTCCTTGTGGAGTGGCTTCTTGGGAGGGAGAGAAGAGTGTGAGTTGTAGCTGCCACAGTAGTGAGACAAGCACCACTGCCACCAAGAACTTACAAATGAGCCATTTTATTTTTCACATGCCTAAAAATGTTTTCATGGAAACTACGTCCAAAATGTTTGGATATTTGCCTTCCTTCCTTCCTTACAAATATTTCTTGTCAGTATTTTGTATCTTGGCACAGCATGAAGAAAGTGATATCTCTTAAATGTGGTTGCCCTTGTGAACTGCTGGGCTGGAGTTTCTCTTTAATTCCTTCCAGTTAACTATCCTCCGTGCAGTAACAAATGAGGACTTTGACTTGTCCAGAGTGGGGTGGCTGAGGAACAGATGCTAACTATATCCAGAGATGAAACTTTATCTGAAGGTGGAAGCAGCTCTAGAATGTTTTTGCTGCTCTCCTGATACTGTTTTTGCTACAGGCTGCTGAATCATAGAGACTGACTTCCTGATGTTTGAGTACTTTGACTTTCAAATTTCATATGTTTATATTCTAGATATTCTTTGCCCTAAGTCTTCTTAATGTGGCACCAGCCATAATGAGTCTTATCCCTAATCCACCCCTGGCCCACCTGCTCCCCCCAAACACACATACTTTAAGAAATACCAGTAAATGCATACAGCAACACCAGGAGTGGCACTAACATCCAGGGGAGTGAGGACTCAACCTACCTCTGGCCAGGACTTACTTACTGCTTACCCTGTGCCAGGCAGGGGATTAAGTTTTATGTACATTATTTCATTAATTTGTATAATTGTATGAGGTAGGTGATATTAATATCCATATTTATAGGTGAGAATGCTCAGGCGTAGAGAAATTAAGTAATTGACCCAAGAGGTAGCAACTTGCTAAGATTTGCACCCAGGCAGTCTAGTTCCAAAATCGATGGTCATGACCACTCTCCTATACTGTGTCATCAGTACTCTAAATTAACTGACCTTCTGCAGCCACTTTCTGATTGTCTGTTAAGCCTGAGAGCTTACTAAGTCTCCCTAACCACCAGGGGACTAGCTCTAGAGTTGGTCTGGCTTATCGGAGGCAGTTCCATGACCTACAGCCTCCTTCCCAATCTCTCAGGTGACCCTGTACAAAATAGAAGTTCTGTCCTCTTTGATGCTCATTCAAGCTCTTTGATGGAATTTGGATTTTGCTCTTAATTTTACCACTGAAGAGCCTTCAGCACATTTCAAATGCCCTGTTTTGAATACAGACTCTATCATGTATCCTCAGTCATGGCTATTATTAACCCAAACATCTCCTACTTCTATCCTTATATACCCAAATTGATCAATTACAAGTTCACCATGCCTTCCTAAGTATGGGGCATTTGGATGACATATCAGTCACCACTCCTTCAACAGAGAGGTCTTTTTAAGCTTCTGTCCCTAACTTCAGAATGTTGGGAGGATTCAATGACTACTATGAAAATTCAGTGGCAACCAATAACCATTGGTTATTTGGGTGTTGCCAGCAGTAGCAACACCCACTTGTCATTTGAAATTTCCCATTCAAAATAACATGCATTGAGGATCTCCAATATGTCAGGCACTGTGCTAGGCCCTAGGGATCAATGACAATTTGTCTTAAATTTGTCCACAAACACTTGCAGACTCTTTTGTGCGAGAAAAAAATGCCTTCTTCTCCACTGTTATTCAGCTTTCCTGAGAAGGTCAAATGACCTCTTTGTTTCAGGATCTTTATATGATTCTGTGTTCCCAGTTGGGAAATTTAATTCAGGAGGGATACTGCCAGTATTTGTGGTCAGAAATTGTAGGAGCAGCAGGGTGAGACCATGTGGCCTGGAAAGTATAAGAGGAGCAGAGGAAAGTGATCCTTGGTACCTTCCAAAGGCAAGGGCTTGAAAAGGAGGAGAGCATGACACTAGGTCAAGTACATTTTCAAGCATTTAGGAAATGTAGAAAGAGAAAGAAGTTTAAATACAACTGGTAAGTCTCACTCTCAGCTTGTAGGAGAAAAAGTTTGCTCTCGGGGAATTAGAGGGCAAAAGCTGCAGGGACTGACTGCGCTGCCTGCTTCGTGCCTCCATAGGGCACATCCCCCCCACCCCCTGCAGCCAAAGACAGCATTGCACTAGCCTAGCCAAGACTGCAGAATTTCATTTACTGCTAAAATATCTCCAGTGACTAGTGTTCACATTAAGGGAAACAATTAGTAAGTTAATTATTTGGTTTTTTCCTTCCTTTTCTAATTTCAAAACTGCTTTGTCTTGATCGGTGGCCTAAGCACTTTAATGTGCTCACCAAGCTTGCTTCCAGGGTTCTCCACCACAAGGTTAGCAAAACTATAGCCTTTCATATGGTAATTGTCTTTCTCTGATTGACACTGCTCTTAGCACAGATCATGCTATCAAAAAAGGTAAGATTCCTTCTTTTTTACATAAAATCAACTAACCAAAAATAGGAACAGATTTAGAGAACAGATTGATAGCTGTCTGAGGGGAGAGGAGATGCTCAGTTGAGTGAAAAAAGTGAGGGGATTAAGCAAAACACAAACAAATAAACAAACAAACAAAACTTCTTAAGACACAGGCAACAGTATGGTGATTACCAGAAGGAAAGGGGAATGTGGGGAGAAAAAAAATATATATATAGCATTTCAGAAAACACAGCTAAGTAAAGAGTTTGATTTCTAATGACAATACTCAGTGAAGCTCTTTACACATATATTAACATACAATTAATTTTTAGCCTAGAGACAGGCATACAGAGATATTTCCAGTTGCCCCTCCCAGAGTTTATCATTAACATTCAGGTCATATTTTCAACCTTTCAGAATGAAACCAACCCAGATTAAGCAAGTAAATAGCCTAAAATGAAGTACCAGTAAGTGACGAAAGTTTGTTACAAAGCCTATGCATTTTACTCAACTAGAAATGTAAGCCTCTCACTGGAAGCTTAAGTGAAATTTCTAACACTTCTATGCGATGTGGTCACATGTAAGGCAGAGGGCCCTGTGGCAATCTTCTCCATAGCAGGCCATAGACCAAAGGACTTAATAAACCCCAGCTGCATTACTGCATCTTGTTTGAGTCTTCATGGTAATTTCATATAGGTGTTTATAGCTGCAGGCAAAAATTTGTGTTTTTTTTGTATGATCTGATGTGTGAAATTCTATTTATTACTTTTAACATTTCTAGGACACTTCCCCTAGGCCCTCAGTCAATGGTTCCCATCATGGGCATCATTCTTTCCATAGCTAAAATTAATGAATATTCCTGAGTGAGACAAATCTGTAATTGACATGTTTATATTAACAATGTGCAAGCCTTGCTATCTTGAGAAGTTAATATACTTTTGCTTAAAGTAATTACAGTCTCCCTAGGAGTATTTGGATAGGTTACAGTGAGCCATATATCTTTTGCCTTGTCAGATATACACAATTGTCTTTAAAAATTAGGAAGCTAATGCTATTTGACAGCTTTTAATAAATGTTCACTATCAAAGACTTTATCATTAGATATAGATTGACAGTTGATTATAAAATAGGCTTTTTAAAAACCTCTCTTCTTATGTGGCTAGCATCTGTTTTGTGACATAGCAAATAAACACTGGTATAAGAAGATTCATATTGTGATGTCTATGTTCCTGCTGGAGGGGTTCAGACACACAGCGAAATCTTGATTTGCAGCCACATAAAGGCATTGGTTTGCCACTGTTTCTTGTCAGACTCCTACAGAGGCACCGTGGGAGCCAGATTGTCCAGGGCACGTGGTTCAGCTGCTTCTAGAGCAAGTGCAGACAAGTTAATGGTAACACAGATATGTATTGTCACAGTAAAGAGGCACAAGTGCCCTCTGCTTTTTTCCTGGCAGGAAGACGCTCAAACAAGACTGACTTGGGAGACAGCTTGGCTCTGAGCAGTGTGAGACATTAAGTCAGATCGCAGCAAGAATTCCAGATGTCATTTATATTGAAATAACATACTCTTCACATACAGCACTTTTGGGAGGAGACATACTTATATGCCAAAATGTTTTATCTATATCATCAGACCAGTGGATAGCTTCACAAAATGGTGTTTAATTGCTGGTTGGGTCAGCTCTTCCGTCTTGCTTAAAGTGATCACATTATTTTTCTCTTGATGTTATATAATTTCATTTCCAGAAGATAAAAAGATCTAAGCATTCATTCCACAAATATTTATGTTCATGTTCTAGGTTGTGTTTCAGATGCTGAGCCCTCTTGAGCTGCATTCTAAGGAAGAGGGAGAATTAATAATCAATTGAGTAAAAGATGTGGTGTGTCAGATTGTGGTGAATGAAATGGAGTGAAATAAAGCAGGGAACAGGGGTAGGGCATGCAGTGTGAGGAAAGAGTGCTATTTTAAATAGTGTGGTCAGGGAAGTTCTTCCTAAGTAGATGATATCTGGGCAATTAATCAAAGAAAGTAGGGAGCAAGCTACGTGCATGTCTAGGGAAAAGTGGTAGAGTTTTGGAGCAGGATGGTAGTGACAAAGATGGTGAGAAGTGACAAGGTCTCCAATTATTGCGGAAGTAGAAATGATAGGATTTTGACTTCTGGCCAAGATGGAGGCATAAGTAGACATGCTATGCCTTCTCACACAACCAAAATAAGAACAACAAAAATTTAGAAACAAAACAACAACCAGTACTGAATTGTATGAAAGTCTGACAACCAGGGAGTTAAAGTAGACACGTTCATCCAGACTGGTAGGAGGGGTGGAGCTGACAGCCGAGTGGAGAGGGGTTGTGGCAAAAAACAAAAACAAAAACAAACCCCGAGGCTGGTGGACCCTGGGTGTGTAGAGCAGGAGCTGGTGGACCCAGGCATGCAGGCGGCAGTGGGCAGACCCAGCAAGGCAGTGGATTGTGGAGGGGCACGGCATGCAGGGCGGCTGGCTGACCAGGCAGTCCCACATTTGTGTACAGATAAACCAGGTGATACTGGGGAGTGAGACAGACCACTCAACCCAGGGTCCCAGCGCCAGGAAATAAAGCCTCAAAACACTGATTGAAAACACCTGCAGAGGTTGAGGCAGCAGTGTGAGAAACTCCCAGCCTCACAGGAGAGTTCATTGGAGAGATGCACAGGGTCTGAGAATGTACACAAACCCACCCACATGGGAATCAACACCAGAAGGACCCAGTTTGCTTGAGGGAAGTGACAGAAGGGACTGAAATCTGGCAGAGAGCAGAGCAAACGCCATTGTTCCCTCTCAGACCCCTGCCCCACATACAGCACCACAACACAGCAATGTGGGTTGCCCCGCGCCGGTGAATGCCTAAAGATCTGCCCCTTACTACATAACAGGCACACTGAGGAAAAAAACAATGGCCCAAATGAAAGAGAAGGTCAAAGCTCCAGAAATAATACAACTAAGCGACGAAGAGATAGCCAACCTATCAGATGCACAGTTCAAAACACTGGTGATCAGGATGCTCACAGAATTGGTTGAATTTGGTCACAAATTAGATGAAAACATGAAGGCTATGCTAAGTGAAATAAAGGAAAATATACAGGGAACCAATAATGATGGGATGGAAACGGACTCAAATCAATGGAATGGATCAGAAGGAAGAAAGAAACAACCAAACAGAAAAGAAGGAAGAAACAAGTATTCAAAAAAATGAGGAGAGGCTTAGGAACCTCCAGACCATTTTTAAATGTTCCCATATCCGAATATTAGGGGTACCAGAGGAGAAGAGGAAGAACAGCAAGTGGAAAAGTTATTTGAACAAATAATGAAGGAGAACTTTTCCAATCTGGCAAAGGAAATAGACTTCTAGGAAGTCCAGGAAGCTCAGAGAGTCCCAAAGAAGTTGGACCCAAGGAGGAACACACCAAGACAGATGATAATTACATTACCCAAGGTTAAAATGAAGGAGAGAATCCTAGAAGCAGCAAGAGATAAGGAGACAGTTACCTACAGACTGTCAGCTGATTTCTCAAGAGAGACCTTACAGGCAAGAAGGGGCTGGAAAGAAGTATTCCAAGTCATGAAAGGCAAGGACCTACATTCCAGATTGCTCTATCCAGCAAAGCTTTCATTTAGAATGGAAGGGCAGGTAAAGTGCTTCTCAGATAAGGTCAAGTTAAAGGAGTTCATCATCACCAAGGCCCTATTATATGAAATACTAAAGGGACTTATCTAAGAAAAAGAAGATAAAAAACATGTACAGTAAAATGACAGCAAACTCACAATTATTAACAACCACACCTAAAACAAAAAGAAAAACAAACTAAGCAAATGACTAGAACAGGAACAGAACCACAGAAATGGAGATCACATGGAGGGTTATCAACAGTAGAATTGGAAGGGGAGAGAGGGGAAAAGGTACAGAGAATAAGTAGTATAGATGGTAGGTAGAAAATAGACAGGGGGAGGGTAAGAATAGTATGGGAAAGGTAGAAGCCAAAGAACTTATAAGTATGACACATGGACAGGAACAAAGCGGGGGAAATGAGCGGGGGAGGGGATGTGCAGGATGGAGGGAAGTGAACGGGGGAAATGGGACAACTGTAATAGCATAATCAATAAAATATACTTAAGAAAAAAGAAATGACAGGATTGTGGCTTGAGCATCTAAAATATGGAATTGTCTTTTACTGTCATGGAGAGAACAACAGAAGCAAGTTTGGACAGGGTAGGCTTAGGTGTTCTGTTTTAGATCTGTGAAGTCTAAAATGATATTAGACATCCAAGCACAGAAGTCAAGTGGGCAGTTGGATATTCCAGTGTGGAGTTCAGGGGCAAGATCTGTGATGAAAATATGGATTTGACAGCATCAGCTCTTAGATGGCATTCAAGGCTATGAGGCTGGATGAAACCATAAATGACAGTGATTTTCAACCAGTGTCCACCCCAACCCTTAGAAATTCTCTTATTGGTCTGTGGTAGGTCCCTGGCATAGGCATTTTCTAAAGCCTCCCCAGATGTTTGTTAAATGTGTTAGGTACATTTGACTTAGGGAGTAAGTGTGGTTAGAGACAAGAAGGCTATTTAGGGTTGAGGGCATGCTAACATTTAGAGGCCAAGGAGATGAAGAAGAAACAGCAAAGACAAGGGCTGCTGTGAGGCAGGAGGAAAATAAAGGGAGTGAGGGATTCTGGAAGCCAAATGAACACTGCATTAAGGAGGAGAGAGTGATCAAATGTATCATTCTGTGAACAAGTCAAATTAATGAAGACTGAGAACTGACCATTGGCTTTAGCAACATGAGTTCATTGATGGCTTTCACAAGAGCTATGTAAATGGCTTAGTGAGGCAACAGCTTGACTGGAATAGATTCAAGAGAGATTAGAGGGGAGAGATTGGAGTGAGTCCTTTAAACACAACTCTTTCAACAAATTTCTTTATAAAAGGGAGCAGAGAGGTGGGGAGGTAGTGTTACAGAACAAACAAGGGGGGCCTGGGACAATATACTATTATTTTTAAAAAAGCTCCCAGGTCCATCATGTCTGCGCCAGAGGAAAGACATCTCTCAATGCCAGAGATTCGTGAAAAGGAAAGGAAATGTTTATTTAATGCTATACAAACTTAAAGTAGTGACCTAATGTCTTTATCAAAAATCCCAAAGTCCCTTAAAACACCCACAAACAGACACAGTCCTTCCTTCCTTCCCCCTTTGCCCAGTCCAGAGTACCATATCTCAGGAAAGGAAATAGAAGTCCATGGCTCAGGCAGTCCTCTGGTTATTCCCAGTTAGTACTTGATCTTGACTGGGAGACCTCCCTGGGTTCCCAGTACCCTCAGCTGAATCACCGGGATCTCTGCTAAAACCAGGTGGTGGTTCCCCCTTCTAAAGCTGCGGGGGTCCCCACTCTGGCAAAGGCACGTGGTCCTCTCTCCCCGGGCCACGGGAGTCCCCACTCTGCCAGAGCCTCGTGGTTCTCCCTCTCAGGGCTGCGGGAGTCTCCACTCTGTCAAGGCCGCGTGGTTTTCTCCCTCAGGTCTGCAGGAGTCTTCACTCTGCTAAAGCTGTGTGGTTCTCTCTCCAATGGCTGCTGCATCTTGGTTTAAATCCCCCGCGCCAATCTTCCTCTGCAGTCCCATTTCCGACTCCTCCCACATGCCGGCCTCACATGCCAGAACTCATACCCTTCCACCTTTACTGGACTGCCATCAAGAGTCTGGGCAAGTGTGGCCCCAAGTCCTGGAGCCAATGGTCTCCAAGCTCCCACACAGGCTGTGTAACTCAGGGGACCTGCCCCCCAGTCCCACCTTGGTGGGGTAGTTACTTCCATTCCCCTGGCTCAGAGCCTGGCCACAGCTATTTCACATATCTAAGCGACCAGCCAAAGGCTATAGATATGTTAAATGACCACACCCGAGGTTAGCTACAAGGCTATTGCTATGCAAAACAGCTCTCAAAGGCCCTGCTCCATTTGTCCCTTTCCCCAACCCACACCCTGGTGGGGGGTGGGGTGAAGACATCCCAAAATCTCCAAGACACCTTGAGTTCTGGACCCCATTTTAAATGCCCATTGGGGATCCCCCCTCTTGGCTGCACCCTGTAACAGTAGCTGGAGGGAAAGCTGAGAGTAAGAGGGTTTTATTGTTTTAAGATGGGAAAAATATAGCATACTTGCATGCTCTTAAAAATGATCCAGTGGAGAGGGGGAAATGATGAGGTAGGAGAAAGGAGGGATTGGTGGAACAATCCCCTTGGGTAGGGAAGAGGGGGTGTATATACAATGAAGTTAACTCTCGATGGGGCATGGTCACTTGCTCTGTGGTAACAAGAGGGAAGATTTGAGGCCATGGGCCATTTGCAGCTAGATGAATGCTTCTCAAAGCAGGTGCTGAAGGATGTTCTCTTCTGATTGCTTTTGTTTTTTTAGGGCAATAGGAAGCTAAGTCTTCAGATGGGGAGAGGATGGGATGGAGGGGTAAAGGCTTGAGGAAAGAGCAAAGTATGAAATACACATTAGGAAAATGAGTAAGTGAATGGACAAGGGAAATGTAGGTGTGATAAGCAGTCCAAGGACAACAGTTTTGGTTTGAGACCAGCAGCCTGTTTGTGTTTATGTTTCCCAGCTACATTCAGATGCTGGCCTGGTGCATTGGACCTGGGTTTGACCAGGTGGAGTCTTGGCAATGGTGTGATTTCAACAACAAACCCTACAACATATGCTAGTTGGGAGAAAGTGAGGACATGAGAAAGGTGAAGCATAGTGAAAAAGTGGTAGTATTTATGGATTGGAGGTCTGTATAAGGTCAAAAATTGCTGAAGCCATAGTTCTTGTAGTTCATTATGATATGAAACTGTCTATTTTGATGAAAGATAAGCATATTTATCACTGAAGCTGATTTGACTTTGAATCTTCTTAATTAAGTTTTCAACCATTAAAATTAGTTAAGTTATGCAAAAAGGACCACAGCTTTGAACATTAGTATGCATTCTTTCACTTACAATTATGAAATGAATATATTAGTGTATAATCTAAAAACAATTAGTGATGGCTAGAATACATCTTAGTAGTCTGTCTCTTGTAAAGTTATAAATTGCCAAAGACAGAATTAAACTATCCTGAGCACTTTTAAAATATTTATGCTTCTTTGTAACCCCAGTGGTTTAGGAAAATGATGACAAACAACATAATGTATCTCTTTGCTTATTTTGTAAATCACTTTAATTTTGCTAAATTGCTGAAAAGGGATTTACTGTGGTTAGAAACACTTTTCAAAAATCTAACTGATAAAATTGTGTTATATAAGACTGATGCCCAAGCTATATAATGTTTGAACCTGATAATATTTTGTCCATTACACTTCACAGTTTTTATGGGTGAATGGAGATTTAGCCACCTCAAACATAACCTACTGATTTTCCCTTCCATTACTGGAGAAGGCAGCTTGATGACTTGCTCTGTGCCCCACTTCCCTGACTGAATGAGGAGGACTGATTTCCTCTAGCACTAGGACCCAGTGCGATGGTCTTATGTATAGCTGCCCTCCTTGGACACAACCTGGTGGCCATGTCAATTTCCACCAATTCTATTGATTGTCCTGGCTTACATTCTGGGCCTGAGCTCCAGCCTGCATGCCCACCTTCCAAGATGTGATCTAATCATGTCACAAGTGTGTGAGACCACATGCACTTCTGTTGTTTGCCTCTTTCTTTAGGATAAAATATGGTTCCAATTCTGCAAATGGAGCACCTTTTTCTGGTCTCAAATGTGTTATAACTTTCACCACCATCAAGGGTAGACTAAAATTTTGAATAAATTTAAAAACAATCAAAACATGTACAAAAATCTCCATAATGTTGAGGTTTATTGATTGCTGGTTAGGATGAGATGACTCAATGTTTGCTTCTATTTCTCAGTTTGGGAATTTTGTGACCACAGTCTTCTCCTACACTGAGTCTCTTGGTCCATACCAGTAGCACATGTTTAAGATCAAGGTGAAAGTATTCACTATCTTTCTCAAGGGTTTCAAGTCTAGGTCCATTCTCTTGCCTTCAAAAGAGATTAAGCTGGAGCCTAAGTGAGACTACTAAGGTGACTCTGGATTCAACTATACATCCAGTGCTTAGTTAACTCTATTTGAACTTCTACCATGAACTACTATGCTTACTTGTAGGTTTTTGACAAAAGTAGTATATCATCTGCATATAGTATATAATGCTAGATAGGTTGGATGTCTGAAGTTTTTCTATTTGAATAATGGTGAAGGAAAACTATAGCTAGTCCTTAATTTTCATGTATAATGTGTTCCTGAGGATGTGAAAAATCAAATGTGGGAAAACTGAAAAATAGATAATGTTACAAAGAACTTCTATTTCTATAGAGATCTTAATAATTAAATTCCTAATTACATTTTACCTGTAATTTTCAATGACACAGCTTTAATATTCAAGATATATTCTTTAATTTTGTTCTTCATAATTAAACAGACATCTTCTGAGTTCTAATAAGTGTTTAGCTGAGGCTAGAGATTTGCTCTTTCTGTTAATCTATGTCCCTACCAATAATATAAGAACCTTCTTTTTTCTGTTTTTTCTTTATTCCTATGAGATAATCTGGACAACATGTATTATCATACTCACATTCTCACGTGAACCTCACTATACAGATGAAAATGGCAACACCCTGAATATGAGACACTGTACAGCAGACATTTCTGCTACACAATGATTTGGGAGGTTTATTCATTCACTCAGTATCAAAGTATGGTGGTTTAGGGGATCACAGTTACATAATCAATGGTTTCATGTAAACCAGATATATCCCTGCCCAGGATGGACAACTTACACATTTCCTAAAGCAGACTGTGTGAATAAGGGAGAAAAAAGCATTGAAGGGGAGCTGGGACACTGCAGCTGATGGGGGTTAGAAGAACAGGGTATGAGGTGTTCAGATTCATCTAGAGTGGTGGTTGAGAAATATGACCCTGTATTCCCTCACATTTGAATAACATTTTGTTGTTTTCCTTGGTATAGTATCTGGGAACAATTTGTAACCATCATTTTGATTCACATTTACCTATTGATTGATTGACTCATGATTGGGAAATAAATTGTCACAACCATTTAAAAGAAACAAAGCCTGAACTTAATTCTATATTCACTACTTAAGGCAGCAAATGGCCTTTTGGGGAGTTACTCCCAGCAATAATTCTTACATTAAGTATGTATTAAGTACTGGAATGTCCCCTACTTCACTTTGGGTCTAATCATGTTTATAAACTCCCCTCTTTTCAGGCATTACATACACAGGAAGATATTTCTGTGATTCCTCATGAAAATGAGTTAAAGTATGAAAAAATTTGACGTCATAATTAAAAAATTAATTTGAAAATAATTCCAAAAACTTGGGAAAAGATGAGACAGAACACCGGTTAGCTGTGGAGGTGAAGAGTTTACACTTTTAGAATGTACTTCACCAGGAGTGCCATGTGACACTTTTACCTAGAATATTTGCATTATAGTTAGTAATATCTGAGCTCATGCTCCAGTTTTTAAAAAACAACTCAAAGGATCAAAGGCAGGGGCAGATGTATTTCTTGAGTTATTATGGTCACTTTGAGAACCAACCAAATAACACTATGATTTACTGAATTGCATTTCCTTAAACTGAGCAAAGTTGTCATAGACCATTGGCCTGAACCAAAAAAGAATTGAGTTCTGGATTCAATCAATGTCCTAAGGCAAATAACCTAAAGGAAGGTCCTGAGACTAGATGATATTTCAGGTTCTAGCTTTCAAAAAAAAGTGGGATGCATGTGAGCTATTTGTATCACTTGCTGTAAAAAATTTAAAAAAAAACTTTGCATTAGTTGTATACAAAAGAAAATGTCAGTATGCTTTTCTTACCCATTTTTTATTATCCTGAAGCATGAAAGTGTACCCTGTGGATGCCCAGATGTTTGACCACTGGAAATATGTGGACAACAAGAAAGGCCATCAGTCTAATGACTGCCTACATGTCCATTCTCAGAGCAGCAAGTGGGAAAACCACTGTCTTAGTCCACATCATCCTTGTCTTTTAAACCAATTTAGTCTGGTAATACACTGTTATTTCAATTATCACAAGAGCAAAATTATTTTTCTAGGTAGGGAGGGCTCTCTCTCCCTGGTAGCTGGACTGTTATCCAGGGAAGAATAAAATTCAACCACTATAATACATAATCTCTTGCTTTTCCAGTTGCCGCTGTAATTTTCCTGTTACAGGCACTGATATGTGGTAGAATTAGAAGAATTATTCTAGAAGATTTGCCCTTTGTTGCAGGCTCAGGTTTGTTCCAAGTAACTTGCATACTAGCATCCTTGAGATGTTCTTGGGAATAGTAGAATGTCTGGCACCTGCTGATTTCCTCAGGTTACTAATGACTGCAGGTCTTGGCAGTTACTCATCAACTCTAGCACTCAGTCCTGAACTCATTTCTTGGAAATTTAACTTAAAACAGAATTGTTTGGGGTGGGCCACCCTGCCTTCTTTCCTTCTCTCTGTCTTATTGCACCACACTCTTCTCTCCTGGTTGTTTAAATTACTATTTTCTAGAGAGGGGTATTTCTACCTCCTCCAGCCAAAGACTGGGTATTCTTTGAGTTTTGTAGTTCACAGCGCAGTGTTTTAAAGCACCTAAGGTCAAAAGTCTAGATGGGGATGATGGTGGAAAGTAGATTTGAAGATGAGGGACTTTACCATGGGGGAGTCTCAGATGGAAGCAACATAAGGAGCAAATTGGAATGACAAAAGCAGCTGTCACCAGCTTGTTTATAAACTTGACAACCTCCATAAGTTCAGGAAACGTGTCTTGTTCAGTTTTGTATCTTCAGCACAGAGCCCTGCATTTGACACTTAGGAGATAGTTGATACACATTTGTTGTACTGAACAGAACATGGCCAAACCAGGGATGGTGGTGAACTATCAACTGAGTACAATTGATGATGAAACACTGGGAGAAGGAAGAAAGTAGACTTCTCACCCTTCTTTTATCCCCAAACATCTCTCTGCTGTATCCCTGTTTGAATCTGTGTGCTTGCATAACCCATTTGCACAGTGAGCTCTAAGTTGAACTGTATTTCATATCATTGAAATATTAACAATTGTTGTACCTATGTTTAGTGGGCTTGCATATGCAAAAGTGCTTAGACCAAATAGTTATTTCCCATGATCATTAGCAAATGCAAAGTCTTGCCTGCTATTTAAAATATGACTTGTATTTCCCATTCCTCTGGGGATATGAAAGTGTTGGTGCTGAGCGTGGCTGCAGGGCCTGCAGCTGCTAAAAGATAAATCATTTTCCTGATGTTGGCTTCTGTTTATCATCTGCCTAGACTTTACAGAGTCAAAACAAGAAAAGGAGAAAAAGCTAGCACTGTAGTGAGCTTTCTTGATTTCTAGCAGACATGAGCACCAACTATCACTATTGCTAACTTTGTGGATGTCAACATGGGTATCTTAGATCTGAAAACACATTTCTTTGAATATCTGGTGTCTTATATTTATTCAGAAGGATTGTCATCAATGTACATGTATGCCTGACCTTACCAGTCAGTGGCTATTTCATCAAACTCCTTTCTGAAAGGCAAAAGGTCTGTATTAAGCACTCTCAGAAAAGGTGATTGCAGAAGTGTACATATTGGTCAGAGGCCAGCATGCTCTTTGGAATTAGGGATCAGACAAGGAACCTGCAGGGTGTTGGTAAACTTACTTATTTTTAACATGCTCACTAGGGTGCAGCAGTGAGAAGCTATGTGTGTTCTCTGTGGTTGCAGCTATCAACCACTGAAAGCCGAATGACTGACTTAAATCAAGGACAGCTGAACAACTGGGAGAGACACAAAGTCTCATTTTACACATCTGCATTATCTGAGACTGGGTAGTTATGATCTTTATTATAATTTAAAATATTTCTTTTTTCTAAAAGTGTGATTTGATAACAGATTGGTCATTATTAAGGTACTACAAGCTAGGGACCCTTTTATTTATTTATTTATTTTAATTTTTAAAGGAATGTACAGCTACAGTTTGAAATTTTGGACTAAAATTCCTCAACTTCTGTACAAGTAACATGTTCACATGTCAATAATATCAATAATATAAGGGATATGAGTCCCTTTCTAATTTCATATTTACCATTAAAATATTTCTGGCTGTTTGATAAAAAGATTAACAGCCAGGAATCCCAAATTTTAGATTGCATTGCCATGTTCTAGCTTTCTTACATTGAATATATTATTTAATCCTTCTGAGCCTCCATTTACTCAATTGTAAAATAAATGGATAATGGTGTTTTACACCATTGTTTGATGATCATATCCCTAAATTATGTCAAACTATTTCTTAAAAATGTAAGGCATTATATATAGATGTTTGTGTTTAAGAAGATATGGATGCTGAAAGTGTATTATGTAACTGCGGGAGGCTGGTGTTTGCTTTTAATCTCTAAATCACATTTCTTTGAATTTTTTCCACTACTGATGTTCTTATAAGAGAGTTTTTTAAAAAGTAAAGAAAGAAGGAAATATAGCTATAGGCAACCATTAGGATAAGCTGGAATCTGTGTCTAAAGAATGTCTTTTCACATCTCTCTATCCTGCAGGTTCAATATCTATAGTCACATAAGAAAAACAGAATTATATCTGCAATACAAACTAGTCCCGAAATTTGCTTATACGACTATAATCAGACTATAAAAGTAATCTTTTTAAGTAATCTCTTTTATATCACATTTTAATCTTTTCTTTTAAATAAAAATCTACCTTGTTGGGCTTCTGTGATGATTCAGATGTGATTGCCCTGTAAGAACCTGAAATTTAGAAACCAACTAAGAAATTTTACCAAAGACTTGAATTGTATTGGCTTTTGGAAAATATGAAATAAATGTTATACAGTTGCTGGCCAATCTTTAGCAGAATTTTACATTTGCATTTAAGTTGGAAATTGTTTTTGTGTAGCTTTCCAAACATTTCCTACCAGTCTCACATAGGATGTCCAAATCATATTCAAGCAGCAGCTTTCTAAACTATTTGTTACTTTTTAAAAAAGATCTCATTTATTCATTTTTAGAGAGAAGAGGAAGGGAGGGAGAGAAATATCAATGAGAGAGAGAAACATAGTTTGGTTGCCTCTCATACACGCCCAAACTGGGGACTGAACCTGCATCCCAGGAATGTGGCCTGACAGAGAATCAAACCCATGAACTTTTGCTTCTCAGCTACCATAGTCAGGACTACACTGGTCAGGTCTATTTGTCACTTGTTTGACTAGGTTTCCACCTTAATGATTTTGAAACATTTTCTCCTCCTCTAATTTTTGAAAGAGTTTGTGTCACATTGATATTAATTTTCCTTAAATGTTTGATGGAATCCACCAGTGAAATCATCTGGGCATATACTTTTTTGTTGGAAACTTTTTCATTATAGATTCAAATTCCCTAATAGATATAAACATATGCAGATTTTCTATTTCTTCTTGAAGTAATTTTTTTTGGCAGGTTATGTCTTTCCAGGAGTTTATCCATTTTATCAACATTATTAAGTAGAGAGATAATTTTTTAATTGTTTTTATGGATTTTGCTATTACAGTTGTCCCAATTTTTCCCCCTTTCTTTCTCTCCAACCAGTAACCCCCACTCTGTTGGGCCATCTCCACACCATTTTTCATGTCCATGTCCGTGCATATAAGTTCTTTGGCTACTCCATTTCCTATACTATACTTTATATCCCCATGGCTATTCTGTAACTACCCATTTGTACTTCTTAATCCCTTCATCTCTTCAACCATTTCCCCACACCTCATCCCCATCTGGCAACCATCAAAATGTTTTCTGTATCCATCATTCTGTCTCTGTTCTTCTTATTTGTTTAGTTTGTTTCTCAGATTTAATTATTGATAGATATGTATTTATTGCCATTTTTTGTTCATAGTTCTAATCTTTTTCTTAAACAGATCCCTTTAACATTTCATATAATAATGATTTGGTGATGATGAACTCCTTTAGTTTTTTCTTGTCTGGGGAGTAATTTATCTGCCCTTTGATTCTAAATTATATCTTTGCTGGGTAAAGCAACCTTGGTTGTAGGTCTCTGCTTTTCATGACTTTGAATATTTTTTGCCAGTCCCTTCTGACCTGCAAGTTTATTTTGAGAAGTCAGCTGAAGTCTTATGGGGATGCCCCTGTAGATAACTAATTGCTTTTCTATTGATGCATTTAAGATTCTCTCTCTTTTTTTAAATTTTATTTTAATCATTGTTCAAGTACAGTTTTCTGTCCTTTACTCCCTTCCCAGCCCTCTCCCCCTCCTCACCTCCCTCCCATTTCCACCGCCCCTAATTTTTGTCCATGTGTCCTTTGTATTTGTTCCTGTAAACCCTTCCCCTTTTCCCCTGAAATTCCCTCCCCTCTCCCCTCTGGTCACTGCTAGCCTATTCTCTATTTCAGTGTCTTAGGCTATATTTCACTTGTTTGTTTGTTTTGTTGTTTAGGTTCCTGTTAAAGGTGAGATCATATGGTATTTGTCTTTCACCACCTGGCTTTATCTTCATTTTAATAATGATGTGCCTTGGAGTGCGCCTCTTTGCGTCCATCTTGTTTGGGACTCTCTGTGCCTCCTGGACTTGCATGTCTATTTTTTTCACCAAATTAGGGAAGTTTTCCTTCATTATTTTAATACATAGAAACAAACACAAGGAAGGTGCCAAAATGAAGAGACAAAGAAACATGGCCCAAATGAAAATATAGATCAAAACTCCAGAAAAAGAACTACGCAAAAATGAGACAAGCAATTTATCAGGTACAGTTCAAAGCACTGCTTATAAGGATGTTCAAGGAACTTAATGAGGACCTCAACAGCATAAAAAGATCTAGTCAGAAATAAAGGATTCACTAACTGAAATAAAGAACAATTTACAGGGAAACAACAGTAGAGTGAAAAAGCTGAGAATCAAATCAGTGATTTGGAACATAAGGAAACAAGAAACAACCAATCAGAACAGCAAGAAGGAAAAAGAATCCAAAAAACCAAGGACCGGGTAAGCAGCCTGTGGGACAACTTTAAGCTTTCCAGCATTCACATCATAGGGGGACCAGAAGGAGAAGAAAAAGAACAAGAAGTTGGAATAAATTCTTAATAATATTTTCTTATTTTCCCCTTTATAATCCGTAGGTCTTACTGTGATAGTCCCACTATATTCTGCTATCATTAATTTGTTTTCTCATTTTTTAATTAGTCTTGGTAGTTTATCGTTTTTATTAATCTTTTCAAAGATGAAATGTTTGTTTAGTATTTTCTTTTTTATTATTCTTGTTTAGTATTTTCTATGTTTTCTTCACATTAATCTCTGCTCTTTATTTTTTCTTTCTATTGACTTTGCATTAATTTGATCTTCCTTTTCTAAATTCTTTTCTGTTGTTGTTGAGTTTATTGTGGTGACATTGATTAATGAAACCACACAAGTTCAAGCATACAACTCAAGACCTTTTATAAATTCTTAAGGTGGACACTTAGATAGTAGATTTTAAGTCTTCCTTTTTTCAAAGTAGTCATTTAAAGTCATAAATTTTTCTCTTTTGCATATTTTTATGTGTTGTGTTTCATTATTCTTTATTTTGAAATGTTTTCTAGTTTGCCTTTGATTCCTTTAATCCTAGATTATTTAAAAGTATATTGTTTAATTTTTAAACATTTGGAATTTTTTAGATGTATTGTTACTGATTTTTAATTTAATTCTGTTATAATTAGAAGAAATATTTTGTCTCTTTTGAAACTCCTTGTTTTATTTTAAAATTCAGCACATGGCCTTTTTTGATGAGTAGTTCATGTGCTATTAAAATAGATACACTTAGCATAATGCTCTCCAGTTCCATCCACCCTGTTGCAAAGGGTAGGAGCTCCTTCCTTCTTTGGAGTATTCCAACATGTAATGTACGATATTTTTTTGATACATTCATTTACTGATAGACACTTAGGTTGCTTCCAGCACTTGGCTATTGTAAATTGTACTGCTATGAACACTGGGGTGCATAGGTTCTTTTGGATTGGTGTTTCAGGGTTCTTAGGGTATAATCCCAGCAGTGGAATTTCCGGGTCAAAAGGCAGTTCCATTTTCAGTTTTCTGAGGAAACTCCATACTGTTTTCCACAATGGCTGCATGAGTCTGCATTCCCACAAACAGTTCACTAGGGTTCCCTTTTCTCCACATCCTCTCTAACACTTGTTGTTTGTTGATTTATGATGGTCATTCTAACCGATATGAAGTGGTATCTCATTGTGGTTTTAATTTGCATCTCTCTGATGGCTAGTGATGCTAAATATCTTTTCATATGTCTCTGGGCCTTCTGCATGTCCTCTTTGGAGAAGTGTCTGTTCAGGTCTTTTGCCTATTTTTTAAATTGGGTTGTTTGTTTTACTGGAGTGGAGTCATGTGAGTTCTTTATGTATTTTGGAGATCAAACCCTTGTCTGAGGTATCACTGGTAGATAAACCAGGTGGTAAAAGATAAATACCATACGATTTTACCTATAAGTAGAACCTAATCAACAAAATAAACAAGCAAGTAAGATATAAGCAGAGACATTGAAATTAAAGACAAATTGACAGTATCAGAGGGGACGTGGGAGGGGATAATGGAGCAAAAAAAGGGAAAGGGTTTTCAGGAAAATCTATAAAGGACACATGGACAAAAACAAAGGGGGGTAGGATCAAGGGTGGGAAGTGGGGATAACTGGGGTTGGAGGACTGGTGGGGAGAAAATGGAGACAATTGTACTTGAACAACAATAAATTAAAAAAAAAACAGATACAGCTCTAGCTGGCATGGCTCAGTTGGTTGTACATTGTCCCACAAAACCAAAGGTCACGGGTTCAATTCCTGGTCAGGGCACATGCCTGTGTTGCAGACTTGGTCCCCATGGTGTGTGTGCAAGAGGCAACTGATTGATGTTTGTCTCTCATATTGATGTTTCTCTCCCTCTCTTCCTCCTTTCCTATCTTGCTAAAAAAATAAATAAATAAAATATTTTAAAAATCAATAAAAAACAGATATGTATTATGCATTTCTTGGATAAAATGATCTGTGTATGTCAATTAGGCAAAGTTACTGGATCACATTTTTGGATCTTCTTTACCCTTAAATGATTTTTCACCTACTCTATCTATTTACTGACAGCAATATAAAAAGACTCCAAATATGATGTCTATTTCTATCTTTAATTCTGTTAATTTTAGCTTCATGTATTTTGAAATTCTGCTATCAGTGCACATGAATTTAGGATTGCTAGGTATTCCTGATGAATTGTTTCTTTCACCATTATGCATTCTCTCTCTTTTATTCAACTAATAATTCTTTTGCCTTGAAGACTGGTAGTAAAGCTTGGTAGTAATATGGCCTCTTTAACTTTTTTTTATGTTTACTTTTCACATAGAAATCTTTTCAAACACTTTCACTTTCAACACACTTGCATATTATATTAAAATGTATCTTCTAATTTAAAGC
This sequence comes from Phyllostomus hastatus, assembly GCF_019186645.2. Taxonomy (NCBI): domain Eukaryota; kingdom Metazoa; phylum Chordata; class Mammalia; order Chiroptera; family Phyllostomidae; genus Phyllostomus; species Phyllostomus hastatus. The sequence continues at coordinate 15,925,216 of NW_025334011.1, read as the reverse complement.
ACATTGTCTAGTTGGATCTTTTATATACAGTTTGGTAATCTCAGCTGTTTAATTGCATTGTTCAATCCATTTACACTTAATGTACCAGTTCATATTATTTCTAATATATATCATGCCATTTTTTCCCATTTTCTTTCTGTTTTTGCTTTCTCTGTTATTGCTTTACTATCTTCTTTTGGGTTCATTGAAAAAGTTTTAAATTTCCATTTTTTAAAGCTATTTTTGTTTTATTATTTTTAGTGGTTGCTCTAGGACACATAATACTCATCTTTAATTTATCCATGTTCCTTTAGCTTTATTGTTGTACCTCTTCACATTCTCTTCCCACTTACCTCTTTCTACTCACACTTCATGCTTTTCACTTCATAAATTTAATTATCTTACATTAGTATAAATAATGTAACTATCCATGTAACTATCCATTTCAGTACTTTAGGCTTTTGTTTTCATTTCTTTTATTTCTATATAAATTATTAACCTCATCTTACAATGATATTATTATTACTTTAAATAAGAAGTTGTCTTTTAAAGAAATTACAAGAAAAGTAGTCCTTTATATTCCTCTGGGATAGAAATGAATTTCCATCATTTTCTACCAGTTCTCAGTTACATCTAGTATCATTTTTCCCAGGCTTAAAGTAAATCCTTAAGCCTGCTGGTAATACATTCTCATAACTTTCATTTATCTTAAAATATATATATTTATCTTAAAATGTACCCTGTTTTTGAAGCATATTTTTATTTTATATAGAATTCTGAGTTGACAATTTTACTTTTCTTTCAAAACTTTAAAGATGTTTTTCAATTGTTTTCTGGCCTTTATTTTTTCTGTTGAGTTTCCATAGTTTGTATCATGGTTCTCATATACATCTTTTTCTCTGGCTGTTTGCATGATTTTCTCTTACTCTTTCTTTTTGAATTTTAGTAATGATGTACCTAAGTGTGATTTTCTTGTATTTATCCTGCTTGGGGGACATACTGGCTTTCTGGATCTGTTAGTAATTTTAAATTGAATTTGGGAATTTTTGGCTACTATTTCTTCAAATATTGATTTACCATTTATCACTCTCTCCCATCTGTGATTCCAATGACACAGATATTGAGCTATTTGATACTATCCCTGAAACGCTGTTTTTTTTATTTTATTTTAATCTTTTTATGCTCTGTTCTTCCAATTGGGTAATTTCTCCTGGTTTCTTTTTAAGTTCATAAACCCATTTCTTATTTTATCTCCAATATGCTATGAATTTTTTATCTAGTAAACTTTTCATTTGGTCATTGTACTCCTAGAACGTCTCTTTATATATAATTTTCATTTTTCTTCTGCTTTTCTCCTCAGTTGACTTATTATGACCATCTTTTTATGTTCCTGAATGTATTTATAAAAATGATCATAAAGTCTTTGTTAATTCCAACATATCGGTGGCCTCAGGGTTTGTTCTGTTTGTATTGGTTATTTTTTCTCTTGACAATAGGAACCATTTTCAGTAAAGTCTGACTGATATTGGAAGTTGTAGATGATATGGGTAGAAACTGGATTCTATTTACTTTCTCTAAAATATATTGATTTTTGGTTTTGTATGAAGTTCAATTTCTGAATGATCTTGTTGAACTTGTGTTGAACTTTCTTACACTTTGTTAGATTGGGTCTGTGGTAAGCCCAAGGCATCTCCTAAGCTCTTCAAGTTGACAAATCTCCAAACTCTTGACTTCCCTGTGGATCGCGATGAACTGCGGTTTCGGAGATTATAAAGACAGGCATAGTGGAAACCTTACTTTAAGTTATGATTTTTTTTTCCTAAGACATAGCCCTTTTGGTATTTCAGTAGTGTCAGTATTTTATACTGGGATATTATTGAGGTCTCTCTTATCTGATTGAGCCAACTCCAAAATCTACCAGCACTACTTGATCTCAGTATCTCTGTTGGTTCTCAACCTGGTAGCAGCAGCCCTCTGGTAAGCTTTGAGTATTGTTCTGTGACTGCTCAGGGCAACCTTGAATAATGGCTTGTAGGGAACACACATTTAGACTTCTAAGTCCATTTTCCCATTCTCTTCCATCTCTCCACCTTCTAGGACACAGCCATTCCGGTTTCAATAGCTGCAACAATGTTAAATTCTGATCTTTGCCTCCTCAGATCAACAGAACTGCGATGCTTTGCTGGGCTTCCAACACCTTGTGTGAGGAAATTGCCTTCAGGCAGAACTCCAAGATTTTTATGGGGCTCACCTCATGGGTTTCTCTTTTCTCAGAGATTGCATTCTTGTACATCCTCTTATCCATGGCCTAGAAGTTATTGCCTCATATATTTTGGCTAGTTGTTTATGAAAGAATACATGGCTTTGTTGAGGTTAAAAGTTGAGTCCCTAAATTCTTTCTATAAATGTATTTTATCTGTTTTTTCCCTTCCCTTCTGGGTGTTAACTTTCTCTTATTACTTTTCCAGTTACATTTCTCTCTCCAAACTATTTATTTTTATACTTATTAATTGAAAAAATTAGTTTCCTTTTGAATTCTTATTTGTTTGATTTTAAGAATGAAAATCACAGGATGTTTGGAAATTAAATAGTATTTATTTCAACAAATCATTAATCAAAATATACAAAATACCTATTATTAAGTATTTAAATGTCTGTTCCATTTGAAAATTCTTTTAAATATTGCTTATGAGATAGTAATATAAAGAGATTTCTTTTATGAGAATATAAGTAACACTTAAACAAATAGCACTTTTTACAAGATTTTCCTTTAGTGTGTTTTTTTCTAACTAATGGAAATGAAATTATGGTAAGCTGGGAAGGTTGTTTCTAATACCCAGTGGCATGCTTCAGAAGCTTTGTTGAGAGTTTGTTTGTTTGTTTGTTTGTTTGTGGTCCATCTGGTCTAGCTGAGTAGACTCATCTTTCATAATATGCTTGGTGTCTGCTGGCCTTAAGACTTGGAGTCTTTTGACCCAGCAATTCCACTGCCGAGACTATATCCTAAGAACCCTGAAACACCAATCCAGAAGAACCTATGCACCCCAATGTTCATAGCAGCACAATTTACAGTAGCCAAGTGTTGGAAGCAACCTAGGTGCTCATCAGTAAATGAATGGATCAAAAAACTGTAGTACATTTACACAATGGAATTCTGTGCAGCAGAAAGAAAGAAGGAGCTCCTACCCTTTTCCACAGCATGGATGCAACTGGAAAGCATTATGCTAAGTGAAATAAGCCAGGCAGTGAAAGACAAATACCATATGATCTCACCTTTAACAGGAACCTAAACAACAAAACAAACAAGCAAAATATTGAATACCTAAGGCACTGAAATGGAGAACAGGCTGACAGTGACCATTATACTAAGTGAAATAAGCCAGGCGGTGAAAGATGAATACCATATGATCTCACCTTTAACAGGAACCTAAACAACAGAACAAACAAACAAGCAAAATATTGATACCTAAGGCACTGAAATGGAGAACAGGCAGTGACCAGAGGGAGAGGGGAGGGAATTGCAGGGGAATTTCAGGAGAAAAGGGGAAGGGTTTACAGGAACAAATACAAAGGACACATGGACAAAAATGGGGGGGGTGGAAATGGGAGGGAGGTGGAGAGGGAAGGGTGGGTGGGCTGGGAAGGGAGTAAAGGACTGAAAACTGTACTTGAACAACAATTAAAATAAAATTTTTTTAAATAATAATAAAATAATTAATAAAAAAAAGACTTGGAGTCTGCTGACAAACCTTGGCCTCTCAATAACAGCAATCAACCTTTGAATTAAGAGTTTTTGATGGCATGAATTAAGCATTAGTTTTCATTTTCTTCAGGAAAGAGAAATCTCATGGACAACTGGCATAGTGTACCTCATTTATTGTGTTGTGTCTTTTAATAATGATGGCTTACTTTTAAATTTTATTCAAGGTTCACCAATTTGAGATAATCACTTTGTTCTGTGCTATTAAAAAAAAGATACCTCAAGTAAGAATTTTGATGGAATTAGGAAAAAATAAACCCACAACTTAAGATAAGAAATTACATCATTTAGAAACCATGATCTGGTAGTAATAGGAATAGAGTCCCTATTTCTCCTAGCTAATTTATGGAATAGAAAACATGGCATTGGAGTTTTTTTGTGAAGTTGAAGAATAGCTCAAAGCAAATGGCAAATATGTATTTCCTTACTCTATTTATAGGATCATTTTTGTCCAATTTATTTTTTGCTGCTTTTGTTAATTTTATAATCATCATTGACACCATTAAATTTATATTAGATGCATCTTTAGGATTTTTTTCAACAAGTAAAAAAAATTACTTCTGAATAAGTTTGTCATGCTTTTATTGACACTTACACTACATGCACTGTAAGTTCTTTTTGTATATTTTATCCTCTTTCTTCCCTCACCATCAACTCACCCCCAAAAGTCATCACCTGAATATAATGCCTTAGCTTCAGGCTGTGGATCAAAATCTTGCTGGTGGCCAGTACAGCATGTTTCACTCTTTGGTAAATTCTATCTGATTCCATTTTGGCCTCTTGATACCTTTGACCCATTTTACAGTTGGATACCTGATGATGAGGACTTGTGAAGAATAATTTTAAAAATCAAACTCCTGTTTTACTGCTGTAGTAGCTTTGGGGGGAGTAGGATCCCAAAGATTGAATTAACTTTTAGGGAAGCCTTGAGTGGCCAAACCTGAGTGACACTTGCCTTCTCTGCAAACACACCTTTAAACTTGAGATGCTTTTTATGACCAGTTATAAAGTCTTGAGTTTTTCTGAGATGTGGATTTTTTTTTACAAAGTTGAATCAAGTGAAAGTAGAGTTTGTACATTAAAGCTTTGATTGAGGGTCAGTGGCGATTCATAAATTCCACAGATTAGAAACTCTAAATGGGTGCTCGGGAATTTTGCTGGTTTAAGTTGTTAGTTGGTCTCTCTTCATTTTGATAAAAACAGTTGTGGTCAGTTTAATGCTATTAAGAGGCATTCCTACATTTCTTTAACAACACTTTTTTGGGAAATAAATGGTGGGTTTTTTGAAGGTTTAAGAGTATGAACCAGCATAGGCATTCATGAAATTATACTTGTTTATCAGAGTCTATTTTAATCACTTTATCAGTAGAAATAAAGATCTGATGCAAGTAATGTTACTCTCTATTAACAGATACCATAGATTGAAAATGACCTAGTCAGTGCATCAATTCAGGCATATGATCTGGGGGTTCTCAACTTTCTTTATTCTTATTTAACTTCTGAATCAAAATAAAATTATTTTGCTCTTTCATCTGCAACAGAGGCCCTAGTTGTCCTATGTGACTAAAATTGTCTAAATGGCACCTCTTGGTTTGATCTTTCTCTTTGTTCATCCACTGCCCTTTCTGCTCTTAGCTCCTATCTGAACTATACACAGGCTTTGCTACTGCTCACTGACATAAGAGGAATGGACTTAGGACTTCAGGAGATGAGTTTCTTTGATGGTGCCCAGGGCTGAGCATAGGAGCTGCAAACACTCATAGATTAGACTAGCTATGGAACCAGGGTGCACAAGTGGATCACAGTCCTTTCTACTTTGAAGATGCTTTTCTTTAGGCCCCTGGGAGCTGTGTGAAACTGAGGGAAATGAAAGCTAACTGGCAGGTTGGAACCCTTCCACTGTCTCTAAACTTTGCTGAACTCTGAATGATAACAGGGCAGAAATTCTTAGTTTTATTGACATATAGATTTATTGACAAATCACTGTTCCATGTAAAATAAAAAGGGTTATTCTTTTGTTAAATATAAAAAACCTCTTAAAAATTTAATGGCATATTATCAAATTCAATTTTTAAAAGTAATCTGACATGAGATTACTTTTTATTTAATAGTAAACAATTTTTAAACAATTTTTTAGAAAGTTCTCTTATGGATCCCCTATTGCCCTTCTTTTGCAAATAAAGTTATTTTCTGGGTTAGACTAATGGAGTGTAGAGAGAAATGGCCAGAGCATCTATGATATGGCTGTTTCCTCTGGTGCCAGAGTTTAGCTGTTGCTAAGGGAGTATAAGAAAACAGTAGCTACTGATATTCTATTGATAGGCTGCACATAAATTCTGACTCTAACCAGGCAATTGGGTGCCTCATTGCCACCCAATGACTTTCTAACCTGAAACTCAGTTCCATGTATTTATCATGTGGATCTCAATTCTGTCATTCATACCACAACATTTTGGCTTAAAAACAAAGTTTATATATTTGTAAGATGTTATATATTATGCAAGTATAACCATCAAACTGTGTCTAACATCCAATTTAAGGGTTAGAATATGATTATCATCACTGAAGGCATTTATATCATGCATCACCTTACTTTTTATTTAATGCTTTAACATAAATGTTTGTATCTCTAAGAATTGTATGGTAAATCTGCAGGTGTTTGAATTTCACAGAAATCAAATTATACCCTGTATATTTTTTTGCAATTTTCTTTTTAATTTTAAGTGTTTAATGGTGGTAAAATGCACTTAACATAAAATTTACCATCTTAGTTCTTCTCAAGGGTTCAAATTAGTATTAAGCATATTTATATTATTATGTAATCAATCTCAAAACTTTTTCATCACTCAAAACTGAAATCCTGCACCAATTAAGTAACTCCTCATTTTCTTCTCCCTCTAGTTCCTACCAACCACCATTCTACTTTCTGTCTCTATGAATTTGACTATGTTATAGACCTCATATAAATGGAATGATACATTATTGGTCTCTTTGTGGCTGACTATTTCACTGAGGATAATATCATCAAGGTTCATTTATGCTATAGCATGTGTTTAAATTTCTTTCCTGTCCTGGCTGGCTTAGCTCAGTGGATTGAGCGCAGGCTATGAACCAAAGTGTCACAGGTTCGATTCCCAGTCAGGGCACATGCCTAGGGTGCAGGTCATGACCCCCAGCAACCCCACATTGATGTTTCTCTCTCTCTCTTTCTCCCTCCCTTCCTTCTCTAAAAATAAAAATAAAATAAAATCTTTAAAACAAATTTCTTTCCTGTATAAGGCTTAATGCAAGTTTCTTTTTTTATGATATTTTTTATCTTTATTGTATATTTTCCATTACCATTTAGTCCCTTATACTCCCCTCCCCCAGCAATTACCACAGTGTTGTCCATGACCATGAGTCCTTTTTTTTGCTCAATCCTTCTATCCCCTAACTCACCCCCTCCCCACTAGCTGTATTCTGCTCTCTATCTATGACTCTGTCCCCATTTTCCTTGTTAGTTCAGTTTATTCATTAGATTCCACATATAGGTGAAATCTATGGTATTTGTCTTTCTCTCACTGGCTTAGGTCACTTAGCATAATCTTTCTTTTGACCCACTAAAACACTAAATCATACATATAGCTAAGGTTGATTAATTTTCACTGCTATATGTATTTCCTTCTAAAACTATTCCATAACTTATTTGTCCCTTCAGTTTTATCTGGACTTCAAGTTTTTTTCCAGGATTGGTTTGCTTGCTTACTTTGTAACCCACTCCCCTGGAACAATCTTGCTTGTGGCACCTTGCTCATATTATGTATACGTGTGCAAGGGTTTTTCTAGAGTATAAACCTAGGGGAGTACTGAGTGATAGAGTATATGCAAGGCCAACTTAATGTCCAAAAATGCTTAAACCAATTTACATTTTTGTATGAGAGTTGCTTCATATCAATGCCAGTGCTTGATTTTGCAGAATTTTTAATATCTGCCAATCTAGTGAGTGTGAAATGATATCTCATTGTGCTCTTATTTTGCATTTCCTTGATTGCTAATGAAGTTGGAGCATCTTTTTGTATGTCTGATTTGAATCTTTAAATCTATTTTTGGACTAACAGAAGAAATACAAGTCAAGGGAGAAAAAGAGAAAGTGTTCTACGTCCAAATGTGAACTCGGTAACTATATAACTCCATAATTGATAATGACTCTGGCAGCTCTTGCTCCCATTGGAATAGTTTAAATGTAGAAAAGAAGCCCTGCCCTTGAATCCCCTGTTAAATGACTTTTATCCATACAGTGCTGCCCACAACCTTTGAATAAAAAGAATCACACAGTATAGTAGCTGGGCCTTGAGAAAGCTCAGAGGACCACACACAATAAATACACACATGTACACACACATAAAAATACCACACACAATAAAACAAAAGTTTCATAAAACAATACTTTCATTTACTAGGTAAAATATTGTTTGATATTTTTACTCTTATTCTAGCCTCCCACCCACCCTCCCTTCCTTCTTTCCTTTTTTCCTTTCATTCTGATTTGCACCAACCAAATGGATTTCACAATCCACAAATATGGTGGTTCTCACCAGGGGCAATACTGTTTCCAGGAACTATTTGAAATATTTGTGAGATGTTTCCTGGCATTTATTGGTTAAGAACCAGAGATGTAATAGTCCCAAATAATGAGGAATTATTCCTCATATCACAAAACTTTCAATATTGCTAGAGGTCATCATTGGATATTCATGTAGGTTTAAAATAAAACTATACCTAAGAAAGAACTTCTTTTCACCAAGTACATATTGATGTTTTAATATACAATATGCACTCTGTTATAAAACTTGTAGTGATCTGTCTTATAAAGTAGTGGTATATTTGTAACAGACTTCACATCTAGTAGTCACTGCATTGCCAAGCATGTAGTATTAGTATATGACCTGCCATCTGAAACAGATGTCAGGAAGGGGTTTCTTATTAAGTTGCTGCTGAGAAAGTTCCTAGGTGGGGTTGGGCCTGTAGAGTGGGCCCGAGGGTCTGAGCAGAGTGAGTAGGTGGAGCTTGTCTGTGCAGACCTTCCCATTTGGCTTTCTGTGTGTCCTCTGGAACATTCTGCCCCCCAACCAGAGTTTAGAGATCGAGTTCAATCATCAAATGCCCTTCCTTGACTTTCTTTGGGTCCTGAGAAAGCTTCAGTTACTTGTTTATAGTCATACAGCTAAGGGGGTGCTGGAGGGAGAACCCAGGACTTCAGATACTCAAGGGCAGTCCTTCAAATGCACCAGGTGACTTCTGAAAGGGCCCTTACAGAGGCTTTGCCATGGACTTCTGAAAGCAAATAAAGGTAGGGACGGGGGCATAGCTGGCACACGGGAGCTAGAAAGAGCCCTTCTTTAATGAAAAGGGGGAGGAGCTAATGACAATCTCATTAATCAGACCGTAGAATCATTATCATCCCCCAACAATTTTGCAACATTGAACAACAAATGTGAACCATTTCTCCAAAATTCAAAAACTGAGATGCAGTGACAGGGAAGTGCAAGCAAACATACACACATGCTCACATACACACTGAACACACAATCTTATTTCCTGATCTCTTCACAACTCACTACTTTCTTAGATTAACCAGATGTGAAATAAAGTGGATTTAAACAACAAAGGAGAAGTTATTTTTGTAGATGTTTGAGCTTTTTAGCTGTTATGTGTGATTTCAGTTTTTTATTTGGGGTAAAACTATTATTAGGGTGACTATCTTGATTTGTGCATAGTAGTGCAAGTACCAAAAACATTTCATAAGTTCCTCCTCAATTTGCAATTTCTAATAGAATTGTGTCAAGGAAAGTAGTTCTGGGAAGACTGCTTAAATAAATTGATTATCTCCAGGACTCAGCCTCCAACATGCATTTACTTTCACGATTGCTGTGAGGTAATGAGCCTGGGCATAGGAGAGCAGTCTGTAGATGATGACAAGAAAAACTACACTTCTTATTACTGGAGTCCAACAGGTGTGTGGATATTAACAGAGGAGAAAAGTTGTGCTTAAGGGCTGATGTAAAATTCCCTTATCTTGGCTCAGTGTCTTTGTAATAATGATCATGTAGACCAGTGCCACCATGACTGAATTCCCTTTCATTTTATGAATGCCTTATTTGAGAACATGTGTAGTTTAATGGCCTAAATTCTATTATAGGGAGAATAGTTATGAGAAAAAGACTTTAATGATTCAAATATTTATACACTGAGGTACTGAGACCACAAATGGACGTGAAACTGTCCGAGGCAGCTTAAAGCCCTTTCTAGATGTCTATATATAAATAATTGATATGAAAACTGCATAGCTTTCTTTCATGCATGTTAAAGCAAATGACCTAAGGACCTTCACTGGGCTACTGCTTTGCTTGAGTTATTTAATGAATAGGCTGCATCTATATTCCTTTCTCCTTCTTTTATTTTCTCTTTGCCTCTTTTCTCCTTTTTTCTTTTCTTTCTTCAACAAATAATTATTGAGGGATAACTATGTGTCTGTCTCTCTTTTGGGCTATGGAGAAAAAGCCATGAGCAAGGCATAATTCTCTTCTCATGAAGTTAATATTTGAGAGGGAAGGGAAAACATGGCAATAAATATGTGGAGATCATTTTGAGGAGTGATGAGTACTGTGTAGGAGTGTAGGAATGATGAGTACTGTGTAGGAGTGTAGGAGTGATGAGGAGGGATGGGGCTTGGCAGTGCTGCCTCATAGGGCAGTCAGGGAGTCTCTGAGGAAATGTGAGTTAATGACTATGAGAAGAACTTGAGGGAATAGAATTTCAGGAACAAAGAAGAACTTAAAAAAAATAGAAAGCAGGGGGCACATTTAGTTCAGAGAGCCTGTGTGGTGGAAGCAAAATCTAAAGTGGTAGTGACATGAGCAGTATGAGAAGGTGGGCAGAAACTTCATCACCTTAGGTTTTTCTGCTGCTGAGGAATTCGGATTTTAGAACCTATTGGTGTATTGTCTTGTATCAAAATGTCCCCACAATTTGCATTTCATCTTCTCAACTACACTTCCTCTAATTTCAAGGCCAGTACTTTCCCTTCAGAACTGGTGCCCTTACTGCCTTGGTGGTGGTGGCACTGCTTTCTCCTCACTTTCCTCCTACCTGTCTCACTGCTCTGTGTCTGCTCTTTCCTGGATTCCCTTCTCAACTTACCCCTTAGGTGTTGCTGTGCCCAGGTATGATCCTCAATTATCTCCTTTCTCTCAACACCCTCTCTGACCTCTTTTGAACCATGGTTCTTATTACCACTAGTTCTCCAACCCAGCCCTGACTGAACTCATGGGCCAGCTGGACATCTACTGGGAAATGTCTTGAGTGACCCTTGTACTCTGTTCCTGTTCCATGTTCAACCCCAAACCTACATCTTCCTCCCAAGGCTCTGAGACTCAGATACGGCAGTTTGTAGTTTACTGTCACCAACCCAACTTTTTCCCCAAAGGCACTTCACTGAAGAACCTGATCCATGAAACTCTGGTCACCCACCATATGCTACCAGCACACGAAGATGGGCAGAACCCCCTGGACTCATAGGTGAGACTGAGAAAGTAAAATATGAGTATGATGAAGTTCAGGCCAACCAATAAGCACTCAGAGGAAATAATGGGGAATTAAGAATGTGTTTAAAAATTATAAAGGGCCAATCCAATTATTTTAAAAAAGGAAGTTGAGCAAAGGTATAACTTGGGAGAAGAGAGAAGGGATAGAAAATGGAAGTTATGCAGGGAAAAAAACCCTGAAGAAACAGTGGACAAACTAGTTCAGAACCTTAAGTGAAAGTGCCTTCTGAAGAAACAGAGAAAAGTGAGAATGCTAGATGGAAAGAAAAGAGTAGGCAGATTCCCAGAAAAGCCTCAACACAGTCTTGACTACTAGACCCCCGGTAATAGGTCCAGCTGTCCCCTACTGGCCACTGCAGACATTACACCCTTTGGGGAAAGGAGTGTGATCTCCCTTTAAGAACAATTGAAAAAATGAAATACCCTGAGGAAGAAAATTAAATCCTTGGTAAAGAATCCTGAGGTGACAAGTGTCTGAAGCTGTTTGTTGCAGTAGGACATTATCTTAATCTCTGACCACACGTGTATGTAGCCAAAAGCCCAAGGGTGGGTCATTGGTGGGATGTCTCACCAGCCCTGAGCAGTATAATGGGTGCTGGCCAAGAGAGAACTCAACTCCCTGGTCCAGTCCTTCTTAGAAGGATGCTCAAACCTGATGGGTCCACTGGCCTGGAGTTATAGATGGAGGACGTCAAGACTTTTTCAAGGATCTACTGCTCTGTACTAGTCAGGATTAGAGTCATATACATAATAAAGAAAAAATTATTTGTAGTACTTGTTAAAATGGTAAAGAAGACTTTATTCAAGGGGGACTCCTACAATGGGCTTTTATATAGTGGAAAGAGATCAGACTCAACTCCAAATACAGTAAGGAAAAGTAGGCATTTATGACCAAAGAGCAAGTTTGGGGATTAGTAGATGGACAATTGCTTGTCATAAGTAAGCTGAAATTTCAGGGGTATAAATGACCACCTCAGGTCCCCAACACAATTTAGACTCAAGAAACACTTAAAGAATACCTACAGTGTGCAAGGCACTCTCACATACTTCCACATGTTATTTCATTTTATCCATATAAGCATCCTTCAACACAGGTATCAGTATCCCAATTCCCAATGTAAGAATATTGAAAGTAGAAATACCTGGCCAAGGTCCCATCTCTGACAAGTGATAAACCAGATTAAAGTCATCTGGCCCCAAGTTCAGGGTATTTCTATGGCTCTGTAACTCTACAAATTTCTAGGGCTGACTTTATTATCTACCTGCCTCTGGGCCCTTTATCACTCTGAAATGCTAAGAAGATACCCCAAACAACCTCAGTTCTCTACACATGTCTGTGGGTATTTAGAATTAGAACTGTTTTTAATCATTTGCAGCTTTATAACTCTGTCATTGAGATGCAAATGATTCACCCTTTTCATTTTACCATCACGCATAAGAACAGATGCTATAAGAAGCAAAGATTTTTTAATGTATTTGTGGTAGTGGTGTGTGTGTGTGCATTCAGGGATTTTGTTTCTCTGAGTAACCATTCTCTTCCCTTACCCAACCCCAAAATTAAAAATAAATAAATAATAGGTGTGAAAAGAAAATTTTATTTATGATGGGCATGGCAAAACTGGGCTGCCCTTACCCAGTGTCTCAGCAAGACATTTGATGGAGCTGGTCTTCTCTTCCATGGTGAGGTGAATATCTAGACTTGATATTAATTATTAGGCCATTAAGATAGGTGAGGCTGTGCAATGCCTTCAGCTGACTTCTATGTAGAGCAGATCTTTGACATTGGTGAGCAACCGGAATGAGACTGCCTGGTCAATGACCACTAGGCTCTCTGCAGTTATGAGTTAAGTTGGGAGAGCATTTACTGCTTCAGTAATGCCCAATAAAAGGCAGGATGGGCACAGATAGAACCCTCTACTCTGCCTCTGCATCATCATCCTGAGATGCAGCCACTTAGCTGCCACAAGGAGGTGTGGTTTCTTGATACACTTACTCCCTTATTTATCTGCTCATTGAGGCTGCAGATTTTATTAACAAAGAACAAAGCCCCCTTTCCAGTTTTGAGGTGAGCTTTAAGTACAGATACCCTTGAGGGAGGTAGCATTGATTACAGTAACAGGGAGATAAATGGTTCCCAGTGAGTTAGGCCTCAGGTTCTGACAGTTTGAGGTAGCCTATTAGAGAAGGTCTGGCAGCACCAGAAAGAACCATTGGGAGGCTATGAGATAAAATTTAAGATAGTGCATAGTAAAGTAAGTTGTTTGCCTTTCAATATGATTGGAGGAATGTAATACATGTTCCACTGGAAAGAACTGGAGCAGGCATTAGGCACTGGAAGCAACAGGAGATTGGGGATGCCAGCCATTCAGGTGCCACTTCATCATCCTCTGTAATCACACAAACACAATCTCAGCCTGTGATGGCCAGTCTGAGAATGCCACTTTCTCCCCTGAGTTGTCTGTATAGCATCCAACACAGTATGGCCAACAGGAGAAAACCAAAGCAATGTGATTTTCATTCACTTATCCTTAGGAACGAAGGTCATTCCTCATAACTGTCTTCTCAAGACAGCCTGTATGTCACAATGACATGTTACAGCCAGTCTGAGTCTTAATGGAGACCTTTTTACTGAGAAGAACTTCACTGAAGGCTCTGCATTAGCCTCTTTTACCGCAGGGCAGATAAAGGAGCTGTCAACCTGAATCACATCCAGAGAACAGACATCCTATTGAGTACATGAGTTTATTTTGGCAACGAAGACTAGGAAAGCTCTGTTGTACTGTTTTTTTTGTTTATTTGTTTGCTTGCTTTAACCTGATGCTTTTCTATTCCTAACAACAGAAAAGGAGACTTTCCCCTGCTTCAGTATTATCTCTGCCCCCACAACTTGCCTTATGAACTTGCATGGGGGTCTAGAGGTGCTTTTTGAATGGAAGTGAGGAGGATGAAGAGAGTGGGAAGATGTATTTTAATTAGAGGAACAGGGTCTGGAATGGAAAGTAATTGGTTGGGAAATATCCTGAGGCCATTGGAAAGTCCAGGGTTGGTGGAGCATGAGACAGGCTTCCAGGAAAATTCTGGCTTCCAAAATAGTGTTGGCACTTTTGCTTAGTATATACTCTGAGAGAGAGAAAATCAGCCAGGCTCTTCAAATAGATGAATAAAAATGTTATTTCTCCTACCTCTTTTCAAATTCTGTCTTTGCATATTAGGAAAGGAGAGAGGCAAATAGAGAAGCATCTTTGGGGGCTAGGATTAGTAGGAACGGCTTCCCATGCCTTTGACCTACTGTCCTCACACATGAAGGCAGAGCTGGTCCATCTGTGTGCACCCATTCAGCCCCTTAACCAACATTCATGTGAACCTCCTCAGAGCCAGACACTACTTAGGTGCTGGAGATGTGGCAGTTAACACAGACATACTACCTACACACTGTAGGGTTGGGACATAGCACTATCGTTACCAGGAATGCCAAGTGATAAGAGAGGACCCAACCTAGGTTGACAGATCAGGTAAGACTACCCTAGAAAGAGGATACTTGGCCAAGTTTGAAGGATGTGTAGGCCTTGACCAGGCTTCCAGGTAGGGAGCACCCTTCTAGATTGAAGAAAACTCCTTAAAGGGGGAATGAGACTTAAAAAGGGGGCTCGCATGAGGGTGTGCCAGGGAAACATCTAAGACCAGTCACCATTGTACACACTTCCATCTTTTCCTCTGTTTTGGTACCAAGTCCTGATGTCAGCTCATACTCAGATGCCACAGTAAGTTATCTTCCTTTACCCTTTGGTCACCCCAGCCCAGGCTTGGGGACTGTGGGAACACCTGTGATACCCTCTGTGCTTAGGTCCATTCCAGAAAAGGAGGAAATAATTGCCAGGTGTGCTGCCTGTTTGGTTATGTGTGACAGGTGGTATGGCCATAGACACATTCTGCCTATTTCTTAATTGAAGAATTAAGTAATATATCTTAGAGAGAATGTCTTGAATGAGAAGAAAAGAAATTACAGGTCAGACCAGAAATAATCAACACTGAAGGGAAAGTAGGAGAAGGAGAATTTCACAAAAGAAGGGAAGCAGAGAAGAAGGGAAGAGAGGAGAGGGAGGGAAGGAAGGAGGAAGCAAAGGAAATAGCTGGAAGACAGGATGGAAAGCAGGAAATGCAACTGCATAGAAACCAGGGGAAATGTTCAATGATGCTGGGCAGTCACATAGCTAAGAAAAGAGAGGCCATGACAGGATTTAGAAACAGGTAAGTCATCAACAGCTTGGGCAAAGTCCACCTGAGTGGTGCTCCTGTGCTTATATATGGGGGACAAAGGGAAGGGAGGGTGGTAATTGAAGGAAGTCATGTGAGGCTTTTTATTGTTTATTTTTAGTTTTGTGGAGACACGGATGTGTTAACTTCTTATGAAGAACAGCAAAAGAGGAGGTAAGGGGAAAACTGGTGAATTTAAAATAAGGTTCAGAGTTGAGTCAACCAGCATGCCAAGCTGGTTTCTTCATTTGGGTCAATGTGTCCTGGTCATGTAAGATGTCAACTCTAAATGAAGCTGGGTGAGGTATATGTGGGAAAGATGCACTATTTTTGCAACTTTCCTGAAAATATAATAATTTTTCTGAAACAAAAGATTTCTTTTAAAATGAGTTATTGGGGAAAATGCCTGTAGAGATGGAGTGAAAGACTAAGAACAGAGAAAGGAAAAAACTGGTCAGAAAGCAAGGCCAATGAATGACCAGACCTAGGAGGGCAAACTGGGCAAAGAAGAAGCACATTTGAAGATTTGACAGTGGGAAGGTTGAGGCTGTTTCCTATGTGGCATCTGCTTTCTCTGTCAGACAGAAGGTACTATTATTAACTAATTTGAGGGAAAGGGGAAATGGAATGTTTGGGGAGTGGAGATTCCTTTAAAAGCCCGGTGTATACTGGGACAGATGAATGCCTGGGGCAATGTAGAAGAATGTCAGTCCCCTGGAGGGGTTCTAGGCACTTTACTCTGTGCCTTTACCAATATTTACACTGTCAATGAGGAATGTCCAGCCTCTGGTTTCATGTACCATGGTCCAGGTTACTATCATCAGATTGTCCACTTACTCCATCCTAATGAAAAAATTCATCTAAAAGTGAACTTAACTCATGTCCAGTGAGGGTGAGTGAAATTTCAGTTGTCTAGATTCGTAGTAACTAACAGACTGTGTCTATTAAACCTCATTTAAGCTATGGGTTTGAGGGAATTTTAGTTGTTTGTTTATATTTTGCCTTCTTCTTTGGCTCTGAGCAGTTCTGATCCAACCATGCTCAGAGGGTCCCTCCTCTGAATGCCCAACATCCCACCAGGCAACGCTTGCCACTCCTTCACCGAGCACTGACACCTCTTTACATAAGTTTTGATTAGAGGTAGCCTCATCTCCTATTGCAGTCCCTTACTTGTTTATTTAATGCTTTTGAGCTAAAACAAAATGAATACATTATACTTTTCAAATGCTTAATATAAAAATACTTCCTATTATTACTGGAAATGGTAACTAGGGGGCTTCTTACCTATATAGCTTAGAACCATATTCTGATACCCAGGTAAGCTGAAATTTGAAATTGTCAGCTTAACATTTTTCTGTTTTTCTTCTTATAGGGTAGAATATATACATACTATTTGGGCCCCAAATTTTAATGGATCTAGTGGAGGAAAAAATCAGATAAAGACAGCATTGCACAGAGACCCTAAATTGATTCAATATGCAAAATGGAAGACTTACTGATTTACAGTTTCCAAAATTACTGTTTCACACCATAAAGGAACCACTGTGATTTCAGTCCAATCCATAGTAAGAGCAGTGGAGCTTACAGGACAGGGGAACACTCAGATCCTTATTCCTCACTATGAAATCTTTAGAGTGCTTGTACTGTGAATGCAGATGCTCCTCAACTTGTAATGGGGTTACATCATAACAAACCCATCTTAAGTTGAAAATATTGTAAGTGGAAAATGCATTTGATGTGCTTAAAGTACCAGACATCATAGCTTAGCCTAGCCTACCTTAAAGGTGCTCAGAACACCTACATTAGCCTACAGTTGGGCAATTATCTTGTTTCATCTCGAGAGTAATTACCGTTCTCTTTTCATGAGGATCAAGAGACACAGAAGGGCATTTTGTAGACATGTTGGGATGGAAAACACAGACACAGTATCCCAAATAAGTGGGCACTACAGTACACTAAAACTATCAGTTGTTCACCCTCGTGATCACATGCATGACTGGGAGCTGTGGCTTACTGCTGCTGCCCAGCTTCAGGAGAGCACTGCTACCTCAGGAAAAGATCAAAAATCAAATTCAAAGTATGAGTGCCTATCACTCATAAAGTCAATGTATTGTAAGTCGGGGGCCTTCTGTACTTGGCAGCAAGCCTACAATCTAGTCAAAAGAGGGCAGGTGAGGTAAGACATGGAGATTGCAGACAGCTGTGGAGCAACGGCCAGGAACAGGTGTGTTTGAAAGCCATGGAGGATTAACTAACAGATCAGAGGTCTGACACGAGGGACTCTGGCTATATGAATGGAAAGTGACTGAGTTTTAGCTGGGAGATATTAATTCCCAGAGCTTGTCTGTCGCAGGCAATATGAAAAGTTAACACAAAAGAAGCAGCAAGAGAGTTCTGAGGAGGCAGCACAGGGCTCTCTCCAACTGTCCAAACAGCTGTCGTGACAAGTCATTTCTGGTTCCTGGTCCCACAGCTCATCCCAAGTAGGATTAGCAACAGAGGGTGAGGAAATAGGTCCCATTGTCTAAAACCAGAAAGGGCCTGTGTCTCCATCTTACCTCTGTGTCTGATCACTTGATTACTCTGTTTAAGTTCTTGATATGTTTTATGTATAACTGTACAGATGCATGTGTATATAGAATGAACTAGACCAGTTTCAGGTTAAATGTGTTTAGATCGGATTCACTTTTTTTTTTCAATTAAGAGGCAACACATTTTTCATTCCACAATTCTTAGAGGAAAAAAACCCAGGAGGCTAATGAAAAATTGGTTCATCCCATCTATGTGAAAAGTAAATGGAAAAACAAGTAATGGCAAATGGATCTTGTCATAACAATGCAGCATAACTGACCTTCCACCAGTCCTTTTTGGAAACTGTTTTAAGCCATGATAATCTTTCCATGAGGTCTGCTCCAGTGGCTGGTCACAGATGAGACCCCTTGGCAATGTCACCATCCCACCATTGCTTCAGCAGGATGGTTCTTATGAGCCCTGGCTTCATCGCAGATCTGCTGCCGCTGTCAGGCTGCCACCAAATCCTGCTCAGGACAAAAGCAGCTAAGTCCAGGGTGCTCTCAGAATTGGATGGAGCATGCATAATTTTGCATCTCACATATAGTGGTAATTTTGTAATCTGTAAGAATTTAAAGAACAATGTACAGTCTGTGGCAACAATCGCACCTCCTACCACCCTCCCCCACCACACACAAAAAATAGTCCTCAGAGAGCACACTTCCTGAGAACAAATATCAGTACAGTGTATTTTGTACCATTGAGACTACTATGGAATCAGCACTGGGTGTCCCTGAGCCTGACTAGAAGCCAGCCATACAGGTCTTCAATGTGCGTGTGGTAGATGAAAGCAGATCTCTGAGGAGTAAGGTGGTGGGGCCAGGTGGCATCAGTAACTGATGCAAATGACTTATTGTCATTCTGTGATATTGAAAGAAATAGAAATGATCCCCCCACTCCCACTCCTCTACTCTGTTTATTGTCATTGGTTTGGGACTATCTGGGTAAAGGTTTATCTAGTTGAATGGTAATCCCAGATTCCCTAACCAGGAAGGTGCCAAATGTTAGCAATGTATGTTTGAAGCTAGAATCAAAATAAATTTGAAAACTTATTCACTTACCTTGGTCACAGCCCTACTTCTCCAAGTCCCTAATAATTATGACTATGGATATACAGGTTCACTCACTCTTTAAGCAAAGATTTATTCATACTTACTAAGTGCTCAACCACTGTCCTAGACTCTGGAAACAAGTGAATCCAAGAAACCAGATAACTACCTCACAGAATGTGGTCTTAAAGTGATTAAACATCAAATTTGTAAGAACCTATGAGGACATTAAAACTAACTCCCTGTTAACCTAAGATTTTTGTCCCAAACCCCCAAAGAGAACTGACCTGAATCTAGAGAAGTCTCTGCGAGAAGGCTGGGAAAACCAGATATTCCCCCCCACCTGCCTCTTTTCCTCTTGACCACCTAGTTCCTTTGTGGTTTCTCCAGAGCAGAGTGCTCCATAGAGCTCACAGACTTCTAGAAGCAAGGAGGTTTATGGGACACACCCAGAATGGCAGGACTTCCACAAAAGACACATCCAAGGGTCAGTTGTCCAAGAGAAGACTCTAAGTTGGGTGACCTTAAAGAGGCCTTTCCATGTGGACATGAAGGTCATGGAGCCTGTGCCCCACACCCAGCAACTGTAGGACAGGAAAGTCCTCAGATTTGACTCTGCTTCATGTCAGTACTTCCCACCAATGAGGGGACTGTCAACCATTTTATGCCCCAATGCACTATGGGAGGAGTCGGGTGAAGGGAAGAGGGCCTAGGTAACCTTTTCCAGGATTTCATATGGGGCCAACCTTGTGGATGCAAGTCCAGAGGTAACAATTGGACACTGTCTCTTTCAGTCTCTAGTCATCCTGTTCTAGCCTATCCTCTCCTTTGGGAAGGTCTGTGACTGGCTGGATTGATTAAAGTACATTCCATTTCTAGTCTGATAAAACTCTATTTTAAAGGTGATGTGAGCTATTTTTGTGGCCACAGATTCAGTGATTTCTCTGAGATCTTTCCGGTCAATACTTACTGTGGGTAATCAGACCACATTAGACTTGGTCTCAGAATGATTAAATGTCAAGTTTGCTAGAACCTTTGAGGGCTTTAAGACCCTCTTCCATTCCCAAATTTGTCACCTAAATCTCCTCTGCCACATTCTGAGAGGTTGTTATCTGGCTTCTTTTTGAACATAGTGACAGGAATTTTTCTACCCCAAGTTGGCCGAGTCATCTCACAGCTCTAATAGTTTTCCTGTTATTTGAACCCAGTTTCACTTTATATTAAACTTGTTTCCATTTTAAATACAAAGCATTACTTTTTTCTTTATATAATACCATTTCAACAACTGGCACATTTGTCTCTGGTAAAGTGCATGTGGTGGGGTTTCTATGCTCAACCAAAATGAATAATGTCCCTAAGGGACTGGGTCAGAAAGACAGAACACTCCTTTTCTGCAGCTGGAGTGTAAAGCAAACAACTGCAGGCTCCTTATAGCCCTATTTTCTGATCCAGTGAGCAGATTCTGTCAGGAAGAGCATTTTAGTTTTTCCTGGCTCCATGTACTTGAAAGATTTAGTTTGAGATTCAAGCACATTGTTGTCTTTTCCTTCTTGCATGGTTGACATGGTATTACATATCTACTCTTACATAGATATTTCATTTACAGTGAAAAATATCTCTTAAACTTTGCTAGTGGAATCAGAATCCAATTACCAGAAGACTCAGACCAACCTTATTTAAAATACGTGATGCTTTTAGATGAGTGCTGAGCACATTCTTTGCACATCCAGTGATTTTCTTCCGGGAGGGTGCTCAGGGATGAGCAGATTCTTCTTTGCAGAGAAGGGAGAGTCTTGAAGAGAAGGGACAATGTTGCAGTGAAGTGCTCATTGCCTATTCCAGATAGATGCCAGTGTATTTGGTTCATAGCACAACTTATTACTAGCAAAACTTTGTTATTTAACAGGTTGTTACTGTGTGTATCAAGAGATGAAAACATCAGTTCAATGGACATTAAAGTCTCTAAGAAAGTTATTTTTAATATTATTTATTTATTTCTAGAGAGAGAGAAAGGGAGGGAGAAAGGGAAAGAAACATCATTGCTTCTCGTGCACCTCCAACTGGGGACCTGGCCCACAGTGCAGGCATGTGCCCTGACTGGGAACTGAACTGGTGACCCTTTGGTTTGTAGGCTGGCACTCAATCCACTGAGAGACACCTGCCAGGGCTAAGAGAGTTATTTTAAGAAAGAGAATATTGCTGAGGAATATGCTGATACGGGATAAAGTAAAGGGGAACTTTGCCAGAACTAAGGCTGCAAAAAAGATGTATTTCTTAATCCAGTCTGTAATAACAAACATCATAAACTGGGTGATTTATAAAAAGGAGATTTACCATTCATAGTGTTGTTTTAAGCCTAAGTGTGTGGTAATTTGTTACAGCAGCAATAGGAAACCAATACACGTATCTTTATGTACTTTCAAAAATAATTAGAGGAAAACTGAAAATCTTGAACACTGATCAAAGGAAACTATAATTACCAAATGACCAAAGAACAAATGGAAAATTCTAATCATAAAGTGTACAAGTGGATTTTGAAGCTTCTGCATAAGAAGAAAATGTAAGATTAATATCTGTATATTATAAGATTTGTAGATTATACAAATTTTGTGACAAAATGAGAACAGTAGTAAATCAAAGCATCTTAGAAGGAAAGTGACTCTTAAATATCATTGTATCCATTCTCCCATATCATGATAAAGGAATTTGGACATGGAGAACTTCAGAAAATAGTTCAAAGACACACACAAGGCCATAGCAAGCTGGGACCACACCTTTGCTTCCTGACTCCAAATCCCTTCCTTTTTCTCCTTTTTTTTTAAGCCAATGGGCATGAATATTTATTGATGTACCAATTAAAACATTAAAAATTTTAAAATATTTTATTTATTTAGCTTTAGAGAGAGGGCAGGGAGGGGAAAAGAGAGCAAGAGAAACATTGATGAGCAAGAGAAATATCGATCATTTGCCTGTTGCACATCCCCTGGCCTGCAACCAGTGACCTGACCTGCAACCCAGGCATGTGCCCTGACTGAGAATAGAACTGGTAACCTTTCAGTTTGTGGGATGATGAGCCACACTAGTCACAGTTTTATCCTATTTATTTTAACTGTCTGGAAATTTTTACTTTAACAATAAAGTATTTTTTCTCACCTGACTTTTCGTAGCAAGTCGCAGAAAGGGGTGTGTTTGTATGAGTGCAGCCAAATGTTATCTGTAAGTTAAGGTTCTCCTCCTGTTCTCCTTAATATTACCTAATAATTATTTAAAGTATAACATGGAAATAATATGAAAATTAGTGTTACATAAAACTTTCAGTAAATTAGAAATAAAATTTTGAAGCATCAAAATTGAATTTTATTTTACTGTAAAAGCAGGATGGTATCACAGAGTGAGATGCTCATAAGTGATCCACAGTATGTGAGTTTATGAAAATAAAACCTTAAGGAAGATAAAATGGTTAAGGATTAGGCTTTGGGGCAAATATATTTGATATGGGATTTATAAACCATTTGTCCTGTCCCAGAATAAATGCTTCTGAATATTTTCTGCTTTGCAACCCCTGAATGTAATCTGGGTTTGATGTCATGAATTCTGTAGCACAAATACATGTATAAACGGATAGATTATTCTGACCTCCCAAGACTGTCAGTTTGTTTTTCAGGCTCAGTTGCGAAAACTATGTGACAACCAACCAAATGTCACATTGAACATAAGGTTGAGAACTCACATATAAGAATAACTATAATGATAATGACCAAATAAATGGTTTTTAAAAAGTTAACCATGTACCTTCTTCCTAAGCCAAGCATGGAGGACCAGTGAGATGCAGCAACTAAACCACAGTAAACCAGCCAACATGAGTTCCTGATAAGTGTCTTGCCCTCTGTTTGAAAGCATAACGTAAAAGACAAAATGGTTAAACAATTTACCTCTGTAGACTTAGCCAGCTTTTACATGGTCATCAAGCAATTCAGTGCCTTGTTGAGACACTGCTTTTGTATTTCATACAAGCCACATCTAGAAGTACTTGCTGAGTAGTGACATGGGGTCACCTGAGAGTACGTTAGGCTTGGGAGGGCCATGATCCAGACCTACGTGGTTCCCAGTTCTTTATTTTTGGACAAATAACAGGTTCTAGTTGAAAACATTGCTTTTAACACCAGCCACCTGAGAAGGGAGCTTCCCAAAAATTGCAGTGTTGAACTTTTAGTTTTTAGTATGGTGATAGATCTTTCTCTTTATAAATGACCACCAATTTAATAGTCAGTTTCTTCATTATTTATTTATGTAAGCATATGGAGTCATGACTTAATAAGTAGCTATCTTTAATTTGTATAGAATTTATTAAGGTAACATAGGTTAATAAAATTATATAGGTTTCAGGTGTACAATTCTATAATGCATCACCTGTACATTATATTGTGTGTTCAGCACCATAAGCCAGTCTCCTTTTATCCCTTCTTTACCCTCTTCTACCACCCCCTATCCCCCATTTCCTTTGGGTAATTAGCATGTTGTTGTCCATGTGTGTGTGTTTCTTTGCTTAATTCTTTCACGTTTTTTCACACAGCCCTCCTGACAGTTGTCAATCTGTTCTTTATATCAATGAGTTTGTTTCTATTTTGTTTATTAGGTGTTTTGATCATTAGATTCAACATATAAGTGAAATCATATGGTACTTGCCTTTCTCTGATTGGCTTAATTCACACAGCATAATACTTTCCAGGTCCATCTATGCTGTCACAAAAGATACTTTTTTACAGCGGAGTATTATTTCATTACATAAATGTACCATAGCTTTTTTAGCCACTCATCTACTGATGGCCATTTGGGTGCCTTCAAAGCATGGCTATTATAAATGACACTGTCATGAACATAGGGGTGCATATATTCTTTTGAATTACTGTTTTGAGTTTCCTCAGACAAATTCCTAGAAGTACAATCACTGGATCATAAGGCAGTTCCATTTTTTAATTTTTTGAGGTAACTCCATACTGTTTTCCACAGTGGCTGCACCAGTCTGCATTCCTGCCAACAGGGTATCAGGATTCCCTTCTCTCCACATCCTCATCAACAGTTGTTGTTTGTTGATTTATTGATGATAGCCCTTCGGACAGGTGTGAGATGATACCTCATTGTGGTTTTAATTTGCTTTTGTCTGATGATTAATGATGTTGAATATTTTTTCATGTGTCTATTGACTATGTGTCCTCTTTGGAGAAGTATCTATTCAGGTACTTTGCCCATTTTCAATTGGTTTATATATTTATTTCTGGTGTTGAGCTGTATAAGTTTATTTATATAGTTTGGGAATTAATCCCTTATCAGATGTATCATTGGCAAATATGTTCTCGCATTCAGTAGGTTGTCTTTTCATTTGGTGATGGTTTCCTTTGCTGTGCAAAAACTTTTTAGTTTGATGTACTACCATTTGTTTATTTTTTCTTTTGTTTCCCCCGCTATGAAAGATGTCCAAGATTTTACTGCCTATGTTTTCTTCTAGGATTTATATGGTTTCAAATCTAACATTTAAGTTTTTGATCCACTAGAGTTGATTCTTGCATATGGTGTAAGAAGGTGGTTTAGTTTCATTTTTTTTGCATATAGCTATCCAATTTTCCCAACATCATTTATTGAATAGCTTATCTTTACCCCTTTGTATGTTTTTGCCTCATTTGTCAAATATTAATTGACCATAAAGGTGTGGGTTCATTTCTAGGCTCTCTGTTCTGCTCCATTAATCTATATGTCTATTTTTATGCCAGTACAATGTTGTTTTGATTACTATGATCTTGTAGTATAGTTTGATATCAGATAGTATGATTCCTCCAGCTTTGTTCTTTATCTTCTCAAGATTTCTGTGGCTATTTCAGGTCTTTTGTGGTTCCATATAAAGTTTTGAAATATTTATTCCAGTTCTGTGCAATACACCATTGGTATCTTTATAGGAATTTTATTTAGCTCTGTGAAATATGCTATTGATACCTTGATAGGAATTGCATTGAATCTATTTGCTTTGGATAGTATGGATATTTTAATGTTGTTAATTCTTCCTATCCATGAACATGTTATATGCTCCCACTTATTTGTATCTTATTCATTGTTTTTTCTTCAGTGTCTTATAAGTTTTGGAGTACATGTCTTTTACATCATTGGTTAAATTTATTTCTGGGTATTCTAAATGCAATCATAAATGGGATTGTTTTCTTAGTTTCCTTTTCTGATAATTCATTGTTTGCATATAAAAATGCAAATGATTTTAGATATTTATTTTGTATCCTGTTATTTTACTGAGTTCATGTTTCAGTTCTAGGAGTTTTTTAGTGGATTTATTAGAGTTCTCTGTGTACAGTACCATGTCTTCTGCAAATAATGACAGCATTACTACTTCTTTTCTAATTTGGATGCCTTTTTTTTTCTTGTCTGAATGCTGTGGCTAAAACATCCAGTACTATGTTCAATAAGAGTGGTGAAAGTGGATATCCCTGTCTTAGTTCTGATATTAAGGGGAACACTTGTAGTTTTTTTCCATTGAGTATGATGTTGGTGGTGGGTTTGTCATTTATGACCTTTATTGCATTGAGGTATGGTCCTTACATTCCCACTTTGTTGATCATTTTTATCATAAATGGGTTCTAGATTTTATAAAATGTTTTTTCTACATCTATTGATATGACTATGTGCTTTTATCTATCACTTTTTTATGCACTATATCACATTTATTGATTTGCAGAAATTGTACCAACCTTGTATTCCTGGTATAAATCCCACTGAATCATAGTATGTGACATTTTAATGTATTGATGGATCTGGTTTACTAATATTTTGTTGAGGATTTAGCATCTATGTTTATCAGGGATATCTACCTATAATTTTTTTCTTTGTAGTGTCTTTTTCTGGTTTTGAAATTAGGATAATCCTAGCCTTATAAAATGAGCTTGGGAGTCTTCCTTCCTCTTGAATTTTTCTGGAATAGTTGGAGGATAGTGTTTGTTCTTTAAATATTTGGTGAAGATCACTTGTGAAGCCATCCAATCCAGGACCTTTGTTTGTTGGGAGTTATTTGATTAACACTTTAATTTTATTAGTTTTGTCTACTCAGATGTTCAGATCCTTCCTGATTGAGTTTTGGAAGATTGTATGTTTCTAGGAATCTATCCATTTTGTCCAGATTGTCCAATATGTTGGCATATAGTTGTTTTTAATATTTTCTTACAATCCTTTGTATTTCTTTGATGTCAGTTGTCACTTCTCCTCTTTCGTTTATGATTTTATTTATTTGGATCCTCTCTCTTTTTTCCTTGGTGGCTGTGGTTAAAGGTTTGTCAATCTTTTTTTATCTTTTCAAAGAACCAGTTCTTGGTTTCATTGATCTTTTGTATTGCCTTTTTAGACTCTATTTCATTTATTTCTGCTCTGATATTTATTATTCCCATTCTTCTACTCACTTTAGATTTTGTTTCTTGCTTTTTTTTCAAGTTCCTTTAGGTTTAAAATTTGATTGTCTATTTGAGGGTGTTTTTGTTTGTTTGTTTCTTGAAAGAAATCTCTATGAATGTTTCTCTTAGGGCTGCTTTCTCTGTATCCCATAGATTTTGGATTATGTTCTCATTTTCATTGGTTTCAAGGCACTTTTTAACTTTTCCCTTGATTTCATTGTTAACCCATTCATTGTTTAATAACATATTATTTAGCCTTCATGTCTTTGTGTGTTTTTCAGGTTTCTTGTGTGATCCATATCTAATTACATACCATTGTGATCAGAGAAAATGCTTGATCTCAGCTGTTTAAAAATTTATTAAGACTTGTTTTGTGGCCTAACATGTGTTCTATCCTAGAAAATGTTCCATGTGTAGTTGAAAAGAATGCATGTTCTGATTCTTTGGGGTGAAATGTTCTGAAGATATCAATTAAATTGATCTTATCTAATATGTCATTTAAGGTGCTGTCTCCTTGTTGATTTTCTGCCTGGGAAACCTATCCATTGATGCCAATGAGTGTTAAAACACCCTACTCTGACTGTATTATTGTTGATCTCTCCCTTTATGTCCATCAAGATTTGCTTTATATATTTAGCTGCTCCTATGTTGGGTTCATTAATGTTTGCAAGGGTTATATATCCTTGTTGGGTTGCTCCCTTTACCATTATGTAGTGTCCTTTGTCTCTTACTATAGCATTTATTTTAAAGTCTATTTTGTAAGTTATAAGTGTTGCTACTCCAGCTATTTTTTTATTTCTGTTTGTATAAACTATCTTTTTCTGTGCCTTTTAGTCTGTGTGTATCTTTTGTTCTGAGGTGGTTCCCTTGCATATAGTATATATATGGGTCTTACTTTCTTATTCACTTAGCTACCCTATGTCTTTTGGTTGTACCATTTAAGCCATTTACATTGAAAGTATTGTTGATAGAAATTAATTTATTGCCATTTTATTCTTTCAACTATGTTCTTCTTTTTTCCCCTCTTCCTAAAGCAAGGCTTTTAACATTTTTTTGCAGTACTGGTTTGGGATTAAAATACTCCTTTAGCTTTGTCTTGTCTGGGAAGCTCTTTACTTTTTCTTCCATTTTAAATGATAGCCTTGCTGAGTAAAGTAGCCTTGATTATAGATTATTGGTTTTTATCACCTTGAATATTTCATGCCAGTCTTTCTGGCCTGAAATGTTTCTATTGAGAAATCAAATGATGGTCTAATTGGAGCTCCCTTGTAGATAACTACCTGCTTTTCTTTTGTGGCTTTTTAGGATTCTCTCCTTGTCTTTAAGTTTTGCCATTTTAATAATGACATTTTTGGTATGGGCCTCTTTGGGTCCATCTTGTTTGGGACTCTCCAAGGTTCCTGGACTTGTGTGTCTTTTTCCTTCAACAGGTTAGGAATGTTTTCAAGCAATATTTCTTTAAATATATTCTCAAGCCATTGCTCTTTTTCTTATCCATCTGCCACCCCTATGATGCAGACATTGTTATGCTTCATGTTGTCCCATAAGACCCTTAAATTATCCTCATTTTTTAAATTCCTTTTCCTTTTTTTTTTTAGCTGCCCTGATTGGGTGTTTTCTGGTACCTTGTCTTTTAATTCATTGATTCATTTCTCTGTTTCATCTAACCTAGTGTTTATTCCTTTTAATGTATTCTTTATTCCAGATACTATATTATTCATTTGTAACTATTTCTTTTTCATGCTTTCTATATACCCTTTTATGTTTGTTATCTTTTTGTTGAAGTTCTAAGTTTTTTGAGCATCCTTATAATCATTTTTTAACTAGTAAATTGCTTGCCTTCATTTCATTTATTCTTTTTCTAGAGATTTTTCCTGTTCTTTCATTTTGAGAATGTTTCTTTGTCTCCCCACTTTTGCTGCCTCTTCTGTTTCAATGTGTTTGTAGATCTGCTATGACTTCTGTACTTGGTAAGGTGGCCTTATGTAGTAGGTGTTCTGTGTGTCTTAGAGGCATAATCTCCTTGATCACCCAAGCTGGGTGCTCCAGGAGTATCCCTTATGTGGTTTATGTGTGCCCCACCATTGCAATTGAGTCTTGATTTCTACTGATCTGTTTGGGCAGGAGTGGACCTTCAGGTTGGTTGACTGGAAGGACTGACCTGTACCT
Organism: Phyllostomus hastatus; assembly: GCF_019186645.2. Classification (NCBI taxonomy): domain Eukaryota; kingdom Metazoa; phylum Chordata; class Mammalia; order Chiroptera; family Phyllostomidae; genus Phyllostomus; species Phyllostomus hastatus. The sequence goes on along the minus strand of NW_025334011.1, from coordinate 15,896,409 downwards.
CAGTGTACAAACTGCTGTGCAGTTGCTCACCACACAAAGGGGAGTTACCTCAGCAATGTCTAGCACCTGCAGAGATCTCCCTTTGAATATGCCACTTGTAAAGCTAGTTGGATCCTGCTCTGATGTTATCTGAAGCTGGACACTTGGTGTGTTGGTTCTGGGCCTTCTTGGATGGATTCTGGTGCAGACCAATGTCAGACACTGTCTGGGTCTAGCTCCGAGAAACCTGTTTGGAGCTACAAAGTGATCCACCATTTGTGTCTGCTTCTGCTTGGCCTGGGTGTGTGAGGGAAAGACCAAGCTGTGCACCAAGGCCAGCTTTTACCAGCACTGGGCTCTAGGTCAGGTCAGCAAAAGGTCTAATTCTGTCTGAATGCACCTGTTGGCTGCCTATTAGGCTCAGTCACTGAAAAAGCCTCTGCCAGTACTTCAGTTGCATTAGGTAAGTTCTCAGTAAGTCACCAGGTAGGGACAAGTGCTGTTTACCATAATGATACAGGTACAAATTTGGTGCCACTGACGGCTATGAGGCTACGCTGAAAATGTCCCAGGGAATACCAAGTCTAGCTGCCACCTAGTGGATGCTCACACACATTTGTGGTGGGGCAGGGTATCAAGGAGTCAGGGTGAGGCCAGCAGAGTTGATCAGGCTCAAGCAGATCAAGATTTGGCTGTGTGAAGGCAGAGCTCTGTACTGCTTAGGCGTGCAAGGGAAAATGGCCCCCATCCTTATGTCCTTGTGCCACACAGCCCAGTCTATCCAGGATTTTACCAAGCACCTGAGCTCAGTGGGGGAGCCACCTAGAGGGAGAGCACCTAGCCAGTTGATCTCCCATGAGGGGGAGGTGCCAGTCAGGCTTGGGGGAAGATGTGGGGAGTGACTTTTGCACCAAAGCCACACAACTGAGTCACTGGCATCCCCTGAGTCTGCCCTGACCTCTATACAGTTACCCAGGCAGCTGACTCCTCAGCAGGGCACAAGCTCCATTGGGTGGGGCTACAGAGAATCCAAAGAACAGGGTTTTGCTTTCTCCCAAACTGATACCACATGGAGGGGAGTGCTCCACCCAAGAAAGACAGCATCTACAGTGTGGGAGTATAATGCAACACAGAGATCTTGGCATGTATATCTTCAGCTCTCCCCCCGACAAATCCCTATCTCTCCTCATGTGACTCTAGTCTGCTGTGCCCTCCCTCCACGGGAGTCCAGGGTAAGTGGCTGTGAATAAGATTTTGTGCACTGTCCCTTTAAGAGCATACCTGTGTCTCTAGCAGACTCCTATCTCTTCCTGTTGGATAGAATCCCCACTGATTTTCACAGCCAGATGTTATATGGGTGCCCCCTCATGACTCTGGTGCTCTGAATTGGGGAACCTAGCTTGGGGTTAAGACCCCATGCTCCTTATGAGGAACCTTTTCAATTGAGATATACCTCTGGTATCTCAGCCACCACCCATGGTACCAGGGCCAGCTGTTTTCACATCTGCACCTTTCCTACCAGTCTTGATGTGGATTCTCGGTAGATCCTTGATTATAAGACTTCTATTCATGCCTGACTGATATGGGTCAGTGGATTGAGCACCAGACTGCACAACAAAGGGTCACCAGTTCAGTTCCAGTCAGGGCACATGCCTGGGTTGTGGGCCAGGTCTCCTGTAGTGGGCTTGTGAGAGACAACCACACATTGATGTTTCTCTCCCTTTGTTTCTCCCTCTCTTTCCCTCTATCTTAAAACAAATAAATCAATTTTTTAAAAAAAGACTTCTATTCAACTAGTCTTCAGTTGTTCATTAAAGTTGATTGCTCTATATTTTAGTTGCAAATCTAGTTTCATCCTAGGAGGAAGTAAGTGTAACATCCAGCTACTCTGCTGCCCTCTTGGATCTCCTGTAGTAAGTCATTATTGAATTCCTCCTACATGCTAATTTACTATTCTAGGCCATGGGGTTAAAGTATTCAATAAGGCATAAGAAGGTCCTTGTTCTCATAAAACTTAGAGCCTTTGGATGTGGGAACAGTCATCAACAACAATGAATTATGTGTACACACACTTAAGTGGTGCTTGCTATCTGTCATGCTTCCAATAGCCTGATGAGGTGGATACTGTCATTATGTGCATTTCATGATAAGGAAATTGAAGTCTTGATCTTCAGGGATCCCACAAGTAGTGAGGAGTTTGGATGCAAGTGCTGTGGCTCCAGAGTCTGTCTTTTACACCTTCACATGGAAAATTAAAGCCATCACTGCTGAGTGGCCTCTTTAAACTGAGTGGTCTCAACAGGCCTATCTCTCTGAGGACATGATCAAAAGCTGAGGTCTGAAAAACAAGAAGTCAACTGCACAAAGACTACAACAAAGAACAACATGTTCAAAGGCTCTAAGACACAAATAAGCTTGGCATGATAGAGCATCAAAAAGACCAATGTGGCTAGCAAGTCAGAGGGAAAAAGTACAAGATGAGGTGCTTATGAGGAGGTCAAATCAGGTAGGGCTTCATAAGCCAATAAAAGGAATGTAGACATTTGTTATTTTTTTAATAATGCTATGCCAAAAAATAAATTTCAAAACTTGCATTTACTGTTGATTATTCATACATATTTTTTCATAGTAACTACCATAAAATCTGCACCAATAAGAAGAAAAAAATGTGGGCACATTGCAATAAGGGATTTTAAAATCAACTTTTGGATCTTTGAAAATGAATACAAAAAATGTCTGGCTTCTGTAACATCTATGTCATCTTACACAGTTATTATCTAAATATTCAAACTGGAAAGTGATTGGAATTCTTAGCAAATGGTGGTAGTGCTTCAACAAGAGCTGTGTCCACAGTTGTTCTATATTACACACTTTTCTACTTACAATTCTATAGCAGACATTTTCTCACATCTGAATGTTTTCAAAATTGATTTGCATTTTACAATGAAGTTGTACATGTGTATACTATCAAAATAATTGGCAGCATTTTTCAGAAGATGTAATTGCTGCATCTCACTGGGGAAGGGCACTATGAAAATTGAGTTATTTACAATTCCAGCAGAACCCAGAGTCATTGGAATGGATTGTTCCACTGTATCTGTGACTTCTTGGAAAAGAGTTAGATGTTTAAGGACATGCTGCCTTTTTATTCATTACAATCTAGCTCTGTCTGAGCTAGAGTTAACATAGTTCCCAAAAGTTAACATAGTGTAAAGATGGTGTTCCTAAGGTTAAGGCCTGGATTCCATGCCTTCAACTATCACTCAGCCTTGTGTGTTTCACAGCCATAGGTGGACACTTCATATTGACCCTGTTCTTCCTTAAATGTGTCCCTTGCTTTTGTATCCCAATGGATCCAAAATTATATGGAACTTTTAGTTCAAATGCCTCATTACTTTTTTCAAAATTAAAAGATCCATAACACATCTGAAGTCTGATGGAAGTATTATTGTCATATAAAATGTAGCAGCAGAATACTAGATTAAGTGCTTTTATATACTTTTCTACAGTCCCTATTTCTAGGCCATGATCTAACTGACCCTGACTGCCTCTCTCAGATATTAATTATAACAACAACTAACATTTATAGAGTGTTTCATGAGAGTCAAGCACCATGTTAAGTTCTTTACTTGGATGCCTTGAGTATTCCTACAACATGCTGGATGGTATTAGAATTTCCATTTTATAGATGAACAAACTGAGTCTCAGAGGAAAGGAGTAACTTGCCCTCAGTCACATAACCACACAATGGCAAACTAGGATTCAAATCTAGACAATTCTAGGTTTGTCCCCCACTCACCTCTGCTCTTGTCTTTCATCCTGTACCTTGAAATACAGATGCCAAGAGAAAGAAGATTCACTATGTCAAGGCTACTCCATTTAATTCTTACCTAGACCACCAAGTAGACTGTAAACTTCTTGAGACAGAAATTGTGTTTTGTAGTTCTTCTGTGCCCTTCCTAGTCCCTGGGAAAAATCTCACAATAATTACAATGTTTTGCATGTGTGATGCACTCCTGTGTATAATGTACATCCATGCTTTTGACCCAAACATTCAGGAAAAAATCTTTCATTTTAATTTTTTAATTCAATTATTTATTTATATTTGGATATTTTTGTATTATAAAGGAATTTTAGCATTTACTTTTTAACATATTATAGTACAAGAAATTTTATGTAACAAATTACCAAACACAAGATCAGATACAAGGTATTTCAGGCACTACCCATGTATAATAAGCATCCATATTTTTCCCTCAAAAATTTGGGCAAAAAAATGCCCATTATACAAAGCAAAATATGGTATTGGTGGGTGGATTATTCCTCTTCAAGTGCAAGAAGCCTTATCAGATTTTCCTGAAAGTGACAACTCACCTACAACAAATCATTACCACTTTTCCTTCCCATTGGTGGTGTTAGATGTATCTTCCAATATTTTATTTGAATATAGGTCATATCTGTAATTTCTTAGAATTGTTGTGTATTTGTTGGCATCCTGGCAGGAAACACGATGATTCATTCAACTGAGCGATCAGGAATTTTGTAAAGGTGAAATGTTATGGTATTTGTCCCTCACCACCTGGCTTATTTCACTTAGCATGATGCTCTCCAGTTCCATTCATGCTGTCACAAAGGGTAGGGGCTCCTTCTTTCTCTCTACTGCATAGTATTTCATTGTGTAAATGTACCATAGTTTTTTGATCCATTCATTTACTGATGGGAATGCTGGCAAAGGTGTGGGCAAGATTTCAGGAACACAGAAAAGGATCGTGCAGTCCTCCAGGGCTAATGGCTTCAGGAAACTCTCATCACCTCTTTGCCTGAAATGCAAGGGAAGTCTAGTTATTGGACACCAGAGAGAGTAGAATGGAGAAGACCAGCTGGCAAAAGCTGTAGCTGTTGGTTGAAGAAAACTGCATCAGCCCAGCAGAGAGGAACAAGAGAATAAAGACCTTGGTTTCTCCCTTCTCCCACCTTCCTCTCTTGCCACGTCTGCCTCCTATTAGCTGAAGATAACTGCAAGCCAAGGTTCAAGGAAGCCCTTACTGAAGTCCTGGAGTCAGTCTCCTGGTCACAGATAAAGTGCTGAAGGGTGACAGTACATTTGGTGGAGGCAAGCAGACAATGTTCCCCCCACCTTATGAGAAAAGCCAAGTGTGTAACCTATAAAATTCAGCTGAAGTGATGACAATATAGCTCTCACTACTCCATGTAATAGTCATTCATTAAACAACTAGTGGTTTATGTTCTCACAGGTGCTAAGCAAAGTGGATAAATTCAGCCAGATTCATCTGGTCTTTGAAGTGCAACTTGAAGAATCTTGGAAACATTAGGTCTTCCAAGACACTTGAGCAATATAAGACATCATCAACTCAGGGATCTAACACAACTTTGAAGAATTTTATACTTGGGAGGTATGGAATTACTATAAAATTTTACACCCAGAGAACTCTCTCAGATACCATTGAATCCTATCCTTATGGGGAATTTTCTTTATGAATTTTACATAGTAATATTTTAACATCTTTACCCCATACCATTAATATAACATTTATTTTTACACTAAAATACATGAGTTCTGAAGTCATTAGGCATTATCTTTCTTCAAAGTAGCAAAATAAAAGGTAATAACTGGTGGTCTGGTTTGTGGATTATAAAAGAACCTGTTCTACACTGAAATGAGTCTCTTTAATGTGTATTGACTTAAATTAATACTTGTGATAAAAATGGAGCAAAAATAAATTTTATAAGTTGCCTGGAAGAATTAATGAATATTAAAGCAAAATTAGGACTGTTTGTAAATAATACCCTTGTTTTTTGGTTATTACTTTGATGGGTGGATTGAATTTCATAAGAACCTACTAGAAACAATTAGTCAATTTACTAGAACTACAGGCAGTATATATAATGTAAGTGCTGTAGAGGCATTGTATTAGCATTTCAAAACTGTTTATGATTGCTATTATTTTGCCTGTTTCACTTCTTGTGTAATAAAATCAGCATATTTTTTGCTGAATACCATGAAACAGGGGTCTTTGGCACATATTCCATGTTTACATTTTCCCTGTAAGCTATTTAATGACAGTCTGAAGGAAAAGCTGATGATAGAAGCTGATAGAATCTCAAACTAAAGGATATTATTTGAAAAGCCTCAAAGGGCAACGCTGTCTTTGCTTGAAGGCTGAATTAGTTTGTGAGAAGAATGTTTTGCTTTGAACTAGGGCTTCTGGGAGGCAGGTCATGCTCTTAGCTTGGTGACCAACCCTTGTGCCTTAAAGCAAGTCTCTCGCCTCACTGAGCCTTCATTTCTTCAGTTGTGAAATCATTATACTGACTTTTCATGGCCACCAAGTCACTTTCTAGCTTGAAAATTTCATAATTTTCTGCTAACCAAAATATAAAGTGCTGTTAGAGTATATTTTGTAAGTTCTCTATATAGTACATATTCAAAACAAATACACATTAATTTATCCAGCTTCCAAAGTTAAGTTTTCCATGAATATTGATCAAAGTGTGGAATCAATGACTTTAAAAATCTATTCTCATTCTTTCTCATTCTTCTCAGTCCCTCCATATCTTGTTGGGGCTTCCCTTTCACTGAACCCAACTGGAAGCCAGAGGTCACAGGAGTCCATGGATATAGCCCATATATGTTGGGAGCTAAGAGAATGGTAGAGAAGGGTGGAGTGTAGGTTGAGGGTCAAGGGAAGATAATTTGGCACACCACTGTGTTGGTAAATTTATGTCCTCCAAAAAGATATCTTTACATCCTAACCCTGTTATCTGTGAATGTGACTTCATTTGGAATAAGGTCTTTGCAGATGTGATCGAGTTAAAATGAGGCCATATAGAAAGAAGCAAAGTGGGCCCTAAGTTTAATGAACAGAGTCTTCTTAAGGAAAAGCAGAGGGAAATTTGGACATGGAGGATACACATAGGGAAGAAGAAGGCAATAGAACAATAGAAACAGAGGTTAGAGTGATGTGGCTGCAAACCAGGGAATAAGGGTTGTCAGCAAACATCAGAACCTAAGGAGAGCCAAGGAGGGATCCTTTCTAAAACCCTTCAAAGAGAGTGCAGCCCTACTGCTACCTAAATTTCATATTTCTAAGCTCCAGAAAAATAATTTCTGCTGTTTAAGCAACCCAGTTAGTGGTAATTTGTTATGGCAGCCCTCAGAAACAAACACACATAAAACAGCCAAGTTATACTGTACCAGTTATAACCCAGCTACAGTTAAATTCCCCCTCCATTTGATTTTTGGGTTGTTGTTAAATGATCATAGCCCCAAAGTTGGGTTATATATAATGTCATCATAGGGATAGGAATGTTTGGAAGTGAAGGGGGGAGAGTTACCTACTAAGACTAAAAAGTGGTTTTCTGAGACTTTGGGCTAGATAACACTATGCTCACCCAAATAAATGCTCCCCTTACATGACTACTCTGTGGCATATGACCAATCAGCCTTCTCCTGGTTTCCCTGGGACTCATTCCTAGAACCTGTCCTCTCAACTCCCTGTGACTGACCTGGCTTGTACTTACCCTCTTTCAGGTTCCACCAGCTTCACCATATGCACTGAGCAGTGCTGCCTCAGTTCTCACTGCAATCTGTGGCTCTCCAGCCCCACTAGCTAAGGTTTTAAATGCTGCTTTCCAAAAAAAAAAGGCCAGGTTATAAAAAATTGCTGATAGAAAGGTCCATGAACCAGCCCATTAATCCCTTCTTTGCTCCCCTGCTTCCCTACTGCACCTTGCTTAATTTGCCATCATCTTTAATAAGTAGGAACTTCTGCTTCAGGGCAAATTGAAGGAATTGGTCTTAGGTTTGCTCCCCCCCCACCCCGAAACAACTAATAAAACTGGAGAAAATATAAGAAACAATGTTTTCAGATATTGAGCGGCAGGCAGTGATTCCTGAGAGAGTGGAAACAAATGAGAGGAGCCATATCATTGCCTCTCTTTATTTCCTAGAGTGAGTTTCCAGACTCCAGTACAGGGAAAGGAAACTAGACAAAGCCCAGGAGCCCAGAGAAATCCTTGAATTGAGAATATAGAGTTGGGAGTTCAGGACAGTCAAGGTGGATAGTATTTACAGGACAAGGTACTGGAGAGGAAAGAGCTTGGTCGAGGTGAGGAGAGAGAGGGAGAGCCCAATATGACCAAATAACTTCACTTTAAGTATTTAACCAAGAAAAATAAAGTACATGTCCATAGGAAACACTTCGTAATAGCTGTATTCATAATATCCTCAAATAATGTAATTTTCACCAATAGGAGAATGAGTAGACAAATTGTGATATGTTCAAACAATGGAACATAACTCATCAAAAAAAATAAATGAAATATTGATACCTGCAACCACTTGGGTGAATTTCAAGACCATTAAGCAAAAGAAGCTGGACACAAAAGACTCATTAGTACATCAATCCATTAACAAGAGGTTCAAAAAGAGACAAAACTACCTTGAAATGTAGAAATTAGAACAGTAGTTGCCTAGGGAATGAGGTGAGCGAGGGACATACAGAATTCTGATAAAAATATTCTATGTTCCAATTAAAGAGTTGGCCATGGGAGTATATATGTTTATCAAACCACAACAAATTTTACATTTAGTAACTTTGCAATATAAATTTATCAAAAATATTCCACATATCAGGGTACTCCAAGAGGCTATAAAATTCTTTTGTTATGCAGGAGAGATTTTTGAAAGCAAATATTTCTTAATTTAAAATAAATGGGGGATTTGCTGGAACTGGGAAATGATTCTACTGTGTATTTAGTTTCTAATACTAGCAATAGTTATTATTTCAAGGGTCCACCTCTGTAGAATTCTGCACATAGGAAATGAGAGGGCTATTAACAAGAAAGAAGTCAAATGTCATCTGAAAGCTAGTCATAACGATTTTCATGTCTTGGGTAATTGGGAAGCCTGGATTTTATACCGCGAGACTATTTGACTATGGAACCTAATCTAGTGGTTAGTAAACCTTTTATATAAACCACACAGAGTTTTGGTTATACCCATTTTATGAAACATAGTTATCCCTTCTTCTGGTCAGCTTCCTATCCTTCTCCACAGTTTCTGCCTAAAGAAAATGTACCCAGGCTCTGTGCCTCCAATGTATGTTCTGTTAAAAAGGAAAAAACCCAGCAATTTGGTATATAGAAGAAAAGTTCATGACTAAAATCTCATTAAGGCTTTCTGATTTCTTTCAGAGACTAAGATTGTGTGTTTTTAAAATTACGCATGTATTTATTTTAAATTCACATATTAGCCATACACACAGCAACTGTTGTGTTTAAATTCATCTGCCTGTAATAAGCACAAATTTTCAAGCACATAAAATTGATTTCTTCATCTTTCAGAGAAATTAAAAAACAGTAATGTAGAACAGCACTGTGTAGAAATGATTACTAGTAAGTGTTTTTTTTCATATTTCTTTTCCTTTTTTTACTATTCTAATACCTGCAGGAAAACATCATCATATAACTGTATATATAGACTTTTGAGAGCCCTGAAGAACCCAATGGGCAAAAAATTTGGATAATATTCTAGTTTGAAAATGTGATGGTAGGAAGACCTTTGGAATGACCACTCTATTTATTCCTAGTATAATTCCAATATATACTCATTCTATATAAATGAATATGCACATAATGAATATACACATGTACACATAAATGAAACATTTATGACTGGAAATAATGTCATTAAATAAAAATATTTCAAAAGAGCCTTTGTTTAGCTAGCTAAAATCAAGATTATGATTTTGAAGCAATGAATATTAATCTCATTAACTAATTCTCCATTTCCATGACTTCTAATCAGAGTAATCACATTATGTACAGTCCTTAAATGAATATTTCAAGTTTTTCCTTTGGCCAAGCCTATAAATTTCAACTCATACCACAGCTTTTTACCTAATTACCCAAAGCAGTAAGAATAGCATGTTTGTATTTCATAATCCTTCCTTCCTTTCCTCGTCCCTTTTTTTCAACAAGAGATGGTGACAACAGTCAAGTTAAAATTGTAAAATTACCATTAAATCCCTCCATTCCTTCAATATATTTTTACTGAGTACTTTCTTATGTGGTGCCCACCATTATTGGTAAGGGTGTACAGTAAGAAACTAAGTAGGCAAAATTCCTGCCTCCATGGAGCTTATACTCTAGTGCAAGGATACAGACAACAAACAAGATAAGAACATATATGACACCATAGGTGGTGATAATAACAGGGAAATTTAAGAAGAAGCATCTAGGTAAGAAGAAGTATACCTGATCCAATTTTGAATAATTGAGAAATTACTGCATTTCCATCACCTCCCAGCCCTGATAGAGAAGAGAATCTTTTTCTTTAAATCATAAATCCTTCCAGCACTGATCATTTACTCAGTTACCTTTCACCAATTGCAACACGAGTGCAGACTTTCCAGCATGTTTGTGACCTAATCTAATAATTTCTATGTTCTTATGTATTTCTTATACACAAAATTATATTGTATGTTGTCAATTTGTTTGACATTAATGATGTTGGTTGGATTGTTTGTTGCTGGTACCAATGGAAACTCACAGAGATATGGACAGTTAGTCTGTCAGTAGATAAGGGCATAGAGTCCAAAGAAAACTGTCTTGATTCAGACTTTACCTCTCACTGGCTGTGTGACCCCAGGAAAGATCCTGAATTTCTCTGTACTTCCATGTCTTCAGCTATAGAATGAAAATGATAATAGTACTTACCCAGTAGGGATGTCGTGTTAATGCATATATAAAGTATTTTGAACAGTGCCTAATTGTTTATTAAATAAAATGATACAAAGAATGACACTCTTTCAAATGTAGGTAGAGTTGAAGGTTATGTTCATCACTACACCCGAGGTTGCAGGTAAATGCTACTACTTTGTTTAATATCCTAGGGTGATAATGGATTTAGTGCCATTTCCTGTAAGATTTAAAGAGACAATAGATGCTGTGTCTCCTAGTTATGCTGGTTTTGAATAGAAAACTGAATCTTTATATAGCAAAAAGATTTTATTTGTTATTTACTCTTTATTATAGTTTACTTCCATTAGAAGGTATACTCCATGAGGGCAGGATTTTGTTTTTATTTTGTTTTTGTTATTTGTAGATCTAGCCCAAGTGCCTAGAACCTAGAACAGTGTTAGGCATATGATATGCATTCAATATATTGGAAGGAAGGAAGGGAGGGAGGAAGGGAGGAAGGGAGAAAGGAAGGAGGGAAGGAAGGAAGGAAGGAAGGAAGGAAGGAAGGAAGGAAGGAAGGAAGGAAGGAAGGAAGGAAGGAGGGAAGGAAGGAAGGGAGGGAGGGAGGGAGAAAGGAAGAAAGAAAATAAATAGAAGTCTGAGGATCCAAGTTTAATTCTGGCTTACTCACCAATGGTATTAAGGCTTTATTACATACCTATCTGTAAAATTTACTCATTTTTGGATTTTTTTTGAGTTGTCAATCTGTATAATGTAATCTTCTAGACTGTGATCTCTTTGGTAGCAAAGATATAAAATGGCCATAAATAATGCAAGATAGATAGAGCTAAGGGTTCTGAAATGGAAAAAGAAGATAGAGTAGTAAAGTGGAAGAAGACTCCATATTGGCCTTTTATCTTTTAGGGATAGTTGGGCTATTTCTTATGATCCTCCCATGAAATCTGTTTTAAATAATTCTTTTGAAAATTAAGTAACTCATCAAGTTCACAAACACCATGAAACCCTGACATAAAACTCATGGGGATTCTAGTAAATTATGATGATACCCTCATATGCAAAATCAAATGAGCAGTAAGAGAGTTGTTTTCTAGGGGACTCCAATGAGTTTTTTTTTTTTACCTTCTAAACAGCTTTTATTGAGATTTAATTCACACATAATACAATTTACCCCTTTAAAGTATACAATTCAACGGATTTAAATATATTTGCTGATTATGTGCTGCCATCACTGCAATCAATATTAGAAAATTTTCATCATCCCCAAAGAACCCTATTAACAGTCACTTCTTATTTCTCCTCCACCCCCAGCCCAAGGCAATTACTAATCTACTTTTGATCTCTACATTTTCCCCTTCTGGATAGTTCATTGAAATGGAATCAAACACTACATGGCCCTTTGTGACTAGTTTCCATCACTCAGAATAATGTTCCTAAGGTTAGTTCATATTGTAGCATGTATCAGTGATTTATTATTTTTTCTTTTTAATGATTTTTTAATTACATTTGATATACAAAATTATATTAGTTTCAGATGTCCAACCCCATCCATGGTTAGACATTATATAACTTATGAAGTGATCACCCAATAAATCTAGTACCCATCTGATACCATATATAATAGTTATTACAATACAGCATTGGGCAAAAGTAAGTTTACAGTTCTGAGTATGTAAAACACAGAGCTTATTCTTGTATTATCAATTATTTATTTACTATTGTATTATTTATTTATATTATTTGCCTTATTATTATTGCCATTATTTCTTATTCTTACTTATAAATATCTTTTAGGTAATGATGGCTGATAATTTAACCTACTTATGCCCACCCCTGTATTATTGACTGTATTCCCTATGCTGTACTTTATATTCCCATGACTATTCTGTAGCTACCAATTTGTATTTCATCCTTTCACATTTTTTACCCATTCCTCCAAGATCCCTCCCATCTGGAAATTATCAAAATATTTTCTATACCTATGAGTTTGTTTTATTCAACTTGTTCATTTCTTTTGTTTTTTACATTCCATATATAAGTGAAATCATATGGCATTTGCCTTTTTTTGTCTGTCTTATTTCACTTAGCACAATACCCTCTAGATCCATTCATATTGTTGCAGATGACAAAATTTCATTTTTTGTGGCTGAATCATATTCAATTATACATGTGCACCACTTCTTTTTTATCCATTCATCTATCGATGAACACTAAATTGCTTTCATATCTTGACTATTGTAAATGTTGCAATGAATATATAAATGCATATATCTTTTTTATTTATCATTTGGGTTTCTTTGGATAAATATCCAGAAGTGAAATTGCTGGGTTCTTCTTTGTCTCTTACTATATGCTTTGATTTAAAGTTTAACGTGTAATATAAGTATCATACCACAACTTTTCTTTTTGTTTCATTTGCAGGAAATATCTTTTTCCATCCCTTTACTTTCAGTGTATGTGTGTGTCTTTCATTCTGAAGTGAGTCTCTTTTAGACAGGATTTATACAGGTCTTGTTTTGTTATCCATTCAACCACCATGTCTTTTTACTGGAGTGTTTAATCCATTTGCATTTAAAGTAATTGTTTATAGATATGTACTCATTGCCACTTTATTATTCATATTTTTTTTATCTTCTTTTCTTCCTCTTCTTAAAGAAGATCCTTTAACGTGTCTTGTAATACTGGCATGGAGGTGGTGAACTCCTTTAGCTATTTTCTGAGAAGCACTTCACTTGTCTTAAATGATAGCTTTTCTGGGTAGAGTAATCTTGGTCATAGGTCCTTGCTTTTCACCACTTTGAATATTTAGTGCCAATCCCTTCTGGCTTGAAAAGTTTCTGTTGAGAAATCAGCTGACAGTCTTATAGGAGCTCCCTTGTAGGTAACTAACCATTTGTCTCTTGCTAATTTTAAGATTCTCTCTTTGTCTTTAACTTTTGGTATTTTAATTATGATGTGTCTTGGTGGGGGCCTCTTTGGGTTCACCTTGTTGGGATTTTCTGCACTTCTCGGACCTGTATATACATTTTCTTCACCAGGTTAGAAAAGTTTTCAGTCATTATTTTTTCAAATAGGTTTTCAATTCCTTGCTCTCTCTCCCCTCCTTCCAGCATCCCCATGATGTGATTGTTGGTACACTTGAAGTTGTCTCAGAGGCTTCTTATACTCTCCTCATTCTTATGGATTCTTTTTTGCTATTCTGATTATGTGTTTTATGCTTCCTTATGTTCCAAATTGATGGTTTGATCCTCTGCTTAATCTACTCTGCTTTTGATTTGCTATAATGTATTCTTCATTTTAGTCAATGTATTCTTTATTTCTGACTGTTTCTTTTTAATGTTTTCTACCTCTACCTTTGTTTCCTATCTTTTTGTTCAAGTTCTCACTAAATTTATCCCTGAACTTTATTTAGCATACTTACAACCAGTATTTTTAATTCTGTATCTGGTGAATTATTTGTCTCCATTTTATTTCATTCTTTTTCTGGAGTTTTGTTCTGTTCTTTCATTTAGGACAAGTCTCTTTGTTTCCTCATGTTGGCTGTGTCCCTGTTTCTATGTATTAGGTAGAGCTGCTATATCTCCTGGTCTTGGTAGAGTATCCTTATGTAGTAGATGTCCTGTGGGGCCCAGTGGCACAATCCTCCTGGTCACCTGGGTTAGGTGCTTCACATGTGCCTTTCTTGTGTAGAGTGTGTGCACCCACCTATTGTAGTTGAGACTTCATTGCTATGGGCATGTCAATGGGAGGGATTTACTCCACAGAAAATTGACTACAAGGACTGGCACTGGCCACAGGGGAGGATCTTCTGTGCAGGGGCCAAATGAATGGAACAGAACTCTTTTTAGTGGGGCTCTGATGTCTGATAGTCTTCCCCTTGAGTGTGTTGATAGTGAACATGGTTGGGTGGTGTTTCCTCAAGGTCTGAAGCTTTCCAGGAATGCAGATCAAAGTCAGCTGCTACCTGTGCTTTCTCCAGGGCCACCATCATGAGATACATAGCAATCTTCACATGGCTTCTACTTGTGCTGGGCTTCGAGATTCCTGAGAGAGGTCAAGCTGCAAATAAAGTACAGCTCCTGCCTTTCCCAGGCCTGAAACCACTTAGCAAGAGGTACAGGGCATGCCAAAGTCAGATTCTGCTTATTTTAGAGATTTTAGAAACTCTTAAATATGGGTCAAGACAGGCCATTTGTATGGAAGAACCACAGTCTAGGTGTACCCACAAGTTGGGTTGGGCCAGGCCAGGTCTCAGGCAATCACCAGGGCAGGGGGAATGTGTTAGCCAGGTTGGCAGAGACTTAGCTGGCATTCACCTGCCAGCTCTGGAGGTAGGAAGGAATGGGGCTCAGCAAAGGAACAATGGCCTCTGTCAGCACTTCTCTCTGAGAGATTATTGCTTCTTCTTCAGTCCTTGCTTTGAAGCCAAACTATTTAGTTCCTTCTTATATGTTCCTGTGCCTTTCCAAATGCTGTCTAGATCTCAGAGTGAGTCTAAGTCTGTGCATTTGCCCTTTAAAAGGATCACCTGGGGCTCCAGAAGCCCTCTGTTTCACTCAGCCACAATCGTCACTGGTTTTTACAGCCAGAAGTTATAGGGACTTTTCTTCCTGGCACTGGAACCTTGCACTGTGGGGCCTGGTGTGGGGTGGGACCCCCCACTGCTCATTGGGGATCTCCACAGACAAGATATCCTTCCTTACTTTTAACTGCCACACCTGGGTGTGGGACCAGCCTGTTTGGACTCTCTGCCCCTTTTACCAGTCTTCACATGGCTTCTTCTATATATCCTTGTACAGAAGTTATAGAAGTTATGCAGAAGTTATAGAACTTCTGTCTGATGAGATTTTGTAAGTCTGATTATTTTTTGTTGATTCATCTATATTTATACTTCCAGTGGTTTTTACTTCTCAGAGTTATTTATGCTATTTAATATTTAGATATTTACAAGATAGGTGGCACATGCATAGTGAGAACTTATTTCTCTGTCAATGATTACTTATATTTGTACAAAAAAACATTGCAAATGCATTACATTCAGATACCCAAAATAAATTCAGCTATAGATTTCATTTACCAGAAAAGTCCACATCAACATTTCTTTTTTAACCTTTTTAGATTTAATCTTTACAATATTGAAAGAAAGGCTGTCATTTTTTAAAAAGTAACTCTAGTGAGCATATAATACAAGTATACTCTGAATGAAATATTTTACATGAAATAGTTGAAAAGTGTTCAATTTTGTACATATAAAGTAACTGAGAAAAATCAAAATGAAAAAATTATAACTTCATAATTAAAATTACCTAGGTTGCTAAACTTTAGTTGAATTGTGAACTGAATAGAGTTGGAGAACACAATGACCTTGAATCAGAATTATAAGAGTTAACATTTACTGAACACCTTTTATACATCAGGCATTCTTCTAAGGCTTTTACATACTTTAATTCATTTGATCTTTATAAAAAACCATAGGAGTTTGATAATTTAATTATTTCAATCATATAAAGTAATAAATCAAATGAGAGGCATTAAAGGAATTGTACTCTTCTAGGTCTATTAAGTGGCATAGCAAAAATTTGAACCAAAACCCCTCCCTCTTTAATTCTACAACCCTAAATGACCCTATGCCAAGTGCATTGACCACCAAGCAAATAGTGGCTATATAGAAGAGGCAATGATCGAGCCTCTGTCTATAAAGTTTGGGACTTTTCCCCCATAAGATTACCAGGACTTTTTTGGTAACCTCTATATTGAAGTGCAATGAAAATTCTAAGAATGCTTTACAAGAAGACAGCAGCTATGATACAATTCAAATGCTGAATGTTCAAGTATTTCAACATTTTTTTCTTATACATTTTGAAAGTGTTAACTTTATATTGCATCAGTTCTGATCCATTGAGGTTTTAAAGAAATAAATGACAAGACTCAATCACAGACAGGAGAATGTGAGGAAAGAATCATTTATTAAGTACATAATCAGCAGGCCTGTGCTAGGGCCTTTACTGGCGTTTTCTCAGATTACATACAAAGTAATTCATTTATTCATTAATTCATTTACTGGGGATAGTAACAGAAGTGAATTTTGGTTTGGAATATTGTAGATGAAAATAGGGTAAGGGTAGAGACTGGTGAGGCTGAGGTAGTGCCCAGAGATATAGAAGGAGATGGAGATAGAGATGACTTTTGGTTGGGGATGGGGATGGGATGAGTTTAGAGACAGTTAATCACCATCTGACCTACTGTACATTGTACTTATTGGTTCATTGTCTTTTTATACTTACTAGAATATAAGATTCAAGAGGGCTTCAATTATTTTTTGTTGCTTTTTTTTACTGCTGTATTTCCTACAGTCTAAAATGAAGTCTAACATGCAGTATGCATAAATACTTACTAAATGAATGATTTCATAAGTATTCTTTTTGCTGTGCCAATCACTTCACTAGTGTTGGGTTGTCCATGATAAAAGAAATTTCTCTTGCTCTTAAAAAACTTGCAGTTGAGGGATGAACACATAAACAGGATATTACCACTGATGTGACCAGTACTAACTACTGTGAAGACAGGAATTCAAGAAGCACCTGTGTGATCCATTAAACCTGATCCTATCCTAGAGGAGCAGAATAGTGTTCTTAGAAGAGGCAAAAGCACCTAGGCTGAGGCCTAAGGCAACATAGGAATCACCAGAAAAGTTGGGAAGAAAGATGTTTTAGAGGGAATAAAAAAGGTAAAGGCTAACAAGTAAGAGGAAGCATGACAGTTTCAGGGAAATCTAAAGTTGCTCTTAATGTTCTTGTTTTAGTTTTGGAAAAAACTGAAGGTAGAAAAGTATAATAATCGGTCCAAGGTCACAAGGAATTAAGATTCCAACTCAGTTCTGTCTGCATTCAAATGGCACAGCTCTTCCAATGTGCCCTAGGTATATGACCGTACAGATTAGTGTCTCCTCGTGTATGAAATGCCCTCCTCCTGTTTATGTGGCTATAACTTTCCAAATGAAAAACATTGTCCTCATTTCTTAATATTTAATGTATTCCTCAGAAAAGTCTAAACAAACCTTTTTGGTCTTTTTCATGTGATGTAGACTGAGACCAAGCTAAACAACATATAAGAGGTTGCATTCACATTCTTAGGACACCAGACAGTCATTTTGTAGATTATATGTTTAATCAATGTAGATTACATTTAATCAATGCAGCTTAAAAAGCTGAAGAATTCACATGCCATCTAAAAAAAGCTGATTTTCTCCTAGGAAATAACTTGTACATAGGGGTTATCATCTCTGTGCCAAGAGAATAATTGCTGAACAATTGTTCCAAATTCTGTAATAAGCAGAGACTAAATGATGGAAGATTGGGCTTGTGTCCAGCCAATACCATCTGTGCCTGCAGCACTCATTTTACATTACCTGTTAGCCAGCTTTGCCTTCTTCTGAAGACTTCATTTCTCCTTGCCCATAGAGCCACACATTATTTGAGTTGGAAATGTTTCTGTCCTTTTATTTTACATTTCTACTATAATCATCACCACCCATGTGCCCTGGACCATTCTGCCTCCCTTCATCTTTGTGAGCTCAACAGGTGTCTCACAAAGGTAGGAACATAGTGAACTTCAAGTCTGTAAAAGGCAGCTTATTGTGATCTGTTCGTGAAACCATGTGGGGCTCTGATAATGTCCACTGCTGAGAGAAATTGCCTCTAAGAGCTACAAATGACAGTTCTAAATACCTGGAGTCACCTGGTGACCCAAGACTTCTTCTATCTTGGCAGTATTAATAAGACTCTTTAGCATTCATCTTGGCCATTTTCTCCTATCTAAGAACAAGGTACTAAGATTTGGAAAATGTGAGTCTCAGCTTTAGCTCCTCCATTTACAATTTATTCATTTTCTGCCTTAGTTTCCTAATCTGTGAAATGGTCATAGTAACAATGGATTTGTCCTACTTTATAGTGTCATCATGAGGAACTAATGAGATAATGTGAACAAAACTTGTAAACCAGAGACATTCTGCAAATGTAAGCTGTTAATATTACTATTATCATCCAGACACGGAGATATAATTGGGTGGTTTCATTTCAACTCTCCTACTATGACCAGCCATCATTTCAAGCAGAAGACTTGACTCAATGATGTAGAAACATACTGCTGAGTGTCACTAACACCACCAAATCACTTGGACTGCCTTCATTTACAAAAGTGAAGAAAGGCAAAAACACAAATTTCAGGGACTTCAAATGAGTGGGTCTATTAATGTTACTTCTTGTCTACTTTCTGAGAGAAGACAGTTGAGATGTTCTATAGTTCTTTTCAATGATGTCTCTAAATATTATTAAAAGACTAACTTTAGGACTGAGTTCTTAGCAAACATGTTTAAGAGTTTGGTTTCTAGAGCCTTCCCAATGTTCCAACAGTGTTTAGTTAGGATTGTACTTAGTTATGTTACAGGAACAAATTAATCTTGAGAACTCAGTGATTTAACATACTGTAAGTTTATCATATATGTGAAATCTGATGTAGATTAATAACAGTTCTCCTTTATCCAGTGTCTCAGAAATTCAAGCTCCTTCCAACTTGAGACATTGCTATCTCAAATGTGACTTCCAAATTGGCCAAGGCAAGGGGAAAGTTAATAAGAAATTGAACTCCTACTCTTCACAACAGTATGGAAGGAACTAGAGAGTATTATGCCAAGTGAAATAAGCCAGGTGATGAAAGACAAATACCATATGATCTCACCTATAAGTGGAACCTACTCACCAAAACAAAGAAGTGAGTAAAATAGAACCAGAGACATAGAAATAAAGAACAAACTGACAGTAACCCTAGGGGAAAGGGGAGGGGGATAACAGGAGAAAGGAGGGGAAAGGTCAAGTCAAGGAACATGTATAAAGGACCCATGGACAAAGATAATGGGGGGAGGGGTTAATTGAATGTGGGAGGTGGGGTGGGGGTGGGTAAGGCAGGGGAGAGTAATGGGTGAAAATGGGGACAACTGTAATTGAACAATAAAAATCATTAAAAAATTGACACATCATCATTTAAATGCCTTGGAATCCATGTGTCACCATCATTTCCATCCATACTTCAGTAGCTTTGCCTAAACTTCCAGAGTCTGGTGAGTATAGTCCCCTCGTGTTGCCAGGAAGAAGGGAAGAACCAATTAGGAGAAGCATTAGGGGTCTTGATGGTACCCAGCTCCAAATGAGTTTGGACGAGTTAGGTTTTCTTATGTATAACCTAACTGAAATAATAATAGTTTCTACCTCATGTGGCTATTGTGCAGATCAAACAAGGTAACGTACATAAAACACTTAATATACCCGGCACAGAGTAAGTATATAATAAATGTTAGGTATTATTATCATTGTTATTGATTAAGTGAATGACCTAATAGTCAATTGTATTTGTAGTGATGAAAACACTTCATAGTGGAACTCTGAATTTCTTAGTGGAGAGCCTTCAGCACAAGAATCACTTCATTTCCAGGAGACTTTGACTTTTCTTTAAACAACTGTTAAAATATTACGAGTCTTATAATATCTAGATGAAACTCTTCCCTTGCTATGAAACCAATACTCTCTTATTTAGGCCAGTTTTATCCAAAGGCCAGATGAAAAGGCATTTGTGTGATAATGTCAGCTGTTTGAAGTGTTTGTCCTGTTCTATAACCATCGAACAGGAACATGATGTGATTTTTTTTTTAGGAGGCTGTTTTATTTTGTATTTAAAATCATCTGGAGCTTTCTTTCTCTAATAAGTCAGTTACCACAAAGATTAAAGCAGGTTAACCAAGTAGGCAGGATAATTTTTATGAGTTTTGGCCACTGGTTCAAGAACCTCAATGAAAAGAGAGGGAGGTTGGGGACCCATGCCCTCGATAATGTGCAGCAGGTTTTTCAGAAACCCCAAAATGGGGCTACTCACCTTGATCTTCCAGTTACACACAGTTTTTGTTTAGATGCTTCCAAAACCCTCACTGTTTGATCCTCAACAGGTGAAAGTAGCCACTTCTGTGGATATGTAAAGGTAGTTGCTGAAGCAGTTGGAGTAGCAGCTTTGTATTAGGGAAGATGGCGGCGAGGTAGGAAGGACCAGATTCCACTTACCCCTACACACAGGAGAAAAACCTAGCCGATCTATGGAGGAGGAACAGAGCAAACAGCCAACAGTACCCTGGCATATATGAAAATAGACCAAAAATTGTAGTAAACATTGAAAAACCAGACTGTAAGGGGAGTGCTTCAGAACAATTCGGTCCCAAGGACCAGCACAGGGACCAAGGTGGCTGCAGCCCTAGGCCCGACGCCCACCGGGTCTGCCACAGGTTTCTGGGGAGAGAGCCAGGTCAACTGATCCCTCCCCAGCCAAACAAGTTTCAAGCAGCACTGGGAGAGACCTGGTTGCTTGAAGTCACAGAGAGGGGAATAAGGACTAAATGGCAAACACACAGGGGCTGTGAGCACCCACAGAGTCTGTGGACGCTGGTTGGGCAGAGTTGAAAGTTGCATGGTGGTAGGCCCTGACCCCAATAGTCCCTCGTCTGGCTGGAGAATTGGGCTGGATGAGAGGCCAAGCCACAGTACAGAGTGGCAGGCTTGAGTAGGAGGAATTTATCAAAAATAAAAAGTGAAAAGAGACACTGTTTTGGGAATTCTCCTGCAACAATCTCTCTGGCCTCCTCCCCACTGAGCCGGGCAGTGATCCTGTAGTAGTGTGGGAATCCCTGTGCATCCCCATAGCACTGGGAAGGATGCACTACCAAACCTGAGGAGCTGGAGGTGGCCTGGCTGAGCACATGCACCCACAACCCGGGGAGAGTGTGCTCTGCAGTAGGCCTGGATTCCACACCCAAGGCCCTGTGGAGAGGTGCCAGGCTAGCCCTAGGAAGAGTGCCTGTGAGGCTGCCTGAGTGAGGATCAGGAAGGGAGAAAAGCCCCTCAGCCTGCTGCAGCCAGCAAGACCAGAAAAAGCAGTGTGGCAAGTTTGAAACAAGCAAGAGGCTTTTTTTTTTAAGTAATTTTTATTTTTTAATTTTTATTATTTTTTATCTCTCAATTCCATTTTCCTCTCTCTCCTTCTTTCTTGTTTTATTCCTTCTTCTTTTCTTTCCAATTTTTATCTCTTCTTCCTTCCTTCTTCTGCTTCTTTTTTTTTTTTGAATACCCACAAGTGAGACAAAAAAAACCTGGAACTGTGAAAAGACGAGAGTTGGACCCAAAGAGGGGGAATCCCAACAGCTGAGACAGTGAGACAAATCTCACTTTGCTATTACAGAGAACCTACAAGTTCTTGCATATTTGTATTGTTATTATTTTTTCATTATTCTTACATCTTTTATTATAATAGTATTTTTGTATTCCTCTTCTTTCTGTTTAGTCTTCCTTTCTTGGCTGGTTATATTGTATCATGTGACAGGTTTCCCCTGTTCTCTCTTTTATAGTGCATTGCTAATTTACTGTCCTTCACTTCACTTATGTTCCATTAGCACACTACTCAAGGTCCTATATTCCCTATTCTTGTTATCCAGATCACGTAGATTCTGCCATATGATTATTGCTCTAATATTATTTTAAATAATAGCTGTTCCATACAATTGTAAATACTACACAACACTTTTCCCAGATCTTAGCCCACTGCATGGTTTCCTGAACTCTATTACTGTAGTGGTTAACTCTATTCTCTCACACACTACACCTATTTACTATCCTTTACTCTCACCTTACCTCAGATTCTGACCTCCCACAACCTCACTGCCTTATAGATCCAACTTACAACCTTTCCCTCCCCAATGAGAGTCTTATCTTTTTTCCATCCTTTCTAAAAAGTGGCTAGCTGGGTGGAATATCATGGTTAACACTATACTTAGCCAAAAGATCTCCTATCTCTTCTCTACTGACTGCTACTGTAAATATCATAGAATACTCTCTTGCTGCCTTAAACCATTTTGCCTTCCACATCCAACTGATCACAAAAAAGAGTAAGTGGAAGCTGTGAACACCAGGATACCCGCTGGAAGAGGAAACCCAACAACAAAGGAACCACCAACAGATAACAACAGAAGAAGGTGAAGGAGGGAGTGGAAGCCACACTAAACTCAACCCAAGATCTATCTGGAAATACAACTAAATAGTGGAGAAATTACTCAGAACAAACAACTGAATATGAGCAAGAGAGAACCCTAAAAACCTTCTACACAAGAAGAACCAGCTTCAACACAACCTGCCCTCACGAGCAAAACAAAAAATACAAGAGGTGGTGGACAGAGTAACCCTCATTTAACCAGCTGGTGGGAAGGACCCACTAAAGAAAGACCCAACAACAACCAAAACCCAAAGACAAGCACAAAGCCAACTTAATGATAGCCCAAGACCAGTGAGCTTGGGAGATCAAGGAGACTGCACCACTGAATCTCACAGGAATTCCACCACAGAAGTTTACACCATAAACCCAGGGAGCCAGAACAGATCAATTTAAGAAGCTGAGGCTAACAAAAAGAGTCTCACGAACAATGGGAAGACAAAGAAACAATCCCCAAATGAAAGGAAAGGAGGAAGCCTCAGAAAGAATGCTAAATGAAATAGAGGCAACTCAACTATCAGATATTGAGTTCAAAGCAATGGTTATCAGGAAGCTCAATGAGCTCACAGTGAATTACCAGAAACTGCAGGGAAACTACAATGAATTCACTGAAAACTATATCAACATGAAAAAGGAAATAGAAACTCTCAACAAGGGCCAAGAGGAAATGAAGAACACAATTTCTGAACTGGAGAACACAGTTGAAGGAATCAAAAGCAGGATTAATGAAGCAAAACATTGGATCAGTGAGCTGGAGGACAAAGTAGAAAAAAACACCCAGAAAGAGCAAGAAAAGGAAAAGAGGCCCAGAAAGAATGAAGAGGGGTTAAGAGAAATGTAAGACAATATGAAACATAATAGTATCTGTATAATAGGGATACCAGAAGGAGAAGAAGAAGAACAAGGGCTAGAAAACTTATTTGAAAAAGTAATGATGGAAAACTTCCCCAATTTGATGAGAGAAAAAGTCACACAAATCCAGGAAACACAGAGAGTCCCAATCAAGAGGAACCCAAAGAGGCCTACTTCAAGACACATCATAATTAAAATGGCAAAATTCCAAGACAAAAAGAGAATCTTAAAGGCAGCAAGGGAGAAACAAGAAGCAACATACAAGGGAGCCCCAATAAGGTTAGAGGCTGACTTCTCAATGGAAACCCTCCAAGCCAAAAGAGAATGGCAAGAAATATTCCAAGTAATGAGAACCAGAGGCCTGCAACCAAGGCTACTTTACCCAGCAAGGCTTTCAATCAAGATAGAAGGTCAAATAAGGAGCTTCCCAGACAAAAGAATTCTAAAAGATATACCTCCATCAAACCAGCTCTGCAAGAGATGCTAAAGAGACTGCTTTAAGGAAAGGAAGGAAAACAGAGAGAGTGAGAAGAACACAGGTATGAAAATGGCAATGAATAAGCACCTATCAATAGTAATCTTAAATGTAAATGGATTAAATGCTCCAATCAAAAGATGTAGAATAGCTGAATGGATAAGAAAGCATGACGCACACATATGCTGCCTACAAACGACCCACCTTGGGACAAAAGACCTACACAGACTAACAGTGAAAGGCTGGAAACAAATTTTCCAAGCAAACAAACAGGGAAAAAAGCCAGGGTAGCAATATTCATATGTCGTAATCACTGGCCGGCAGTGACCACGGAATGCTGTAGACGGCTCATCAACACGCGAGAAAAATATACACAGAGACAATCAAGTCCTGTGGGGAAGTAGAAACAAAATGGCCACTCTCTCTGGTGGGGAGACCGTGCCATCCCCACGCCAGAGAGCCTTTTTGTTGGTTTCATTTGCATAAGAAATTCTAGGAAGTAAGGATCAAACAATAGGTAACAAGGAAGTCTGAGGGCCTATTTTGAGTCAGGGTCGAAGAGCTGCAAAAAACTTTAAGGAACAAATTTGCTTCTTCCCTGGATGCTTATCATTCAACTGAGAGCATTCTAAACAGAGCAGGTTTCACAGGATTTTACACATTCTTTCTTAGGCCTGATCACCCGGGGAACCCACCCTTTCAGCAAAGGGCAGCATCACCCTGTCATTGTTTCAGGCTTAGGTGGAGCAAGGGAACTAAGGCAACTGAGAGATAAGGAGATTTCCTTCCAGATGATGAGGACTCAGGCTATGTCAAAGCCAAGGGGCGAGGGTCCATCACCCGCTTTTGCTGTAGCCCCCAAAGTCCTTTCTTAGGGGCCTCCCATGTGATCGTGCCTGTCTTAGATTGTTCCCCTTTGGGGAATCTTACCTGTCACTGGCTAACTGGCCAAGCATTGGGGGCCAGGCAGGGTGGAGTGAAAGGAGCAGGAGCGGTGCTCCTGCCAGGGAGATAAGCTTTTGTTTCCTTGGTGGCTTATGGTCCAAGTTCATTCCCTCAGCCTTAGCCTAGGCGGGGGTTACAGCTTCTAATACCAGGCAGGGCAGTTCCCAACACTCCTATCAGACAAAACAGACTTGAAACAAAAGGCCATAAAGAGAGACCCAGAAGGACACTTCATAACACTCAAGGGAAGAATCCACCAAGAACACATAACATTGTAAATATATATGTACCCAACACAGAAGCACCCAAATACATAAAGAAAATCTTAGAGAACTTCAAGGAAGATAAGGAGAGCAACACAATTATAGTAGGGGATTTTAACATCCCACTGTCAAAAATGGACAGATCTTCCAAACAAAATATCAACAAAGATATTGTAGCATTGAACAATGCCCTAGAGGAAATGGATTTAACTGATATATAGAGAGCCCTTTATCCCAAAGAAGCTAAATACACATTCTTTTCAAATGCACATGGGGCATTTTCAAAGATAGACCACATGATAGGACACAAAACAAGCCTCAACAAATTCAAGAAAATTGAAATCATACCCAGCATTTTCTCTGACCACAAGGGACTAAAACTAGAAACCAACCCCAAGGAAAAAACTCAAAACACTCAAAATCATGGAGATTGAATAGCATGCTATTAAACAATGAATGGGTCGAGAATGAAATTAAGGAAGAAATCAAAAAGTTTCTGGAAACAAATGAAAATGAACACACAACAACCCAAAACTTATGGGACACAGCAAAGGCAGCCCTGAGAGGGAAGTTCATAGAGATACTTGCCTACCTAAAAAAGATAGAAACATTTAAAACAACCTAACCCTATGCCTACAAGAACTTGAGAAACAACAACAAAGACAGCCCAGAGCAAGTAGAAGGAAGGAAGTAACCAAGATCAGAGCAGAATTAAATGACATAGAAACTAAAAACACAATTCTAAGGATCAATGGACCCAGGAGCTGGTTCTTTGAAAAGATAAACAAAACCAACAAGCCTTTAAGCAGGGTCAGCAGGGAAAAAAGAGAGAGGACCCAAATAAACACAGTCAGAAATGAAAGAGGAGAGATTATGTCTGATACCACAGAAATACAAAGGATTATAAGAAGTTACTATGAAGAACTACATGCCAAGAAATTTGAAAACCTAGGTGAAATGGACAAATTTCTAGAAAAATATAATCTTCCAAAACTCACTGAAAAAGAAGCAGAAAGCCTGAACAGACCAATAACAGCAGATGAAACTGAAACAGTAATCAAAAAACTCCCGACACACAAAAGCCCTGGACCAGATGGCTTCACAGGAGAATTCTACAAAGCATTTAAGGAAGAGCTAACCCCTATCCTTCAAACACTATTCCAAAAATTCCAAAATGATGGAAGACTTCCAAACTCCTTTGATAAGACCAGCATCATCCTAATCCCAAAATGAGATAAAGACACAACAAAGAAAGAAAACTTCAGGCCAATATCGCTGATGAACATTGACACTAAAATCCTCAACGAAATATTGGCAAACCACATCCAACAATACATTAAAAAGATCATACACCACGACCAAGTGGGATTCATCCCAGGGATGCAAGGATGCTTCAATATTTGCAAATCAGTAAATGTAATACATCACATAAAAGCAAAGACAAAAACTACATGATCATATCAACACATGCAGAAAAAGCATCTGATAACGTACAGCACCCATTTATGATAAAAAAAACACTCAGCAAAGTGGGAATAGACAGAGCATTCCACAACGTAATAAATGCCGTATATGAGAGACTTACAGCCAACATCATACTCAATGGCCAAAAACTAAAATCTTTTCCACTGAGATCAGGAACAAGACAAGGTTGTCCACTTTCACCACTTCTATTCAATATAGTATTGGAAGTTTTAGCCACAGCAATCAAACAAGAAAAGGAAATAAAAAAGCATCCAAATCAGAAAGGAGAAAACAAAACTGTCACTGTTTGCAGATGACATGAGAGTGTACATAGAAAATCCTATAGATTCCATCAAAAAACTGCTCAACCTAATAAGTGAATTTGACCAAACAGTGGTTACAAAGTCCATTTTTGTATACCAACAATGAAACAGCAGGAGCAGAAATCAAGAAAAAATCCTATTTGATATAGCAAAAAGAAAAATAAAGTACCTAAATACTTTATTTAGCTTAGAATAAACCTAACCAAGGAGGTAAAAGACCTCTGTACTCAGGAAACTACACAACACTGAAGAAAGAAACCAAGGAAGACACAAACAAATGGAAACATATACCATGTTCATGGATCGTAAGAATTAACATCATCAAAATGTCCATACTACCCAAAGCAATTTACAGATTCAATGCAATACCTATTAAAGTACCAATGGCATATTTCACACACATAGAACAAATACTTCACAAATTTGTATGGGACCATAAATGACCCGGAATAGCTGCTGCAATTTTGAGAAAGAAGAGCAAAGTAGGAGGGATCACAATACCTGATACCAAACTGTATTACAAAGGCACTGTAATCAAAACAGCCTGGTACTGGCATAAAAACAGGCACATGAACCAACAGAACAGAACAAAGAGCCCAGAAATAAACCCAAGTTAATATTTGACAAAGAGGGCAGCAACATAAAATGGAGTAAAAATAGCCTCTTGAATAAATGGTGTTAGGAGAACTGGACAGCTACATGCAAAAAAAAAAAAGGAAACTCGACTACCAACTTACACCATAAACAAAAATAAATTCAAGGTGGATAAAAGATTTAAATATAAGCCATGGCACCATTAAAGTCCTAGAGGAGAACATAGGCAGGAAAATCTCAGATATTTCACACAGCAACTGATAATCTCCTAGAGCAAGGGACATAAAGGAAAGAATAAACAAATGGGATTTCATCAAAATAAAGAGCTTTTGCACAGCTAAAGAAAACAGGATTAAAATAAAAAGAACCAACTGTATGGGAAAACATATATGCCAATGATACCTCAGACAAGGGTTTAATCTCCAAAATATATAAAGAACTTACATGACTCTACTCTAAGAAGACAAGCAACCCAATTAAAAAATGGGCAAAGGACTTGAACAGACACTTCTCCAAGGAGGACATACAGAGGATCCAGAGACACATGAAAAGATGTTCAATATCACTAGCTATCAGAGAGATGCAAATTAAAACCACAATGAGATACCACTTCACACCAGTCAGAATGGCTGTCATAAACAAATCAACACAAAACAGGTGTTGGAGAGGTTGTGGAGAAAAGGGGACCCTAGTGCACTGTTGGTAGGATTGCAGACTGGTACAACCACTATGGAAAACAGTATGGAATTTTCTAAGAAAACTGAAAATGAATCTGTCTTTTGACCCAGTAATTCCACTGCTAGGATTATATCCTAAGAACCCTGAAACACCAGTCCAAAAGAACCTATGCACCCCAATGTTCATAGCAGCACAATTTACAATAGCCAAGTGCTAGAAGCAACCTAGGTGCCCATTAGTAAATGAATGGACCAAAAAACTATGGTACATTTACAAATGGAATTCTATGCAGCAGAAAGAAAGGAGGAGCTCCTACCCTTTGCCACAGCATGGATGGAGCTGGAAAGCATTATGCTAAGTGAAATAAGCCAGGCAGTGAAAGACAAATACCATATGATCTCACCTTTAGCAGGAACCTAAACAACAAAACAAAGAAACAAGCAAAATATAACCAAAGACACTGAAATAGAAAACAGTCTGACAGTGACTAGAGGGGAGAGGGGAGGGAATTTCAGGGGAAAGGGGGAAGGGTATACAGGAACAAGTATAAAGGACACATGGACAAAAACTAGGGGGGGTGGAAATGAGAGGGAGGTGGGGGATGGCTGGGGGGGTGGGCTGGGATGGGAGTAAAAGACAGAAAACTGTACTTGAACAACAATTAAAATAAAATTTAAAAAATAGATTATCACACAAAAAGTGAAGAAAACACTAAGGATGACAAAAAAAACACAAAAATGAACATATACTGATTATGTGCTTTGTGCTTAGCATTTCACATGTCATTTTATTTAATCATCTCAGCAAGTGTAATGATTAAATATATATTAATCCGCTTATGTATATTAACTCATTTAATCTACACAACTACCTGACTGAGGTAAAAGTTATTATCCTATTATCCCTATTTTACAGAAAACAAAATTGAAACACTGAGTCATTAAGCAACTTGCCCAACATTACATAGCTAGTGAATAGCAGAATGGGAGTTCAAACCCAAGAACTGTGGTTCTTGAGTCCTATTTGTCCTCCGCTCAAGGTGATAATGTTATAAAGTGCAGTGCCTGCCTATAGTAGGGCTTCAATTAATACACATCATTGTCATTAACACTTTTCCACTCTACATTACTGGCATGTATTAAGACACCCCTTTGGGGTGTCTTCTCTCCAGAAGGAGCAATCTAGCCTGGGGACCACTGACCATTGGCCTATGAATGACTCTTCACTCCATTTATCTATTGGAAGTTTCCTCTCCCACCCTTTCTGTGGTCTTGGATTCCATCCTTCAATAGAACAGGCATTTGCCATTTCACTGATCTTTAAGGAAATCACATTTGGGATAGGACTGTTTAGGGTGCATTAGTCTGTAGTATGTAAGTTGTGCGCCCCATGGGAGGGCTGCGGGTGATAAAATTAAGGAGATTAAGGAGTCAAATCATGGCATGTGAGAAGACCATTCATGCAATCAAAAGTTAGCTAGATAGTACAATTACATAGAAATTTTATCATATATTTGGATTTTGCTAATGAAGAGCTTCCTATAATCCTCTTAAATTGATTAGCCATTGTTTTTGTTGTTAGCCCAAATTGTTAAGAATGGGTTCCCATTTCTTTTCCGTTCATCTTATCACAGAAATCTTAAGAGATGAAGAGAAGTGTTATTTTCAGATGAGCAGTTAAATGGATAGGAACAATAAGAGAAGATGTGAAAGGCCTAAAAATCTTTGGATTAGACCTGGCATCAATGGCTCTGGAGGAAACACTGAAAGAGGGAAGTACTTGCTAGCTGAACCAGAAAGATGATTAACTATATTCACTACAGAGAGCAGTCAGAGTCATATGAAAATGTTCTCCAAACCTCCAGGCAAAAGCAAAGACTCAGTGAAGACAAATAACTCTCTGAGTCATTTTGTTAGGTGAATCCATAAGGGATCTATAACTTATGAATACTTGCAATGGCTCTATTTTAATCCTCTTTCTAACACCAATTTAAAAAGGAGAAGTCCAGGTTAAGTGAGAAAGTGGCCTTATAGGATACCTATATGCTCTTATATCTTGTGACAGATTCTTACCCCAAATTTAAGACCTAAAACATATGCAACACACACACACACACACACACACACACACACACACACACACACTTGTTTCAGCAGTATTGTATATCATATGAACTGCTGGGTATTTGGTAACTTAAGGGAACACTACAGTAGTTCAATTTAATACACATCCTGGAGACATATTATATTTGAGGCAGTAGGCTAATTACCTCAGTACATTAAAAAAGATATGTGCAGTAGTCATCCTGATGAGCCTACTAACCCCCATCTAATCAGTTACCAAATCCTGTGAACTCTGCTGTGAGGACTGCCCTTCCTCTTCACTGCCTTTCATTGCCACCATTGGCCCAGGTCTGCATCACCACCCCAGCCTCTCACAGGCCCCCGCCAGGCCTCTTCCCTCCCTTTAGACAGCAGTCTGCCTTTTAAAATGTTAAGCTCATCATGTCACTTTCCCACTGAGAATTCTTCTGTGGTACCCAGCTGCTCTCAGCATGACCAGGTTTGCCTCATACCTTCCAGAGCCCTGCATCCCCACACTCCCTACTAGCTGCACTGTTCTTGTCACTCCTCTGCCATTTCCTCAAATGAGCCCTGCTCCTTCCTTCCCCTTCCTGTCCCTTCCTGCCACGTGGCCTTCACACATTTGCTTCTATGTCACTGTCCCTGGCTTCACCTGGCTAGTGCCTGTGCTCCTTTTGACCACTCTGTACTTTTTTCATGTCTCTACCACTGCAGTTGATTTACATACTTAGTTGTATAACTAAGTCACAAGTCCTACAAAAACAAACTCACAGTCCTCCACAGGGAGGTGGTCAATTGCTGTATCCTCAGTTTCTAGCACAATGCCCCACACAGAGAGATGCTAAATACTTGTTGAATGAATGCATGAAATAGTGCACCACATTCAGAGAGAAAAAGAATATTTGCAACTAGCTTAACATAAAGGAAAAGGAAAGAAATACTGTGGGGCACAAATAAGAAGGCCATTTATTCCCTGTTATATGGGTAGAAGGATTGAGCGAAAAGAAAAAAGGACTCATGGACAGGCACAACAGTGTGGTGATTGCTGGGGGAAGCAGGTATAAGGGGACTAAATGTTAATAGAAAAAAACACAATAAAGATTTTTAAAAAATAAATAAATAAACCAATGCTTCCAAAACTTAAAAAAATATAGACTTTTAAGAATAAGAAGAATTAAGATATGCAAAAAAAAAAATAAAAAGGAAAGTCCTTTCCTTCAAAGATAAGTACTTGGCCAAAAGCAGGCAAGCAACTGACACTTTTGAGGAATGGTGAAAAGTCTATTAGAGCAAACACAAGGGGACTTTGGTGGGTGTAGTGGCAGGTGGCCAGAAAGGGAGGACTGGAAGGCAGCCTTGAATGTCACACCAGTAAGTTGGGGCATCCTTGTCAGAGACAACAGCATAGCCCCAAATGATTTTAGCAATGATGAGAATAATCTAGTACAAAAAAAATAGAAAGAAAGAAAAAAAGAAAGAAAGCTGGAGGAACTAGGCTAATGGTGAGGGGACTGAAAACAGAAAACAGAGTCAAGGGACAGTGCAAAAACCAAGGTTTCCTTTCCCATTGAAATCAAATACAAGTTTAATATAAGTTGTTGAGTACAACTGTAACTTTTTCTTTGTGAATGATTCATTCATATGAAACAACTCTTTCTACCTTTTGAGAGAAATGAAACAGAGAGACAGAGAAAGATTTTTTGGTTGATTGTTTCAGTGGCAAGAGAGATGAATTTAAGCTGACTAATTTCAGCAACAGGGGAATTTATTGGCTGTTGTGCCACAAAAAAGGCCAGTTTACTGCTGGAGGCTCTCTTCTTGTCATCTTTCATCTCTGTGTTACTCTGGGTATTAATTTTACTTTCTCAGGCAAGCAGTTCCCAGACTTTTTCTTACTGTGGTTGTCACCACACTTCCTTTAATGCTATTCAAAAATTCCTAAAGAAGGTCTCTCAGTGACCTAGCTGGGTTGCACATACCTTTCTGGGGCCTAGAAGAGGTGTTCTGTGCTAGCTGCCCTCTAGAACCATAAACCTGGTATTGTGTGAGGGGGTGGATCTCTACATGAAGAGGGCTTCTGTTACGGAAAGAAGGAAAAGGTCTGGGGAGATAAAACAAGAGAATACACACACACACACACACACACACACACACACATAAAATGATATACCATAACATATATATAAAACAAGAGATGCTATATATATGATATATATTGTATATCATATATAACTATATATAAGATATATATCTTATCTTCACCTTTTATATAAAATGTGTATATATATGTATCAACATACAGCATCTACAGTGCTATTGTCACATATTTGGGGACTGTAGATCAGCACAGCTATTTATATATCTCTTCCTGCCATTCATTCACTTGTCTTATAATAATTCAAAATATCTTTTCCAATATACCTTGCTTGCAATTTGGAGAAAACAAGAAGTCATATTTTTTCCTCTTATGAATCTACAGTTTGCTTAACTAAAAGATTATGTTCTTTTTAAAATAAAATTGGAGAGCACTCTTTTTATTCCAGAAATAAAAGAATATTTGTGTAGAAAAGGGAATAGTTGAAAAGATTGTTCTTTTTTTAATATAATTGGAGAGCACTCTTTTTATTCCAGAAATAAAAGAATATTTGTGTAGAAATGGGAATAGCTGAGCACAATATTTTTGCATCTTCTGATTCTACCTTGTTTCAGAGTTTAATAATATCCTAGATAGGCAAGGGGAAATAAATAAATGGAACTAATATTTCACTTAAGAAATTTAAACAAAGCAAAGCAAATAACCATTGCATTTCTGAGAGTCTAACCCTCATCTGGTTTGACACACCCTAATGAGTCCATTAAGTCTACGGCTCAAAATAATCCATTGAAAAACACAAATGAATATGAGCTAAATGCTTAATAGTTTATGATATATTTCCTGTAATCATTCTTACATTATTTATTTTATAATAGTGAAATAGGATTTGACAGCTGTGTAGCTGAGCAACTATATGTAAGGGCATGTCATTTAAAGCATTTTGTATTTAAAAGAGACATCTTGATATTCTTAGGAAATCAAAGCCACTAACATTATAATGCATTAAGAATGTTCAAATTCTATTTTTATGGATTTTAAATGATAAGATTTTTACAAAGCCTCTAGGGTATACTAGAATTTGCATTGGAAGCCATTCTATGGAATTCCATAAAAGTAGGGATTATCATGGGCCAGTGAGGAATTTTGTAGAATTCCATAAATGTGCAATTTCTATAAAATAGCATATTAATACACTTTATTTATCTTTGTGTCTTTCCCATCTTCTGCTTTTTATGTTACTTTCTTACAGTTACATTTATATTACTTTCTTACAGTTATATTCAGATACAAATCTATACATTCATTATATTTCATATGACTTTTTGAGGGCCATGTTATCTAAAAATAATACTTGAAATGGCACTGAGAAACAGTTGTGATGCCATCAGCCAACAGTGTCATGGCTTGAGAGCAGGTTGAAATGGAGGCTTTCAAACATTTCTAAATAAGAAGATTATACAGCAACAAATTTCATGATAGCTTCTATAATTAAAAAAAAATTATTTGGCAAGTTTTGCATTCATAGTTGTCTCTGGTTCCTTCTGTGTGTACTGAAGATTTGCTGATAAAAACACACTTTTTCATGTGTTATTATATGTATAAAATATCATAAAATAACCACTGTGCCTATTACTTTTTAATGTGACAACAAATTAAACAGATCTAATTAAGTGTAGAAAAACTGTACTTTCTGACAGCAGCTGAGCTAAGATGGTGTTGAGTTTACTCAGGCTGCTATAACAATGTATCACTAATGGGGTGGCTTAAATAACAAATTATTGTCTCACAGTTCTGGAGGCTAGAAGTGCAAAATCATGGTGTCATCAGTTGGATCCTTCTGAGAGCTGTGACTGAAGGACCTCTTCCAGGCCCCTCTCCTTGGCTTTCAGTAGGGGCCCTAGGAGAGGGCCCTCTTCTCCTTGTGTCTCTTCATATTGTCTTCCCTCTACATCACTCACGTTGGATTAGATCCCACTCTAATGACCTCATTTTAACTTGATTATCTCTGTAAAGACCTTAACTCCATGACGACAGTGCCCATCCAGGAAAAGGCCTGTGCACATGTCCTCTGGGAAAGTGTGGCCACATATCCTGAGGGCCGCATTGATATGTTTCATACCCACCTGTGTGTGGTCTCATCGGCACATGTCCTACAAGGCCTCCTGCTCCTAGATCAGTCAATGGTAGTAGAGTAGAGGTTAGTTTAGTGCTTGAGAATAGAGGACCTTGTGCTTTGGGTGCCTTTCCCTGTTTCCAGCTAGTTTCCACCTAAGGGTCTGGCTCTATAGCTGTGTGTGAAAGAGGCTGAGAACCCACTGAGGTGTAAGTAGCTAGAACTCTGCTACATACAGGCATAATAACATCAGTAATTTACAGGATTGCCATCTTAAATGCTTAGAGGTCTTTGGGGACAGAGAAAGTGGAGGGATGCAAAGATGATAGAAGTAATTGGGCTTTTAAAATAACCAACACATAAGCATCTTCAGCACAGTGTAGGTGAGAATACAGCTTTCTCAGGTGACTGGAGTTACATAGGGTGTGGTTTTCTAGCATGTGAGGCTGAGAATACATGGAAAGAAAACACCCTGCTTTGTGCTCAAAGGGTCTCTGCAGAATTTTCCATCCTGTTGCCCTAATATTCTTAAAAGATGCTCATTCAATTTCAGCAAGGGAGGGTAACAGTATCCCTGTAATTGACATTGATTTAATATGGCTTGTTCTTGACCTGCCATGGTGATTTCAGGGCCATTGCTGCTAGGACATTGCCTATCTGCAGTGCAGAGCTGGCTTCCCGGGAGTATGGTCCAAGCAGTCTCATAGAGCTGGGAAGGCCTGCTCCTAGCTTAATGCCATGCAATTTCCATCTGGAGAGTCTTACTTCCTGAACAGGGCCCCACATTTTCTTCCAAGCACACACACCATCACCTCCAGCTTTGATGAACTCACGGGGGATGTTCTTTCAAACTTTTAAAGAAAACATAGTTTGGATGCTCTATGAACTTTTCTATGGCATAAAAAAGAAAGAAACTTCCAAATTCTCCTTGCAGGGCCAAGAACTAAAAAATGTTGATGACAGCAAACACACACAAAAAATCTGCAGATCACTCATGTTTATATATATGAATGCAAAAATATGAACTTTAAGCTCACCAAATGCAAGTCAGCAGTACAAAAATAAATTGCCACAAACAATGAGATTAATCCCAGGATTGCAAGGATAGTTCAACTTTGTAAATCTAAACAAACAAAACTTGGTTTTGTCTTTACCATATACATACAAATTTTTACTCAATGTAAAGGGTATATGAGTATTTGGGATAGTATGACTCAAATATATGCTACATAGCTCCAGAGAGCTACTCCAAGGACAGGGCAGTTGTTTTAAAAAATAGTTGTGAAAACAAATAATATTTTCAAAATTATGCCTCACATCAATCCAAAGGCATAAGAGCAAAGGTTACTTCTCACAGGGCAACTATCTCTTGTACTACAGAGTGAGAAACAGCAGAGATTTCTTTGTATAATAATGGTTGAGGATTTTCTAGAACACTGAAGAAGTCAGTTAGACATGCATATTCTAATATTATGCTTAAAACAGAATGCAGTGACATTTTCTTTTGAAGACAGAAATAATTCAGAAATCCCAGAGTCACTCTACTTGTATTTAACACAGTTTCCAAAAAGTTAGCCAAGGTAATAGATGGAAAAGCTTATATTATGTATTATATATATATATAATTAATTATATATATCTATATAGTATAATTTATACATATCTATATATTACATATTATATATAAATAACATATTAAGAAAAGAATGATTTTTAATTATTAACAGATTATAGGGTAAGTGGAGGCAGTCTGACTCCCTCATCCAGGTGTCTGGGTAACTAAGGGAAGCAGTGTTCCCATGGCCTTGGAGGGGCCTCATAACCAGTGAGACTGGGTCTGATAAACTGTTCCCATAACATGAAGTGGGGTTGTATGCAAAGAATTATGTTATGTCATGTAAAGCTCTGGCAGTTTTCCAGCTTTGTTCCCCTCTAGTACTTAAACAGGTAGGGACTCCCTGCTGGGGTAGATGATGAAAGGCACACTCAAGAGGACAGGTGCCACAATGAGTGCCACACTGGGGAGCAAGGTCCATGACCTGTGCCACACAGAGACATTCAGACAGACACGCAGCTTGCAGCGTGCATGGCTTGCTTACCTGTGAATAAAGGCCTGTCGGGCATCCCAGTGGCTCTGTGAATATTTTTCCATCAGCGTGAACACCATGTATCTGACTGGCCTTGAAGGGTCACAACACACAGATATAGAGTATATTAATGTAAGACTGTATTACACAAAAGAATCAAAGGAAAAACAGTAACATCAATTAGTAATTCCAAAAGAACTACTGGTTATAAATTTAACCTATAAAACACAAATATGCATGCATGTTTTCTCAAACACAAACCAATCATGAGAGGATAAATATAATGGAGAAAAAGAGATCTCACTCATAACAACAGCAAAAACATACACAAGAGCAAACTTTAAAAAAAATATACAGGATCTTCATGAAGGAAAACTTAAAAAATATATTGATGGACAAATAAGAATATTTGAATACACAAAATACACAACTTGTCCTTAGGGCAAGTCATTTTTTTAAATAACAATTTTTCTTTAATTCTAATACTAATGAGATATTTTTCTAGGACCTTAAGAAATAAATCTGGAGAAATAAACAAGTGATCTTAGCCAGGCTACTTCTGGAAAAGAAGAACAATGAGAGTGGTTATCAAATGGTGAGATATTCAGAAACTGAAGGAAATAAAATAATTTAGTATTGAAAACAAAATAGAAGATTATTGGCATAGAATAGAGAGTCTATAAATAGACCTACATTTATGAAATATTGCTCATGCTTAAAGTGGGATTTGTAATAAATGAATAAAATTAAATAGGTCTTAATCATTTAAAAAATAAAGCTAAATCTCCATCCTGTTTGTTATTTCAGAGCAAACTCCACATGTATCAAAGTTTTAAATGTAAGAAGGAAAATCACAAAATATCAAAAGAAAGCTTAGGTTTGTTTATTTCTAATCTTGAAGTGTGAGAACCCTTTTTAAGATGATACTAAACACAACATCATAATGGAAAAGATTTTAAAAAATGAAAACAAAGTTTTAGAAAATTACATGACAAATAATAGTTAAGAAAGGAACACAAAAGGAGACATTTACAACCTATATATCAAAGAAAACATGAATTTTTAAAAATTTCCATAAATAAATATAGAAACAAGTTCAAAGAAAAAATACAGATGGTCAATAAGTAAATGGAATGATGCTTAGAATTCTTCATAACCAAAAAAATTTATTTTAAACAAAAATATATAGATTTCACTAATTAGAATTCTAGGTAGTATTGGCAAACATGGGGAAATAAACATTCTCCTCCACTGCTGGTATGTAAATTGGTACAACTTTTGGGGACAATTTGGCACCATAGTTTCCCTTTGAAGAAGTTATCAAAGGATATTCTTATGAAAAGAAACTCACAAAACAATACCAATGTATGTATAAATATGTATAAACATGATTATGCGCACATATATTGCAACATCAAATTCAAGCATTCTGTGTCCATCATCAGTAAAATAGCTAAATATTGGACAGTGCATCTATAGGCACTACCAGTGAGCTGTTTAACAGTAAATGAAGTTGGTAGGTAATGCTTAATATGGAGGTTCTCTATAGGCAGGGCTAATTTCCTTTCTTTTTTGGCTCATGTACACTTGCCCAGATAATTTGACTTCTGGAAAGCAAATACTACCTTCTTCTTTTTTGTTTTATTTCACAACTTTTTTGTTAGATAGAATGTAAATATCATGCAATTCACTAATTTAAAGTGTACAGTTCATTGATTTTTAGTATATTCACAGAGTTGTGCATCCATCACCCCATCAATTTTTGTCCTCTTCAAAAGAAACTATAACCATTAGCAGTTATTCTTTACTACCAAACAACCTCCCAGCCTCAGACAACCACTGATCTACTTTCCATCACTATCGATTTGCCTATTCTGGACATTTCATGTAAATGGAGTTAGGCAATATAGGATCCTTTATGACTGATTTCTTTCATTTAGTGTTGTGCTTTCAAAATTCATCCATCTTGTAGTGTGCATCAATACTTTTCATTGCCAAATAATATTCCATTATATGAATATATCAAATTCTATTTACTTATTTATCCTTTCATGGATATCCAGATTGTTTCCACTCTTTTGTTCTTATGAATAATGGTATTATTAGTATCTGTGTACAAGTTTTCCTATGGTTGTATCTTTTCATTTCTCTTGGGTACCTACCCAAGAGCAGAATTTCAGGGTGGCATAGAAGCAATATGTATATACAGCATTTTGAGGAACTGCCAAATTGTTTTCCAAAGTGCCTGCACCATTTTATATTCTCATCAGAATGCATGGGTGCTCTACTTACTCTATATCCTCTCTAATGCTTATTGTCTATTCTTTATTATAGCCATCTTAATGTGTATGAAGTGATATCTTATTGTGGCTTGAACTGAATTTCCATTGCTAATTTTTCAACTAAATCATTAATTTTTTGTTACTGAGTTGTATGGGTTTTTAATATATTCTGGACATGAGTCCTTTATCAAATATTTGATTTTCAAATAATTACTCCTATTCTGTGGGTTATCTTTTCATTTTCTTAATGGAATCATTTACAGCACGAAAGTTTTAATTTTGTTGAACTCCAATTTGTCATTTTTGGTCACTTGTGCTTTGTTGTTTTATCAAAGAAGATTTAATTCATGGTCACAAAGATTTACTCCTATATTTCTATCTTAGAGTTTTGTAGCTTTTGCTGTTATATTTAGATCTATGATCCACTTTTAAATCAATTCCTACCTACGGTGTAAAAAAAGTTCAAATTACCTGGCTGGCGTAGCTCAGTGGATTGAGCACGGGCTGGGAACCAAAGTGTCCCAGGTTCGATTCCCAGCCAGGGTACATTCCTGGGTTGCAGGCCAGAACCCCCAGCAACCGCACATTAATGTTTCTCTCTCTCTCTCTCTCTCTCTCTCTCTCCCCCCCTCCCTTCCCTCCCTAAAAATAAATAAATAAAATCTTAAAAAACTGATGGCTTTAGGAGTAGGTTTAAAAAAAAAGTTCAAATTAATTTTTTGCATGTGAATATCCAGTTAATCTAACACCATTTGTTGAAAACACTGTTCTTTCCCCAATTGAATTGTCTTGCCAGCATCACCTTCTGAATATTGTAAAATCACTGTTGATTGATGGTTGATGAGTCTTTATGACTTTCTGTTAGACAAAAATTTCATTCCTTGTGAGAGAATTCACATTACATTTCATGAGAAAATTACCACATAACTCTTTGTTACACTCCAGCTTTCACACACATTTGTCAGTATTAAGAGTGTTGGAATTGAAAAGGCTCAATTTGAAAAACATGTGTCTTTGATTTTTCTCTATCCATTATAAAATTGTGATACCATTTTGTCAGCTGATGTTGATGATTTAACAGTTTTTTTACATCCTTATTATTTATGACACAGGAATTAAGGATAGGAGAAAAACAGGTCTTAGAGAGGAAAAACAAATTATTGAAGAATTTTATCCTTATTATTATAATCATACCTATCATCTATTGAACATTACTCTGAACACTATATATTATCTGATTTAATCCTTAAAGCAATCTATTTTACAGATTAGGAAACTAAGATGAGAAAGATTAATATCCCCACAGTCATGCTATTTATAAATAGTAGAACTGGGGTTAAAAGCTAGATCTACCCAAATCTAAAGTTGTAAGACAGCCCACTGCCCATTCCTAAATAGTTCTCAGCCTCACAGAGGGTTCACCGTGAAATTCTATAAAATGGCATCATGTGTTTGGAGAACAAATATATGTATATGTACAGATTAAAAACAATTATTTTGCTCACATCAAGGAAGACCAGGTAGCAAATTCATTACTTGCCGAATATACTTCAAACCAGTACACTGCTTCCTCATGCAAAGATTCTTCCTTATCACTGTTGTCAGAGGTAATAAATGATGAGAAGCTGTGACTCATGTTGCAAATCTGTTTGCTTCCATCAAGTCTTAGGTTTCACACCAATCTCAGTCAACAATTTTTTCCTATGGGACCAACTTTGATCAAGAAAGAAAGTGTGGTTTGGAAACACTCTCATTTTACCTATGGAAGGAAATGCAGCAACATTCCCATTGGTACTGCATGTTCAACTCTCTGGAACAATACTAGAATCAGATGTTAATCAAAGAGCCTCCAAATACATAATCAGTTTTTTTTAAGTTGAAAATGAAAAAGGATGTGACAAATATAGAAGGCAATTTGGGTAAATTTATTGGCCAAAAGAAAGAAGCATTTGCATTGACTGTGTGTATACCTCATATTTAAAAACAAAGATTTAAAGGCTTAGTGCTTAGCTGTAAGGCATCTCATTACTCAGCATATGGCATAATGAAGGTTTTATTTGAGGTAGAAGAGTAAAAGCATGTGTTTTGAAAAGTTTGGTTTGAAGTCTACATTCAACAATTCCTAAAATGCTAACCTTGGAGAAATTATGAAACCCCAGATTTCAGTTTCTTTGTCTATAGGAAGAGGATGCTATTAACTGTTAAATAGATAGTCTGATCAGGGACATGGCTTTGTACTTATTTATACCAAGGATAAAATCCTATTGGGTAAATAGCTATCCTCTCTGAACCTCAGTGTTTTCTTTAACAAATGGAGTTATTAATACAAGTTTGTGAAGATTAAGATAACATGTATAATGCACATGGAATTGAACTTGGCTGCATGCTAACCAATACATGCACTATTTTTTGTTTATTATTATTACAACTATGACTACTCTTCCCACTACACAAAACACCTAGTACAATGCCTATCATGAAGCAGGGAGTCAGTATATATTACTTTTTACCCCACTTTATAGTTTGAAAGAATGTTCATAATTTTAAATATTATCCTTCCCTCCTATGGACAGGCATTTCCTCTTTGTCCATTATGTAAATGTAGAAGACTTATGGTTCATGAGTTGTGGGTGTAGCTGTGTCATTTCTTTCTTTTTAACAGTTAAACTCAGAGTTCTAGTTTATTTCATCCAAGTACATTGCAGAAAGCATGCCTGTCCTGCATCAGTGATTCACAGAGCTGCTCCATTAAGAAGTAAAGAAGCTGAGGCAATGTCCTGCCAGTGCCCTTTCTCCTACATGGAAAATATGTAATTCCAAATAAGAATCTCCATGGAAGCCACTGACCCCAAAGATAGAGACCATTTTTAACAAAGAAGTTGGCTCCTAAAACTTTCTTTGCCAGCTGATTTTACTGCACCCTCACTCCTCTTGTCTGGCTTCCCACACTCTTTTCGAACTGGAAGTGAAATCCAGACTCAAAGAAATGCCTGGCTGGCAAACAGGCAGGACACATTTTATAAAAAGTAAGTGTCTGAAATTAAGATTTCAACCTGCTGTCCCCACATCAGCTTCTCTCAGCTTTTACTTTCTACCCTGAAATGAAGTTGGAAATACAGAAAGTTCTTTTGAAAATAAGAGGTAAAAAATGAAGCACTTCCTTGCTTCTGAAGAAAAACTCTGACCAGTGCTTCTTAATGTTCTTATATGAGTCAAAAGGAACTCACAAAGGGGAATGCAAATCATTTACAGAGCCTTGCTAGTGCAAACTCCCCACACAACCACTGGACAACATGCCTCCATACTTTATCACAGTTCTGGAGAAAGGGATTTTTGTTCCTCTTGTTTCCCTTCACTTTTGGAAATGTCAAAATGGATTTCTGTGATGAATTATCTAGAAACAGATGATTCTATGTGGTTCTTAGAATCCCATGCCCCATTCCCTGTTTGACCCATTGCACCCATTTTCTAGAAAACTTATCAGGGTTAACCACGCAGTTTCTAGAAACTCACATGTGATGTAGGGACCACTTCCACCTGCAGTTTCACTTTTGACTCATTATCTGCAGATCCAGAATGAATGCAGAGACTCCCTGCTCAGTGTCAGAACTAATGAGATCAACCAATTAAATTCATTCATTTTTAGATGAAGAACTGGGTAGAGTCTTGGGGAAATAAAGCAATTAATCCACAGTCATACAAGCAGCTTGTGGCAACACTGGGACTAGAAATGATGATCTTTCTTCATCATTCCAGACTGGCCCTCCTCCTGCCA
This sequence comes from Phyllostomus hastatus, assembly GCF_019186645.2. NCBI lineage: Eukaryota > Metazoa > Chordata > Mammalia > Chiroptera > Phyllostomidae > Phyllostomus > Phyllostomus hastatus. The sequence goes on along the minus strand of NW_025334011.1, from coordinate 15,853,600 downwards.
CTAAGCAGTGGGAATTTACTGAGTAGCAGCTTGCCTGGGCATATTCTTCCTCTACAAGATTATAAATGGTCTATTCTCAAATGAACTGCAACTGTTCAATTGTTAGTGACAATTTAGGCATATTAAAATATGATAATTTGTGCCCAAAGGCACAACTATTTCTAGGAAGACGACACATACATCTATGCCAAAATTCTCCCTCTTGACTCAGACTCACATCATATTTTGTATACAAGATAATATTCCTCAACACTCAATCAGTGTGAATTCTATGAGTATCTTGTATATGCTGACGACTCTTCTAGGTCATGTAGATATTGGAGGAAAATATTATTGATACAGATTCAGAAGACTGAAGATGCCTGTGGAGGAACTTCGAAAAGGAGTCCAAAGGCTATGGTGCCCAAAGACATGCTGGATCCTGCAGTGTCTATGGCTGCCAGTGGGCAAGTTGGGAGCAGGACAGTCCCAACGCGGATGATGTTCTATCCCACTGACCAGATCAGGGGAAACTCAGGATGTTTCAAGATGAAATGTGCTTTACTTTGTTTAAATCAAGACTCTGTGTGTGGGTTTAATTTGTGCAAAAGGAGTCCAGGGGCAAAGTCATTTGTGATCAGAGAGCTAACCCCACAAGACACCACCTTCTTTGTCAGCAGAATAATAGCTAAAAGATAAGGATGATTATGACTTTTAGTCTGTGAGCTTTCCTGCTGATGGAAATCTTTTTCATGTGTATTTTATGTCTAAATGGAATGATGAGTAACCTCAAAAAAACATTGCCTCTAGAATTAGGCCCTTCTTGGTTCTATAGAATGATTCATGACCCAATGCTTAAAAAGAATTTTTATTTAATTGTAAAATGAAGAGCATACTTTGAAATGATTCAAAGTTTGTCAAAGTTCTTTTCTTAAATGAAGTGTTGTCTTCCAATCCTAGTTTTTAGAATGTTATGAATTTATATAAATTTGAATTTTATAAAGCACTTTGAATCCCCTGCTTAGAGAGGAAGGGAAGGCAGGTATCATTATCTTTACATTATAGATGAAGAAATTAAGCTTCAGAGAGGTTAGGTGACTTGTCCAAAGTAATACAGATAATAAGTGGCAGAGTTACATAAAAGAAGAATCCAATGGTTTCATTCAGTGCTTTTTCTGTCACATTCTAATGGCCTAGTGTTAGAAGGAAAAGGAAAATAAGTAAAATAGAGGCAAGGGTTAGGACTGATGGATACTTACTAAGGTTACCCAGCTTCTTTAAAAGTGAAACAGTTAGAAATGACAATCTACTCTATTTTTATATGTTTTAAAGCTCTCGCCAGTGTTATATAAAATGAAAAATTAATGAACATCTGTAAACAATTTCATAGCCCAGCTCTCTGGAGCCACAATTTAAAGTTAGTTATTTTCTATATTAATAGCTGCTCCCAAAGATGTTTTCTTTTAAATTAATGCAGACACCAGGTAATTTGGAAGAGACCAAATAGACCAGGAGGAGCAACTCGACTTGTTCACTCAGCAGCCCTCTAATTTGAAAAGAGCACTTTGGGAGCAGTTACTACCATTGAGACCTTGTCTGCCATCATTAGATGCACACAAGCTAATCCTTAGGAATAACATCCCCTATTTCTTAACCTTCAGAAAAATGTGTGGGCTCCTAGTAAATGTAGAATAGAATTCCATTATCACAATACTCCCACTGAGTTTCTATTCCACTGCTCATTTTTCAAACATTTTCCTTAAACATGACTGCTTACTACGCAACTGATAAGAGAGTAGAATGACACATTCTGCTCACCAAATAGCAATGATCATCAACATGGTGATTTCAGATGAAGAATGGATATGTCCTAAGTCTGAGAGCCAAGCTTAATATTCAGAGATTCTACAAATTCTCAAGTCATGTCTTTATTCTGGAAGAGCTGAGGCTGCAACCTGCCCTCCTTTAACTTTTAGCCTGACCTCCATCAAGGAAAGAGAGCCTCCTAAATGTTCCCAGGTTTATTGCTCCCCTCCTCTTCTGATGCAAGACATAATTATTTCTTTGAGCAGGAAACACAGGAAATGTGTGGGTATCATTTATGATACTGGTTTGAAGTTATTCTGATGAATTAACCTAAATTAAAATGGAATTCCTTAAGTGAAGCATTTCATGTTGAATTCAGGTCAGGCCTACCTCCTTCCCATACATCTGCAAGTCTGCATTTGAAACACAACATTATGGAGACTCAATGGTCTAGCTGTAGAACTAATAGGCTCCAAACATTACCAGAAATAAATGTACCACATGTACATTTACATACATAATGTACACATGTTATTTTACACACATTAGTTATATACTAATACACACATAATATCCATGTGTTATTTTACACACATCAGTTAAATACTAATATACAATATTCAGTTTAACACATACATAAAAAATGCAAACTAAAAGATGAGATAGCTATAAATAGGTATTGTGTTTTTCCTGTACTTTAATGAGTAATATTACATCCTTCTTTAACCAAAGTTTTAAAGTTCTCTTATGAGGCCACTGGACTACCATCATGTTCTAGCCATCATTTTCTCTCTAATGGCCCTGTGCAATATGGTAGGGAATTTCAATGCACTTTGTTTGAGTTTTTACATACTTGTTTTTTTTATAAAATAGTTTATTGATTATGCTATTACAGTTGTCCCATTGCCCCCCCTTTAGTCCCCTCCAACCTACACACCCTCTCCTACCCACATTCCCCCCTTTAGTTCATGTCTATAGGTCATACATATAAGTTCTTTGGCTTCTACCTTTCCCATACTATTCTTTCCCTCCCCCTGTCTATTTTCTACCTACCATTTATGATACTTATTCTCTGTACCTTTTACCCCTCTCTCCCCCTCCCACCCCTTCACTGATAACCCTCCATGTAATCTCCATTTCTCTGATTCTGTTCCTGTTCTAGTTGTTTGCTTAGTTTGCATTTTTTTAGGTTCATTTGTTAATAGCTGTGAGTTTGTTTTCACTTTACTGTTCATATTTTTTTATCTGCTTTTTCTTAGATAAGTCCCTTTTACATTTCATAAAATAAGGGCTTGGTGATGATGAACTCCTTTAACTTGACCTTGTCTAGGAAGCACTTTTTCTGCCCTTCCATTCTAAATGATAGCTTCGCTGGATAGAGCAATCTTGGATGTAGGTCCTTGCCCTTCATGACTTGGAAGACTTCTTTCCAGCCCCTTCTTGCCTGAAAGGCTTCTTTTAAGAAATCAGCTGACAGTCTTATGGGTACTCCTTTGTAGGTAACTGTTTCCTTTTCTCTTGTTGCTTTTAAGATCTCTTCTTATCTTTAATCTTGGCTAATGTCATTATGATGTGCCTTGGTGTGTTCCTCCTGGGATCCAGCTTCTTTGGGATTCTCTTAGCTTCCTTGACTTCCTGGAAGTCTATTTCCATTGCCATATTGGGCAAGTTGTCCTTCATTATTCATTCAAATAAGTTTTCAATTTCTTGCTCTTCCTCTTATCCTTCTAGCACCCCTATAATTTGGATGTTGGAACATTTAAAGATGTCCTGGAGGTTCCTAAGCCTCTCCTCATTTTTTTCAAATTCTTGTTTCTTCATTCTGTTCTGGTTGAATGTTTCTTTCTTCCTTCTGGTCCACACCATTGATTTGAGTCCCAGTTTCCTTCACTGTTGGTTCCCTGTACATTTTCCTTTATTTCACTTAGTATAGCCTTCATTTTTTTCATCTAATTTGCAGCCAAATTCAACCAATTTTGTGAGCATCCTGATTACCAATGTTTTGAACAGTGCATCTGATAGGTTGGCTATTCCTTCATCGCTTAGTTGTATTTTTTCTGGAGCTTTGATTTGTTCTTTCATTTGGGCCATTTTTTTTCTCAGCATGCCTGTGACATAGTAAGGAGCAGAGCTTTAGGTGTTCACTAGGGTGGGGCAACCCACATTGCTGCATTGTGATGCTGTATGTGGGGGAGCGGTCTGAGAGGAAACAATGGTTCTTGCTTTGCTCTCTGCTGGTTTTCAGTCACTTCCCCAGCTACCCACAATCAAATTGGGCCCTTCTGGTGCTGATTCCCAGGTGGGTGGGCTTGTGTATGTTCTAGGACCCTGTGGGTCTCTCCAATGAACTCTCCTGTGAGGCTGGGAGTTTCTCCCGCTGCTGCTTCAACCCAAACAGGTGTTTACAGTCAGAGGTTTCGAGGCTTTATTTCCCTGCACTGGAACCCTGGGTTGCATGGTCTGTCTTGCTCCCCTGTTGTTTCTCCCGGTTTATCTGCACAAGAATGTGGGACTGCCCACTGACCAGCCACTGCCTGGCTAGGTCCACCAGCCACTGCCTGAACCTCTCTGCCCTGATGCCCATCTCTGCCCCTCCTATCAGTCTGGATGAATGTTTCTTCTTTAACTCTTTGGTTGTCAGACTTCCATACAGTTTAATTTTTCTGTCAGTTCTGGTTATTTTTTGTTTTTAAATTTGTTGTTGTCCTTCTTTTGGTTGTGTGAGGAGGCACAGTGTGTCTACCTGTGCCTCCATCTTGGCTCGAAGTTTACATCCCAATTCCTACATGCCTGTTACTTGGCTAGCAAAGTGAGCAAGGCACATGGATGGTGACAGAGCCTCATGTTTTCAAATACCTGGAGCATCAGACAAAGAGCCGTGGGATGGAGACCCACCTGTATCTTGTCTTCAAACATATGTTTCAAAATAATGACTGTCAGTCTTGATTAAATTGCACTTTGAAACAGAAAATAGAAGAGAAGACAAAATAGTATACTTCCCAACATTCCTTAGATTTATGAACTTGAGATTTTAGTAGGATCTGAGAAGTAATTTTATGGGGGTTTTCACTGAGTCCTAGAGAGGTGACATAACATGCCCAAGTCAACATAGCCAGTCCCAGTGAGTGAGCGGCAGATCTGCTGCTCAAATCCTTCTGTGCTCATTCTCACTCTAGTATAATTTATAATTTAAGGTGGAGAAGAGATGGATTCCTGAGGCACAGACAACCCCACATTTTATGTTCCCTTAACTTCTTCTCTTCTTGTCTTTCTTCAAGGAAAACATTGTAATAAAATTTTATATGTGGACTCTTTTTATGATTGAAAATACTTTCTTATTTTATTGTAAAGATACAGAAAAGCACACAAGACACATTTTTTGGTTTGTTTTTTCCAAGAGGGAGTTAGGATCAGTCTTGCCTGTCTCTCAGCAAATTAGGTGTGCTTGCCTTTCTCTGCTCTGCTTCTCTCCCCACTCTTTTTTCCCAACTGATTTTTTAATCTAGAAGCTAGCTCACAGGATCACTCTCAAACTCCTCCCTCCTGGCCTATCTATCATGGCTATGGATGGGCTACTGCAAAGTTTTTGAACTGGGATATTTCTTTGCTGATTTTAGCTCATTTTCTATTTTTTTAAGTTGTTATTTTTACCCCTTGTCTCTTTGCTTTGCTTTCTGGAAGATTTCTTTAACTTTACCTTTCACCTTGGCTATAAGTTTTTAAAATGTTAGCTACTTTATTTTTCAAGAATTACTTCACATTTACTAATTGTTTCTCTTTTATAGCATCCTGTCTTTATTTTATGACTACAATATTTTCTCTTTTTGTCTCATATTAAGAGCAAATATATTTCAAGTTTTCCTCTATTCTTTGTAGTTTGTCATTTTCCACTGTGACCTTTCTTCTTGGTGTTCATCTTGGTCTCTTTCTTTCAGGCAAGAGGCTTGCTCAGTGTCTGATACCTTGGTTGTGGGTTGTATTTGAGACAGGGGCACTGAAAAAGGCTTAACTGGGAGTTTATGGAGAGACGACTAACTGTGCTGACTGGTGAGCATCACTGTCAGGTGATCAGGGGACTGATCAAACAAATAACAAATGGCATTATCTGTAGACTGTCTCTCTGAGGCCTTTCTGATTCCTCAGAAGGGAATCACCTAATTTAACTGACTGCCAACATTCTAGAAGCAGGTCTAGGTAAGGAGTCTGAGAATTCTATCATTTGACATGTGGAGTTTTACTTTATCCTATTTTGAGTCATTCTCTCCATGGCAATCCTTCACTCCACCTGGGACTTTGAGTCCTGAGTTCATCCAGGGAGAATACCTCACATTTTCTGTGGGCAGGGTGTGTTTGGTGGTGGTGGTGGGGACGGGGGTTGTAGATAGAGAAACAATAAGATAACTATCTTGTAAGGTATCAGAGAAGTCCTCTACTCTTTCAACCACCCCCCTGCTTTGGTCTTGTCCCCTCTTCTGTACCATTCCCCTTTCCTGATAACTGGTGTTTCCAAGAGTGTCCCCGTCATGGGTTCTGCAGGGTTGAATTGTCTGGCTGCTTATTGGCAGGTCCCTTGGTGGGCACTTGAATCATAATTCTCAATCTGTCACCACTTCTCCTTCCCTTTCCCCTCCTTAATATTTGTTAAAACTTCCCATTCATTACTCTTTCCTCCCATTTTCCATGCCCATATGGTTAATGCTTTTTTAGGTTTTAAGAAAGAAAGGAGATAAATGGATGTACTTAATTTTCTATTTTCAGTCTAATATCAATAAGCTTCATTTGGCTTCTCAATGTGAGCCACTATCTCCATAAAGTACCTTCAGTTATATGGTCAGTTGTTCATAGTTTAGTAAAATTTTTTAAATAAAACTATATTTAAGCCAAAGTATAAAGAAATTTTTATGTGCTAGTAAACCTTTTAAAAGACATTTCTTGCTCCAATAGCAATGATTTAAAACTGGTGAAGAAACATTTCAAAAACTTATGGGACACAGTGAAGGCAGTCCTGAGAGGGAAGTTCATAGTGATACAGGCCTACCTAAAGAAAGATAGAAACATTTCAAACAAACAACCTAACACTACACCTACAAGAACTGGAGGAACAACAACAAAGATAGCCCAGAGGAAGTAGAAGGAAGGAAATAACCAGGATCAGAGAAACATTAAACAAGATGGAGACTAAAAGAACAATTCTAAAAATCAATAAATCCAGGGGCTTGTTCTTTGAAAAGATAAACAAAACCAACAAGCTTTTAAGCAGGCTCATCAAGAAAAAAGAGAGAGGACCCAAGTAAAGACAATCAGAAATGAGAGGAGAGATTATGTCTGATATCACAGAACTACAAAGGATTGTAAGAAGTTACTATGAAGAACTACATGCCAAGAAATTGAAAACCTAGGTGAAATGGACAATTTTCTAGAAAAATATAATCTCCCAAAACTGAGTGAAAAAGAAGCAGAAAGCCTGAACATACCAATAACAGCTGATGAAATTGAAATAATAATAAAAAAAACACCTAACACACAAAAGCCCTGGACCAGATGGTTTCACAGGAAAATTCTACAAATCATTTAGGGAAGAGCTAACCTCTATCCTTCACAGACTATTCCAAAAACTCCTAGACAAAAGAAGCCTCCTAAACCATTTTTATGAAGCCAGCATCACCCTAATCCCAAAACCAGATAAAGATATAACAAAGAAAGACACTTCGGACCAATATCACTGATGAACATAGACACTAAAATCTTCAAGAAAATGTTGGCAAACCACATCCAGCAATACCTCAAAAAAGTCATATACCATGATCAAGTGGGATTCATCCCAAGGATGCAAGGATGGCCTAATATTCACAAATCAATAAACGTAATACATCACTTAAACAAAAGAAAAGACAAAAATCACATGATCATATCAATAGATATGCAAAAGCATTTAATAAAGTACAGAACCCATTTATGATAAAAACACTCAGCAAAGTGAGCATAGAGGGAGCATTCCTCAACATGATAAAGGCCATATATGAGAGACCTACAGCCAACATCATACTCAATGGCCAAAAACTAAAAGCTTTTTCACTAAGATCAGGAACAAGACAAGGATGTCAGCTTTCACCACTCCTATTCATCATAGTATTGTAAGTCCTAGCAACAACAATCAAACAAGAAAAAGAAATAAAAAGCATCCAAATTGGAAAGGAGGAAAGAAAACTGTCATTGTTTGCAGATGACATGAGAGTGTACATAGAAAATCCTATAGATTCCACCAAAAAACTGCACAACCTAATAAGTGAATTTGACCAAACAGTGGGATACAAAGTCCATATCCAGAAATCAAAGGCATTTTTGTATACCAACAATGAAACAGCATGAGCAGAAATCAAGAAAAAATCCCATTTGATATAGCAAAAAGAAAAATAAAGTACCTAGGAATAAACCTAACCAAGAAGGTAAAAGACCTATACTCAGAAAACTACACAACACTGAGGAAAGAAACCAAGGGAGACACAAACAAATGGAAACATATACCATGTTCATGGATCATAAGAATTAACATCATCAAAATATCCATACTGCCCAAAGCAATAAATAGATGCAATGAAATTTCTATTAAAGTACCAATGACATATTTCACAGACAGAACAAACATTTCAGAAATTTATATGGAACCATTAACAATCCCAAATAGCTGCAGCAATATTGAGAAAGAAGAACAAAGTAGGAGGGATCACAATACCTGATATCAAACTGTATAAAAAGGCCACTGTAATCAAAACAGCCTGGCACTGGCATAAGAACACACACATAGACCAATGGAACAGAATAGAGAGCCCAGAAATAAACCCATGTCTCTATGGTCAATTAATATTCAACAAAGGGAGCAGAAGCATAAAATGGAGTAAAAATAGCCTCTTCAACAAATAGTGTTGGGAGACCTGGACTCTACATGCAAAAAAAATGAAACTCAATCACCAACTTACACCAACACACAAAAATAAATTTAAGGTGGATGAGAGACTTAAATATAAGTTGTGACACCATAAAAGTCCTAGAGGAAAACACAGGCAGGAAAATCTCAGGTATTCCACCCAGCACTATTTTCACCAATATGTCCCCTAGAGGAAGGGACATAAAGGAAAGAATAAACAAATGGGACTTCATCAAAATAAAAAGCTTCTACATGGCTAAAGGAAACAGCTTTAAAATGAAAATAGAACCAACTACGCGGGAAAACCTATTTTCCAATGATACCTCAGACAAGGGTTTGATCTCCAAAATATATAAAGAACTCACATGACTCCACCCTAAAAAGACAAGCAACCCAATTAAAAAAAGAACAAAGAGCTTGGACAGACACTTATCCAAAAAAGACATACAGAGAGTCCAGAGACATATGAAAAGATGCTCAGCATCACTAGCCATCAGATAGATGTAAATTAAAACCACAATGAGGTACGACTTCACATCGTTTAGAATGGACATCATAAACAAATCAACAAAAAACAAGTGCTGGTGAGGTTGTGCTGAAAAGGAAACCCTAGTACACTCTTGGTGGGAATGTAGACTGGTGCAGCCACTATGGAAAACAGTATGGAATTTCCTCAAAAAATTAAAAATGGAACTGCCTTTTGACCCAGCAATTCCACTCCTGGGATTATACCCTAAGAACCCTGAAACACTAATCCAAAAGAACCTATGCTCCCCAATGTTCATAGCAGTGCAATTTACAATAGCCAAATGCTGGGAGCAATCTAGGTGCCCATCAGTAAATGAATGGATCAGAAAACTATGGTATATTTACACAATGGAATGCTACACAGGAGAAAGAAAGAAGGAGCTTCTACCCTTTGCTACGGCATGGATGGAACTGGAGAGCATTATGCTAAGTGAAATAAGCCAGGCAGTGAAAGACAAATATCATAAGATCTCACTCTTAAGTGGAACCTAATCAACAAAACAAACAAGCAAACAAAATGTAACCAGAGACATTGAAATTAAGAACAATCTGACAGTAACCAGAAAGGAGGTGGGAGAGGATAATAGGAAGGGTTGGAGGGTTTTCAGGAACAACTTTAAAGGACACATGGACAAAACCAAGGAGGGGATGGAATCAGGGGAGAGAGGCAGGGATGGCTGGGGTGGGGGACAGTGGTGGGGGGTAAATGTAGACAAGTGTACTTGAACAACAATAAAATAATTTTAAAAAATAAGTAAATAAACTCAAAAAAAGCAACAATACCTTGAAAATACAAACTAACTGTACTTGTTGGAATATGTATTTACCTCCCTAAAAATAAGTATATTCTGTGACAATATAATGGTCATAAATCTCAGTCAATAGATAGATAGATAGATAGATAGATAGATAGATGTCAGATAGATAGATAGATAGATAGATAGATGATAGATAGATAGATTACCTGAAAAACCCTTAGCAGCAGTGGAAATAACCAGTGAGTCCTGAGATCTAAATATATAGTCTCAAGAGTTCAAAATCAAATGTGACTTGTCCTTGAAGGTTTACATTTTATCTTTAAAAATAGTGGTAAGTTGTATCTTATTTTATATTAGTCTTCTTTTTCTTCATAACAAGCAACCTCAACGACCTCAGGACTTACGATAGTATTTTTTTTTCTCGCTCTTGGCTCTGTGGGCTGTCACTGTGTGGACCTGGCTGAGATAGGCCAGCTTTGACCAAAGCTGTCTCTTGGGTTCAGGCCTGATCCACAGGACTTCTCATTGTTCTTGCACCAGCAATGCCCCAGGGCATGTTCTACTTATGGCAGATAGAGGAGTGCAAGAGGCCATGCCTGATAAGGCAAGTATCACCTCTGGTGTCCTTCTGATGGCGAAGAAATGTCACACAGCTGGGCCCAAAGTCAGTAGGGCAAGATATATATTTTGTTTGCTCTACTATATTGCAAAGTCACATGCCAAAGGAAATAAAAAAGTGAGACAAGTAATCCACTTAATCACAGCTTTCCCTCTTGACCACAATTATTTACCCCCACACATAAAATATATTCACCCCCATGCTAAGGCTCCCCAAAGCCTTATCTAATCCCAATATCAGGCTAAAAGTCCTGAATCTTATGAACTTATGACATCAGTTCCAGATGGCACTCCTCTTGGTTTGGAGACTCATAAATTAAAAAGACAAGTTATCTGTTCATCCCTTATGCTCATACACATGCAACTACATACATAACATACAATGGTAGAAGAGGAAAAGGTTAATGCAACAACATTTAGCAGATCAAGAATGCAAGGCACGTAACAGTCACTAACCCACTGTAATTCTGAAATCCTACTGAGAAAGTGTTACCATGTCATAGATAAGGAAGTGGATCCAGCTCTGTGTCCTCAGAGCAGCTTTCAATACATTGTTCTCCATTGCTCTTGGCTCCCTCCCCACCTGCCAGGAGTTCCTTCCTTTTTGATCATCATTCATAGCCACATCTGAAGAGGGGAGTGATGACATGTCCTACCTGGTTGCTGAGTAACTTTCTCTGCCTGATCCCGGCTTATAGACTGTTGGTTGCCCTTTGGTCTTTCTATATCCTGTCAAAGGCTTTTAATTAAGCCTGGCAGTAGTTCTGCCAATATAATTATGCCAAAAGCTATGCACATGTTCAATGTATTTGACTCCAGTTACTTCCATGTTTTTGGGCATTGATCTCTTCATAGACTTAATTATAAGTCCTTTGAGTTTAATAGGTTTCTGAGGAACCATACCCTTAATCTATGTAGAAGCACTTTTCCAGTTAAAACCTTGTATAGGAGACATTTTAATCATTTAAGGTGCCTTTTAAAATGTATGATTACCAAAGTCTTGGGTTCACATTTGCCTTGAGACTGTACTTTAATGGGAGTGCCCAAGATCAGGTCTTTTCCTGAGGCAGAGTCTCAAAGGCTTATCTTCAATTTGTTTTAAAAGAGTTTCATTTCCCAACCCTACACATCTCAAAATTTCTGGGCTCTATTCTGTTTACAAACTGGGCTTTTCTGAGTTCATGTCACCCTTATAGTACCTTACTAAAGGAACCAGCTAATTCTTCAATATTTTGCCTCAAAATTTTCTCACCCAACACAAGTTATTATAAATATTTCTGTGCTCTGAGTTACTAGAGGACAGTCTTACTGGTTTAACAATTATAAGCATACCTCATTTTACTGTGCTATGCTTTATAGTTCTTCATAGATACTACCTTTTTTATTTAATCTTTCTTTTTTAATTACTTTATTGTTGTGCTTTGTTGCATTTTTTATTACCATTTAGTCCCCATGTACCTCCCTCCCCACAGCAATTCCCACACTGTTGTCCATGTCCATGAGTCCTTTTTCCTTTTTTGCATTTTTGCAATAAATTGAAGTCTTGTGTCAACACAACATGAAGCAAGTCTATTGATGGGTGCCATTTTTTTTCAATAGCACTTGCTGACTTTGTGTGTCACATTTTGGTAATCCTTGCAATATTTCAAACATTACTATTATTGTTATTATAATGATGTTTGTTATGTTGATAGGTGATCAGCAATCTTTGATGTCACTGTTGTAACTGTTTGGGGGTACCACAGAGCACAACCATAAAAGATGGTGAACTTAATCAATAAATGTTGTATGTGTTCAGACTGCTCCACTAACCAGCCATTCCCTTGTCTCCCTCTCCTATGAGACACAATATTGGAATTAGGCCAATTAATAATCCTACAATGTCCTCTAAGTATTTGAGCGAAAGGAAGAGTTGCATATCTCTCACTTTAAATCAAAAGCTAGAACTAATTAAGCTTGGTGAGGAAGGCATGTCAAAAGTGAGATAAACCAAAAGGCAGGCTTTTGATCCAATTAACCAAGTTGTGATTGCAAAGGAAAAGTTCTTGAAGGAAATTAAAAATGCTACTCCAGTGAACACACAAATGATAAGAAAATGAAACAGCCTTATTGCTGATATAGAAAAAGTTTCAGTGGTCTGGATAGAAGAACAAACCAGCTATGACATTCCCCTAAAACAAAGCCTAATCCAGAACAAGGTTCTAATTATCTTAAATTCTTTAAAGCTAGCAGAGGTTGGTCCCTGAGGTTTAAGGAAAGAAGTCATTTCCATAAGTGAAGCAGCAAGTGCTGTTATAGAAGCTGCAGCAACTTATCCAGAAGATCTAGCTAGGATCATTAATGAAGGTGACTACACTATACAACGGATTTTCAATATAGATAAAACAGCCTTACATTGCAACAAGATGGCATCTAGAAATTTCAAAGCCAGAAAGAAGTGAATGCCTGACTTCAAAGCTTTAAAGGACAGGCTGACTCTCTTTAACAGGCTAATACAGTTTGAGTCAATACTCATGTAATCAGTCGAAGCCAATGCTTATTTATCATTCCAAAATCTGAGTGCACTTAAGAATTATGCTAAATCTACTCTGCCTATGCTCTGTAAATGGAACAACAAAGTCTGGATGACAGCACATCTGTTTCTGTTTATCACATGGTTTACTGAATATTTCAGGTCCATTGTTGAAACCTACTACTCAGAAGAAAGGATTTCTGTCAAAAGATTACTGCTTATTGAGAATGCACTTGGTTACCCAAGAACTCTGATGGAGATGTACAATGAGATTAATGTTGTTTTCATGCCTGTTAACATCCATTCTCCATCTAATGGATCAAGGAATAGTTTTTACTTTTAAGTCTTACTATATAAGAAATAACATTTTGTAAGGCTATCGCTGTCATAGATAATGATTCCTCTGACAGATCTGGGCAAATTATATTGAAAATCTTCTGGAAAGAATTCCTCATTCTAGATTCCATTGACATTCGAAATTCATGGGAAGGGGTCAAAAATATCAACATTAACAGGACTATGGAAGAAGTTTATTCCCAACTTCATGGATGACTTTGAGGGCTTCAAGATTCAGGGGGGAAAGTAACTGCAGATGTGATAGTAACAGCAAGAGAATTAAAATTAGAAGTGGAACCTGAAAATTTGACTGAATTGCTACAATCTCATTTTGAAACTTTAATGGAGAAGTTGCCTCTTATTAATGAGCAAAGAAAAGTGGTTTCTTGAGATAGACTCTACTCCTGGTGAAGAAGCTGTGAAGATTGTTGAAATGACAACTAATGATTTAGAATACATAAACTTAGTTATTAAATCAGTGGCAGGGTTTGAGAGGATTGACTCCAATTTTGAAAGAAGTTCTGCTGTGGGTAAAGTGCCATCAAATAGCATTGCATACTACAGAGAAAATTGTTTGTGAAAGGAAGAGTCAATTGCTGCATCAAACATCACTATTGTCTTATTTTAAGAAATTGCCAGTCACCCCAACTTTCAGCAACCACCACCCTGATGTCAGCAGCCTTCAACATTGAGATAAGACCCTATAAAGCAAAAAGATTAAGACTTGCTGACATTCACATGAAGGTTAGCCTTTTTATTTTTTAGCAATAAAGCGTTTTTAAATTAAGGTATGCATTAATACATTTTTAGATGTAATGTAATTTCACAGTTAATAGACTACAATATAGTGTAAAATAACTTTTATATATACTAGGGAACAAAAAATGTGTGTGACTTGCTTTATTGCAATATTTGCTTTATTGTGGTAGTCTGGAGCTGAACCACAGTATCTCTGAGGTATGTCTGTATATAACATAGTGCACAATTCACAACTTTCTATTTTTCTATAATAATTTGGTTACTGCCTGTCAGCTGATCTCATAGCCCATACTGCATATATTGCTATTACTAGTACCTTACTTCTAGGTATCAATTCCTGTATTAGTCAGTGTTTGCCACATAACAACCAAAATCAAAGTCTTAAAGGGTGAAAGAGCAAGTATGTAACTTTGTTTGTTTATTTGTGGTACTTTGGATTTGCTTGTCGTGGCTCCAGGCTTTAACCTGGGTTCAGGTCTGATACACATGTCTCTCCATTCTCTTTGGACCAGTGACTGACTACCTGAAGCATGTTCTCATGGAGGATTAAAGATGGTGATCAGAAAAGTATGATGATTCATAGAGCCTCAGGTCAGAAGGAGGTTACTGTCAGTTCTTCCCCCATTCTCTTGTCTCAAATCAATACCTGGTCTACTACTCTGCAAGTAACATAGCAGAAAGAAAGGGGAAAATGAGACAATCCAATTTACAGTGCATTTTATGATGTATATTTGTTTTAATGTAATTATTTAAATATTGGTATCCTGAAAACTTCAAGTACAATCAATATTCCAGAATTATTCCGTGGATTTGAACACGCTTGAAACTTTACCAAGTGCTCCTCAGGAGTACATATTGTCCAATTTGGAAAGGAAAGTTTCATAAAACTGTGCCTCCAGCATTGGTAGGCATAATCATCTTGCAGATCACTTCTAATACAGATTTTATGATTCTGTGACAAAAGATGAGGGAATACCAAAAACTTTATTCAGTTCACAAGTTTGCCTTAATTTGATCTGAATCAAATATGTCACTTCTGAGATATGGCCTAATATGTTTGTTCCCTATCTTCCAACCACAAAATTTTTAGGACTGAGAATAAATGAAAGAGGAAACCTTTCTTTAAAAACATATACAGAGTGTTCCCTACATGTACTGCAAAAAACAAACAAACAACAAATACAAGGATACAATGTTCTTTTACTTATTAATTCAACAAATATCTTTTATGAATATATCATATGTAAGATGATGATGCTCATGTCTAAGGATATGATTACACAGTGGCTCACAAAGTGTGGTCTAGGCACTCTGAGTAATCCTGAGAAATTTTAGGGTGGCCTTCAAGGACCAAACTACTTTCATAATAATACTGAAAAGTTATTTGCATATTTCACTCTTGTTCTTAATATCTACTCTTTAAAAACTTTTTTTATCTTCACCCAAAGACATTTTTTCATTGTTTTCAAAGACAGAGAGGGAGGGAGAAAGAGAAACATCGATGCAAGAGAGAAACATAGGTGAGTTGCCTACTATACACACCGGTCTGGGGATCACACACACCCAGACCAAGAATAATATGTGCCTGGCCTGGGGATTGTACATGCCTAGACTGAGGATCAAACCCTGCAACCCTTTGGTTATGGAATGACACTTCAACAAATTGAGCCACCTGGGCCAGGGCCATAATATCTTCTCTTTTTTTAATTAAATACATTTCATTGATTGTGCTATTACAGTTGTCCATTACTTTTCCCCTTTGTCCTCTTCTGCCCAGTACTTCCTTCAGCATTTCTCCTTTTAGTTCATGTCCATATGGGTTGTACATATGAGTTCTTTGGCTTTTCCATTTCCCATACCACTCCCAACACACTGTTGCCTATTCTGTACCCACTAACTATGCTTCTTATTCCCAGTACCTTTTCCCCCATTCTCCCACAGCCCCCTACCCACTGACAACACTCCATGTGATCTTTATCTCTATGACTCTGCTCCTGTTCCAGTTGCTTGTCCCGTTTGTTTTTGTTTTTTTTTTTAGATTTCCTTGTTGATAGTTGTGTGTTTGTTGTCATGTTACTGTTTATAGTTTTGATCTTTTTTCTTTTTCTTAGATAAGTCCCTTTGGCATTTTATATAGTAAGGGCTTGGCGATGATGAACTCCTTGAGCACTACCTTGTCTGGGAAGTGCTATATCTGTCCTTCAATCCTAAAGGATAGCTTTGCTGGATAGAGTAATCGTGAATGTAAGTCTTTGCTTTTCATTTATTTGAATACTTCTTTCCAGCCCCTTCTTGCCTGCAAAGTTTCTTTTGAGAAATTATCTGATAGTCTTATGGGAACTCCTTTGTAAGTAACTCTCTCCTTTTCTCCTTCTGCTTTTAAGATTTTCTCTTTATCTTTAACCTTTGGCATTTTAATCCTGGTGTGTCTTGGTGTGGCCCTTTGGGTCCAAATTGTTTGGGACTCTCTGAGATTCCTGGATTTGTTTGTCTATTTCCTTTGCCAGATTGGGGAAGTTTTCTTTCATTATTATTCCAAATAATTTTCAATTACTTGTTCTTCCTCTTCTCCTCCTAGCACCCCAATGATTTGGATGTTGGTACAATTAAAGTTGTCCCAGAATTTCCTAAGCCTCTTCTCATTTTTTTTTAAGTCTTGTTTCTTCCTTCTTTTCTGGTTGAATGTTTATTCTTCCTTTTATTCCAAATCATTGATTTGAATCCTGGCTTCCTTCCCTGTATTATTGGTTCCCTGTGTATTTTTCTATATTTCACTTTGTGTAGTTTTTACTTCTTCCTTTATTTGGTGGCTACACTCAAATCATTTCTCTAAGCAACCTGATCACCAGTGCCTCAAACTCTGCACCTGATGGTTGGCTATCTCCATGTCACTTTGTTGTTTGTCTTGACTTTTAATCCATACCTTCATTTGGGTCTTATTTCCCTGTCTCTTTATTTTGGCAGCCTTTCTATGTTTCTATGTATTAGGTAGAGCTACTTAGATTCCCATGCTTGGCACACCTGTTGTGTTGTAAGGGGCAGAGCCTTAGGTATTCACCAGGTGGGGCAGTCCACTTCCCTGCTTTGTGGTGCTGTATATGGAGGGGGTTCAGAGAAGGAACAATGCCACTTGTTTGGCTCTTGCCCCATTTCCAATCACTTCCCCCTCTTTCTATTAGTGTCTGCCACCCTTCTGGTTGCTGCCCTGGTGCTAATTCCCAGAGTGGGTGGGTTTACAGACATTCTAGGACTTTGTAGTCCCTTTATATGGACTCTCCTGAGAGACCAGCAGTTTATTCCACTGTGCCCACCCCCACTGGTTTACAGCCAGATGGTATAAGGCTTTATTCTCCCATTGCTGGAACCCCGGGTTGTATGGTCTGGCTTGCAGCTGAGATCCATCACTCCCCAGTTGGTCCAGTTTGTATCCACTGCATGTTAATATGGTGCTACCCATCTCACAGGCCACCACTGCAGCTGCCTCTTTGCCACCATCTGCCACTGCCTCATAGCACCACACCGTGTCCTCTCTGTCTCTCCTACTCTTCTGGATGAATATTTCTTCTTTAAATCCTTGGTTGTCAGATTCCACACAGTTCAATTTTCTGGCAGTTCTGGTTGTTTTTTGTTTTTAGATTGGCTGTTAACCTTCTTATGGCTATCCTTTTTGTTATGGTTGTGTGAGGAGACAAAGTGAGTCTACCTGCACCTCCATCTTGACCAGAAGTCTGCCCGATATCTTCTCCTATTAGAAGATAGGGAAACTGACACCCTCACAGTAACCTGAGTTGCTGCCCCCACCCCACCCCCGACCCCACCACACCAGGAAGGAAGAAGAGGCTGGAGTGGAACTCTCTTCCTGCCAAGATGTCTATTGGTGTGCTGATTAAGATCCTACATGAAGCTGAAGGTCACATTGTGACATGTGAGACAAACACCAGTGGGGTGTATCATGGGAAGCTAACTGAAGCAGAAGACAACATGAACTGCCAGATGTCCAACATCACAGTCACATACAGAGATGGCCAAGTAGCACAGCTGGAGAAGGTATATATCCATTGGAGCAAGATCCACTTTCTGATTTTGCCTGACATGCTGAAACACTCACCAATGTTAAAGAGCATGAAGAATAAAAACCAAGGCTCAGGGGCTGGTCAGGGAAAACCTGCCATTTTGAAGGCCCAAGTGGCTGCAACAGGAAGAAGAGAAGCAAAGATACATTTATCTGTTGAACAGAACTTTTTCCTCATTTTTTTCTTTCAAGTTATCTAAATGGAGTAGAGTATGTTCTTATGTGTATGTCCCAGGTGTTCTTTTTTTTATCCTCACCCAAGGATTTTTTTTCATTGCTTTTAGAAAGAAGAGGGAAAAGGCAGAAAGAGAGGGAGAGAAACACTTATATGAGAGAGAAACATCAACTAGTTGCCTTTTGTGCATGCCATGATCGAACCTGCAGCACTTCAGTGTGCAAGAGGATGCCCAACCAAAGTACACAGGCCAGGGCTGTCATAAGTTTTCTTTTGACATATTTTTCTTTAGCTCAATGGAAATATCAAACTAAATAAATATGGTTGTTATTTATTTCCTTTTGAGAAAATAAAAAAAAAGAGAATCTATATTTCATTATGCTGGACAATAAAAAGATTTCTAAAAATGTAAAACAATGTCACTCTTCACACAAATTTTTAGTTCTGTTTTGGAAAAATGCAGTTGTTTTTTCATAAGAATGATCATATTTCTGTTAATATGTAATGTGTAATATGTAATGTAATATTTAAATGTATTATTTTTATTTTTAAATGAATTAATAAATTAACACCATCAAATGTTCACAATTTTAATTTCTCTATGGTAAATATGGATAAGTATAACCCAGAGAAACAAGAGCTCTTATTGGTATCCTCTAGAAATATTAAGAATATAAAGGATCCTGAGACCAAAAGGTTTGTGAGCTGCTGTGAGAATAAATGAAAGCAGCATGGATCCTTCCCTTTCGGAGCTTGTACGAATTAACTGTAGGGTCCCCAGCAACACTCCCTTCTATGCATTACTCACTATCATGAGGGCTGGGAGCCTTAGAACTCATTTCCTAGAATCCTTTGCCTGGCGGGTTTCAGATTAGATTCTGCCAATGAGATGCATTCTCACAAGATTCGGAAAATAGGCAGAAGCCAAATTGTTACTCCATGGGCAAGTGTCTGGGCTTCAGCTGATGTGAGATTTTTCTAGCAGCTTTAGATATTGCTATAGATACTAGTTTGGGTGATTTCTGCAGCTATGATTATCACCAATAACATTCTGTGGTTCCAGAAAGTTCCTCAATTTCTTAAAGCTAGTGGCAAAGTTTCATTTTTCTCCTACCCTTTCAATATTTTTGTAACCATTGAATTCCCTTATTTATATCCCTTTCTGCTGGGAATACCTGGAGAGATATTGTTTTCCTGACCAGCTTACTTTGTAGTTGGAGAGTCAAACAAAAACCAAATGAACATATAAATTACAAAATGTACATGGACAATGACAAGTACCCCAAAAGAAATAAAAATTAGTGTTGTAATACAGACTAAAAATAGAGAATTTAGGTTTTACTTTAGGTTAAAAAAGTGTACATATGAGCACTATATAATTTGTTCACTTATATTGATGAATTGTATCTGTTTTTATATTTTTTAAGAAAGCATGCATTGGTTTTTTTATTTCAATGCATGAGGAAATAAAAGTCACAAAATTATATCAGAAAAAGTGACATTGACTTTAAGAAGTTAAAACTAGTATTTTTTGCCACAATAATTTGTGAATGTGTTATAAAATTTTACAGACTATTACTATATGGAAATGTTATACACAGAAATTCTTGGGAACATAGTTTAGAATCTTGTTATATAATTGCTTAATATAAACACTTTGACTTGATGTGAATAATGAAAAGCAAAATTTCCAATAAATTTTATTTTAATTTCCTAAATAATTTCTACTTCATTAACTCTTCTGGAAATATCAGTATAATCTGTTATAGGCAACACAACTTCTAGTGATTGGAGAAGAAACCTCAGATTACAGCCACAAAATATATAGTACCTCAGCTTTGCAGAAATAAATGAGCAGTGTTCATCATCAGTAATTATTTGATTTAAATATTGTGCCAAATTTATAAGGGAGACATAAATGTTGCAATCATAGTCATCAGATAAAATGGAGGCCCTGTGTGTGTGTGTGTGTACAGTTGAACTATGCATTGCTCACTATCACAAAGGCTGGAAGCCTGAGAACTCATTTCCTACAATCCTTTGCCTAGGTGGTTTCAGATTTCCTTGAAACTTAAGCTGTCTTCCTGGGTGTACTAGACAAAAGGATGTGGCATGAAGGCACACAAATTTGTCATTAGAAACAGCCTTAGAAGTCAAATATCCAAATCAGTTCATTTTCCAGGTTTCAAACACTGATAGGGCTAGAGGCTTGTCCAAGGGCACCCCCAGAATGTAGCTACTGCCTCGTCTCTCAAGTAGTTAGTGGAGCCCAAGACCCACTGGCCATAGAGAATTTCCAGAGCTCAGCTTTCTAGGATTTGTACTCTGAAAACAATAGACCTTTAAAATTTTTTCTGAATCTGAAATTTACTATAATGTTGTCAATAGTTTTGAATAACTGCATATTCTTCCCTAGAGATTATTGCAAGTCCCTTGCTTCTCCGCCTCACTTCTCAAGAGAAAACTTTTAGAGACTTTTGGAGGAAACTGTGTTTAAAGAAATTGAAGATAAATCAACTTGTAGGTGTATTTCTTACATTTTAAATTAGGGATTGTTATTCAGGAAGCCTCTGTGCTGTACTAGGAAGACACTTGGAGTAGGATCTACCTTCAGATAACTACCACTTAACAAATAACACCCTACCTCTTTGTCTTACAGACCTGGGAAGAGAGCACTAATGTTCAGGGTAATCTAGTTCTGTTGGACACATGAGTACCTGCCAGTTACTTGACTTTGTTGAGCCTCAGTTCCTAATCAGCAAAAAAAAGGGGTAGTCACACCTAATTGCTAGGACTGTAGAAGGGGTAAATCGATAACTGACTGGTAAATGCTCCTGTCAGTGCCAGGTACAAGCTGGGACTATGTCTCAGTTGATTCTATGTCACCCTTCTCATTATGCCACATGTAATGAATTTTAGAAAAAATAGGAGTTGGACATATTGCAAAAGTATCTTTATTGGCACTAATTCATTGGTTATAAGCAATAGAAAGGAGAGACCAGAACTGTTTAACTAAATGTGTTATCTCCTAATCTCAAATGGGAATCATGGCACATATTTGCCAACTAAGCAGGTGCTACAAAAAGCATCATACAAGTCAAGGGATTGAATTTTCATCTTTTTATTTGGGAATTCTGCTTAAATTTTTCTCTTTTCTACTTTTTTTCATTAAAGCCTTAAGAAATCATTTTATTTCTTTCCAGTAATTATCAATATTAATGAATTAATAGCCTGTTTAAAAAAGGAAGTGACCTCATTTATTTAGAGTCAATCGAAAGAATCCGTATTCTTTTTCTTCTTCAGTTATGGGTACTTCTCCTTTCTTCTAATGATGAGTCATATCTGAGGGTGCTGATATACAAAGATTATCAAAATATATTCAAGAAAAGTGTGCACCTTATTTTTTTGGAGTTCCCCCCACCAAAAAAGGAGGCCCATCTGTTCAAAGCACCACTAGTTTTGTAAAAGCTAAGTTACTGTAGGAGAAATGACAGAGCCATGATCAAATGAAAGCTAAGGACCTGTATTCTACTTATTTTTAAATTGGTGCTCTAACTCATTTTACAAGAGGTCCTGATGAACAGATAAAATAACTGCCTTCTTTACCTGGTAGCAATAGGTGTTAATGGGCATTAAACTGATGAATGGGGTGAAAGCCAGAGAAGAAAGAAAGAGTGATAGAGAAAGGAAGAGGATTATAGACAATCTAATATTCCAAATCCCTTCTTTTATAAATGAAGAAATTGAAGGCAAATGAAATAAAGTCACCACACAATAGAGAACCTACCACCCTTGAAAAATCAAGAGTTTTGATTTGTCTGCACATTAAAAGCAAAGAGGAAAAGGGAATCCTTACTCCCTCCTTAAATTGGGTTTAGAACCAGAGTTGTTAAGTCATTCTGTCTCTGTTGATTAGGCTATTGAACTACTAAGGTTGTTTCCTAATTTCTACTAAACATTGTGCTTTGAAAACCCAGTCTGTATCTTTACAGGAAAGTAAAGGTCAAGATCTGCAACCAGCAATAGCCTGAACAGCTTTAGAGCCACAGACAGCTCTTTTGTGTTGGGAAACTATCTTTCTGCAATCTTGTTTACAACGACTTTTGTTAGTTCTCTCATCTGTTGTCTGTTTACTAAGCACTCAAGATATGCATGGGCTTAGTGCTTACAGGCAATATAAAAGTAGAAGGCAAGGTCCTGAAGGAGTTTACAATGTAATTAGGAAATAGATGGGTGGAGAAGTGAAGTGACAGATCTTGTACCCTGCGTATGAGGAGTCAGTGCTGAGGTTCAGGCAAGGGGGTGGCTTCTGTCCACTGTCCTGGACTTAAGCTGAACCAGATGGGGAGCTGCATTCTGGAGAAGGGAGAGCATATGCACACACTTTAAATTAATAATATACAGTATATATGTCAGGATCAGAAAGATAATCTGTTGGGGGAAGCAAGGATTCATGGTGAGGAATAGTTTAAAAAGTATATTTTATGGAGACTTGAATACCAGGATGAAGCCCTTTCTATTTATCTCTTTGAATACAAGAATCCTATTCGCTACAATCCTATGAATAAATAACCTATTTATGGTGGACATTAGAGAAGGTAAATTGCCTTGTGATCCAAGAATATAATGACATGAAACCAAGTAGCCTCATTTCTAAAAAAACACATCTTTTTATGAGCCACTTCTCTGATAAAATTATTTTCCTGAATCTGAAATAGTATAAAAGAATACACTCCCTAGATGGAGGCATAGATACACACACTGTGCCTCCTCCCACTACCAAGATAGGGACAACAATTTAGAAACAGAATAACAACCAGAAATGACAGAAAATTGAACTGTGTGGAAGTCAAACAAACAAGGAGTTAAAATAGACACGTTCATCCAGACCAGTAGGAGGGGCGGAGTCAGGCAGCCAGGTGGAGAGGCAACGAGGCACAAAAAGCGGTGGCTCTGGGTACAAAAAGCATCATGGCATGTGAGACTGCAGCGGCCGGACCCTGGGTGCGCAGGTGGCAGCTAGCAGACCCCAGGTGCAGGGTGGCAACTGGCAGACTCAGCAAGGTTGGAGTGTGAATCAAGGCACTGCGCACGACCCAGGGTCCCAGTGCCAGATAGAGCTTCGGGGCACTAATTGAAAACACCTGTGGGGGTTGAGGTGCCAGGAGAGGCTCCCAGCCTCAAAGAGAGTTCACTGGAGAGACCCACAGCATCCTAGAACATGCACAAACCTACCCACATGGGAATCAGCACCAGAAGGGTCCAGATTGCTTGGGGGAAGAGGCGGAAGGGACTGAAGTCCAACAGAGTGGAGCAAGCACCATTGTTCCCTCTCAGACCCCACACCCACATACAGTGTCATAACCCAGAGACTGTGTTTCCCCACTCTGGTGAACACCTAAGGCTCCACCCCTCATACACAACAGGCACAGCAAGACAAAAAAAAAATGGCCCAAATAGAAGAAAAGATCAAAGCTCCACAACAAATACAACTAAGCAACCAAGAGATAACCACCCTATCAGATGCATAATTCAAAGCACTGGGGATCAGGATGCTCACAAAATTGGTTGAATTTGGTCGCAAATTAGATGAAAAAATGAAGGCAAAACTGAGTGAAATGAAGGAAAATTCAAAGGGACCCAAGAAGGACAAGAGGAAGAGCAAGAAATTGAAAACTTATTTGAACAAATAATGAAGGAAAACTTCCCTAATCTGGCAAAGGAAATAGACTGCCAGGAAGTCCAGGAAGCTCAGAGAGAACCAAAGAAGTTGGACCCAAGAAGGAGCACACCAAGGCATATCATAATTACATTAGTCAAGGTAAAAATGAAGGAGAGAATCCTAGAAGCAGCAAGAAATAAAGAGACAGTAACCTACAATGGAATACCCATAAGACTGTCAGCTGATTTCTCAAAAGAGACCTTACAGGCAAGAAGGGGCTGGAAAGAAGTATTCCAAGTCATGAAAGGTAAGGACCTACATCCAAGATTGCTCTATCCAGCAAAGCTTTCATTTAGAATGGAAGGGCAGATAAAGTGCTTCTCAGATAAGGTCAAGTTCAAGGAGTTCATCATCACCAAGCCCTTATTTTATGAAATGTTAAAGGGACCTATCTAAGAAAAAGAAAATAAAAAACATGTATAGTACAATAATAGCAAACTTACTATTATTAACAACCACCCCTAAAACAAAAACCAAAAGAAACTAAGCAAACAACTAGAACAGGAACAGAACCACAGAAATGGAGATCACATGGAGGGTTAGCAACAGGGGAGTGGGAGGAGGAGAGAAGAGGAAAAGGTACAGAGAATAAGTAGCATAGATGGTAGATAGAAAATAGACAGGGGGAGGGCAAGAATAGTATGAGAGGTGTAGAAGCTAAAGAACTTATGACACATGGAGATGAATTAAAGGAGGGGAATGTAGGTGGGAGAGGTTGTGCAGAGTGGGGAAGCATGAAGGGGCGTAATGGGACAACTGTAATAGCATAATCAATAAAATATATTTAAAAAAAATACACTCCAAACCACAACATTGAAACAAATGTAGTTTGGCTTTCTAAGTATTTACTGTTATTTCATTGACAAAATTGTCTTGGCAAATACACATTCAGAAGTGTACACGAAAAATGAAAGAAACTAAAAATGTAATGGATATGACAGAACCACAGGGAAATAGACAGGAAACTTGAGTGCCTAATAAACATGTCAGTATTCTGTGTGACTGAAGTAGAAGGAGGTGCCTATTTCTTAGTGACCTCTTAAAGTCCCAGGTGAGACCTGAGAGAAAGGAAGGTGATGCAGGCTGATGAAGGGAGAGCAAGTAAAAGAAATAAATTTGAATATGTTCATGGCCTAGTTGAAGTTGAGAACCCACTGGGATAAGGGATGGTCCACATGAGATATGTTTATTTGGCAGATAACAAAGGTCAGGGAATCAAGTTCCATCATTGTTCTTGGAGTCCCTCATGCTGGGATAAGAAGGAGCATGGCCCAACCAATGGTTGAAGGAGCCTTTGGTGTCAGAATATGAGTTATCATGACACCCTATCGTTCCCTATTGTTCACTGTCAAGCTGGGCATCCCTATTGCCTCCTATGAATGGACCAGAAGAGTCTGTTTGGGGGTTGTGGCAGGGTCATATTCTGCCGAGCCTGAAATTCCTGAGGTGGCACATGGAGCTCAGGGACAGGGAGTGAGGGGATGAAGAGAGGACAAACCCACTTAAGCAGCCAAATTAAACTGAATCAGCACTGCAGGGCAACAGGATCAGTGATGTCAGCTTAACTTCACTGGGTTTATATGTCATTTGAGAACCACCTGTGATCAATTTTCCCTGAGGACATAAGCACTCTGATAGCTTCATTTTCATCTCACCTATGTAAGCTGATGAACTAGCAAGCCTCAGGAATCCCTTTATGGCTTTCTCTCCTTAATCATCTTGGGCTACTTTCTCAGCACTCTAGTCATAGTTAGAAATAGGCAGCACCTTCAGGAACTCCAAGAGTTCAAGGGTTTGCCTGTCTAAGACAGCCTTTTTAATTTTTACTTTTAATTTTTAATTTTTTTGGCTTTTTTGGAATTTTTTATACTTTTAAAGATTGTATTAATTTATTTCTAGAGAGAGGGGAAGGGAGGGAGAAAGAGAGAGAGAGAAAGACCAATGAATGGTTGCCTCACACACAACCCCCACTGGGGACCTGGCCCACAACCCAGGCATGTGCCCTATCTGGGAATCAAACTGGCCACCCCTGGTTCACAGGCCAGTGCTCAATCCACTGAGCCACATCAGCCAGGGCAATATTTTTTATTTTTAAATAAAGAACAAACTGACAGTGACCAGAGGGGAGGAGGGAGCAGATAACAGGGGAAAGAAGGGGAAGGGTCAAGTTGAGGAATTTGTATAAAGAACCCATGGACAAAGAACAACAGTGGGGGGTGGGGATTGATTGTCAGGGGGAGGGGAGGGCAATGCAGAGTAATGGGGGGGAAATGGGGACAACTATAATTGAACAATAAAAATCATTTTTAATTACATTTGATGTACAATATTATAATAGTTTCAGATGTACAAACCTGTGATGAGACATTTACATAACTTAGGAAGTGACCACTTCAGTAAATCTAGTACCCATGTGACACCACACACACTTGTTATATTATTGAATATATCCCTTATGCTGTATACTTCACATCACCATGACTATTCTGTAACTACTAGTTTGTACTTCTAAAGTCCTTTACCTTTTGCATCTAGCCCCCCAAACTGCCTCCCATCATGTTGCACGTGGGTCACCGGCCAGCAGTGACCATGGAACACTGTGGATGGCTCGACGATAAACACGCGAGAAATAACAACACATGCACAGAGACAGACTAGTTTCTGTGGGGAAGTAGGGACAGAATGGCCACCCCCCCTAGTGGGGAGCGCGCTGATTTACCGTCCATACCTGCTTTTATTAGGCTCATTTTGCATAATAATTCAGGTAAAGTACAGTACTCATTAGGGGAAGTAAGGAATTATAGAAAACAAAGAACTCTGCCGGTCTATTGAGTTGGGGGTCAAAGAGCTGTAAGACTGAGGAACAAAAATAACTTCCTCCTAAGACCCTTCTCATTCAACTGAGAGCATTCTAAACAAAGGAGGTTTCACAGTAATTTACATGTTCTTTCTTAGGCCTGATCACCCAGGGAATCCGCACTTCTCAGTACCGAGCTGCACCACCCTGTCATTGTTTCAGGCTTAGGTGGAGCAAGGGAACTAGGTAACCAAGAGATAAGGAGATTTTCTCCCAGACGCTGAGAACTCAGGCTATGTCAAAGCCGAGGAGCGAGGGTCCATCACCCCCCTTTGCTGCAGCCCCCCCCCCAAGTCCTTCTTTTGGGGGGCCTCCCAAAAGTGATCGTGCCTGGCTTAGGTCGTTCCCCCCGTGGGGAATCTTACCCGTCTTTGGCTAACCGACCAAGCTTTTGGGGGTTCAGTTATGAATAAAGCAGTAGAAGCAGCATTCCTGCCAGGGAGACAAGCTTTTATCTCCTTGCTGGCTCACGGTTCCAAGGGCGTTCCCTTAGCCTTAGCTAGGCGGGGGTTTCAGCCTCTGATACCAGTCAGGGCGGTTCCCAACACCATCGGGCAATTATCAAAATGTTCTCTGTATCTATGAGTCTTTTCCATCTACTTGTTTGTTCATTTTGTTTTTTCAGATTCCACATATAAATGAAATTATATGGCATTTATCTTCCTCTGTCTGACTTATTTCACTTAACACAATACCTTCTAGCTTCATCCATGTTGTAGATAGCAAGATTTCATTCTTTTTTACAGCATATTTTATTGATTATGCTATTACAGTTGTCCCATTTGTTTCTCCCCTTTGTTCCCCTTCATCCTGCACCCCCCTCCCACTAGCATTCCCTGCCCCTTAGTTCATGTCTATGGATCTTACATGTAAGTTCTTTGGCTACTCCATTTCCTATACTATTCTTACCTTCCCTGTCTATTTTGTAACTAGCACTTATGCTACTTATTCCCTGTACCTTTTCCCCATTCTCCTCCCTCTGCCTCCCCACTGATAACCCTCCATATGATGTCTGTTTCTGTGAATCTGTTCCTGTTCTAGTTGTTTACTTAGTTCACTTTTGTTTTTGTTTTTTTTAGATTCCCTCGTTGATAGTTTTGAGTTTGTTGTCATTTTACTGTTCATAGTTTTTGATCTTCTTCTTTTTCTTAGTTAAATTCCTTTAACATTTCATATAATAAGGACTTGGTGATGATGAACTCCTTTAACTTGACCTTATCTGGGAAGCACTTTATCTGCCCTTCCATTCTAAATGATAGCTTTGCTGGATAAAGTAATCTTGGATGTAGGTCCTTGCTTGTCATCACTTCAAATACTTCCTTCCAACCCCCTCTTGCCTGTAAGGTTTCTTTTGAGAAATCAGCTGATAGTCTAATGGGAACTCCTTTGTAGGTAATTCTCTTCTTTTCTCTTGCTGCTTTTAAGATTCTCTCCTTATCTTTAATGTTGGGTGACTTCATTATGATGTGCCTTGGTGTGTTCCTCCTTGGGTCCAATTTCTTTGGGACTCCTTGGGCATCCTGGACTTCCTGGAAGTCTATTTCTTTTCCATATTGGGGAAGTTTTCCTTCATGATTTGTTCAAATAAGTTTTCAGTTTCTTACTCTTCCTTTTCTCTGTCTGGAACCCCTATGATTCAGATGTTGGAGCACTTAAAGTTGTCCCAAAGGTTCCTAAGCCTCTCCTCATTTTTTTTTTTTGAATTTCTATTTCTTCTTTCTGTTCCAGTTGGATGTTTATTTCTTCCTTTTGTTCCAAATTGTTGATTGGAGTTTCTGTTTCCTTTCCTTCACTATTGGTTCCCTCTATATATTGCTTTATTTCACTTTGTGTGGCCTTCATTTCTTCATTTTGTGACCAATCTCAATCAATTCTGTGAGCACCCTGATTACCAGTGTTTTGAACTATGCTTCAGATACATTTTCTATCTCCTCATTGCTTAGCTCTTTTTCTGGAGTTTTGATATGTTCTTTTATTTGGGCCATATTTCTTTGTCTTGGTGCACCTGTTATGTTGTAAGGGAGTGGAGCCTTAGGAACTCACCAAGATGGGGCAATCCTCTTTGATGCATTGTGGCGCTCTCTGTTGGGGGGGTGTCAGAGAGGGAAGAATGCCACTCACTTGCTCCATGCTAGCCCCACTTTCCAACGAACTCTCCTATGAGATTGGGAGTTTCTCCTGCCTTTGCAACTCCCACAGTATTTTACAGTTAGAGGTTTTGAATCTTCAGTTTCCCAGCCAGCCAGCCACTCTTCACCCACCCACACAGTCCACCACCTTGCCTGCCTGCCCAGCTTCCCATCTCCGCCCCTCCTAACATCCTGGGTGAATGTTTCTTTAACTCCTTGATTGTCAGAGTTCCATGCAGTTTGATATTCTTGCAGTTCTGGTAATTTATTGTTTTTAATTGTTTTGTTATCCTTCTTTTGGTTGTGCAAGGAAGTGAAGCATTTCTTCCTATGCCTCCATCTGGGCTGGCCCTCCAGATTAGGGGAATTTCAGTCATTATTTCTTCAAATAGGTTCTTGATCCCTTGCTGGCACTCTTCTCCTTCTGGTATTCCCATGATATGGATGTGTTACATTTCATATTGTCCAAAATGTTTCTTAAGTTCTCCTCATTTTTTAAAAAATTCTTTTTTATTTTTATTTTTCTGCCTGAGTGTATTTTCTTCCTTGTTTTCCAAATCACTGATTCAATTCTCTGCTTCATATAACCTACTGTTTATTCCTTTCAGTATATTATTTATTTCAGACATTGCATTCTTTATTTATAACTTGTCATTTTTATGGTTTCTATGTCTTTTTTCATACTGTTGAGTATCCTTATAATCATTACTCTAAACTCTATATGATAAATTGCTTGCCTCCTCTTCATCTAGCTCTTCTTCTGGAGAATTCTCTTGTTCTTTCATTTGTGATCTGTTTCTTTGTCTTCTCATTTTGGCTGCTTCTTTGAATTTGTTTCTGCATATTTGGTAGATATACAAAGATTCTTGTGTAGGCTTTTGTCAGATGCTGCTTGTGACTGGACCTGGTCAACAGAGCTCTCAGTGATCCACAGCATGTAGCTCCCTCTGCTGGGCCTGTTTGTGTGCAGGGAGAACCTGGCTGTGCACCAGCATCATTATTTATCAGCACAGGGCCTAGGGAAGGTCAGCTGAAGTCCACTAGAGCTCCCAGAGATCTCCTTTAGTTGTGAAAGTAATCCATGATATAGCCTCAAGCTGTAATCAGCCCTCTGGCTTAAGTGCCCCAGTGTGGGGCAGAGTGATTCCTGGGGGTGGGTCCATTGCTTCCCCTCAGGCTGATGCCATTCAGAGAGGAGTGTTCTGCCTGAGAAAGTGGCTCCTGCACTATGAGAAATGACTCAGCACAGGGATCCTGGCTGCTGTTCCTTTAGTTCTCTCCCCAAAGCTACCAACCCCAGACTATCCTCAAATGTGTCTAGTCCACTCTGCCCTCCCTCTGCTGGAGCCCAGGGTAAGTGGCTGCAAATAAAATTTTGTGCATTGGCCCTTTAAGAGGCTCTCTGAGTCTCCAGCCTTCCCTCCCTGACAAATAGAAACCTCACTGTTTTTCACAGCTGAATGTTATCTGGGTTCCTTTCTGCCTCTGGTGCTGTAGGTTGGAGAGCCCAACTCAGAGGGTTTAGACCCCAAACTTCTAGTTGGAACCAACTC
Organism: Phyllostomus hastatus; assembly: GCF_019186645.2. NCBI lineage: Eukaryota > Metazoa > Chordata > Mammalia > Chiroptera > Phyllostomidae > Phyllostomus > Phyllostomus hastatus. The sequence goes on along the minus strand of NW_025334011.1, from coordinate 15,822,871 downwards.
CTCCCCAACCCCCCAGCTGCTGAAATATCCCCCCAGAACTTGGGCTACTGCCCATGGAATCCCAGCCATGCTTCTCTTGCCTCCTCCATACTCCCTTCCAGTCTCATTGTAGTGACATGGTTTCTTCTGTCTATGGTTATAAGGCTTCTCTCCAGCTAGTGTTCAGTTGGTTATTCAGGATCATTTCTCTACAATTCAGTTGTAATTCTAGATTGGTCCTGGGAGGAAGTTAGTACAGCTTCTACTTACTCTTCCACCATCTTGGATTTCCATATCATTCATTTCTGACTGGTCCTTTTTTATGTTTTTTATCTCCATTTTTATGTTTCCTATCTTTTTGTTGAAGTTCTCACTGAGATCATTTACTATCCTTATACTCTGTGTTTTCAACTCTGCATCTGGTTAATTGCTTGTCTCCATTTTATTTAGTTATTTTTCTAGAGTTTTGCTCTGTTTTTTTCCTTGGGACATGTTTGTCTCCTCATTTCAGCTGAGTCCTTGTGACTTTTTTTTTTTTATTTATTAGGTAAAGCTGCTACATCTCCCATGCTTGGTAGTGTCCTTATGTAAAACGTATCTTTCAGGACTCAATGACACAGACTCTCTCGTCACCTGAGCTAAGTGCTCCAAGTGTTTCCCTCTTTGTGTGGTCTGTATGCACCTTCCAGTTGTAGCTGAGCCTTTGTTGCTATTGGTACATCAGTGGGTGGGATTTACCCCCAGGCCAGTTGGCTATAAGACTGGCCACAACCACTGTGGAAGATATGCTGTGCAAGGGCTAACCCCATGGAGCAGAACTCACTTAAGTGGGGCTCAGGTACCTGCTGAGCCTGCCTTTAAGCTGGTTACTTATAAAGGTGGTTGGGTGGTACTTCAGCATGATCTGAAGCTGGCTACCTAGGGCACTGTCTCTAAGGCCTTTTGGAAGGTACAGGCCAAGGTCAACAGCCACCTGTGCCTTGCCCAAAGCCACCTGGCATGAGTTACAAAGTGATCTGCTTATGGCTACTACTCATGCTGGGCTTGGCTGGACGTGCTGAGAAGATGCCAGGCAATGAACCAAGGTCACTGCCTCTATTGCTGGGTCTGTGGCCACTTAGCAAAAGATACAGAGCATGCAGAAGCTGCTTGCTTGAGAGATTTTAAAAGGCAGAAGTATGACAGCTTTTATCCTTTTTTTTAAAGAAATGCTGGATAGGGGTGGTTCTTCTAAGTACTTGGATCTCAGCCCCATCCCCATAGGCATTCAGCACAACAAAGAAATGGTCCTGAGTTTCAAATCCCTCCTGCTTCATCCATCCAGTGGATGGGGGCACACACCAAGTTTTAACAACTGTTCCAGTTCATGAGTAGTTTTGGGGAATCCCTAGAGGGAAAGTGAGGACTGGCAGTGACAAAACCAGTTCTCTTTGGGCTAACCTAGTAATGACTATGCTGTATCCCTAACCAATCCTGGCCTAGAAAAAGCCTCCTGTTTAAAAGTCTTTCCTGGCACCTAAGCCACAGATTCATGACTACTAAAGCTAAACATGGCCTTAATGATCTTTTAGCTGCCATATCATATCTGGGTTAGGGGTGTGGGTATGTGGAAGTGTGAGGGATGGGGAGTAGGTATGGCTGATAATAGATAACAGACTTTATGCTGATTTTAGGACTCAGAACAATCTCACTGCTAATCACCATTTCACATCTGGACTGTCAGGGTTGCTGGGTTCTCAACTGGAATCCTAAAATTCCCCTATTTAGCAGTTTGCCTTTCTCCCAGGACAGGGACAATATATGAAAGTTGAGGAGGAGCTTGAGATTAAGTTTATAAGTCTAAACTGAAGAGCCTTTTGAAGGTGTTGCTATGGAAACCAAAGATCTTTCTGAGTTTCACTCAAAGACTGATAAAAGTTTCTGAGCATAGTTGAACATGACACCACCTGGGGGCAGTATGACTGTGTCCATTACTCATCATTTCAGTCTTCACCAAAGTCAGATCCAAACCACGCAACATTTTCTCTCCTTGTGCAGGAGCTTCATGGAAGCATTTAAATTTTAAAGTTCTAAGAATGTTCCCAAATCATGAAAGCATCATTAAAAGTAGGTTAGAGTTTGTCCCTTATAACCAAAACCAAATTCAGTTTTATTGGGAATATGTGGCCATTTTTCACTGGTTTCACCATCTGAAATAAGAAAACATTATTTTAAATTATATAATTCCCTTACTCTGAGCTGTCAAACAAAACACTTGCTTTTCATTTGTCTTGTAAAGCTTTGCCTCCAATCCATGTTATTAAAATTTAAAAGTATACAAAAGTGGCCTGGTATACCAGAGACAGATTCACTTTCAGATTATTATTTGTGTTCATCTCTGGCTGTGTGTCAAGCAGTACCCTGGGAATGAGGTGGCTCCTACCCTCAGGGAGCTTACAGTCACTTAAGGGTCAGATAAAATAACAGAAGAGCCAGTACCCTGGCACTCTTCAGCTTTTAGTGAAAAACTAGTTAATTTACAAAATGGAAAGAAGAAACACGATAAACTCATTTCTGAAACCATCACAGTTTAGGGAACCTAATATCTTCATAATCTCAGATTATGGGGTAATACCTTTGTAGTAAATTCTCTACTTTATCAAATCCATTATAGTCAATTATGGCACATGTGTGAGTGTGTGTGCATGTTTATGTATGTATTTAACAAAATTGGGCTAAATGGCTTCTTAATTCTTAAAAGAGCATTTTTCCCTTTTCCTAAAATTTTCAATAGTTCCTAAGTAAGGTTTTCTCAGGGAAATTTTGCAAATATATGATACACAGGAGTAGGTACAGGTTGAAATGGCAATCCAGGAACTTCCTCATAAAAGTATTGAGAAGTTTGGAAGAACATGGAGTTTCAGATTGAAACAAATACAATAAGGACTATGTTATTAACAAGGTGCTGCCTTCTTGCCTGATGTGCCTAACCTCTAATTAGTTAAAAAGCAAAAGTGAGCCTTGATTTTTTTGGCAAGGTAAAATGTAAGGTTGAATGTGCTCAGCACAGAATAGAGAATTATAAATTCTGACTCCTGGTCCCAGGTCTATTACTGACTTTGGAAAAGTCTTCTAACCTTTTGTTTCTTATTTCTCTGGAGTAAACTGGAAGTAATAACATGGCCCATCTCATCGGAGGCTGTGATGAATGTTACAAATGATGGGAATCTTTTTTTATTGCAATGCAAGGTTCATGCGAACCCCTAGCAAAGGGGCATGTGTCCTATTTCACAGAGGAGACCTCTGCCTCCCTCTTTAATCCATGTTCATCCCCTGAATATGTTCAGAAGCTCCCAGAATGTCACCTCGCCCTCTTTACCTCTGTGTGAAGCAGATTAGGTCATATCAAAGACTTGAAAGTGCCTTATCTTATGTTTGTCAGGAGCAAGAACTAATAAAGTCAAATGATTGCAGTTGTGTTTGCTCCCCTTCTTGCCTCAGGGTGACAGGGAAGGTTTTGGGTTTGAGGGGCATAGGGGAAAGTGGCTGTACTATGTAGGAGGTAGACAGTGTACAAGAGAACAAGAACATTGATTGGAGCAGACCTCTTGAGGTGGGTTTCTCCTCACTAAACAGTAACATAAAAACAGGAACCCACTTTCTTTTTCACTGTATACCCTACAATTGGCACAGTTCCTGACACAAAGTAGCCCTACAATGAATGTTTGTGGATGGAATGGTAGAGAAATAAATCAACTGAAATTGTTAATAGTCACACTAACATGCTTAGAAGCTGTTAATGTTAACACGCTTAACATTTTCCATAAAGATCTAAATAATAATCATTAAATAATTGGAAAAAAATCTAGTCAATTACATCTCAATTTGCACATAAAATTAAAATTTAATACACTCAAAAACAAAATTTTAAATTTCATCTTTGTTGTTCTGGAAGTTTTTTTAGCAGTCAAATTTTTCTATATGCCTGCACATCCAAAGTACAAAAGGATGAAGAGAGACACCTGTTTACCCACTTATATTGTGGAGTTTCCAACCAAATCTAAATAGTTCACAGGGGAAAGTGTAATTTCAGTCAGATGGATTTTATTCTTGTTTACTCCAAAACATCCAAAGCATTTTAAAATGTAAAGGTATAAAGAGTAGATACAGAAGCTTTCAAAACCTGCTGTTATTTCTTAGAATCCCTGTATAACTTGAGAATTGAAAATAGCATCGTTGAGTGGCCTAAGCTTTTTCAATTTAGAGATGAATCCCAAGTCTGAACTACAGGTGATTTGCCCTGGGGTTTCAGTGGTTTGTTCTTCCAATGCTCTGTTAGGAAGAAGCAGCCACATATCAGGACTCTCTCTACCAACTTACAGAAAGTTCCATCATGAAAGGAAAAAGAACTTGGTAATATTTAGGGAGAAGAGTTATATTGTCTCAGATCACCCTTCTGTCCCCAAAAACCTATTGTCAAAGGGAAAATAGATTATTGCTTGAAAGAAAATGTAGGTTTGAAGTAATTTTCAAAAGAAATCACTTGCCTTTTTTTAATGACTTGGATCCATATTCAATAAAAAAACTTTGCTAATCATTTTTCCTAATTACTTTGGCTGGCTCCTATTTGATAAAAAAAATATATATTACGAAAACTGCAGTGAAGTGTAAGTTGTTCTCCCATGTAATTAGTTTGTTCCAGGAGCTCATTTTTATTACAAAAATAATTTGTGGTAGGTAGTTATAAGGGAGAGGCTCAAGCTGGATAATATTTGCTATATGAAATCTTCTCTACCATGACAATTCATTTTATTTCTCAGCAGTCCAACATATCTTTTACATCTAACCCCAGATATATGGAGTTCACGGTGTGAACTGAAAGCATTGCCATGGTATCCTGGAGGGCTTCAGGCATCAGTGGCCATGGGTTTTCTTCCAGAGAACCTGTTTCTGGGACCCTATTTCTCTTTCCTGCCTCTCTTCCCCTAGTGGGCGATGACATGGGCAATCGAGGGACTGGTGAGGATGGAAGGAGGGGAAGCCTTGCCTATACCTGGAGTGACCAACCTTTTCTGACACTGGCTGGTTTGGTTCATGATTCCCTGAAGGCACGAAGAAGGAGGGGAGAGGGTGGTGCTTTCATTTTATTTTAGAACCAATCTCTGGCTGGTGCTCTGGACCCTGTCCATACCAACCCAACCCAGGAACTTTCAACTCTTTCAGTTTTATCCTCTATTTAGCTCTTTCTCCTTTGCCTTCAAACATGAGGAAGCTCATTTGTATTTTAAAAAGAAGACTAAAGCTTACCAATGTCTTCAAACAAATGTCCTTTCACTGGTGCTCTTCTTCCTTTGTGATCCACTTCCTAACTTTCATGTATAACACTTTGTAGTCTGGCCCTATCCTGAAACACCTTTATTTTTAAAATGTTAATTCAATAACATCAGACCTCAATACAGAAAAGAACCCCAAGAGATGACCTGATGTTAATCCATAACTCCAAGCATCAGTGGCCACACATTTTTTCCCAGAGAACCTATTTCCATGACTCCATTCCTCTTTCTTACATCTCTCTTCCTCTCAGTGCCAATCTGATGACATAGCAGACAGGTGGAAGGAGAGCCAAGTGATGCCCTTGAGGTAATCCCTCATTGTTGTATATTTTTAATTTTTTATTCTTACCCAAGTATTTTTTTTAATTGCTTTTTACAGAGAGAGGAACATCAAAGCAAGAGAGAAGCATCAATTGGTTGCCTCCTGAACATACCTGTACTCAGGATCGGATGCGCCTGGACCATGGGTCTTACATATCTATCTGGCCAGCGCAAAACCACACAACCCAGGCATGTGCCCTGACTTGGAATGGAATGCACAATCTTTCAGTTATGGGACAATGCTCCAACCACCTGAGCCACACCAGCCAGGGCTGAATTCCCCAATTTTTAGACAAGGCACTGAGGTCAATAGAGGAGACCATGCCTGAGAATAAACCTTGCCAAGTTTTCTCATACTCTTCAGTCTTTCAACTATATATGATATATTTGAAAAGCCAGTAGGATTCCATGACCTTATGTTCTCAATATAATTCTGAACAATATGGAAGAATTGGTTAGGAAGCTGGATTGTTATAAAAGATCTCAATGATTCTGTAGATCAACAAAAAAACTATCATAAGTAAAGGGTCTTCACATTATACTGAAAATCCTTTTATTCTATAAATAAAAACACAAACATGGTTCTAATAGAAAACAGTTACTATTTAAAAACAATTTGGGAGTTCAAGATTTAATGTTTCACTGGGTTTTTTAATTTAGACTCTGGAAATATGTCCAAGAGAAAAAAGGAGACATTGACTAAGTTATAGTGTAACAGGCAATATAGTTAGGTGTGTATTCAAATATGTAAAATTGAATCTCTCTCAGTTGGGTTGTTTTATATTCACATTTCTGAGAATGAGTCTATCACTAAAATTGCCATACATATTTTCTTTTTTTCCCATTTTTCTTCCGGCCACTAATATTAAACAATGTTACAAATCAATGCATTGCATGTTAAAATAAGGATACAGATAAAGTGGGTCACATGGTTGAATGTGTATCTGGTAGTATTTGCTTTGTTTAGTCAGTTGATTTGAACAGTAAGATTCAAATGAGAAAAATGAAGGCTGTGCATTTGCTCTGGGGAGAGTTCCCAACTGCAACAAACAGACGCTGACCTGGGCTCAGACACTGTGGCCCCACAGAGTTTGAACAGCTAAGGCCAGGTGGGCTCTGACAATGAAAAAACTGGAGCAATGACCAGGGTAAGGCCACTGACATCCCTTGCCACCCCTACTATGTCAACTGTCCTGTTGTCTTTGAGTCTTTCCCTTGGGTTTTAGAGAGGAGCCCAAGTCACTTGCCTGGACCCTAGCTTCCAGGACTGCTGAAAAGTGATGGGTGGAAGTAGAGGAAAAGAACTGAAGAAGGTCTGACGCTTTCAGCTCCTTTAGATTGGAGGACAAGTGGACAGGTTTTTTCAACAAACCTGTACACTAGAATTTCCCGTCAAGGGGCAGGGGTCTTGAATTTTGAACAGCAACTCCCACCACTCCCCTTCCCCATATTCAATATAGATGGAAAATATATTAGAAGACTCTGGCTAATAAAAATTCCATGTGCACTCTGCTGATTAATTAAGATTGCCCTGGTGCTCATAATACTGTTGTAAAGCATGGTTAATATATTGCAATAATTTCTAGCATTGTGTACCTTTTTAATCCAACTCAGTAAAAAGCACACTTTTATACAGCTGGCTTCAGGCGTTGAGGAATCCAACATATGTGTTGTAGGGTATGATGTCACTTCTTGAGCTTCAGATATCACCCTTGCTTCAAATTAAATGAGCAATAAGTAGCAAAGACTTTAAATGCTTTATTTAATAGGAACTAAATTAACAAAAAGCCCTGATTTTTAGATTCTTCATATAGTATTTCTTTAACTCTGAATGTCATCAAATATTTCACATTTTAGGAGAAATTGCATCTTACATTCTTGCATCCTGTCTAGTTGCACAGCTGGTTTGGATTCCTCAAATGAGAAAATTTGACTGGTAGCTAGGGGGCCAGAAGGTGGAATGCTGTTGTAAAAAGGGACGAGTTTCCACAATTGCTTTTCTCAAAAAAATATGTGCTGGTATGGGATTACTATTTGATCATTAATGTCACCTTTTTTTTAAAGATTTTATTTATTTCTTTTTAGAGCAAGGGGAAGGGAGAGAGAAAGAGAGGGTGAGAAACATTGATGTGAGAGAAACATTGGTCGGTTGCCTTCCACACATGCTCTGACCAGGGACCAAACCTGAAACCCAGTAATATGCCCTGACCAGGAGTCAAACCGGCAGCCTTTTGCTTTGTGAGAAGATGCCCAACCAACTGAGACACACTGCTCAGGGCTAATATGTCACTCTTAATTATAGGATGTTTTCCATATTTCTGCTCCTGGTGATAATTTGCAATAGTCAAACAATAAAATTTCATTCATTCAGACTTGGTAGTATTCATATCCTTATTATCTCAAAGTCTTTACATTTTGAAGTAATTTGGAGTTCAGGTGGTTTGAAGTCAACATTTACTAAGTAAACTCCCTTTTTTAGAATCTCACACTGGGCTGCAATTTCACAGTATTTCAAGGGACTTTTTACTTTATCTGAAGACAAGATTTTTAGGTTAACATCAAGTACTTAAAGGTACTCATTTACTTTTTAACTGTTAAGGTGTTCATTTATTTTTTAACTCAGTTAAAACTCCCACTTGCCCATTTTTCATGTAAAAGTAATAAAACTAAAATTATATCTATTTGAAAATATAGTATAATACACTTTTTAATTTCCTAACCTAATTTGTCTGAATTCACTGGATTTGACCCTAGAGAACTTTTCTACAAAGCTATCCAAGCAATTTATTATTATTATTATTATTATTATTATTATTTCCCAACATAACCCATTGACCAACAAGTATTTCATGATGTACTTTCCTTACCTGTTGCAATATCTGCTCTTTTCACACACAATTTGCCTTATTTCCCATACAAAACATTTTCATATTGCCCTTCTTTTGTCTCACATTTGGGGATATAAGTAGAAAAGGGAAAGAAGAGAGTGAAATATCAGCCATTGGGGCAAAGATTTTTGGGAAGAGGAGCAGAGAAGACAAATACAGATGTTTGGAACAAGGATGGAATTGGGCCAATCCTGCAGGAAGACAGGACCATGAACCTCAGAATGAGAGGTGATTGGGAGGCTGATATGGTGTCATGAGAAGTCAGAATGATGAGATTCAAAGAAAAGAGGGAGATGGTGGGAACAGCTTGGGACTTTTTGTTCCAAACAGTAAATTTATTCACACAGAATTGTTAACTATTACATATACAGAAACAGAAAGCCATTGGCATAATGGGCTATGGAGGGAGGCTGACATGGATTTAGGAGTCAGGCTCTGCCACTTATAATGTGATTTTTGGACAACTTACTTAATGTCGGTGAGCTTCAGCATGCTTATCTGTAAAATGAGGCTAATAGTGCCTCCCTCATAGGGTTGTCCTAATGTGTGGGGAGTAGTGCTTGGCATCCAATACAAGTTATTTAGTGCCTTTATTATTAACAAAGCAATCAAATAACTGTGCTGAAAATATTACATTTAGTAAAATAATCACTCCTTGGTGTGGTTGGTGATTTATGTAAGCAGAAAGGTTCCAAACTTTGAAGTTAGGCTGTGTTTAAATCCTGTGTTCACTGCTTGCTAGAAATGTAATTTTTAATCTTGAGACTCTTTTCTTGTGAGTTATGGGGCATTGATTTTACCTTTCTCAGAGAGTGGTTAGGATTCAAAGTGATATTAATGAGCTTAGTAGAGTGCTTTATGAAAACGCCATGTAGTTGATATATATAGTTATTTTCAATTTTCAGAATTTCATAATGTTTTTGTCATTCAATAGCTAGCCTAACTTAGTGTGGTGACTGGAAGAAAAGTTGCCACAGTATTAAACAAAGAAAGAACCCAGAGTAAGTAAAAACGTACATTATATCACTGTGAAGTTGTAGTGGAATCAGCAATAGAATCTGGGAAACAGATTAGCATAGCTGGGGGGACAAGTCTCCCCAGCATTCAAAACTAATTGAACTCAGCACAAGAATAATTTATATTATATAGCTATAACCAATATTTTAAACACAACTATTTAACATGACTATTTGAGTCAAGATTCAATAATATGTTTGTGATATATTTTAATTGTGACACAATTCAAATTTTAGTAATATGGATATTTAAAGTCAACACTCAGTTTGTGACACATTTTAATTGTATTTTATGTCTTTTTTTCATAGTTTCATCCATGATTTTTTTCCTACAGATATGTGTTTCTCTGGATCTTAAGAAGTGTTGTTATAAACAAAAACTTCCACTTGAGGAAATGTTCTAAAGGGATTTACTATTCCTTGTGTGCCCAGTTCACCAATATGCATCAACTAAACTCACCATAGCTTCTGGCAGTGAACAAATGTGCTGATTATAGGGGAAGATAGCAATGTCAAGTTTAATATTCTGGAGCTTCTTCATGATCTTGGAATCTTCCTCCACAGAAGTAGTGCCTTTTGGTCTCATCCATAATGTCAAAATTTTTATGTTGGGTGACTCATGTTCTTGAGTTGCCCAGCCTCTCCCACACATCTTCAATCTCATGCTTATTTCCCATTTGTTATGGCTAATAGAATCCAGGCATCTCTCCAAATGATACAGCAATCACAGCTGACTGGTCACTCTTGACCAAGGGAGCAGAGTGGAGAACTGGAGATGGTTCAGTCTCTCATTCAGCTTCTCTGCTTCTCAGTTGACTTCTCTTGATTTTCTTTAGTCACCCAACTACATAAGCTTGTTCTTATTTTCATGAGGAATCTAGTTTAATGTGTTTACTTTCCTTTGTAGTATGCAAATAATATTTTGTGGATAACTAGAAGTTAAAATGTCTAACTTTGGGCATCTTGTACAAAGGTGCATGTGTGATCACAAGGCTACACACACATTCTGGGCTACACATCATATATATACTTTTCTACTCTTTGTTATTTCTGTGGTTTTTTTCAATCATCATGAATTTTTAATTACTCAGTTAACAGTTACTTGGTGGAAACAGTGACATTATTATATGCTTTTTTTTTTCAGATGGAGAGACTGAGGTCCTGAATTTATACTGATTGTGTTCTGCTCTATGTGTCCTAGAGACAGAGGGGGAGCCTCAGTCCAGAGCTCCTCATTATCACCCCAACGACTGTACTGCTTATCTGTGAGTGCCCTTCTTCACATTTTCCTTTTTAGATGATATTTATCTTTTATTAAATCATAAAATGAACATTTGTCATCTTGACAGTGAATGAAATATGAGCTACAGGCTTGTCTATACAACTTGGCTTCTGTTAACTCCCTCCCTGAGCCCAGGGGAACACAATGTCCAAGTTCCCCCACTGTCTACTTGTGCTAGTGTGCAGCTCTTTTATTTATTTATTTATTGCTTTTCCTTCTTTGAGCTTGCAGGCAGTACCATTAACATATGTGTTTCTACTCAGTCAGTGCTTTGTAGTTTCTTATATGCCTTTCTTTGTGTTCAGCCTCTGGCTTAAAACCATTGTAATGATTAAAGAGTAAGAGAATGCTCAAAAACACAAACTTTTAGAAAACAATGTGTAGACCTGTGTAGGTATCTGATGCTGTGTCTATGGAATGAATAGATTGAATCAAAATGAGAGTCCCTTTTAGGCTTACCAATAATATGAATTTGATTAAAGTCAGAATCCTCAAAAAATAGCAAGATAAATTTGTCAGTTTCCTTGAGGTCCTTTGCTTTGCCCAAATCATCTATGTAGGTAGACCTGCATGTCTTGAATGATGAGATGATAAAATTGTCTCCTGGCTTTGGCTATATTCATTTGGCCCAAATTCTGATCATAAATCCTTCAGTTTGATATTTTACACAGATAAAAATCATTTCCATTTTGAATTTTCTCCCATTACAGAGGTCCTCATACAGCCCTCAAATTCTGACACCACGCAGTAAAAATTTGGTATTTGATCCATAGGAAGGTAGGAAAAGAGAATAGTTAGATCCTGTTCCAGTACAGTCTTTATTCAACTTGGATTTTGCTTTAATGAGCAATGTAAATCAACATTCAGGCCCACTGCAGATCACCTAAGGACATCATGATCCAAAACTCACTAACAAAAACTCATCAAACTTAGTTTCAACAACTTTAGAATAGGGAACTCATGGCTTCTGTGTTTTCACCAGCTGTGTCACAGGAAGTTCCATGAGTAAGGCAGGAGTCAGACTTGCAAAATAGCTTCTGAACTCAAGGAACCTAAGAGTGTGTTTCCTGTCTTTGACTGTAACAATGTTGGTAGAACACCATCTGATGAAAGAGGGCATGTGGATGCGAGATTTTGTGCAGCTTGAGAGCTGGTTAGTAGGTCCTGTTTACTCTCAGCCAGAAGCTGAACTGGCCTCAGAAAGGGAGTTCAGAAGTCCCCTTAGCTCCTGGTGATTTACTCTGATTTCCCTCTGTAGGCATATGGAGTTGATTTTCTACTGTCTCTATAAATACTGTTGTGTCTGTCTCTCTGCCAAACCAGCTACCTTTCTCACCCCAGGGAGAAGCAAGAGATCAGACATTCCTACACTGTGGCCCCATTAGACACTATAAGGGGAGGGAGCAAGTTTGGCAGTCAAAATGATATGTGTATTTGAATCTTGAAAGAGCCGGGCTAAACTGGAGTCAGTGGGCTCCCATAAATAACCTGTGTTCCTCTTTGTGTGGTTTGGACTGGAATGTCTTTCTCTTTAGAGTTGTACAAGCAAGCAGAGATCAAAGAGTCAAGTGTTTATGGATGTGTACTTCATTACAAGGTCATTGTGTTCAGTGGGAGGACTTTGGCAAAAGCACTAATAATTTCCCCCATTACAATTTTGTTGCATGGATTGGAGTTGGAGGGCATTGAAAGAATTTGCAACTACTTTAAATAACTTTTTAAACAGTAGGGATGAAAATTGACTTTCAACAGAGGGTTAAAACATAACTGGCATTTTTTTTAGGGAATGGAATGTGGTAGGAGGAAAGCGGAAGTAAAGAAATTGGTTATCACATGGAATGTGGTTCAAGAAGAATAATAGAAGGCAGAACAGTATCCTGTGAAATTGATTTACCCTTGGGTAAGCATTATGTGGAGCCTTTGATAAACAGAGCAGAACATATACAGGATTTTTTTTTTAAAACCCAAACTAGATAATATATTTGAAAAACAGGTTTTGAAGGAGTTTCCTAGAATGTAAGGGATAAATGTGTTTCAAATTACAGCACTGGTGAAGTTAACAATCCCAGGATTACGGATAATCACAATGATACAAAATAATAACAACTATTTATTCAGTGTCTACTGTGTGCCATGCAGTGTATGTGATATATTTTAATCCTCCCAACTAAGCCCAAGGAGGTGTTGTCATCTCCATTTACACAAAGGATATCAGGACTCCAAAAGGTTGAAGTGCTTTGCTCAAGGTCACACAGTCATTAGGTGGTAAACCTAGGATTTGAATTGAGCCCTAGAATGAAATGGAATGGCTACCACTTAGCCTATAGTTAGTGTTTCTGGTTCCTCACTCCTCCTCTGACCTCTGTGGCAGGAGTCATTGGAGCTCTTTTGCCTTCTGAGCTGGGGAGCTTTACTCTCAAAGAGCAACCTCAATCTGAGATGGCCCCCATGGAGGTCAAATAAACCATCTATCTTCAAGTCTCACCTTTTTGCATTCCCATTTCCTCACCTAAACCACCCCCCACCCTTCACCCCCATCTTCTAGAACTGTTACTGATCACACAGGCCTTCCATTGGGAGTGTTCTATAGAATGTGTGATGAAGAAAGCACTTCAAGGAAATATTTTGTAAGGTCTATTGCCCTTTTCAGGGGCAATAAAGGACCATTGTTGGGCTTCTAGTTTAATTTGTATACAATGTGTAAAACATTTTCTTTGAAAGAAAATCAGGACCCTGAGTGAGTCTGTTTGTGTGGGTATGCTGTTGGTGTCTTATCCATAGGCAGTCGAACTTACCACTGACACCTCATACATTATATGGCATAGGTACAGTTTTGACCTGGTGTTTTCTACATGAGTGCTAGGGACCATATATCTAGTAAAAGAACTACTGTCACCTGCTGAATCAGTTACAGTGATATCTGAGGAAACATTTCTCCAAATGTATTATTGTAATGGGAATCATGTTCTAGATTCCCATACTTCATGTTACTTTAGTTTTAATAAAAGCTGAACTATATGGATATTTTTTAAAAATATTGATTGATTTTTAGAGAAATACAGGAAGGGGGAGAGAGAGGGAGAGTGAGCTGAGAGAGACAGAGAGAGAAAAGTATCAAGCAGTTGTTCCACTTATTTATGCATTCATTTGTTTATTCTTGTATGTGCTCAGACTAGGTATTGAACATGCAACCTTGGCATATTGGGGTGATGCTCTAACCAATTGACCTACCTAGCCAGGGCTGAACTATATGAATCTTAAAAAAAAAAGTCATGTGGTATAATGTAAAGAACTCAATGCTTAAAGTCAATATAAAGTCTCAATGGCTATGCAATTCCCAGAAGCTCTGTCCTTGTCACAGATGAAACCTGTGTTACAAGGATGCCCTAAAATAAAATAATCCAGATGACTGGAAGCTACATTCCTTTACAAATGTTACCTTCTTTCTCTTATTTCAAGGTTGTTAGCTTTTGTTCAACTCATCTCTTTATGCCATCTTTTAAAAAAGTAGTTTTAAATGGTCAGAAATAGAAGCAAATAATCAATCAATTCTCTTTTATTGATGTAATTGTGAAGCAATTGAAAGCGTCATCCAAAATCCTGTGGCTCTTCCCTCCTCCAATTTGTCTTGAAAGATTTCACACATTCAGTGTAAAAAAAATGTGAGTCAGCCTTCTCCAATCCTGACTTTAGGAGTTGCAGAAATCATCTGCCAGGCAGCACATATGTTCTTATTTCTATGAGAGGAAGAAAACACATTTGTTGAAAAGAAATGGAAACTTTAAAACCAGTTGAGTTGTAATAAAGACACTTTGCATTTTGCTAACTTCTTTGCCCCTCTAGTGCCTGACTGTTTTTCTGTCCCTGGTCATGAGGCATCTGTCATCCTAAACACTCCCTCCCTGGGATGTGGGATCCTGCTGTCGATGGAGGGGATCCCACAAGGGAAGTTCAGAATGACCAGAAGATAAGCTTATGATGCAGAAATAATAAATCAGCACTTCTTTAATGCAAGGCACTAAAAGACTGTAAATCCACTTTTTTATTAAGATCTTGTAACAATTCAGTGTAATAATAAACTTCTTTAATAAATTCCAGTCCACTTAGCCTTAGCAGGCTAAGACACTTGGCCAAGGTCACACAGCTAGTGAGCCAGGCAGAGATACATAATAAAACCTTTCCATGTAGCATTACATGTGTAACCTTGGCACCGAGGAACAGGGACCCAGGGCTACCAGCTGCAGTTGTGGACAACACACCAACTTGGTTGGAGTGCGTGCATCAGGCCAGGCAAGGGTAAATGACGTCAAGTGCTTTTCAGTATGGCTGTGGGGTATGTTGGACTTCAGAGAAAAAGGGATTTCTTCAAAGGTTGCCCTCATTTGCAGCCACTGTGAGCCTGCACCCTCTTTAGTAAGCAGGAACCTTACTCTCTCTCCCAAGCATCTGTCACATTTCGCAGGCACGGGTCAAGCAATTAAAAGCCACAAGGGCACTCACTGCTAGAAGGCATCCTTGAGAGGATAAGCTACAATATGGACCCGGACAGAACACTAGGTTTCCTGCCAGCCACATGCAAAAGTCTATGCAGCGAGAGGCATACTGTAAAAACACTCACAAACCCATCCCCATGGCACAAACCACCAGCAGCTGACCTGTGATCCTGAATTCCCCAAGCTGTGCATCATGTCACTACAATGGAACTCCAGCCAGTGCTTCTGGGGGAATATTCAACATTACCTAACAGGGGCTTTTTCTACCAATTTAAAAGGACAAATTGATAAATTGCAGCTAGAATTACATTAGCAGCTGCAGGACATTCAACACTTGACTAAGCAAGAGGTTTTTCAAACCCTCTGTGACAATCTTGGCTGGCTAAACCAAAAAAATTGGTTTGATGGACTTAACCTGAGAGTGTGGGTCTTTGGAGATGCTGATTTCTTACTGATTCTAATAATGCTTTGTGTACTTCAATGCACTTGCAAATTATTTTCCCAGGGTCGTATAAAAGACCAGCAAGTAGCAAGCTTTGTGGGATCCACCACTATAGCGGTCTTAACTAAAAATAAGGGGGGTGCGGGTATAGGGAACCAATCTGCATGGTAATGGCGAATGTAGCCCAGTCCTGATTCAGAAAGCTGGCAGGAGCAAGGTGGCACACAGGAGACAGGCCCACAGATAGGCTTTCCCATGGAGAACCAGGCCTGCATTGTACCTAGGCTATTTTGAGGCTTGCTTTTGCTAAAACCCCCTCACCCTGAATTGAGACAGCAAATGTTTATTGCATATCTTTAAAGTAACTTCCTAAAGTCTGTGCTAAACCTCCCAAGGATGGAGTGTAACCAGTTCAACTACTTTTTCTCTTGCATTTGCAACATCCTTTTCTTTGAAGTAATCAGCAACATCCTTTCCTTTGTTATCTGTAAAAGGTAACCACCTACAATGAACCTGTGTATAGACCATCCTCGATGAAATGTGCCCAGAAAAGTGATAAAAGCCTGACCAGGCAAGGGTCGGGGCACTCTCTCACTCAGAGAGTAGCCACGCTGTCTCTTTTTCTCCACAGGACTTCTGCAGTCCATGTGAATTTGTTTGTCGCAGCCATAACACACAGATCCCGCTGGTCAGAATCTGCATCATAACTTTACGCAGATGCTGGAAGATACTTTCTCCTTGGCACTTGTTTCAACAAACATACACATGAGCCCCCAACATCTTAAAGGGGCAGACTCCTGATTTCCTTTGTTTTAGCATTGCAAAAAAACAGATTCAAGTAAGTTTCTCTTGCAGCAAAAGAAACCAGCTACAGGAATGAGAAAACTCTCAACTTAATGCTGTACTTAAGAAATTTTAAACTCACTTCATGATGCTTTGCTCTTCCTCATCTCTCACTGAAGCAATTTCCTTCTTCAGTAATTGGTATTTGGTGGTTCTTGTGAACTGCCGGTCAGTGAGTTTTTATTCATTAAATGGAGTGAGTACACACTGATGTGATGGAAGAATCATGGCAGCTCCACACAAAACAAAGACTTTTCCAAACCAGCATTTCTCTCATAACATCTGGCAGATGTTTCATGTGGGTTTTCTTTACCCAAGTTCCAATGGCATATTTTATGTTTAGAAAGAATTGAGAGTGACATTTCATTTGACTAAAAAAAAAAGTCAAGAAAAAAGAAAGAACTATTTCTACATTTAACAAAAACCCAAAGTCATCTTTAAAAATACTTTGAAAGTTTATTTCCATTTTTCAATCTAAAGCAAACAGACCTAAGGTGTTTCTGCAGACAGGTGGTGCCAGTTGCAATTCTGCTGGGAGTCCTTGACACAAAGATCCTGTTGACTTTCTGAGACTATTTCTAGATTCATCATCACAAAGGACTGTGAAACATGGTTTTAAACTCCCATTGAAATGGATCACAATGTAAATCCTAAAGAGAAAACCAGGCCTGGTAAACACAAGATCTTGGCTCCCAGTCAAACCTCACCATTTGAAACCCCAGCTCATACCTTTAGGAGAAGTCCCCACCCTCCACACAGCAATCCACTCCATGGCTTCCTTGATTCTCCTACAATTCAGCCAATAAGCAAAAGCTCAGTGAGTGTCATTTTGCAGGATGAAGAGAGAGCAGCAAGAAAGGAATTCCTCAGTCACAGAAAACCGAGGTGTTTGATAGTAAGATAGGAGTCTCTGTCTTCAGGATTACTGTGGAAAATTCACCCTTGTGCCTTTGAATTAAGGATTTCCAAAAGTCAATACTGAACTCTGTGTTTAGTGCCTGGAGTCATGCAGGCCTGGGAATTCTTTTAAACATCAAAATTTCCAGGTGAATGTAATGCCCATTATGATGAACTGAACTTAGAAGCACTTGAACAGACAAGAAAATTTAAGGCTTTTAAACATGGTTTTAATAAAACTTTATACTTTGGCTGGATGAGCTGTCATTGATTTCCATATGCCTCAGTCAGTAAAAAAAGTGTCTTTTAAAACTGGAACTTTTTTTTTTTTTGGTCATTGAAAGCATTCTAATCCATAAAATTGTTATGACTGAGATATAGTCAACCTTCATTATTCAGATTCTGTATTTGCTGATTCACCTACTCACTATGATTTATTTGTAATCCCTACAGACAAACACAGAGTAGAGAAAAATTTGAATCATCCAAAATGCACACACTGTCCCCACTGAGGTCCAATAAGGTGACACTTTGCTTCCTTGTTTCTGCTCATACTGCAAATGAATCCTTTTCACAGTGTATTTAGTGCCATGTTTTTCACACCCTCGTGCTGTGTGTTGAGGACTTCACTGTTTAAAATGACCCCCAAGCAATATGTCCCCTAGAGCAAGGGACATAAAGGAAATAATAAACAAATGGGATCTCATCAAAATAAAAAGCTTCTACATGGCTAAAGAAAACAGCATTAAAATGAAAAGAGAACAAATTGTATGGGAAAACATATTTGCCAATGACACTTCAGACAAGGTTTTGATTTCCAAAATATATAAAGAACTCACATGATTCTACTCTAGGAAGACAAACAACACAATTTAAAAAATGGGCAAAGGATCTGAACAAACATTTCTCCAAAGAGGACATAGTAAGGGTCCAGAGACATATAAAAAGAAACTCAGCATCATTAGCTATCAGATAGATGCAAATTAAAACCACAGTGAGGTACCACTTCAAACCAGTCAGAATGGCCATCATAAACAAATCAACAAACAAGTGCTTGGGAGGATGTGGAGAAAAGAAAACCCTAGTGCACTGTTGGTGGGAATGCAGACTGGTGAAGCCACTGTGGAAAACAGTATGGAATTTCCTCAGAAAACTAAAAATGGAATTGCCTTTTGATCTGGCAATTCCACTGCTGGGATTATACCCTAAGAACCCTGAAACACTAATCCAAAAGAACCTATGCACCCCAATATTCATAGAAGCACAATTTACAATAGCCAAATGCTGTAAGCAACCTAAGTGCCCATCAGTAAATGAATGGATCAAAAAACTGTGGTACATTTACATGATGGAATACTACGCAGCAGAAAGAAGGAAGGAGCTCCTGCCCTTTGCAACAGCATGGATGGAAATGGAGAGCATTATGCTAAATGAAATAAGCCAGGCAGTGAAAGACAAATACCATATGATCTCACTCATAAGTGGAATCTAATCAGCAAAACAAACAAGCAAGCAAAATATAACCAGAAACATTGAAATTAAGAACAATCTGACAGTAACTAAAGTGGAGGTGGGAGGGTGGAATGGAGGGGAGAGGGTGAAGGGTTTGCAGGAACAATTATAAAGGACACATGGATAAAACCAAGAGGGGGAGGGTGGGATCAGGGGTGGATGATGGGGATGGCTGGGGTGGGGGTGAGTTGGGGGGAATGGAGTCAACTGTGCTTAAACAACAGTTTAAAAAAATAATAAAATAAAAATAAAAATAAATAAATAAAATGACCCCCAAGCAAAGTGCAAAAGTTCTTCTCTCCAGTGATCTCGAGCACAAGGTTACAATGTGCCTTACAGAAAAAAAATACATGTTAGATGAGCTTCATTCAGGTGTGACTTACAATGCTGTTGGCCATGAGTTCCATGTCAGTAAATCAACAATATACATACTAAATAAGATGTCCTTAAACAGAAACATACCTACAACAAGGTCACGTATTGATCAGTTGATGAAATGTGACCAGAGGCCCTCGTGAACTGTAACCCATATTTTCCCCTAGTGTTACAGAAAAGCGACTCAGACAGCATCGGAGTTTGCGAAGTGGAGTTTTATTCACACAGGCAGACCCAGAGGAGATTGTCTCCAAATTCTGGGCTCCAAGCTCAGGCTGGGGCTGCTTATATTCTTGTTAAAAAGGCAGAAGGAGGAGGGGGAAGGAGAGCAGCTGCTGAAAGTGGGCATACAGAAGTAGAAAGCAGGGGTTAGCGTCCGACCTTGAGATAATTGCTTATCTGGGAATGCCTGCTGTCTGAGAATGGCTGCTGTTCAGCTATGTCCTGTCACAGTTCCCCCTTTTGATGCTATTTACCCCTTTACATCACCATATACTTGGCTATACGGCTGAGGTGCTGGGTAAGGTTGCAATTGCTGATACTGGTGTTGGTACTGCTGGAGAGCTAACACTTTGGCAGCTGCCCTACGAGTCACCGTGGCCTCCAGGCGTTGGACCAAGGTCTGGAGAATGCAGGGTCCCATATGCTTGACACCTCCAGGTCTGGTATCTTATGGTCCTGGATATCACTCCAGTCCGATACACCTTCCCTCCCCAAACGCAACCCGATGGCACATCAGTGGAGGAACTGAAAGCTGACCCTGGGAGATAGTAAGAGACCACTCTACCACTAAGCATAATCCTATGCCCGGGGGTATTACATTTGCAGGCTGGGGCTGAGACAGGGGCCACATTTGTCAAGTGAAGCATACAATAAACCCAAATGCAGAGACCAAACAGAGATAAACTATTCCTAGGGTGATCTGCTCCACAGGATTCCATTCCGCAGGGGCCACAGTCACTAGTCCAATTCCCAATACTCCTGCGAAGGTGCCAATCAAAGTCAGGTAGGTACACTGCAGAACAATGGTCCATTCCTTGGTGTCTTCTTTACTGGCTGATGTCCTCTGGAGCCTCAGCATGGGTAGCCTGGGTGCAGGCCTAGTCCTCGGGTCCTCAGGATCTGCTGCTGCTTTGGCCCGGCTGCAGTGGATCCAAGGGGTGATTCCTGCAACCTAAGCAATGCTAGCAGCAGCAAGTCCATCCAGGGCAGTCCAGTTTCCTGGTAAAATTTAGCTAAGGTTTCTTTGAGAATCCAGTTCATCTGCTCTTCCTTCCCAGAACTCTGGAGTCGATAGGCAGTGTGTAGTTTCCACGTGATGTTCAGAAGTTTGGCTGTTTCTTGTACTATTTGTGAGACAAAGGCCGGCCTGTTATCACTTCCAATGGTCAGAGGCAATCTGTATCTCGGGATGACCTCTCTCAGGAGGGCTCAGGTGACTTCCCGGCTTTTCTCTCTCTTGGTGGGGAAAGCCTCAACCCATCCAGAAAAGGTATACACGATCACCAGGAGGTATTGAAACACTCAGCTACGCCTGACTTCAGTAAAGTCTATTTGCAGGTCTTCAAAGGGTTGTTTACCTGTATGCTGTATCCCCGGCCTCATCTCTGGGTGCCCGGCGGTGTTGTTCCAAGCACATGTTAGGCATTGTGCTGAGGTGGAAGCACAAAGTGCTGCCAGGTTGGGGAAATAGAAATACCTCTTCAGCAGATTTTCTAGGGAGGTCTTGCCCATGTGAGTGAGGGCATGGCACTGCCTTACAAGATTGCTTGCTTGCCCTTGAGGTATATATATTCTCCCTTCTGTCAGTCACCACTATTCCGCAGTCATCCACTACTGCATACCCAGCGACTCTCCTGCCCTCAACCATATAGCTGCTCTCATCCATGTAGTAGGTGATATCAGGTCGGGCCAGGGGCTGGTCCCAGAGGTCTGGCCGGCTGGCATGGACCTCTTCAGTTACCTCGAGACAGTCATGGTCTGGCTCTCTAAGTTCTGCCGGTAAGCAGGTAGCTGGATTGACTCGTTTCATGGTCTTAACATGCACCCTCGGGTTTCCTTGGAGGATGCCCTGGTACTAAGTCAGTCTAGGCTTCGACAGCCACTTATGCCCCTGCCTGGCAAGGAGGCTGTTCCCCAAGTGTGGTACGTGAAGACAGATTTCTTGACCTAGAGTTAACATGTCTGCCTCTTGCAAGAGGGTCATGGCAGCAGCAACTGCCCTCAGACAAGGCGGCCAGCTGGTGGCAACATGGTCCAACTGCTTAGACAGATAAGCCACTGGGTATTGTCATGGTCCAACAGGCTGGGTCAGGACCCAAGGGCTACCTTGTCTCTCTCATGGGTGTACAGATCAAAAGGCCACCCCGGATCTGGCCGTCTAAGAGCAGGAATATCACCGAGGCGCCCCTTAATATCTTGGAAGGCTATCTCTTCATTTTCTCCCAATTCTAGGGACTTAGTGTCCCCTAAAATGATATACACCCTTGAAGGGTCCATTTCAGATATACACCCACTTTAAATTTTTTAAAGGACAATGGACGAAGGTCTCATTTTCTTGTAGCTACTTCCAGCTGGACATGGATGTTGTCCTACCTACCCGTGGGTCAGGGGTGCCCTGAAGGAGGGGGAGTGCGTGCAGCACGGAAGGAGTCCTTCCTGTAAGGGGAAGGACCTTGCAGAATCCTGGTCAGTTGGCTGTCACCAGGAAGTCTCAGGCTTGGTGTCCAAAAGCTGGCATTACTGGACCATTGGCATCCTGGTCATATTCTGGAGATGACAGATTTGGAAAGAGTTGGAGGGCACAATTAAATCATAACTATTAAATGACAAAGGCAGGAACTTAAGTAAAGAATGGCTTATCTGGAGGAAGGTGTACAAGGCATGTTACACCTATCCAAAACTCTTGTGGTCCATTATACTTAACTCGGGCTGAGGGGAATATATTAGGATTTCCCTCCTTTCAATATCTGAATCCTTCCTGTCCATGCCATCAAGACAGAAAAGGGAAAATCAGTTCTAAAGTGAAGCCCACAGATCGCCCGAACTATTCACCAACCCAACCACTTAGTTCAGCCAAACCACTGAGTTTCAGGGGGCGATGATGAAAAATGGGCTCCTTAAGTGGGACCTATGTTGCAACCAATCACTCAGGTAATGAAGTCATAGGCATATGTCCTATAAAAACAGAAGAACACACAGGTTTAATTCACACAATAATCCCCAAACCAGTCTCTGTGCCTGTGAGACTGTCTTTTGGGAAGACGTTCAGTTGCAAGGTCTTTCCTGAATAACATTTAGCAATGGCAATTTGACAGGTCATCCATACCTTTACAAATGTAAATTGTACATCTTTGGTGATATTACAAACCCAGTTTCAACTTTCAAATGAAAACAAACTTTCAAGATATTTAGCTGCGCCATTCTGATGTCCAATACTGAGCATTTCTATGCCTTACACATTCCATCACTAACGCCACATAATTTCTTCCTAAAACTTTCACTTTTCCACTTATTTTTACAGTTTCCCACAGACCTTCTTCATTTACATATCTTATACTTTCTCATTTACTTTCCTACAGAGTGTGAAGTTTCAACCTTCCCTGGAATCCTCAATTTCCTTTTCAGAGCAAATACAGAGCAAAATCCAAAACACAGAGTACCAGAACAATACACAGGTAGGGGCATTCTCTTGCACCAATGCGTCCATTGGTGCCTCGAAGAGACATGCTCCTTAAGGCCCGGTCTCTTGGCAGAGACATGCTGCTTTGCCTCTGGCTGAAATACTCATCAGCCCCAAATGACCATTCCTGGGTCCCAAGTGGCAAAGGCATTCTCCCCAACTGGTTACAGGCGACCTTTCTTAGATCTTACAGGTGACCTTAAACAGGTCTTCAAGTACAGAGGGTTTCTGATCAGAAACAACACCAATGGCAGAGACATGCTCCCTGCATGATGAATTCTCCCCATCGGTGCTGACAGACAAGGGAAGGGACTCACGTGTCACCCACCTGGCCTCTCCTCTCGCGAGAAACTTGGGTCTGTCTTGGCTAAGGCTGCCCAAGTAGAATTCGGGCTAAACTCCCAGCCGTTATGCCGTAGGACAGACCGAGGAACCACAGGTTAAGGCTCACTCATGCTCTGTAGGCTTCTTCCAGTGGAGCAACAGACACAGTCATTCACACAAGCACACAGAGCTTATCACATTCCCACCCACCCGAACAGTGGGAACCCTGCCTGGGCCTTCCCGCCTGAGGGGTGATCAGTCCCTCCTTCCACCACAAGGGTGGGCCTGGTCCCTGGGGCACTTACCAGATAGGCACCTTCCCAGATTTCACCAGTTCGCACCCCGCCAGTCCGGGTCAAAGAGGGGTCCAAGGGCCAAGCCTCCGGAGCCCAGGATGTTCAGGACCCGAAATCACCGGGGGCGCACGCCTCCTTATCACTGCCAGGCCCCACCAGCTGCCCCAAGGCTGCCTTCACCAGAGGCAACAGCTGCTCGCGTGAGTCGTTTCCCAGTCAGGGAGCCAAAATGTTACAGAAAAGCGACTCAGACAGTGTCGGAGTTTGCGAAGTGGAGTTTTATTCACGCATGCGGACCTAGAGGAGATGTCTCCAAATTCTGGGCTCTGAGCTCAGGCTGGGGCTTCTTATATTCTTGCTACAAAGGCAGAAGGAGGAGGGAGAAAGAGTGCATCTTCTGAAAGCGGGCATACAGAAGCAGAAAGCAGGGGTTAGCGTCCAACCTTGAGATAACTGCTTATCTGGGAATGCCTGTTGTCTGAGAATGGCTGCTGTTCAGCTATGTCCTGTCACACTAGGAGCAGTGGTTCGATATCTGCTAATTCGGTGTTCTCATGGATGTTACAGGCCATAAGTACTGCAGATAACAAGAACTGGCTGCATTTGATTGAAAGCTCTGTTCCACCTGCTTACTCAAGTGGCTCTGTTGTGTGCAAACAGTCTTCACTTAGCATCTCAAACGTCACCGCAAAATGTCCTGCTGTGCTTGACACCAGGTTTCAGGCAAGTCAGGAGTTACGTAGATAAGTTGAAAATCCAATGACTCTAACACATGAGGCAAAGAAAGAGAAGCTGGTACTGGAATGCAAGGAGAAAAGGGAAACTTAGCCATAGGTCATAAACAGAGGTGGCCATATGGGGAAGGAAGTGGAGGTGGATGAAGAAGCTGAAGAAGACATCTGAAAATAGAGGATAAGATAAATGTGTTCATAGTGAAACTGAGAGACAGTACCTAAAACAATGCTCTTAACCATGGCATGTGGGGATGTGTCATTGTCTGAGAGTATTCAACATACTCCTCCTACTGAAGTATAGAACAGGAAAACTAATGTGCATAAAATGTCATCCGTTATATTTTCTTGAGAAGTAGTGGGTGAGATGTCAACACATTCTGCAGAACTTAATGACATGGTTTTTATACAAAGTGAGCTTTGTTTTTTTTCTTGCCCTGTGTAAGGTTGTGACTCTTTGTTTCAAGGCTACCCAAAAAGACAATTTTGATTTTGGATAAATATCATCTGCAGAACTGTTTCACTTAAGCCAGGGACACTCACATGCACTTAAATTAATGGAATTTAATAACCTATTTAATACACTATGGCAGAAGAGACCTTTTTACTAGATAACTTAAAAAAAACTATGTTCTCATATTCATACAAAAGCTAATTTGTTTTATCGGCAGAAAATAGAGTTTACAGTTTGAAATAAACAAATCATTGCTTTAAACAGTGTAGGAGAAAGTGCACTACTTCAAAAATAATTGTTTGTTTATAGGCATTTGCTTGTTGGAAACAAAAGGCGAAATGAGAGCTCCTCTATCATTAGTCTGTTATACAAAGAAATGAGAAAGTATGTACAGGGACCCACAGTAGAGAGAATTTCCCATAATTCCATCTGGACATGATAAATTGTACCATTTTGCCACTTAATGGTATATTAGATCAATACAGCATCTGACTCATGAGCTTCATTTAGAAATCTCATGTCAAATGGAAAAACACTTTTTTTTGTATTTTCAGGAAAGATTCTTAAAACTTTAGGAAGAATCAGTGCAGTTGAAATATGGCCACGTTATGTCCTCACACGTGAAAAATAAACTATTTTTTCCTAAGAATTTGCAAAGCACTTTGGGCACTAAGAATTTCTTTAAGCGGTATTAAAATCACATTGTACTGCTGCTAATGCATAACAGTCACACCCAGCTTTTATTGTTTTGAAAATTAAACAAAATAAGACACAAAATCCATACAACAGAAATTAATGCAAACTTCTAAATAAGTATTAGCTATTATAATAGTATTGTTTCAGTAATTTTTGACCCTAAAATAGTATGCAATGATCAAAGTTATCTTAAACCAAGGGTCATTTTCTTTTGACTCTCATACAAAAAACATTGTCACTCATGAAACCTCTTAGAACCAAGAATGTAAAAGATAAGAAATGATGAAGCACAAAGAAATTTTGAAGATTGCAAACACCCTTTCTTGAATCCTCCAGAGATTCCCTATAAGGGACTATGCAGTGATTTTGCTAGTCTGCATTATTTGTTTCGTTGTTCAGGGTAATTAAAACTCACTGCTATAACAAGCAACCTTGAAATCTCAGCAGCCTAAATTAATAAAGAATTATTTATTGCTCATTTCATATTTATACTAAGAGTCAGGTGGTTCCTCTGGGGGTTCTGCTGTAAATAGTTTCATCTGGTAGCTTCCCCACTCTCAGTGGAAGGGAGAGAGTTTGTATGACTGTTTGGGATGTTTATGGCCAGGCCTAGAAATAGCAACATAACTTTCATTCATATTCTTCAGACCAGAACCTAATCCTAAGGCTACAATGTAAGTTGAAGGTGTTTGGGGGAAGTGTTGCCTTCCTGTTTACAAGTGGAAAAGAACCAGAATATGGTTTTTTTGACTCATCAGGGATAACAAAGGTTTAAACTTCCCAGTAGGCTCAGTTTATTCTTAGTGTGTCATTAAATGGAATTAGCAATGGATTATAAGAGAAAAAAAACATCATTTGACACCATAATTTATGTACCTCAGCATGCATGGTTGATATTGGCCTTAAATACAGTTGAAGTTTCAATCTGTCAAGAAGTTTCCCAGATCAGCTCAGCATACCCTCTAGTGTTGTGGAAAATCCACCCACACGCAGAGAGATAATGAAGCACAAACTTTATTACCCGGGGGCCCAGAGGGGGTGGTTAACATCCAAATCCTCTGAGCACCGATCCTCACTCTCCCGGGGGTTTAAATAGTCCCGGGCTTCCTACCTACGTGGCGAAGCAAGGTTACAGAAGCCAAATGCGGAAGTTAGGTCCAGCTACCTTATATGGGAGACAAAGAGAAAACTCAGGAGGAATTTGCAGAAGCTACAGAGCACAGGAGCTTGTCATGGGAGTCTGTGTATGACCTTGAGTAACTGGCCGTTGCTTTGGTTATGACTTGTCAGCTTCTACAGTCCTGTGTGAAATTTTGCAAGTGTTACAGTTACAGAGCATAAGAAACTTTTGGAGTTTTCTTTTCCTCCTACACTAGTGATCCTCTCATCTATGTTGTTATTGTGACATTTAGCAAATATTTCTTTGATGTCTTTATTCTATTTATTGCACCCATTATTTTTCTATTAGACTCTAAGTGGCTTACATATACTAGTGTATAGTATAGTATAGTATAATAATATAGTATAGTATAGCGTAGTCTAGTATTATATACCATCATGTCGTGTAGTAGTCAAGGACACAGGCTCTGCTGTCAGACAGCAAGGGTTTGAATCCTTTACTTACTTATTCACCCCTTTTTACCCTAGTTTCTTCATTAAAAATAAGCATAGTTAACTAAAGTATATAGTTCATATATTTGTTATGAGAATTGCACATGATAAAATGTATAAAAGCACTGAGAGTAATAAACATTTAAAACACATGTAGTAAGTCCTTGGGAAGTAAATGTAATTACTAATGCAATGAAAAACTATGAATTTATATTCTTAAAACCTCTATTGCAGCTAGCATATAAGCCTGCCCACAGTAGGTTACAATAAATGTTCACAAAACCTATTTTGATTGATGAACTACAGTGTGTACTACTTCCAGGTAAGTATTCTTCTCTAATATATTTATTCACAGTTCCACATATGCCAGGCATGCAGAGGGGCCTGGCACCCACTGCTAGGCCATGTAGCATTCCACACTTGGACATGTGGTAGGCCCAAGGCTCCACCTGAGCTGGAGCAGGCAGAGCGGCAGCCTTGGTGGGACCTGCAGCTAATAGGGCCACACCATAGAAGTAGGCGTGGGTGGCTGGTAAGCATCTGCCATCAAGGCCTCCATTACAGGGGATGGGCATGGGGCTTGCAGCTGAGCCACATGGCCTCCCAGACCTGCCAACCTGGGCCTTCTCCCCTTCTGCTTTCCCAGCCCAGTGCCACCTGAGCTTCAGGTCAGGCAGGCTCTGGAAGAGCTCCCAGACCACATGGAAAGCACTCCATGGAGAGCAGAGAGAAAGAACTCCTACATTTCTGATAGCATGGGTGAAAATGGAGAATATTATGCTAAGTGAAAAAGCCAAGCAGTAAAAGACAAATATCATATGATCTCACCTATAAGAGGAACCTAATGAACAAAACAAATGAACGAGCAAAATAGAACCAGAGACATGGAAACAAGGAATAGAATGACAGCGACTATAGGGAAGGAGGGAGGGAAATAAGGGTGGAAAGGAAGAGAAGGGACTAGTCAAAGAACGTGTATGAATGACCCATGGACATGGACAACAGAGGGGATTGACTGTGGGAGCCAGTGGTGAGCTGGGCAGAGGAGAGCAAAGGAGGAAAAATTTGGACAACTGTAATAGAACAGCAATAAAATATTTAATTAAAAATAAAAATAAAAGTGAGACTATAAAAGTAAAAAAAAGAAATTTAATAAATAGATCTTAGAAATGAGAAAATTTCAAAGAATGATAAAAAATTGATGGAACTAATAATCAATTATAGCAAGGTTGTAGGATACAATATATTGGTATTAAATTATATTATTATTAATCAGTTATATAAATTAATATTAACTCTATACAACATATATTAATTACATTTAAATTGGTTAATAACCAATTATTAAATTAATTTTGATATGGATATTGATAATAAAATATATCTTGCTGTCTATTAATTTCTTGGATTTAATGTTGATTTTATATTGACTAATTAAATTTATATTTATAAATTAATTAACATAAAAAGTTGATTGTTTTCTTTTATACCAGCAATAAACAATTGAAATTTGTAATTAAGAACACAGCACCATTTATATTAACACAAAAAAAATAAAACAATTCATGTATAAATATAACAAAATATATACAGAATCTATATGACTAATAAATGTAAACTCTGATGAAAGAAATCAATGATCTAATAAATGAAGAGAGATTTTATATTCATTGGTAGGAAGATTTATATTATTAAGATTTCAGTTTTTCTTAATTTTATCTATAGATCTAAACACCTGCATTCAAAATATACAAAGAACTCCTGAAACTCAACAATAAGAAAATGAACAACCTAATTTAAAAATTATCAAAATATCTGGGCATACACACTTCACCAGAGATGATATATACAAAACAAATAAGCATATGAAATTATTTTCAACATCATTTGTCATTGGGCATTTGCAAATTAAAACAATAATAAAATACTATTACACAACTAATAGAATGGGTAAAGCTCAGAACACCAATGACAACAAATACTGGTAAGGACACGGAGCAGCAGGGACTCTCTTTTGTTGCTGGAAAATAAAATGGTACATCCACTTTTGAAGACAGTTTGGCAATTCCTTACAAAGTGAAACATGGACTTACTATATGGTCCAGCAACCAAACTTGTAGTTATTTACCCAAATAAGTTAAAAACTTAGGTCTGCATAAAGTCCTGCACACAAATATTTATAGCAGCTTTTTTCATGATTGTCAAAAACTGAAGGGAACCAAGATGTCATTCAACAGAGGTGTGGAGCAACAAATTGTGATACATACCTACAACAGAATATTATTCAGTGATAAAAGAGAAATGATCTATCAAGCTATAGAAAGACTTGGAGGAAACATAAATACATCTTCCTAAGTGAAGTAAGAAATTTTGAACAGGCTGCATACTGTATGATCTCCTATAAAAGACAAAACTATGGACAATAAGATCAGTAGCTGTAAGGTGAAAGAAGGAAAAGGGGAGGAGAATATGGATGAATAGGTAAACAACAGGGATAATTAGGGTAGGGAAATTACTCCGTAAGGCACTATAAAAGTGACAAAAGACTCTATGATTGACAAACTGCACAGCACAAATTGTGAGCCTCACTGTAAACTATGGACTTTAGTTAGCCATAATGTATCAGTATTGGTTGATAATTTTTAAAGTACCACATTAATGAAAGATGTTGATAATAGAGAAAATTATGTGCAGGAGGATGAAGAAATATGGGAAATCTGTACTTTCTGTGTACTTTTACCATAAACCAAAAACTGATCCAAAAAACAAAGTCTGTTAAAATGTTTTAAAATATTCAATAAAAATTCAGGATTTGAAAGTAAAATAATGAAAATTAAAAATCTTCTGGATGGTCTCAACTGCTGGTTTGAGATGGTAGAAAAAATAATCAGTGAACTTGAAAATAGACCAATAGAAATTATTCAATCTGAACAACTAAGAGAAAAAATATCTAAGAAAAATTAACAAAACCTCAAAGACCTGTTTAACAACATCAAACATACCGACATTACATAGTGCAAGTGCCAAAAAGAAAAGAAAAAGTGGAACAGGCATAAAATTAATGGTCCAATACTTCCCCGATTTTTTGAAAACTATAATATTAATGTACAAAATCCAAGAAGTTCAATGAACCCTAAGTAGAATAAAGTGAGAAATAGAGATCCATAACTAGACAAATCATAGTTACTGTATTGGAAAGACAAAGATCAAGAAAAAACCTTGAGAGAAAAAACACACATCAAGTTTAGGTGAATGACAAAATAAATAATATGTAACATCTCATCAGAGATAATTGAGATCAGAATCTGGTATAATGGAATTCTAAATATTTAAAGAAAAAATGTATCAACCAAGAATTCTATGTCCAGCAAAACTTCAGGAAAACTTAGGAAAGTAAAGACATTTTCAGATGGCCAAAGACAGAAAATTCGTTGCTCACAGATCTGCCTTACAAAAAATAATGAAAAAAAGTAATATGATAATAAATAACCCAGGCAATAATTTAAATTCAAAGGAAGAAACAAAGAGATTACAAATATTAAATACAGTGTTCCCTTGGTACTTGTTATTAATTCATTCTGGAACTCATGACAAGTGCCAAAACTGATGAATACCAAATAAGAAGCATTTTCTCTTGTGGGGCAGATTTGTGACTCATACCAGTTCTAGCCAGTACAAGTTCTGAGCAAGTGTCAAGTGCTGAAACATTTTTTTCTTGTCAAAATGTAATGAGTACAGGGCTTGACAAGTTCTGAAGCTGGTGAGCACCAAGGTATGACTGTATGTAGGTAAATGTAAACACTGCTAAAATGCTTTTGTTTTTTCTCTTAATTTTTATAAAAATCATAAAATTGTATAAATCAATAACTTAGCACTGTATTGGTGGGCTCATAACACCTGTGCATGCAATATATATAACATAATAGCACAAAGTGGGGTGAGGGATAAAATTATATTGAAGTAATATAATTTTGCTAGAATTTAATTCATATTAACCTTAAGATCATGATAAATTAAGATGAATATTATAGCCCAAACAGCAGACCCTGAGAAATAACTCAAAAATAAAGTTTAAAAATAATATAGTAATTGATAGTAATTCACTAATATTTCTTTTTTCTTTTTTTTAAAGATTTTATTTATTTATTTTTATAGAGGGAAGGGAGGGAGATAGAGAGAGAGAAATATCAATGTGTGGTTGCTGGGGGTCATGGTCTGAAACCCAGGCATGTACCCTGACTGGGAATTGAACCTGAGACACTTTGGCTCGCAGCCCGTGCTCAATCCACTGAGCTACACCAGCCAGGGCTCACTAATATTTCTTAAACACAAAAGGCAGTAAAGGAGGAAAATAGGAAGAAAAAGATATAAAATATTTAGAAAGCAAATAGTGTCAAGAATAAACTTGTTTTAAGAAATATTTTAAATGTGAATAAGCTAATCACTCAAATCACTGGCTATAAAAAGTAAGGATTCAACTATATGCTGATTACAAGTGAGTCAACTTAGATTCTAAGAAATACATATATTGAAATTAAAAGAATGGAAAAAATTATACCATGCAACACTAACTATAAAAGAACTGAAATGACTGTAGTATTATAAGACAAAGCAGACTTTAAGACAAAAAAAGTACTACTGGAGAAAAAGTTATTTCATAATGTTAAATTAGTTGATCAGGAAGGTATAATAATTATAAATGTATATGTATCTATCACCAAAACCTCAAAAACATGGAGCAAAAATTGGAAGATTAATAGGGAAAATAGACAATACCATAATTATAGTGGCAAATTTCAAAAACAAATATAATGGCAGATTTCATAGAGAAAAGACATTATCCAAAAAAGAACACCACCAGTTTGTCTGATATGTCAATTACAATGGGAGCCATATACAATGGAATAATATCTTTAAAGATTTGAAGATAAATAACTGTCATGCTAGAATTTTATACCCAGCAAAGTATTTTTCAAGAATATGAGTAAAAGGAAGACATTTTTTCTAAATAATGAAAATCTGAAAGCATATTCTACCAATAGAACCTCAGTAAAGGAATGCATTTAACATACATTTGAATGACAATTTGAGATTTAAATATTAAGATTTGCTTTTTTTACTATGTGTGGTATACTTGAGTAATTTTTTAAAATATTTTATTTATTTATTTTTAGAGAGGGAAGGGAGGGAGATAGAGAGAGAGAGAAAAACATCAATGTGCAGTTGCTGGGGGGTATGGCCTGCAACCCAGACATGTACCCTGGCTGGGAATCGAACCTGGGACACTTTGGTTCCCAGCCCACGCTCAATCCACTGAGCTACATCAGCCAGGATACTTGAGTAATTTTTAAAGTCACTTATATTGTCATGGAACAACAACAAACAAAATATAGAACTTGAATATAATATCCCTTTCAAAAAAACAATCAATATAGGCTATCTATAGCCTATAGATATAGATTATAATATATCTAACAAATATAGATATAGATTGTAATATATCTAACAAATACACATGATTTATAGGCTGTTATAAAACATGATTAAAAGTCTTTATTTAAGTCTTTTTAAGTATATTTTCTTGATTATGCTATTACAGTTTTCCCAGTTTTCTCCCTTTATCCCTCCTCCTCCCTGCATCCCCCAATCCTCAAGCATCCCCCAACCTCAGTTCATGTCCATGGGTTGTACATATAAGTTCTTTGAGTTCTCTGTTTCCTGTACCATTTTTGACCTTTCCCCATCTATTTAATGCCTACCAGTTATGCTTCTTCTTCCCTGCAACTTTTCCCCCCATTCCTGCCCTCCACCTCCCACTGAAAACCTTCCATGTGATATCCATTTCTCGGATTCTGTTCCTGTTCTAGTTGTTCACTTATTTTTTGTTTTTGTTGTTTTTCTTTCTTTTATTTTTTTAGGTTCATTTGTTGATAGTTGTGAGTTCGTTGTCATTTTACTGGTCATAGTTTTTTATCTTCTTTTTCTCAGGTAAGTCCCTTAACATTTCATATAATAAAGGCTTGGTGATGATAAACTCCTTTAACTTGACCTTATCTGGGAAGCACTTTGTCTGCCCTTCCATTGTAAATGATAGCTTTGCTGGATAGAGTATACTTGGATGTAGGTCCTTGCCTTTCATGACTTGGAATACTTTCCAGCCCCTTCTTGCCTGTAAAGTTTCTTTTGAGAAATCAGCTAATAGTCTTATGGTCACTCCTTTGTAGGTAACTCTTTCTTTTCCTCCTGCTGCTTTTAAGATTCTTTTTGTCTTTAATCTTGGGTAACTTAATGATGCTGTGCCTTGGTGTGTTCCTCCTTAGGTCCAACTTCTTTGGGACTCTCTGGGCTTCCTGGACTTCCTGAAAGACTATTTTCTTCACTAGATTGGGGAAGTTTTCCTTTATTATTTTTTCAAATAAGTTTTTAATTTCCTGCTGTTGTTCTTCTCCTTCTGGCACCCCCTTATAATTCAGATATTGGAACATTTCAGGTTATCCAAGAGGTTTGTAAGACTCTCTTTGCTTTTTTGAATTCTTGTTTCTTCATTCTGTTCCAGTTGGATATTTATTTCTTCCTTTTGTTTCAAATCATTGATTTGAGTCCTGGTTCCTTCCTGTCGCTGTAGGTTCCCTAGATATTTTGCTTTATTTCATTTTGGGTATCTTTCATTTGTTCTTTCATTTTTTGACCAAGCTCAATCAGTTCTGTGAGCATTTTGATTACCAGAGTTTTAAATTCTCCATCAGATAAGTTGGCTATATTCCCATCATTTAGCTCTCTTTCTGAGGTTTTGTTCTGTTCTTTCATTTTGGCCCTATTTCCTTGTTCAGGGCCCCTGTTAAGTTGTACGGCAGCAGGGCCTTAGGTATTCACCAGGTAGGGCAACCCTCCTTGCTGCACTACTGGTGCTGCCTGTGGGGTCTGGGAGGCACAGAGGGAACAATGCGGCTTGCCTGCTCAGCTCTATCACACTTTTCAATGAATTCTTATGTGAGAATGGGGAGTTTCTCCCACCTCAGCATCTGCTGTAGTCCACAGCCACCTCTGAATCTCAGTTTCCCCTTAAGTCAACCCCTCCCCTGCAGGCTGCTGCCTCACCACAGCCTGCCCCGACCCCATGGTCTGCCACCTCACCTCAATTTCTCTCCGTCCACAGCCTTACAGATCTGGTTGTTCTGTTTGACTGTTTCTTTAATTCTGTGGTTGTCAGAGTTCCATGTAGTTTGATTTTCTGGCACTTCTAGTTGTTTATTGATTTTAGATTAGTTGTTATCCTCCTTTTGGTTGTGCAAGGAAGCAAAGGGTTTCTACCTAAGCCTCCATCTTGGCTGGAACTACTGTCTCTTTAAGTCTTAAATAAACATGGGAACCAATTTAAACAAACAATGGTAAAACTATTAACAAACTGACAATTTTAGTGAGAATGATGTTTAACTTGAAAGTTTTTTAAAAAAATTTAGAGAATTAAATCTTGAATCCCATTAGCATATAAGTGAAGAGATGATTCAAATAACATTTCCTGGGATCCTGTAATTATTCTGAAGAAAGGGGAAAAAAGAAACAAGAAAAAATCAAACTAAATTAAAAGAACAAAGTATGAGAATAGAAATAAATGAAAATATATCAGTAATTCTAATCCTTGTAAATGAAGTGTTAATGAAATCACTGCATTAAGAGCTGAAAGGAGAAAAACTATGGTTATGTCAAAAGATACAAAAAGAAAGATAAAAGTTCATAATAAATTCATCTATCATTCATGGTTAAAACTAAATAACTAGAAATTAAGGAGATGTATTTAACCAAAAAAAAACCCCAGAATCTACAAAAAATATACAAAATGCTACAACCACATTAAAATATTAAAATAATTATTTTTATAATCATGAACAAGACCCAAATATTCATTATCACCATTTCCTTTCAGCATTGTACTAAGGAGCTTTGTCATCACAATAGAGAAAGGAACAAAAATGCCATTATTTGCCAATTATCTATCTAGAAAATACAAATGAATTCATATATTATTAGAGTTAATAAGGCAGTTAGCTTTAAGATTTCTTTTTATTGAAGCCTTTTATCAGCTTAAAGAAGTTGCATTTTATGCTTACTTTACTGCAAGTTCTTATTATAAATAACTGTTGACTTTGGTCAAATGTTTTTTTCTGGTTCTACTGGCATGATCATACGTTTTTTACTTAATTTAGTCAGTTAAAATGGTATATTACCTCAATTGCTACATTCAAATTGGGAAAAATGTTCTTAGAGACTTTTGTACATATATATTCATGATAAATTTTGATCTATAGTTTTTTTTTCTGACAATGTCATCTGACTTTGGTATGACCGTAATTCGGCCTCAAGGAATGAGTTAGGAAAAATTCCCTTGCTTCTATTGTCTGGAAAAGTATGGATAGAATTTGTGTTACATTTTTCTTAAATGTTTTTTAGAATTCAGCAATGAAGCCATCTCAGGCTGGAGTTTTTATCCTGGTAAGGTTTTTAATCACCAATCTGATTTCTTTTATAAATACTTCTTTTATAAGCAGTATTGCCTATATTTTCTTGAGTGAGCTCTGATAGTTTATACCATTAAAGCAATTTATATACTTCATCTAGGTTGTTGATTTATTTAATATACAGTTATTCATGACAGTTACATTTGTAGTGATGCTCTCCCTTTCATTCTGATATTGGGAATCTGTAATTTTTTTCTTGATTAGGCTGACTACAGTCTCATGGATTTTATTGATCTTTTCATAAAATTAGGTTTTGTTTGCATGGAATTTTAGCATGGCTTTTTTTGCTATTTATTCCACTGATTTTGGTTTCTATTACTCCTCTTCACATACTCTTTAGATATAATTTTTTCAAGGTGGAAGCTTGATTGTTAAAGTTTGAGATCTTTCTTATTTTCTGGCCAAAAATACCTGTAATATAAGCCTATATAATATCATATAATTCTGTAACTTTCCCTTTAGGTGTATTTTAGCAACATAACTCAGATTTTTATATGTCTCATTTTCATCTTCATTCAGTTCAAAATATTTTATAATTTTGTCATTATTTCTTCATTAACTCATGGGCTATTTAGACATTTGTTGTTTAATTTTCAAATATTTGAAGATTTTTTAAATATATTTCTGCTATTAATTTTTAATTTAATTATGTTATAATTAAAGAAAAACTCCATGTATTTATAGATTTCTGTGCAGCACCCTTTTGTGCTATTTTGCTATAAAATGTGTGCTTTTGCTTTCTGAACTCTGTCTCTTCAACTTAGAAAAGAGATGGCTGGCCTGTGTCTGGGTGTTCCTTCACTTTACTGTGATCTGGACATTCTCCCTGACAGTTACCTGGGATGTTCAGGCTCACCTCATTTGTTTTTACTCCCTCAGTAATCACTTCTCTATCCTGTGTATTTTACAGTGTTGAAAAACATTCTCATATATTTTGTTTTCCTAGTTGTTTGGAGAGAATAGGTAAATCTGGTCCCTTTTAGTACATCATTGCGAGAAGAAAACCAATAAGCACTTAAAGTCTATTGTGTTTTTTCAAAAAAAAATAACAAACAGAGAATGTAACTCTAAAATGACACTTTTTACAGAAGCAGATTCAAAATAAGGTAACTAGGAATACATTTAACAAAAGATGTGCAATTTGTAGATTATAAAACGTGATGGAAGTGATTCGGTTAGTACCCAAATGGAGAGAAATATCATGTTAGTGGGTAGGGAGACTCACCAGAGTAAATTTATTTGTGAACATTTTTTTCCAGCTTTACTGGAATATAATTGACATATAACATTGTGTAAGTTTAAGGTGTGCAACATGTGTATTTGTTACACTTACATATTGCACAGTTACCATCACCACAGCATTTCCTTTGCTGTGCAGAGGCTTTTTGGTTTGATGTAATGTGACTTGAATATTCTTTCTATTGTTGCCTTTGCTTTTGGTGTCAAATTCAAGACGCATGTTAATGAACTTACCCCATCTTTTAGGAGTTTTATGGCTGTAGGTCAACATTTAAATCTTTAATCCACTTTGAATTAATTCCTATGTATATTGTAAAAAAAAGTTCAGCGTCATTTGCTTGCATGTGACTACTCAGTTTTCCCAGCACCATTTATTGAAAAGACTACATTTTTTTCCTTTCATTATATATTCTTGGCTGCTTTGTCATGGATTAATTGGCCATATGTGCATGCGTTTATCTCAGGGCTCTCTGATCTGTCCCACTGAGCTGTGTCTTTTTTTATGCCTATAGTGTACTGTTTTGATTACTGTAGTTTGGTAATATAGTTTGAAATCAGGAAGTATGAGGTTTTCAGCTTTATCCTTATTTCTCAAGGTTACCTTGGCTATATGGGGTCATTTGTGGTTCCATGCAAACTTTAAGATTACTTATTCTATTTATGCGAAAAATACCATTGGAGTTTTGATAGATATTGCATTGAATCTTTAGGTTGGGGAAGTATGGGCATCTTAACAATATTAATTATTCTAATCAGCACAGAATATCTTTCCATTTTTTCAGTCTTTTTCATTTTTTCATTAATATCATGTAGTTGTCAGTATATAGATATTTCACCTCCTCAGTTAAATTTATTTCTAATTATTTTATTCTTTTTGATGCTATTGTAAATGAGAAATTTGTCCTAATTTCTCATTCTGGTAATTTGTTGTTAGTGTATATAAATGCAACAGATTTCTGTGTATTGATTTTGTGTCTTGCAGCTTTACTAAATTCATTTATTAGTTTAAACAGTTTTTGGTAGAACCTTTAGAGTTTCCTATACCTAACCTATCACCTGAAATAGAGAGTTTTACTTTTTCCTTTTCAATGTGGATGACCTTTATTTGTTTTCTTGCCCAATTTCTTTGGCTAGGACTGCCAGTACTATGTCGAATAAAAATGGAGAAAGTGAACATCCTTCTCTTATTTCTGCTCTTTGAGGAAATCCTTTCTGATTTTCATTGTTGAGTATGATGTTAGTTGAAGGCTGGTCATATATGGCCTTTATTTTGTTGGGATATTTTTTCTCTATACCCAGTTTGTTGACAATTTTTATCATCAAAATATGTTGAATTTTGTCACATTTTTTCTGAATCTATTGAGATGACCATAAGATTTTTTCCTTAGTTTTATTAATGTGATATATCACCATAGTTGATTTGCAGATGTTGAACCCTGAAATAAATCCCACTTGATCGTGGTGCATGATCCTTGTCTTGTACTACTGAATTCTCTTTACTGTAGTTTTCTTTTCCTGTATTGTTCTTATCTAGCTTTGTTATCAGGGTAACACTGGCCTCATAAAATGATTTGGGATTATTCCCTACTCTTTTGTTGTTTGGAAGAGTTTGAGAAGAATGGGTGTTAATTCTTTAAATGTTTAATAGAATTCACCATTAAAGCCATCGTGTACTAGACTTTTCTTTGAATCAATGAAAAATTTAATAGTTTTCATTTTGCATGGAATTTAGTAAAATGTATATAAATTTTGCATGTAAGTACAAAGGATTAAGAATATCTAAGACAGTCCTTAAGAAGACCTATTGCCAAACCAGATATCAGGATTTATAACAAGAATCATTCACACAATCTCTGTGGATAGATTGGATTTCTAATCCTTCCTAGATAGCTACAGTTTATTTTCTTTGTATTAGTTTCTTAATCTATATAGTGACAGTGGCCACTTCAAAGGGTAATAATGAGAAATAAATGAGTTACCATATAGTTAAGTACTTGGAACAGTACCTGCCATATCATAAATGTCAAAATATATTAGTTATTTTATTACTATTTAGCTCTAATTATTAAGACAGCACAGCACAAAAATAAACAAATAGATAAACAAACATATTGAAGAACCCAGAAAAGACTCACACAAAGTGGAAATGAATAAATAACAAACCTGATATTTCAGATCCACAGGAATGGTTGGTTTATGGTGTGATATAATTGAATATCCTTGTAGAAAAAATTAAAAAGGGATCCTTTCCTCACACTAAAACAAACCAAAGGTTCTTCAATTGCAAAATGTAATATACTATTCAGTGTAATATATTCATGTTATAGACCACTATACAAAGTGAAAACTAATGAATTACATTAAGTCAAGTATATACATACATGAATCTCAAAAAACATAATGCTGATCCCACAAGTAAATTACAAAAGACCAAATACTATTTGAGGTCATTCATATAAAATAAAAAAGTAAAACAATACATATATTGTTTAGAGATATGTAAGCATTTATAAAACTATGAAGAAAAACAAGAGAATCATTAAAACTAAATCCAGGGAAGCTGTCACATCAAAGTCCAAGGGGTATGCGGCTAACTGGGAGCACTTATAAGACTTCAGATTCTTCAAAGTTAATGTCTTATCTCTAAAGCTTGGCAAATGGGTACATGTGTGTCCTTTGTGGGTTTTTTATCTTTACACTTTAGTATGTATCCTTTTTACATTTTCTGTATTTCAAAATCTTAAAAAAATGATCTGAGGAGTACTTTAAAATCTAAATATCATTTGTGGCATATCATTAGTTTTCCACTCCTATAAATGCTACATTTCATATTTTAAAATTTGATACTGTGAAATACACTCCTTGCTTTAACCTATTCTAAGTTATAAATATTCCATGAAGAGCTTTTCCAAAATACAGGCTTTCCATGGGCTGGAATTAGGGGTCTCCCATGGACATAATAAGAGATATCAAGGAAGAAGCAGTAAGTGAAGTGAACTGAGGCTGTGAAATGAAGTTAACATGTAATGGAAAATAAACTTGTATTTCATAGTTTTCTTACCTG
Organism: Phyllostomus hastatus; assembly: GCF_019186645.2. NCBI lineage: Eukaryota > Metazoa > Chordata > Mammalia > Chiroptera > Phyllostomidae > Phyllostomus > Phyllostomus hastatus. The sequence goes on along the minus strand of NW_025334011.1, from coordinate 15,782,898 downwards.
TGCATAAGTGGGTACATTTTTTGTCTATGAATTATTTTTTTAGGGAAGAAAAGAATCATCTGAATAATCCCATCTTGAGTTGGAGATGCAAAACAAGGCAAACAAGACATCTATAGAGCCTCATCTGGTTTTGTAAATTAGAAGCATCTACAAAAGGGGAAACACTAAACCTCTCTTTAAGATACATGCTGCTCTGTTTCTCTACATGAATATCAACTTTTCCTGGTTTGAGAACACGAGCCTGCAGAGATATGAGGGTTATAGACTATTCTCATACAGCATGGCATCAATCTTCCTTTCATTTACTCTACAGAGTATTCACGAACTGGTGTGAGCTTCTTTTGCTTAATAAAAACAAATGCAGGATGCTCAATGGATCTTTTATTTTTCATTTAGAAAAAATGCAACACTGGTACAGGAACTTCTATAACATAATTCAGGGTAAATTTTGGAAAGTCAGAGTGAGTGAATTTGCTCCTAAGGATTCTAAAGCCATGGGGGAATTCCTTCTTCCCTTTGAGGAGTGTGTGCTATGCCTTTCAAGGAAAAGGGAAATAAAAAGCCAGAGCCAGAGAAGCAAAGAGACAGGAGCAAGTTCTGAAAAGGTGCTTTCTGGGTCCATTTGAGCCTAGCTCATCACTATTAGAACAGTAGTTTGCATTTACATCTGTTAAAGTGGGGGAAAGACAATGGAATTAAGTTCCCTTACAAGGGCTTTGCATAATCTGTTTGCACTGTGGTTATGTGACCACTGTAAGGGGCCTTGTTGGATAAACTCGGCAACCATGGTGAACCTCAAGGAGAAACCATATCCCTCCTCTGGCCACGGAGTGACTTTGGCCATCTCATTAAATCTTCCTTGTAAAAACAGGATTTTCAGCTAGGCATGACTCTGGCTACAGAAAGTAGGCAAGAAGGAGAAGGCGGACCATTGTCTAGCCCTTGTTTCACAAGGAGAAATTAAACTACCAACTGTAGACAAATATGAATTTGAATAATTTTTGAGATAAAATTTATTGATATACAATAGAAACACCATTTTGACCATTTTTAAGTGCACAGTTCAGTGGCATTAAGGACATTTACACTGTTGTGCAACCATCACCACCATTCATCTCCAGAACTTTCTCATCTTCAACTGAAACTTTGTTCCCATTAAACACTATTCTCCATTCTGCTTTCCCCACACCCCTGGTAACCACTGTTCTACTTTCTTTCTCTATGTGTTTGACTACTCTGAGCTATAAGTGGAATCATGCAATATTTGTGTATTTATGACTGGCTTATTTCACTAAGCATAACATATTCAAGTTCATTCGTGTTAAAACTATGTCAGAATTTCATTCCTTGTTAAGACTACATAATATTCCATTGTATGTGTATACTGCAGTTTGTTTATCCATTCATCTGTCAATGAACACTTGGGCTGCTTCTACCTTTTTGCTACTGTGAATAATACTGCTATAAACATGAGTGTACAAATACCTTTTCGTGTCCCAGCTTTGATTTATTTTGGCTATATATTCAGAAATAGAATTGCTGGATCATATGGCAATTCCATATTTAATTCTTTGAGGAAATACCAAGACCACTCTTCACTGTCCACAATGGTTGCACCATTTTACATTCCCATAAAGAGTACACAAGGGTTTAGATTTCTCCACATCCTTACCAACATGGGCTATTTTCTAATTTGGTTTGGGTTTTTTATTTTTATTTTTTGTAATATCCATCCCAGTTGCTGTGAAGGTTTTGATTTCATTTCCCTAATGAGTGACCTTGAGCATATGCTCACATGCTTATTGGCCTTGAATAATTTTTAAAGCTGTGTAATTTCATATTCAAAGAAAAAAACTGTTTCTTAATTTCACATTTCACTACTTCTATTTTTGGTGGCTGGTTTCTTTATTACTTTTATGTAAAATTTACTGTGGTTTGAATAAATAGAAAAGAAAAATGTAATGTGTAAACACATTTAAAAAACATTTATGTTGTCTTTTTGATGTATCACATCTTTCAAATATTTAATGAATGCACTTTCACTCATCCTTCATCAAAAGTTAATCGAACATTTAGAATTTTCCCAGTTTATCATACTATTAGTTTTATTTAATTTTGCTCATTCACATCATGATTTCTCCTACTACCTATCACCATTAAATCAGAGTATTTTCAAGCCTCTGGGAAACCAGAAAGGAATTCTATAGATATCTCAGAAAAGCAGCAGGTGTCTGTTGGCTAAATGTCATCCCATATTTCCACAAGTGCTTGGAAGTTCTGAAATAACCTCTTCTTAGTTTTTCCTTTTTTAAGATTTGGCTTTTGCTAACCTGGAAAATTCAATTATGTTAGATGTGTTATAATACTAAGAACTTGAGCAAGATAATTTGAAATTATACAAATGAAGGCCCATCAATTTTTTAAGTTACAGCAGAAGAATTAATAAGTTCATCCACAGTACGGATAATCAGCATGGTGTTGCTTGTCTCCTTCAAAGTATTCATTGGTTTTGTGTTTTCTTCCTCTGTGGAACTATGTAGTTCTAATCAGGATTCATGAAATGGAGGGAAGAAAAATTCCCATTACCTTTGTCTCATTTGCATTTTAGAGTAAGTAGAATGTACTGCCCATTATAATTACAAGTATTTAAAACTTGTTGGATAAATCTATGTAAACTATTGTTACTAATAAGTCATAAGAATACCTTGTATGTGGCCCAATGTTTTCAAGTTGCTTTACTTTAAATTATGTATCACTTCAATAATATCACCAAAGTCCAGCCTAATAAGAAATAGCTTATCTTTACTTCAGAATTCTACTCTTAAATATAAAATTTTAACTCACACTTAGAGCCAATATAATTCTTAAAATGGCACATGGAAAACCGTCTGTGACTAAAAAATCTCAGCCTCCGTCACAACCTGGCTGTCTGACACATTTTTGTACAACTTTTTCAAACTGTTTCTAAATCTACTGTTGGTTCAGATAAGTCATTCTGTCTTCCATGTATGGGAGTGGTTTGCTATAAAAACCAAGAAAGTTCTTCTTGGCACTGACAATTTTATAACATACCAAAGCATGTCCTAAATAATTTTAAGATTCTTTTACAATATAGAAGTGCAGATGGGTGACATCATGGTGTAAAGCAGCTTTTATTCAACTCATAAAAAACCCCTCTTAAAGGATTCTTAGAAATTAGAGTTGTTAAATCAGGAAATCTCTCTGTAGCATTTAAAGTTTAACAAGGAAATTGAGGAATCTGATTACAAGCTTTTGTCTTGAATCTATAAAAAGTGAAATATTTTACAAGTTGACAATATAGATTTAGTTATCCTAGGACTCAAACCATGCCTCATTTCAAGGCAACTTGTATAACTTAACCATTGGTAAAAAAAAAAAAAAAAAATGGAAAAGCCCGAGATAATCCAGCTAAGCCGAAGAGGTTGTTACTCCTGTCCTTGCTAAGTTGTATAATTAACTTAGAACCAATATTGGCTGTTCATGGAGAGAGACCATCATGAGACTTACTTCAAGTCTCTGAACATGATGGAAGGTCCAAATAGAAGAGTGAAGTAATTTGAGAGACTGTTTCATACAGATCTGGAGCCAGAATGCAAAGTGTGCTCATAGAGACTCAGAGTGAGGCAAGGAGTCAGAATGAAGTTGTCATTCACACATAATGGTTAATTGGCAGCTATATAACAGGAATCAACAAACTACATTTGTGTTCATCCACCTGCTTTTGTAAACAAAGTGTTATTGGAACACAGCTCTGCCTAATCATTTGTGTTTTGTCTGTGGTTGCCTTCACACTGTGATGGCAGAGTTGAATGGTTGCAACAGGAATCATACAATTCTCAAAGCTGAAAATATGTACTGTCTGGTCCCTTACAGAAAATGTTTGCTGATCGTTGCTATAGAAGATTCTACGAGGATAACAAAGCAGTCTTTAGGCAGGAAAATTGGTAACTTATAACCCTAAAAAGTATTAACTTCTATGCATGTGTTATTTTACAATTGTCAGAGTGTTTTCACTTTCATCATCTCACTTGGTCAATGCCACAACCTTGTGACATAAACAGAGAAGATATTGTGGCACCTCTTACCAGGTGATTTGGTCCTGGGAGGTGAAGTGACTGCTATGTGAATCACAGTATTCCATTCTAGCAATGTGGGTAGAGTGAGCTGGGAAGTCAGACAAATCTTACCAAGTTGTTTTGCTTGACATCTGGTCAGAAAATGAGGTCAGGAAGCAGGGATGGGAAAGGTCGAGACAGCTGGGAGATGCTGATGCTCAGGCACCTAGACTCCTCACCCTCTAACTCTCTCTCACTGACCTCCTCCATGGGTTGATTGGTTCCACATCAGAAGCTGCTAGCTCACACAGTCTAGACTGCTGCTCACCCACCTTCCCATCACCATGGGATGCTGTGCTTCCAGATTGGAGTTGCTTGATTCCTGTGATGCTAACCTCAGTAACACATCTCATGTTGGGACTCCTGCAGCTACAGAGCTGTGGTGCCTTTTGGGACCTGGCACATGGCATCTAAGAAAGCAGAGGTACTTTTCCCACACCACCACTGTGACTAAACAGTCACTTTATGTTCATACTCAGAGTGCAGTGTGGTTTTCAGTCAGACTTTGATTTTAAGAGCAGAGGGAAGACACTGGGGCCAGATTGACTGAGTTCAAGTTCCAGCTTCAGTACTTATAATCTGCAAGACCTTGGGTGAATTTCTAACCTCTGAATGTGAAAATTTATTCATCTGTAAATTCATCTGTAAACCCAATTCTTAGGGTTATTGTAAGGTGTAAATGTTTTATAATAGAAGAGGATTGCATATGTAAAAAGTGCACAATAAGGGTTAACAATTGCTGTTAATGATCATTACTGTCTCAAGGAGAGCTTGGGCCCTGCACCAGCCTGTATCATTTCCATCTTTCTTATCTTGGGGTACTTGCAGCCTTTCCGTCCTTGTGAATTGTCATCTATAATTGGACATGAATCGTTATCTACATTTTCTCACTCACCCAGGGGACATTCAGGTTGGGATAACCCTGTCCCTGTCTGCAACACTAAGGTGCTGCTACACTGGAAAGACACCAATCATTCCAGTTTCTGAGGGCAGGGTGGCTGCCTGGGAATGTGGCTGTGGCCAATTCAAATCTCCAGATCATGGAGAGAGAGAAAAAAAACTAGAATTAGTTTTAGTGCATAGAATTCTCATCATGCAGGGTTTTTCTTATGGACCATGAAGAAATAAGGGAGAATATTCCTATTAGGTGATCTTACTTTTTATGTCAAAACAAGAGAAAGCATGTTTGAAGCCTAAAGGAGGGGTTTAGGTTAACTACAAGGAAGAAGCTAGTAAGCATGGAGATTTTAGGTCAGCTTATGCTTTCAGGATTTGGAAAACAGAATTCTCTGAGGGGTGCGAGGAAGCTCTGCTTTAAGTTTTGCTGAACCGGGAGAGCACAGGAGATGCTTTCCAAAGAGCCAGACCCTAGGTCTGGATTGAAGAACCAGTTAAGGGTGGGTGCCCGCTGATGTTAAATCCTGATGGGAAAGAGGAAGCTGCAGATTCTCTCATAGACTATAAGAGAGCCCAGGTGAAGGCCAGCCAAACACATGGTTGCAGTAGGCTTTGTCCTTGAACCAGCCTCAGGGAGCAATGCCCCAGCAGCCTCTTCTTAACTAGGGTGACCAATGATCTTCCCTGGGCCAGGGCTGCTCAGGCTGTTACAAAAGCAGAATTGAAGAGCTATAGCACAGGATCAGAAGCCAGGAGGAAGGTTCATGGGAAGAGCTAACTGATTTACCCAAGCCTCATAGTCCAAACACTACAGTGTTTTCTGTTTCTGTTTTATGTCAGCAGAATGCAGATTACCAGGAAAGTGTGGGAGCTAGAGGTATCCAGACAGGAAGCTAAGTGGAGATGTATGGGGGAGGGGTCAGGGAGGAACAATAACACAAAACAGTGAATAATTCCATAGTGATAACACTAAAGGTGGTTCAGCAATAGGTTCTAAATCCAAAAAAAATCATGGCTGGGTTTGGAATGGACAGGGTAAATACAAGGAATTTTAGAGTAAGAAGAAAACTTCTAGCCCTGCCCTTACTGAATGGGCTACTGAAAGGACGATCGGGCCAGCTCCAGAGGTACTGACCTGAGCCTGTGAGATTCAGTGAGAAAACTAGTGTGCCCCAACAGAGGTCATCTCCAGCACATGTTGGAGTCTTGTTACAAAGAGTCTTAAGGAAAAAGCCAGTGTCAAAGTCCAGAGTGCTGAATCCCACTGTGATTAGGTCATTGTGGGGAGACGCAACCAAGAAAGGAAGCAAGCAGAGACAAAACCCAAGAATTCAAAGTAAACCTGAGTCTAATGGTACAGCTGAGGAATATCATAACCTGGAAGTGCTAGGCTCTGGAGTAGGTGGGAAAAGTGCTTGTTGGTCACAGGAAAGAAATTGTGTACTGTAGATTAAGGCAGCTTTCTTGGAATAAGCATATAGATATGTACTGTTTTCCAGATGAAGCTAGGGTTTGTTCTGCACAGGCTGACCTTTGCCCTGAGGCAACTCACAATTCCAACAAGATCTTTGTAATCAATTGACAGTTTCTTAGTCTTTGGAATCAAACTAATGATAAAATGTCATAATCTCTACAAACTCTCTTTTTTCCTTTTTTGCTTGGCGCTAGGAAGCTCAGAGCCAAATTTGTTATCTGCCTTTAGTATGGAAATACATTTGCATATTCTGGCTTTTCTTGGTCTCTATTATTATTCAGTTCTTCTTCTAACTTCATACTAAATTCATTCTAGTATGTGTTTTGTTAGCCAACTCAGATCCTTTCTTAGAAAGGAGAAAAAAAACAAAAAATTAGAACCTGTCTTCTTTATTTCCATCTTTCATTTTTGTAAGGATTTTATTGGGCTGATTAGGGGTTACATTGCCAAGCAAATGCTTCTGTGTCAACTTTCTATTTTTGTCCTGGATTAAAATAAAATATACCCGTTGTTGACCTAGTGGCCTGAGAGCTTGATAGACCCTGTGAGACAAAGTATCCCAGGAAACATCCACTGAGTGGAGAGGAAAAATGTTGAACCGTATGTTCTTCAACATGTTTTAGAGTATTGACCTTATGGATGAACCAACACTTTTTACATGGACACATGAGTTTTGGTGAAGACATGTGAAACCCATTTCCTGAGTGACAGAAAATATATGTGTCCTAAGTATTACAGCTGAAACCAAGCATGTTTACTGAAACTCCAAGCAGGTGACAAATGAGATGAGTTTGGTGTTCTCAGAAAGGTTACCTAGAACCCCCATAAGGGAATCACCACACAGGCCGCTCACAGCAGATGGTCTCTACAAAATGGAAGGGGGAAAAAGGAGTGAGCAGCCCTGCTGGTGGCCTGCCTCATTTAGGTGTAGCAGTCCCCAGAAGTGTGACCAAGGAAAGTCCAACCAGGCAGCAACTAGCATGAGCACCGGGAAGGGAGATGACCTGGAGTGGCTCCCAAAGCCCACTGAACATCACAATCAATCATCTGATAATCACTTTTGCAAATTGCTGGGAGCCCCCGCTGGGCTGTTCCCCAACATTTGAATCCACTGGGTCTGAATTGAAGAAGCTTCAGGAATGTTCATTCTTAGAGGTTCTCAAAGGGGTTCTAGAGTCTCTCAGGTTTGGAAATCACCATAGCTTAGAGGCAGTTGCCCTCAAACCACCCGCCCCCACCAGCAGTCCAGGCATCTGCATCATAATGACACTTCTGGGTGGAAGGAGCATTAAAGTAAGGTGAGAATGAATGAATCCCAACTGGGGGGTGGCTTCCTGTGTAAGGAATAATGGTGGAGGAAGAGCTGTGTAAGGACATGTGGCGGAGGCGGGGGGGCGGTGTTGCCACTGTGCATTAAGGTAGTGAAGAAAGGACAGACAGACAATATGTGGATCCTGGAAGAACCACTGCACAGAGCCAGGTGCCACTCAGCACCAGTTCTGCCCTCTGTAATAAATGGGAATTCTAGAGGCTTCTTTTGCTCCTATGTAGGAAAAGTGAAATGTATGTTTCTTTTTATCTCTTCTATAGGTCCTTGTCTATAGTAGGATTAACTGAATGAAATCTTTGAACACCATGTTTTGGTCACACAAAGTACCAAATTCTGTGTTGAGGGAAGTCGTATACATGGCTAGTACACACTATTTTGAGGAACATTAAAAATCACATGTCTTCTCTCTGTTGTGGCAGATAGCTTAGTGTGGGGGGCTTCCATGGGTTGAAAACCTCGGAAGAATATAGTTTAACCCTTGTGATTTTATGTGCCTACTTGGCTAGGTTATGATGCTCAGGTGTTTGGTCAAATGCTATTCTAGATGTCACTATGAAGTTATTTTTAGATGTGAGAAATATTCAAATCAATACACTTTAAGTGAAGCAGATTATCCTCCATAATGTGAGTGGCCTCATCAAATCAGCTGAAAGCCTTAAGAGAAAAATACTGAGAAACATTAGTTCTGAAGAAACATCAATTCTGCCTCCAGAATGCAACAAAAATTCTGCCTGAATTTCCAGCCTGCAGATTTGGGACTTAAGACTGAAACACCAACTCTCCCCGGAACTTCTAGCCTGCCAGCCTGTTCTACAGAATTCCAGCTTGCCAAACCCTGTGATCATATGAGCCAATTCTTTAAAATCTCTCTCTCATCCATATATTATATGTGTGTATGTGTGTGTTTGGTGGGGTGGTTCTCCTGAGAAACAAACCAATAAGAGAGATAGATAGACAGCTGGACAGACATAAACAGGATGTATGTTGTATACATATATGCATTTGTATATACATATACATAAATATATGTGCATGTGTTTATATATCTAAAGTGTAAGTATATATCTATATATGTATATCTAATGCTCTCTCTATATGTATAATATATATTATATACATGTATACATAAATACACACATGCGCACATAATACCCAATCCCTACCTCTGGAAGTGGCCTGTTGCATAGTCATTTTCTTTTCCTCTTCTTTCTAAAATGGATCTAATTATGCTGGACTCTGCCAGAGAATGAAAACACACAATGATGAGCCATAATTCCTTTCCTCCAAAATGCTTGCATCCACATCATACAGGAAAGCTACTTGTTTCTAATGATGTTAGGATGCAGCCACACTTCTTTCCTGGCCCTGATCCTTCCAGTTGGTTTCCAGACAAAAGTCTATTGCCATGTACCTCAGACCCTCAACAACCATGTGATTTGCATACCCCAGGGTCCAACATATGTCATTGTTGGTTATTGTTCTGAGACATGAATTTAAAATGTAAGCCTGGCCTTTGAAGTGGTCATTTTGATGGTGAGTAAACTTTTATGACAGACGGTTTCTACCTCCCAACACAACTCTAATGCTCTCCATTTGGCTGTCTGTGACGTGGTCAAAGTTAGTTTCTTTATGAAATCTATTCTTGAAAAGAAAGCCAGCTGCTAGTGCTAATGAATAAAATGAAGAAATTCAAAGAGGCCAAAGAAAGTAATGTTTCTCAGAACTAAAAGATCATTTGGATAGGCCCTGGACAGGTGGCTCAGTTGGCTGGAGTGTCAGCCTGTATATAAAAAGTTTGTGGGTTTGATCCCCAGTCAGAGCACATATCTGGGTTGTGGGTTCAATCCCAGTTGGGATTTGTATGGGGGGGACCCAATCAATGTATCTCTTGCTCTCTCTATCTCTAAAATCAATAAACATTTTTTTAAAAAGAGAATTTGGATAAATTAAAATATGGACTTCCCTATTTGGACAAAAGTATTGAGAGTAAAGGAGTCACTTAAATTTGGTTGCTAGGCTTTACAGTATTTAATGGGATGCATCTATGATAGGGCAATATTTGCAAAAGTAGTGGCTATGACACATGCAGGGGACATTCCTCATAATATCAAGGGTCTGCTCTCACATTGCGTTCTCCCAGATCCAAAGTCAGAAATGTGATGTTATCATGGTTTCTCTGGTCTTGGTTAGGCTTTGATTATGTAACTCTGATATTTCATAAGACTACTAGACCTTTTGGAAATAATTAAAACTGCATTTTTGGAAGGACAGTGTAACAAAATTCAGTCATTGAATGCTACAATATGCCAGACGTTTGTCACTTTAGGTGAAACACTGTACCGATTTTACTGATTAAAAAAGACTGGCTCAGGGCTGGGTCCACATTTAGGATTTAGAGGTAAAGTCAGGTCCAATTCACTCCAAAATTTATACTCTTTCCAGTGCTAAGTAGCTGCAAGCTTATTAGCTATAAATGGGGAATAGTATGGTGTTTACACTTGGAGTGGAGTTGTATGACTTCATAGGCTCAGAACCATTTTATAGTTCATAGAGAGCTTGTGTAAACTCTCTCTAAGGGAACATGCAATAATTGCAATTGGCAACAGTGTACCCCAAGTCTTAAAACTCACTGAAATGGGAAACCCGGAGGAAAACGATTGTCCTTCGTGGGAAAGAGGCTGTGTGCTCCTGGTGTGGGATATGTGCTTAATGGGTGGAAGGATTGTTTTTAGCCTAGAAAAATATGGCCTCCTGAACACGCTTATTTTTGCATCACGACTATTGTTCTTTCAGAAATGGAATGCAAGTATTCATGTTCTCATTAGAATAAAATCTAAGCTTTCTAAAAGGTAAAATAATCTGTCTCTTCCTCAGAGCCCCTCCTCTCACATACATACACACTCACACACACACACATCCCACACCACATCACATGAACACACAACTCTTCTTATCAGTTAGTAGGTACCCCGGGGCTGGCCATACAGGTATGGAAATTACATTCTTCTCTGTTCCTTCTTTTCCACGGTACCATGTGTGTTCTCTAGGCAGCAGGAGAAGTAATTACATAGATGGGCATTTGTTACACAGTCAACTCTTGGAATATAATAGAAGAATGTGCTAAGGCGAGGAAATATTTGCTTGAACTAATGCCTGGAAACTGAGCGTGATATGCACTTCACAGTAATATAAACCCCACCATCTGGCTTATTTTCCTATATTGTACATGAGTGGGTGGGGTAATATTTACATTCTTTTTCCCCCTCTAGACTGTCCATTGTCATCTAGTCTGTGCTTGCTAGCAAGTAAGTTCCCTGTTTATTTTAGTGTGTGTGTGTTATCTGTATTTTACATTTTCTATTCCAAAATCTGCTGTTCATTCGAGTTGGAGCATTTACCATTACAAAACTGTCACCAGCATCTTCGAAACACATTTACATTCCACAGGTCTAGTAAATGGGCTATGTGGCTGCACGATGCCTTTTAAAAGAAACCCGAGTGCAGCCCAGCACTTTCGGTCCAGCTGCGCTTTATACTGGAATGGTGGCAGTTGAAAAGTGAAGCTCAAAAGATTTTTAGAATCTGCTGCCCCAGCAGGTAACATTCTGGGTTCGTTTAGTTGTTGTGTTTTCTGCTGTTTAAAATGTCCAAACCTTCTCGCTTGGCTAGACCTTTCTTTGCTAATGCAGCTTCTAAGCTGCCATCATCTAGGAGGAACGATTTGAACAGCAAACAGAAAAAAACCAGTTTAGATGAGAAGATTTTGAGAACTGGAAGCGAAGGAAATTTTGTCAAACAGCAGCAGGTGCAAACAGCAGCCACTCCTGCCCAGAGGAAGGCTTCCACAAACAAAGGTAACATTTTACACCAGCCTCTTTTGTCAGCCTGTGCTTAGAAACTTCTTTCTTAATAATGTTGACAGGTAACTCTCAAATGAATGATACTTCTTGTGGTTTCGAATACTTATCTGTGTGTGTGAGTGTAACATTTTCTAAAATTCTAGAGCATGTTGCTAAAATAGCCAGTAATTAGGAGGTAATAGAACTTTCTTGTATTAATTAAGGAATGAACTTTCTCCTATTAATAAATAGGAGAAAAACTGACTGTTTGCACATCTCTTTGAGAACAGCAGGTTTTACCCTTGGTTCCATTTCATGGTCTTGCAAAATCTGATCGTATATTCACATAAAGTTTCTTTTTATTGCTTATCTATGTGACAAGAAACAAAATTTGTTCATTCAATTTTTTCGTTCAATTTTTTACAGTCTCTTTTAAAAATAAATTTGTATCTGAAATGATAATCTGACAGTATGGTTCCTTGCCAACCATGACAAAAATCTCTGCTGACATTGTTACCTGGGGCATTTAAATGAATTTTTCTCGGGTGGATATCAGAGTGTTTCACTTAATAAGAATACTGTTGAATATTTGACCAGGAACTGACAAATTAGTAACCAAATAAAGCTATCTATTATTTTTGTGTATATAATCACAGAAGGCAATGATGTCATATCTTAAAATGTAATAATTTCCTCCATTAGACCCAGAACCAATATTAAATCACTAAGCAACATTCATAATTATTATTTTAATGCATTTTGAGCTCTCCACCAAAAAATATATTATTTGGTGCTGTGATTTTATACTAAAATTAAAAATTGTTGTAATACTCATTGTTATAACTGGAAGTTTTTATTTTATAGAAAAAAAATAAGTTAACTTTACAGTTTTAATCCTGACATCTTCTTCATTAAAAACAATTACAAATGAATATGCAGTAATACATTTTGGTGCTATGTACAATTTCAAACGTGCAAATCTGTCTGGAAGTTTTTATTATTTTCCCTTAACTTACCATTGTTTTATTTGCTATCATCAATCAAATGTTTGTACATAAACTATTTTGTTGACCAAAATAATTTTTAAAAGACATATACAATGAACACTGAAGAACTTTGTAAGTGTTGATGAAAATTGCTTACTGAGCTGAATTTTGTCTGCTTAAAAGGAAAGATCTCTGATGTTATAATATGTCTAAAAAAATAAGGGTCTAAAAGATTCTTCTAAAAATGTGTCTACTATCTCAACCACAACAAAGTCTAAACATTTATATGGAGTATTTATATGTGTCTGTGTAAGGTGTGCTGAGAGGAAATTTTTAAACAGACAATCTAAACATAAATTCCTATTCAAAGATAATTTGAAATACTGCCCTTCTTTTGACAACCTGTAGGAACATCTTTGAATAAATTTAATGGGTGAAAATAGGTTTTCTTTGATGACAGATTTGATTTGGGAGTTTATTAAAAGTCATTTGAAACCTGGAGTGATTATCAACATGCAAGGTAAATATAGATAATGCACTTTTTTTTGTAAAGAGAAAAAAAAACACGGACAGGTGAAAAAAATTATAAAGCGATGTGTCCTTAGTATCTCCCTGAGAGGTTTCTGGCTGTTCAAAAGTGAACATTTCATTGCAACAGTTTTGAAATTGGCAGCAAGACTGAACATTGTGAAAGATAACACTGGTCAGAATGTACATTTGTTTTTATTTGTAATCAGAATTCTTTTTTCAGAACCATACATGAGTCATATAGTACCAATAGTAATTTTTAATTTTGGAGAACAGGATTAAGATCCTATTTATAGAATAGCCATGTAGTATTAGGATTTTACTTAATAAGGTTTTCTTAAAATAAAAAAATCTAAATAATGGTCATGGTATCTCAGATTTGTATTGGGCTGGTGTTGTGTTCTCAACCACATTAAGATGTTGGTGTTAGTTTTTTAGAATGTTTATTCCATTTGGTACACAAGATTTAGTTTATTTATGTAGGTTCTCACATATATGTTTTTCCCCTTTGCATAATTTGTTTAGTAATGTTTAGTAATATTCTGATATATTTAAAACTTTTTGTTTGTCTCTCATTTAGTTTACTTTTTAAATTAGTGAAGTGACATTTCTCTTCACCTGTTTCCCATGTCCCACTTTCCACCTCTTAAATCTTCTGTACTTTTGTTTTCATATTTAAAAGGTTGATAACAATTTTTTTGTTGTTATCACAATTGTCTTTATGGTTTGTCCATAGACTAATTCTAACAATTGAAAATCAGTAAAGTGTGTAACTAATAAGACCTCGTAAATATTTTCATTGTTAAGTCAAAAAGTTGCTATTATCATTTTCCCTTAAAGTATTTAGTTTTTCCCTCTCCTTGGCATTTCTAATCCTCCCAAGGACAGGAGAGATGCAGTCATATTCATAGAACCCCCTTTTCCTCCAGACTCATGTCTGTATTCCTCGTCCTTCTGCCCTACCCTTTTCTGATTGATTTTTAGAACACCTGGACAGGTGTCTCTTGGCTTATTTCTTTATTTTGCTGAAGCACATTCCCAAGAAACTTCCTAAGAAGAGCTAAATGGGAGGTAAACATTCTGGGTTTTTAACATGTCAAAGAGTACATTTACTTTTTTCCACATTTCAATGATAGTTGGGACAGGCATATTTTAGACTGAAAATAATTGTTTCCTCATAATACTTAAGTCCTTTCTCCATTACTTTTTGGGATCCAGACATGTTGATGAGAAATCCCACATCATTCACATGTTCACACATTCCTTTGTAGGTGATTTTTTGTCTCTCTTGACGCTTTAGGGATATTCTCTTTATCCTTGATGTTCTGAAATTTCACTGAAGTATTTGAAAGTGTGGATTTTTTCCTATTCTTTTTATTGGATACAGATGAGTCCTTTTAATTTGAAGAATAATAAACTTCGGCTCTGTGAATTCTTTTTTATTAATTCTTTGATCATTTCTTCCTTTCTGTTTGCTCCAGTGGTCTCTTTATGGACCTTCTATGAGTTGGCTGTTGAATCTGCTGCACTTACTTTCTGACACTTTCTTCCTTGTATTTTTAGTTCCGTCATTTTCTGTTATTCAGATTTTCTTGACCTTATCTTCCACCTCTTCTGTCTAATTGTGATCATAATCATATTTTTAATTTCCAGGAAGCTTTCTAATTCTGATTATTTTGAGACCTAAATATATTATGTTATTTTCTGTACATAAGCAGTAGATCTGTGTGCTTTGTGTATCATAAAGTTATCTTTGTCCATCCCAGTTTGACAGTACCATACATGCCCATTTAGTGAGGCTAGTAACCACATCACTGTGATGTTAGTGTGCTTTTCATTCTAAGCCAATGGCCTAGAACAGAAGGGCCTGGCCACTAATGGACTTCAGGACAACAGGACAGTAATATCTGTTACCCATGGAGAACTTTATTCCTCATGAAAACCCACCAAATGAAAGAACGTTGGAGTGTGTGTTAATATGTGCCAACAATTTCATTCAGGATGAGTCAAAATCTAAAACTGTTTCATTTCTTCCTGAGTTTTTTATATTCTCCTGAATTCAGTTTAGGTATATTTTCCCCAAATTGTTTTATCCTCATTTTATTCATTCATTCATTCATTCATTCACTTGGTATCTTAAGTGCTCTAAATAAAGAAAAGCATTTTTCTAGAAGTGGACATGAACACTGACCACTCCCTTAGTTTGAAAATAGAGTTTCCATACCCTGTATATTTGTGATGATGATGATATCTAAGCTCTATTGAGCTCTCTCTTCTGAGACAATATATGATGTCATATAATCCTTACAACAATCCTATGACATAGTACTACTACTTCCCCTATTTTGCAAATGAGGAAACTGAGACAGAGTTCCAGTCATTTTTCCAAAATCATGTGCACAGAAAAAGAAGTGCCAGAATTTTAATTCTGGCAGTTTTGATACCTGAACTGACACATTTCACCACTGTTAAAGCACCTGAAAACACAATCTGTTCATCAAAACAATTAATAAAACTAATCAAAACCTGTGATTGGGTAGTTTGGTCCCTGAATAAAACTGTCTAGTGACATTCTGTAATTCTGAATATGCTGTTCTGGTTTCACCCTATTTATTTGTTGCCCAGAGTTGGCATTTCTTACACAAATCAAAGAAAAAAGGAAGAGAACAAATTTAAGAATTAATCCATTTATTACAATACTATAAATGTTCTCCTAATACTGAGAAATGAAAGGATATGTTGAATATGGGACCTTGCAATCCCATTGTGTGCGCTGATGATTGTACAGTTGAGTGGGCACACGCACACACAAATACTCTGCATACAATTTAAGAAAGGCTCTTCCATCACACATGACCTGGTGGTACAAGTATAAGCCTTAGGCCAAAAATCACTCAAGTCCAATTCTTTCCTAACACAGGCTGGCCTTGAGCAAGGCAATTATCCTTCCTGACTGAGTTTTGTCAACCATTAAAGAATAATAATATGTGCTTTATGGGGAGAAGTAGTAGTAAGGATTAATGACTTAGTTACTGCATGTCCAGTGCTTCAAAGGCACATGGGCCCTGTGAATACTCTGAGTCTTGTGCGATGAGGTTTCTATTTACTTTCAGTTGCTGTGGAAGGTAAAAACTTATTTTTTTACAGATCTCATGCATGTACCTAACCAGGAAAACACCTATGCTATTCTATGTACAAAGAATAACCTCACATGTATCTTATTTACCATAGTGAATATTGATTAAGATTTTCTATGGATACCTGCTGCCCAATATTATCCACCTCTATAAGTCAAAAATATTAGTAACAGGGGCACAAAAAGTATGTTTTCTCTCTACTAGTGTGCAAATTCATTCTGGATACTACTGATGACTGCATTGACATTAGGATCTTGCACATTAAACTCTTACACAGTGAAGTAGCCTGAAAGGTAATTGTGGGTATAGATAGATAGTGTCTCTAAAAGTTGTACTTAATGTACTGCTTTTTCCTGTAACAAGCTGATAATATCAGTAAACAGTTATCACCCCCTGGTAAGGCCTGCACTTTGTTTAGTATATTCCAGAAGCAACAATGGGTTTGTACTCATCATTGTATGTTCCTTTATCTGACTGTTTTTGTGATGGATAACATTAATGTTTTAGTATTGCTAAGGTCAGGGGCACAGCATTTCTTCAACAGAACAATAGTAATTTGTGCCTACAGCTACAAAGTTCATAGTTTTGGCTTAATATTGATATTAGTTAGTTCAGAGTCATGCATCACACATCTGTATAGGCCAATAAGTCTCTCTCCATCCTAGTTCTGAAACTTACATAGCTTACCCTGGATGTTGTTTTACAAATGAAAACTAAACATATTTAATGCTGCTTACCACTAGTTAATGGCTATTTTTTCCAATCAGGTATAGTATGAGCTCTGACTATGTGAATATTAAAAATTAACACTTACTTCTAGAATTCTCCTTATTTTCCTTTATTAATCTTATCTATATTTGTCTTTATCTAGTAATAGATGAAAAATAAGAAATACAAGTAACATGTATTTCCATATTTCATTTTCTTACCTGATTCCGTTAAAATTTAGCATTTCAAAAAATGAGTATGAGAACACCACTAAAAATTAATTTGGGTTTTTTAAAACTAATCTGTGTATTTTCAGTTACATTGACATCTACTTAGGCTAAAGACGTCAGTGACTCATAGATCTGATAAAAAGAAAAATTAAATACATTTGCATTAGAGACGCATGGGCCACTGAGGATAAAGAGAATTGCACTCTCAGAATTTTAGAGTGGGATTAAAACTTAAAGGTCATCTAATTTATCCCTTTTAACACAATGGAAAGTCTAGGGTTACTTTTTTTTAATATATTTTATTGATTATGCTATTACAGTTGTCCTATTTTCCCCCCTTCACTCCCCTCCACCCTGTATACCCTCTGCCACCCATATCCCCCCCCTTTAGTCATGTCCATGTGTCATATTTATAAGTTCTTTAGCTTCTACATTTCCCATACTATTCTTACCCTCCCCTATCTATTTTCAACCTACATTCTATGCTACCTATTCCCTGTACCTTTTCCCCCTCTCTCCTCCTCCCACTCCCCTGTTGCTAACCCTCCATGTGACCTCCATTTCTGTGGGTCTGTTCCTGTTCTAGTTGTTTGCTTAGTTTCTTTTGGTTTTGCTTTCGGTGTGGTTGTTAATAATTGTGAGTTTGCTGTCCTTTTACTATACATGTTTTTCTTTATCTTCTTGTCTTAGATAAGTCCCTTTAACATTTCATAAAATAAGGGCTTGGTAATGATGAACTCCTTTAACTTGACCTTATCTGAGAAGCACTTTATCTGCCCTTCCATTCTAAATGAAAGCTTTGCTGGATAGAGTAATCTGGGACATAGGTCCTTGTCTCTCATGACTTGGAATACTTCTGTCCAGCCCCTTCTTGCCTGTAAGGTCTCTTTTGAGAAATCAGCTGACAGTCTGATGGGAACTCCTTTGTAGGTTACTGTCTCTTTATTTCTTGCTGCTTCTAGGATTCTCTCCTTCATTTTTACCTTAGCTAATGTAATTATGATGTGCCTTGGTGTGTTTCTTCTTGGGTCCAACTTCTTTGGGGCTCTCTGAGCTTCCTGGAATTCCTGGAAGTCCATTTCCTTTGCCAGAATGGGGAAGTTCTCCTTTATTATTTGTTCAAATACGTGTTCAATCTGTTGCTTTTCCTCTTCCCCTTCTGGTACCCCTATAATTCGGATGTTGGAATGTTTAAAGATGTCTTGGAGGTTCCTAAGTTTCTCCTCATTTTTTTGAATTCTTATTTCTCCATTCTTTCCTGTTTGGTTGTTTTTTTCTTCCTTCTGGTCCACTCTGTTGTTTTGAGTCCCAGTTTCCTTTTCGTCACTATTGGTTCTCTGTGCATCTTCCTTCATCTCTTTTATGGTAACCTGCATTTTTCATCTAATTTGCGCCCAAAATCAACCAATTCTGTGAGCTTTCTGATCACCACTGTTTTGAACTGTGCATCTGATAGATTGGCTATCTCTTGGTCACTCAAAAGTCCTGGGGCATTGATCTGTTCTTCTGTTTGAGATATGCCTCTCTCTCCTTTTTTTTTTTTTTTTTGGTCTGGTCACTCCTGTTATGGCGAGGGGTGGAGCCTTAGGTGTTCACCAGGGCTGGGCACCCCAGTCGCTAGATTGTGATGTTGTATGTGGTGGTGGGGGGGAGGGAACAATGGTGGTAGCTCCATTCTCCTGGGACCTCAGTCCCTTCTCTGGGATCCTGGGTTGCGCGCTCTGCCCTGGTCCACAATTGCAGCCTCACTGGGTCCGCCAGCTGCCGCTTGCTCACTCAGGGTCCACCCACTGAGATCTTGCGCGCCCCAGATGCCTTATGCACTCCCTCCCGGTTGCCTTATGCGCCCAGTTCTCCCTGTTCTCCACGCGCCACAACCCACGCCCGGCTGCTCCTCTCCGCCCCTCCTACCAGTCTGGATGAACGGGTCTACTTCAACTTCCTGGCTGTCCGACTTTCATTCAGATAAATTCTCTATCAGTTCTGGGTGTTATTCTACCTCTAAATTGTTGTTGTTCTAATCTTGGTTGTGCGTGGAGGTACGGTGCGTCCACCTATGCCTCCATCTTGCCAGAAGTCCTAGGGTTACTTTTTTTGATCAAGACTAAAGGTGCATTGGCCCGAACCAATGTCTTCTAACTCAATGCTCTTTTCCTTTTATATATATTACTCAGAAAGGCAAAAACTGCTAGATTTTTAGGTTTCCCTTCAAATGTCCACTTCCTTGATGTGGACTCCTCTTGATCTCCGGTGTGTAATGTCTCTTGTACTAGGCTACCTACACTCCTAGTTCTCTGTTATTACTTGCTTACTGAAGTACAAGATGACTGGGCAGGGAGTAGTGTTCTCAATGCTCTCAGTGGTTGTGCTGATTCTTTATTGAATTTTATCTATGTAACTAAGCTATAACCAGGGCTCATTTAATACTAAAAAGTTGTGAGCAGTATCTCTTATTATGTATATAATACGCTGATTTGCTTTTGTTTGCTTATCTTTAATGGACCTGATAAAGAAATATATTTCTTAGGTTGATAAAGTTAGAAAACCATAAAATAATTTTCTGTTTCTCCTTTTACTAGAGTTGAAAATTAAAATAACAAACTCTATTTTTACAAATATTTTCCAAAATCTGCATTACTTGATACCTTCTAAAATTTAGATCTGTGTCCCAGTAATATTTTTCCTTCATAAGGACCTTAAAAGAGTGTATACAATCACAAATGAGAAATTTTGCCAACCTCAATAGAATATTTTACCACTTAAACTACTTTTTCACTTTCATTCCCTGAACTCAGATTTTTACTTTGTTGTATTTATTGCTTCCAACTTTAAGTTTTCAAGTCTAATGCACTGCCTTATTTTCAAAATACATCTATTCTATTGGATTTCTTTATGTGATCAGAATCTGGTAATTTGAAAAATAATCAGAATTAGCATAGGTGAAAAAGTGTGTGATTAAATGGTTATTTGGGGATATAGTTATAAAAATTCTCCCAAGCAAATAAATCATCTCAGTACATCCTTATATGATGTATATGTTCTTAAGAATAGTTTCATTAATCTTGGCCATTTAGGAGCAAACTATCATGAGCCTCTACCTGTCTGTCTGCCTACTAATCTCTTCTACAATCACTTAATACTTGAATCGTGGCCAGAAATGGGTAGGATGTGTGTCTGGGAATTTGAAAATCTAGACAGAATAAACCTTCTCCTTAGTAATGCTGCTGTACCAGGTTAACTATTACAGTTTCCTGAGTTAATGATCTCTAGGATCTTAAGTAAAAACATCCACCCATGTAGTTTTCTCCCCTTTGTGCAACAGGGAAATTCAAATGGGTCAGGTCAATTTTGTTTCACATGTTTCCAAAATGTACAATTACATTACCAAAATTAACTAGAGAAAAATCATTTCTTATTTTACAAGAAACATCAATGAAATATATTTGTCAAAGTTACAGATTTTTGGTTATAGTTTATATTTCTTGGTAATTCATCTTTAGAAATATCAGACTTTAAAAAAACTCATTATTTAAACACATTTATTCAGACAACAGAATATCATGCTTATATCTGACAGTTTATCATACACATCATGAATATGTAGAATATGCTGGTATATTGTAGGTTATATACTCATTATTTTGAAATTAATAAACTTAAGAATGTTTATTTCACTATATGTTAGATGTACATTAGATTGACATTTTTTGAGCTAGTGTTTTAGTACTTGATCCTGGTGTTCATGTTGTTTTCTGCAAATACCATTGTTAGAGTGCCTTTATTTGCCAGTGCTGCCCCACCCCACCAAAAAAAATACCCTCATTGACCATCTACTGTGTGTCTGGCATTGTGCTAAATACTAGAAGAATTTAAAAATACATAAAACATGGTTATTGCCCTTGAGGAGGATCATATAATAACTGTGATATCCAGATTATCTGGATAACTAAATAGGATTTTCTGAACTATTTGTGTACAAAATTGTATGAGTGCACAGAAGAAGCAGAAGGCACTATTTGTAATGGGCTTTTACCAGGGAGGGGACAAGAAGCACGATAAAAAACTGTGTTGCATTTTAAAAATGCAAAGTAGAACAGTATTGGTTGAGTAAAAGAAAACTGGTGAGGAAGAGGTGGAGGGAGGGAGAGGGATATTTGAAATAATGTGAAAAGAGAAAAGGATATTTATTTTTTCCTTTCTTCAATGAACAGTTATTGGGCTTTTACTATGTGTTAAGTGTTGGTCTAGACTCTAACCAAGTTGAAGGCCATGATAAATGAAGGCTGTCATTCTGTAGGGTTTACTTTATAATGTGGGTTCTATGACAAAAATTAAACAAGGCAATGTGATAAAGAATAATGGGAAGCAACACAGGAGCAGGTTCTGATAAATAAGAGTCCAAACTTCTATTTTTGATATTAATGTGGTTTAAGAAGCAATGCTAAATAGGAAGTTAAAGACCTGGATGCAGAAATCAGACTATTTGTATGGGCAGGGACTTCACATACAAATAAATGTAGGTAAATGCTATTTAAAACCATAGGACTGAGTGACATCCCCTAGGGAGGTAGAAGGATGAGAAGTATACAAAAGGGATCATGGCCTATATCTGAGGACCCTAGGCTTCTCCAACATTCAGGGGTGAAAGCAGGAGCAAAAGTAGAACTAAAATCTTAAGACTCCTGGACACCAACTTGAAACTTTCTTTTTAAACTCCAGGCCAAAGCATTTAAAACATTCCCTCCCAACAGAAACAAATGCATTTATGCCACATCTGTGGTGGCAAATACTCCAAGCATGAATTTATTTTGCAATGTTTTATACTTAAAATGAGGCAGGTCTTATAATCTAGTTCACAATACATTGTTCATTTAACATAACATTATTTTTAAATGAATTACCATTATAATTAAGATTTTTTTATCATGTTTATTTTTTAGAATAACAATGAAAATGATTTTTATTTTTAACTTTATTTTTTATTTAGATGCATTTTATTCATTTTTTGACTGCCATGTATATATTTTTTCTATCATGTTTAATTTATAGCTTCAGGTATCCACAACATCTGGTCACTGGGAGTATCCCTACTCCACTTTAAGAAGAAAGACTCAGCAAAGGGAGGCCATTAAACATCCTTACATACTTATTTGTAATGTATTATTTGTATCACATAATTATTTGTATGGTTTGTTAGTATTTGTATGGCTATCCTTCATATATCCCTAAGAGTACATTTTTTGTTTTTTAATTATGAACTTCCTTCTCAAAAAGTGAGGACTAATTTGCAACTTCAGTTTCTAGCACAACATAATATAAAATTTCATGATGAAATTTCTATTTACATTGTTAGAGATTTATGAAGATGTGTCATAAATATGTAAAGATAATATATTAAGAAAATATCAGATTTCTTTATTTTATGTATTTTATTAAAGTTATTTCACAAGAATTTTTTAAAAGCTGTTAACTAGAAGAATCAACAAATAATAATTGAAAAAATCCCTAAGAATAATATACATATATTATGCACATCTCATTTTTTAATATATTTTATTGTTTATGCTATTACAGTTGTCCCATTACCCCCCTTCAAGCTTCCCTACCCTGCACACCCTCTCCCACCCACATTCCCCACCTTTAGTTCATGTCCATGTGTCATAAGTTCTTTAGCTTCTACACTTCCCATACTATTCTTGCCTTCCTCCTGTCTATTTTCTACCTACCATCTATGCTACTTATTCCCTGTACCTTTTCCTCCTCTCTCCTCCTCCCAATCTCCTGTTGCTACCCTCCATGTGATCTCCATTTCTGTGGGTCTGTTCCTGTTCTAGTTGTTTGCTTAGTTTCTTTTTGTTTTTGTTTTACGTGTGGTTGTTAATGTGAGTTTGCTGTCCTTTTACTATACATGGTTTTTTATCTTCTTTTTCTTAGATAAGTCCCTTTAACATTTCATAAAATAAGGGCTTGGTAATGATGAACTCCTTTAACTTGACCTTATCTGAGAAGCACTTTATCTGCCCTTCCATTCTAAATGATAGCTTTGCTGGATAGAGCAATCTGGGATGTAGGTCCTTGTCTCTCATGACTTGGAATACTTCTGTCCAGCCCCTTCTTGCCTGTAAGGTCTCTTTTGAGAAATCAGCTGACAGTCTGATGGGAACTCCTTTGTAGGTTACTGTCTCCTTATCTCTTGCTGCTTCTAGGATTCTCTCCTTCATTTTTACCTTAGCTAATGTAATTATGATGTGCCTTGGTGTGTTTCTTCTTGGGTCCAGCTTCTTTGGGGCTCTCTGAGCTTCCTGGAATTCCTGGAAGTCCATTTCCTTTGCCAGAATGGGGAAGTTCTCCTTTATTATTTGTTCAAATAAGTTTTCCACTTGTTGCTCTTCCTCTTCTCCTTCTGGTACCCCAACAATTCGGATGTTGGAATGTTTAAAGATGTTCTGGAGGTTCCTAAGCTTCTCCTCATTTTTTTGAGTTCTTATTTCTCCATTCTTTTCTGTATGGTTGTTTTTTTCTTCCTTCTGGTCCACTCTATTGTTTTGAGTTTCAGTTTCCTTCCCATCACTATTGGTTCCCTATGCATTTTCTTTCATTTCTCTTATCATAGCCAGCATTTGTTCATCTAATTTGCAACCAAAATCAACCAATTCTGTGAGCGTCTTGATCACCAGTGCTTTGATCTGTGCTTCAGATTGGTTGGCTATCTCTGGGTCGCTTAAAAATACTGGCTCTGGGGCTTTCACATCTGTCTGAGCTATTTTCTTTTTTCCCCCTTTGGTCTGGTTGTGCCTGTTATGTATGAGGGTCATAGTCTTAGGTGTTCACCAGGGCAGGGCACCCCAGTCGCTGGGTTATAACATTGTATGTGGGGGCAGGCTCTGAGAGGGAACAATGGCACCTCCTTGGCTCTCTGTTGAACCTCAGTCCCTTTCGCTGCTTCCCCCAAGCAAACTGGGCCCCTCTGGTGCCAATTCCCATGTGGGTGGGCTTTTGCACCCCGTGGGACTTTTCAACGACCTCTCCTGTGAGGCTGGAAGTCTCTCTGTGCCTCAGTCCCCACAGGTGTTTTCAATCAATGTCCTGAGGCTCTATTTCCCAGCGCTGTGATCCTGGGTTGTGCACACTGCCTTGCTTCACAATTCCCACCTCGCTGGGTATGCCGTTTGCCACCCCTCAGCCGGCGTCTGCCAGCTGCCACTTGCACGCTCAGGGTCCACCCACTGAGATCTTGCGCATCCCGGATGCCTTACATGCCTGGTCCCAACACTCTCTGTTCTCTGCGCCATGACCTGAGCCCACCTGCCCAACTCTGCCCCTCCTACCAGTCTGGATGAATAGGTCTATTTTAACTTCTTTGTTGTCCGACTTCCATACAGTTCAATTTTCTGTCAGTTCTGGTTGTTATTCTGTTTCTATATTGTTGTCCCTATCTTCATTGTGCAAGGAGGCAGTGTGTCTACCTATGCCTCCATCTTGTTCGGAAGTCCCATATATTATGTACACCTCTTTACCTAAAAGATGTTCAGAGAATGTCCTCTCAGGAGAGTAAAGTTAAAAACACTGGATTTTTAAAAAAGTATATATATAAATATATATAAATTGTATATAAATATATATATATTTACATAATGCCTGGTTGATCTGCCAGGAAAGTAAAGGAATAATTCTTCAGAAGCACAGATTTTTCAGAATCAAATTCTGAAGAATTCAAATCATATATATGATCTGAATTCAGATTCAAATCGTATATATATGTATATATAATTATATATAAATAAATATTATATATATTATATATATAGTGTGTGTGTATTTTTTATATATATATATATATATATATATATATATATATATATATATATATATATATATATATATATATATATAATACCTGGGTGATCTGCCAGGAAAGTGAAGGAATAATTCTTCAGAAGGAAGGAAGGAAGGAAAGAGGAAGGAAGGAAGGGAGGGAGGGAGGAAGAAAAAGAGGAAGAAAGGGCTTCAATGCAAAGGAATAAGTGAAAGCTGGAGCCTTCACTTGCTGTAGTGATCTCTGCCAATCTCTTGTGGCCTAGAGAATTTTAATATACATAGTCAGTAAAGAAGAAGGAAATCCTGAGAGCCAAGAAGGATGGTAGTCATTTACAGCCTTCTGCATACAGCCAGGGTGACATCACCAGTGGATGAACAAGAAAAGATACCTGCAGAAGGACACCATGGAGAAAGCTCTTAACCTCACCTCAATGTAGAGAAGAATAAAATAAAAGAATATTCTAAGGATGTCTAACTTCATATTTGCACTCAGGTGTTCTTAGGGCCTATGGTAATATTATTGTGGATGAGGGAAAAAAAAACCACTCCCCACACCACCCCCCAATACACAGAAGCTTAAAATTTTATTTAATGATCCCAACTTGATAATGTCCCCAGCTGCCTGGTGGCAGATAAAAATCCTCTTAGAAAGAATGTATTTTATATCAGGTCTATTAAGAATCCCTACAGATAAAAGTCCAAAAACATAAGCTCACAGTAAAAATTTGCTAGGTACATAAGGAAACAAGTGACCATGAACAAGAGTCAGGAAGGAAAACTAATTCTACAGAATGAAATCTGCATAAATTACCAATTTTGGACTTATTAGATATGGGATATAAAATAAATGCATTATGTGTATTTAAAGACCAGATTCTAACAATATTGAATAAAAGATAATATTTAAACAATAGATTTTCTAGACATAAAAAACATAACTGAAGGTAAAAATTCAATGGTCTTGCCAAATGGTAGACTTGATACAATGAAGAGGGAACTGGTAAACTGGAAGGTAGGCTTGAAATTCCTAATACATCACTAAGAGAAAGAGTGATGGGAAATACAAAAAAAGGGTTAAAAGATATAAATGATTTGGAGGAGGGTATAGGGAAGATAAATGGTGATAAAAGGAGACTTGACTTGGGGTGGTAAACACACACTACAGTGTACAGGTAATGTGTAGTGGAATTTTGCACCTGCAACCTATATAATTTTGTAAAGCAATGTCATCTGAATAAATTTAATAAAAAGAAAAAAGATATAAACAATAGAGTGAGAAGGTCCAGTGTAAATCCAATTGAATGTCCAGGAAGAGACCATACAGAGACTAAGAGAAAGGAATTATTTGAAAAGATAATGAATGGTTGAAGAGTGGATAAAATGACATTAATATCAGAAGTCAGAAAATCCAAAAATTCTAAGAAGAATACATTAAAAAAATGAACAACCCACATCTAGACATTTAATAATAAGAAGAAGCTCTTTAATTTTTATCCAATGTGGAATGTTACAATCAAACTGTAATTAATTGACTGGTATACAACAGTCCATCAATTTTAATAAAATGTGTACTGTGTAGACATGTCTATGGACAGTACATTAATATATAAATCAGTTACTAGTTTTTGTTATAATTGGGCAAATTACATTTGAGAAATATGCATTTTATAGCACATCTTGTTTCTTGAATCACCAGAAATACAATAGTTAAAACTTTCAATATAAAGCTTAATGTTTATACCTTGTTTTCCTATTGGACAGAGAGGGGAACATTGGTGCTAATTTGTTCAATTTTTGCTGAAAGTGTTTTCAACTCACTGCCCTTGCATATTATCAGTGGAAAGAACGGTTGATAAAAGGAGAAGTCTATTTATAGAACAATATGCAAATGTATTAGAACATAGAATTCTAGAAGATATTGTTTTATATTCAGAGCATGTATTTATATTACTGAAAGCATGTCTCTATGGAATTAACTAGTATTCAGGTTGCTTAGATGACATCATGGTCTTATTAATAGTTTTAAGGATATTTCTATAATCATCATTTCTTAACTATTCAAGGAAGTAGATAATATACCTACTAAATAAATCATGATATCTCTTAATATAACTAATGAGTTCAATTAAAGGGAACGTTGTGTTATCGACTAGAGATTTAGTACTTCCCTTAATAGACAAACCCTAATTACTGAAAATAATATAAAGCTTACTTCTTTTCCAGTTACCCATCTAAATAGCTAGGAATTCTAAGAACTGTATAGATAATAATGTAATGTTCTTCTCTATGAATGAATCAGAAGTGGACAAAATATTAAAATTTTTGTTTGTAAAACCTTCACTGGGGGGTGGGAATGGTGTCAGAAGTACCTCAGTGCTCACTGGTTCATTTATACATTTAAAACTTTATTCAACTAAATGTAATGCACTTAACATGGGTTGTCATAAAGCTAACTTTTCCCTTTCCAGTTGTACTCAGGTATCTCAGTATTTCCCCAAATCTAAGCCTTAATTGCTCAGTGAAATCAGCAAAAAAAGAAAAAAAAGAGAGAAGAGGATTAGTATTTTTAAATCTTTCTTATAACTTAATATTTTATTAAATAGACACCATGCATAATGATTTCTGACTCTGAAGCACGTATTTTGAAAGTCACATTTTTGCTTCATCGATCTTTTAAAGCCAAATGACAAGTAGAAGATGAAGTACAGTCTGGTGTGGACTTACACAAGATGAAAAGTGTATTTACACTGTGCTGAACACTTAACTAAATGCCATTGGTCACCAGATGACAACAAACATGAACTGTGATGCAGCAGTGACCCTGAAAATGCATTATTGTCTGTCATCGTCGGAAAGTAGGTGCAAAAATATGGTGAGTTTTAAGGAAGGAATGAGGAGTTATGGCACCAAGAGACCTAGAGAAGAGAGATGAGAAAAATATATTTGCAAAATGACAAAAATAATAGAATATTATTTTGCTTATTACTTCACCATCTTTTAACTCAGCATACAGAATCCTTAATTAAGAAATACTTCCTCAGCAGTATTTTTTAATAAATTTTACTGAAAAACAAAAAGGGAAAATGTTTATTGTGCTTCAATAATAAAAACCCAATTCCAGAGAAGGATATCTTGAGAAGCACTAATTTAGGGCAGACAGTCTAAATGGAAGATGGGTCAAGTAATCAGGAAAGAAGAAATAAACATTTTTTTCTCAAATGTATAAGATAAACATAAATGATAATGATAATTTTTCATGCTTCTATTCAGATGTTTAAACTTTGGTTCTCAAGAACATGTTTCTTTTGTAGGGACTGTTGAGAGGCAGTGTGTGCTGCCTAACAGATCTGGTCAAAGAGCCTCATGGGTCATTCATAGGTCAAATGCAAGGGTCATTGCTGAGCAGCCACCACCACAGAAGTCTAAATTGTGCTTAGAACATGGATAATCCAGCAAGACTTTGAGGAATGTTGAAAGAATGATGTGAATGATGTGATCAAATTTATGCAACCAGGGTATCTTTGGAAGCAGTTTGAAGGATTGGGGATGGAGATTAAGAATACAGGCAGAGAGGAAATAAACCTAGCAAAGAACCCTGTCAGAAAGAAAACTCAGTTCTGGAACTGCCTCAGCAGGCTTAGGCAAGCAAAATCAAGCTCTCTCACTTCATAAACTTTCAACCCAGGCCTGAATTACTGAAGGAGTTGTGAAGCTAAAGAAGAGAAGTATGAAGGAACCATAGTTGATGTGTTTACACAGTGGGATGAAGGAGTTGAAAGAGAGGAAGGGATTTAAACATTTCTGCCTGGGGCAACCAAGTGGGTAATGAGCCATTCACAGAGCCAGGGACTGGAAGGTGCCTAACAGCTATGTGGAGGAAGGTGCTAGAAACCGTCAGGGGCCTATGGAGCTTGAGGCATCTGAGGAGCACCCAAATAGCTGGCTGCATGGAGCTGAAATGAAAGGGTTTTGGGCTACACATACAAATTTGGAAGTTACCAGTTTGTTTGAGCTTTGGATCTGGATAAAACTGCCCAGAAAACATGTCACAAAGGCTGAGGACGAGAGACTGGGGATTTCAGATGGTTGCACTCAGCTGCACTTTGGAGGAGGCAGTGATAACCCAGAACAAGTTTACGATATAGAAGACAGCTCGAGGACTGGGAGGAGTGCAGGATGAAGAAGACTATTCCAATATGAGTGTGTCATGAGAGGTTTGGACTCCTCTGTACTTCCCAAGGAGAGCTAGGGCCAACTAGGGAAAGTTAATGGAAGGGCTTTGAGCTTAATGTAAAAGAGACCAAATAAATAACTGGAGGGCTACAACAAGCAGACAGTCTGCCCCATGAAGCAGTGAGCTTCCCGTCACTCAGCCAAAGGGGGGACGAGGAGGAGCAGAATTTCTGCCTTCGGCATAAAATAGAATTACACAGGTTTTCCTGCTTTTTTCCACTGGAAGATTCTGGGATAAATTGACATACAGTAAAATTTCAGTAAAACAGAAAATAGGTGGACAGTCCCAGTAAAGAAGTGTTTTGAGTTTGTTTCTGAAAAATAAGTTTAAAAATGCTTTTGGTATTGCAGACATTTTCATTTTCTGTCTGTATTTACTTCTGTGGCCCCATTCCTCTCCAATTTTCTCCTCTCTCTTCATATGGTTCTCCATAAGAACCTATCAGTAATAATCTCAGTGTGTGACATGAAAAATGTCAAAGAAACTGAATAAAAATGGAAGAGCTAGGAGAAGCAGGTCATATGACATTTCTTTGAGGCATGTAATGTCTTCCTTTTTTTCTTTTCTTCTTTTTTCATGTTGTCTGGAATTCTCATCCCATCTCCTCCAGTGTCTGTTAGTACAGTGCCCTGCACCTTCCTGTCTTCTATCTCAGAGGTGTCTGTCCTTCATGTGGGTCCTAGGAAGCTGAGAAAGTCCTTCTGTCCCTCCTAATCTCAATCTCTCTCTCTTTCTCTCTCTCTCTCCCCACCCTCTTCTCTCCCTCCCTACCTCCCTCACACACACATACACACATACCCCTTCCTCACATGCTCAGGCCTCAGCACTCTCTGCCCCTTCCCTGTTGGTGTTCAAAATGCCACCACTGGATATCTTTTAGGATTTTTGCTCCTGGTAAAAAGACATGCTATTGTTACCGAGCACAGGTCTGGCTATCTGCCACAATGAAAGTCAAGCTCATGAGACAGATGCTGGTGAGAAGGAAAGAGGTTTGTTTAAGGGTCAGCCACCTGAGAAGATGAGAGACTATCTTCCCAAAGCCTATCTCCCCACATCTCAATATAGGCAGAGTTTTTTATAAGGAGATAGAGGGAAAACAGAACAAAGAGATCAAGGGGAGAGGGTTGAGAGTTCTCTACTGCGGGTACTATGAGTAGAGCGGCACAGTTCATTCTATAAGGCCCTTGAAACAGGTCAAGTGATAGTCTGGTGTGTATCTTCCTGTTTTTTCTTTGAAGGTCAGCATATCTCCTGGAGCTGGGATGCTTGAAAGTCAGAGTTTATATGTTGTGAAGTTAGTTCTCAAGATTGTTATACAAACATACCATCTATCTACAAACTACATATTAGTCAAAGTCAGCACTCAGAGAAACAATGTCAAAATAATTGTGGGGTGAGTTACAACATTTTTAGAACTTATTTTGAGTTTTTCCTTTCTAGTTTTTCCTCCTTTACTTAATTGTCACAGTGGTGATTTGTTTCAGTAGTGATATATTATTACATATTTTGAACAATGTAGGTCATCAATTTGTTTATTTTATGTTCATGTTATTGTCTCCATTATGGCTTCCCTAATGACTGGCAAATGTTCATTCTATCCCCAAATCTAAAAGCATTGCACTCATTCTTATTATTGTGCTTATTAACTAACTTTTTGTTTTAATTATGAGAGTTATTACTAAAGATGACCTAGCCTCTCAGAGAAACCTGGGAATTCTTCTGTTAATCCAGACAACTGGAGACATATTCCATGGGGAACCACTTGTAAGAAGGGGACCTTGAGGGGCATGACTGACATTTAGAGGGGCCTATCCACATATTGGTTTCATCATGACCTAAGTCAGAGACTGGTAGCCAGCTCACAATATCCCTCAGTCACAGCCAAACAAGTATGTCTGTCCTGTGAATTATACCAGGCTAATGGGGTGACTTACGGTTGAGCTAATCTACAAATTGATATTGAACAATAGGCCATGTTTAATACTAAACACATCTACTTCATGGAGAACTTATATTAAGCAGAGTAAAGATATCGGGGTTGCCCCATTATTTGGCAATTCGGCTGTGGACATCAGTAGACACCTTTGCATTTTGGCCCTGATGAAAAGGCATCAACCCTGGGGATTTGTTGCCTAGACCTCTACCCAGAGGCCAACCAGCTCATCCTTTTGTTTCTGGAATTTAGGGTCTAAGAAACTCAGGATAGTGGCTAGTAAATCCTTTCTTTTACTCTCTTTAGAAACAGAAAGACTCCCTGCTGCTGCCTCTTGGTCATTGTAGGAGTCACATTCACTTCCTTATGCAGAGAATAGCTCTTTTAATCTCCACAGCAACCACAGTTTATGATAAGGAAACTGAAGCTTAGAAAAGTGAAGTGCCTTGGAAGAGATGGGAGAATGAGTGAAAGTGGTGAAAAGAATTAAGAAGTTAACTACCAGTTATAAAAATAGTCAAGTGGATGTAAAGTTCAGCACAAGGAATATAATCAATAGTATTATAATAACTACGTATGGTGTCAGATGGGTACTAGACTTATCAGGGCGACACTTTGTAAGGTATATAAATGTGCAATCACTATGTTGTATACCTGAAACTAATATAAATTTGTATGGCAACTGCAATTAGAAAATAAATTAAATTTAAAAGAAGGGACGTGAAATGACTTATCTAGGGGGTCTCAAAATTAGAGAGTTGCAACCTGAACTCAGGGTCCTATATCTCCAGCATCCATGCTCTCTTCCGTCACAACCAAAAGCATAAAGTAAAGGCCTGTTCTCTTTACTGTGCAAATACTAGGAGGGAAAATGGCAAGGAGACTGAATTTTTGAGTTCAGAAATTTTAAAAATTTCTTAATAAGCTAAAACTACTTTTTAAGAACCCATAGTAAAAATACTATTTAGAGGAGATTCAGTTGTAAAGAACAATGATAGTTACAGGAGTTATTTAGGGAGGAATTTGGCCCAAGGATTTGAACTGGGCCTTGGGTTTGGGGACCAGCCACTGTCATAGAGGGGAAGCTCAGGTGGAGCAGTACTCTGGGGAGCCTGAGATGTCTGGGTGCCTGGAGAAAGATGGCTGATGAGGGCAGAAGTTGTTCTTACTCAGCAGCTTTCACTTAAACAGCAACTTTCTAGGATTTCTTCCTAGCAAAGGCCAAATCCATGTGCTTTAGACTGCACTATTTTTCTCTCAAGGGAGAATTTTCACCCCGAACATTCACAGCAGTGCTGATGTGTGGGCAAGTACTTGGGCTCTAATCTTATTGTTTCCTCCAACTAACTAAGTGACCATTCACCTCTCTCACCTTTCACCTGGGTTTTCTCTTGTAAAATTCAGGGGCCATGGGATATCATTGTTGTCTATGTTTCCTTCCACCACTTTCTTATTCAATGAGATAGAGATCAACACCATGTCACTTTGCATTCCTCTTGCACATGGAACACACTAGAGAATTATGTTAACCCCCTTCGCTCCTCTTTTGATGCATCACCTCATGAAAGGATTATTTACCAAGTGTCCATAATGTACAAGGATTGTGGGAAAATACAACTATGAAAGATATGTGATTAAAGAAAACAAACACTGAAATGTAGAGAAGAGATATTCTGTGATGCATAACTGTGAGGTTAAGAGTACAGGTATAGTTTCGGGACAACGAGAGAGCCCTAGCCACCTACACCCCCAGGCAGGGCCATGTGAAGCTATTGTGAGGCCACGAGGCAGCTCTGAGCACCAGAATTGGGTTTGGGTACTTTCTATCCACAAAATTAAGCTCATCTTTATAGAATTTATGTTCTAATTACAGTTGTCATATGATTTTTTTCTCTGTATGACTAATAACAATCTCCATTTCCCTTAGAAAATAAATGAATTACTAGCATTTACCCTTTTGTAGCATTATATTATCATTTAAAGGAAGATAGCCTATGTAAATACAAATAAGATATCTGATTATTCCCATTTCTTTGATATACTGATAGATGCTCCCCACAAAAGAACTATGTTTGATCCTAGGTGAGAAATTACCCGTTCCATGAGAGAATATTTTTTGTGCCCAAATTGATCTTTTGCAAAGGGAAGTGTCACCCTCATATTGGTCATAGATAAATTTTGAGATGATGGCACAGCCCACATCTGCATCCTTGTCACACACAGACATGGCCCCCTGTAACAGTATTTGTGTCCCTGATGCCAGGCTGTAAATGACACAACTGAAATCAAATACTGATGTGACTTATAATTTCTTCTGAAAATTTAGAATCGAATCTTAGAGATGATAGGAAGTTTCTGGTGGTTTTTAATCTAGAACATCCTGGCACATCCAAGTTTGGCCCAGTGCATAGAATCAGAAAGACAGTTTATAGAGAGAGAAATAAAGAGACATGCAGAGAAGGACCGATGAGACAGACAGAGACAGATGAGACTGTTGAGACCAGACTCTCATGTGGTTTCTGTGCTTCCATTTGTCTCAAATGCCAATACCCCCACATCCTGTAAATCTTTCTTTTTGTTTAAGCTAGTGTCAATGGGTTTCTGTTAGTACAACCAAAGGATCCCTCATTAAATATCCTGATTTCCAAGGCCTTTTTCTTTTCTTATTTTTCTTTAAAGCTTCTTGTAGGTGTATCAGATCTCATGAAATTTTAACAGAGTGAGAGATGAAGAGGTTTATTCTGTTGGTAAAGGCTGCTGACTATGTGGACTTTTCTAAACTTGGATGATTCTGTAAGCTGTTTGGTTGTTTATCCAATGCTCCCCAGTCAATGTTTGTCCTTGGTTTTATTTGTGAGGATAGAGGAAGAAGAAGGGACACTCTGTCCTTGGCATGACTAGTATTGCTCGGTGGCACATCTGTTTTCCTAAGTCATTAATGGGTCCTTACGGAAGTCAATCCTTCCTCAAGCATTAGGTCAGCGCTCCTGATTAGAATCAGCATCAACCACCCATGAAACTAGAAGCTTCCTCTGTGATTTATTGTTACAATAAAACCTCACTAATTACCCATAATTAGGATGAAAAGCCCATCTCAGTTTTAAGATTCTAAAATAAGCAACATTTAATTTCTTCCAAGTTTGCATAGTAATTTAAATTAGGTTAACCAAATACATTTGAAGTAATACATAAATAAAAATTATTTCTAGATGGCACATCAACTTAATATATTCATTTTGGGTATGTAAATCATCTTTTAGGAACAGCTTGTCCTTTCAGGAAGGCAATTTAAGTATTCTACTACCCTCTGATAGTATTAATAGTTTAGTAAGTGCTTTTTCCCATTGAAAACACAATGATTTACTTAATCCTAACACTTGTCAAAATTATTTTTAAACAAGTAGGGTCTGAATTGCAGAGATTATTATATTTTTGGATCACCATAATAATGATTAAGGGAACAAACAGTATGAGTTAGAGTGTCACAAAATCCTATTTTGAAGCTTTCTACATCTTTCCCAAGGGTTGACATTGCAGTTGAAATGAAATTGATTTATTTAAGGGCCTAGTGGAATGGTTGTGTTGCAGATGTGCTGAAAATCACTTCTCCTACATGTTTGATAATGCCGTAATCTTTACACCATAGTCTCAATTTACAAAGAGACAAGGGCACATGCAAATGAGCCTGTGATGGGATGTTTGGTGTCCCATATCATTTCTCCTGATGTTTCTTTGTTGTTTATGGGGTCTAAAGAAAATGAGCTGGGAAGCCAGAACTGATGGTATAAGTAGAAATATCTTAAGGGACTTCACTAATCTCAGGCTTTCAGGAATCTCTCTTTAGGACACCTGATGTGAGCTGCGCTGGGTTCTCAGGCACAGAGTTTTCATTTGTTCTCCATGTGGGAAGTGGATAAAAGTAGGAAGAGAGCTGAACACAGCATCTGCATTGGCCCTGGGACAGTGACTACTGAGTGGTCTGAGAGCCTGACTGACACTGGCCCTTTATCTCCTGGTGAAGCATGCTCTCACCTGGTTTCTCTCCCTTCCTATTGCATTAGATGCTTTCAGCTTTCTGCCTTGCTTCTAGCCTGTGCCCCTGAAATCATCTACTCAGTCTAGAAGGACAGAGCATGCCTGAAAACTAAGGCAGGTTTTCAAAACCTGTTTGAAACTGCCTATACTCTGGGTTCCTTTCCATAGAAGCAGGAGCTGTATAGCCTTGCCCAGCTGAGCCCAGAAGCTCATCTTTAATTCACAGGGTCAGGTCTGCTTGAGGCATACTCTTGGCAGATCTCCGAGCCAGTTAAAATGGGACTAAATATAGCATTGGCGTTGCCAGGACTATAAAGGAAGAGAAAGAGAAGCTTTCTGTTGTTGACTGCTTTGAGCTTTGTCCCCACTCATAGTTCAGCTCCCAGTAAGCAGTGATGGGCAGGCTACAGGTACCATCACCCAGGGCAATATCTTGTGCTTGGCCAGGGCAGCAGCCTTTGTCCCAACTCTTTTGGGCTTCAACATTTTTTAGTGTGTTTGTCATTTGTTTAGCACTGTTGCTTCCTTTTCACAAATTTTCATTTTATATAAAAGTAAAGGCTTGTAAAATATCAAAATCAAGTTTTCCTGAAGAAGTAGGACCTAGTGTTATGGGCGTAGCCTTTCTTCCAGTGCCACTCCACTATTGTTGCTTCTGACGCATGGGCAGTCTGCATGCCTCCTGTTCACAATGGGCACATGGCCCAGAAGACCTTGCTGGGCACCACCCTGCCTGATTTCTAATCCAGGCCCCACTGTTCCCTCTGTGTAACTCAGGCAAACTACTTCCTCTATCTAGGCCTTGATTTTATGAAAAGTATAATTAAATAAAATAAGAGGAAGTGCTTAATAATTGCTAGTTAGCTTCATGACATAAGGTTTGGGATAATATACAGACCTGTATATCTCCTGGGAGAGAATTAGTCTCCATTTTCTTATCTAACACTTCTTTGCAACAGAAAGATAACACTTAACATTTTGAAGTACTTGGATAAACATCTCTCAATATTTTGTCCATCAAATGTTAATTAAATTATGCTTGCTTAATAGGTAAGCTGACAGTAAATTTAAAGCCAAATGTAAATCTAAAATTATGACATTAAGAAGTTGCAACTAGCAAGATATGGGTGAGGGGGAGGGAGAAGTTGAGGCTGTGCCTCCCCGTTTTTCTGCCTTGTGTAGTGGGTGGGTGACGGTACTGATCACTTAGATAGAGATTACAAGGGAAGGGTGTGCCAAACAGGTTGATGATCCATCTATCTGAGGACCTATTGCATTTCAGGTGTCCATGGAACATCTAAAGGAATGAATATCCAGAAGCTGGACATCAGAAGGGAAACCCAAGAACTGACATAGTGCTGTAGTTAACAGTTGCTGAGTTCTTTGTGCTTCCTGTCTCCATGTATCTGCATGGTCCTTCTCCATGTATCTGCATGGTCCCCTCCATGTATCTGCATGGTCCCCTCCATGTATCTACATAGTCCCCTCTCCATCTTCCTCAGGTCTCTGCCCAAAATGTCATCTTTGCAAAGAAATTCTCCTGGCCACCCAATTTTAAGTGGCAATTGCCTCCTACCCAAACATTTTTTGTCCACCTTCTCTGCA
Source organism: Phyllostomus hastatus (assembly GCF_019186645.2). Taxonomy (NCBI): domain Eukaryota; kingdom Metazoa; phylum Chordata; class Mammalia; order Chiroptera; family Phyllostomidae; genus Phyllostomus; species Phyllostomus hastatus. Next base: position 15,746,008 of record NW_025334011.1, on the reverse strand, counting down.
CCTTCTGCACCATATTTTTTTCCATAATATATAGCATATCTAACCTACCATATATTTTATTTATTTTGCTTATGAGAGTCTATCCATTAGAAGTTAAGTTCCATGGGGGCAGGGATTTTTGTCTGTTTTGCTTACTTCTGTATCCCTACAAATTAGAACAGGCAGTGCTTACATATAAGTACCTAATAAATAGTTGTTTAGTGAGAAGATGAGCCCTTGTTGGGTACCCAACACTAAGTGCTTTTCCTGTGTTATCTCAGTTAATCTGGATGAGGGAAATAAATGTAGGTGACATACAAGCTCCATCATTAGTAATGCAAGCCATTAAAATGAATGAGAGCTGCAGGGAGAGTGTTTAATGAAAAAAGAGAAAAGGACCCAGAACAGAGAAATAAAGAACATCATCCTTTTAGACAGGCAAATGTGGAAATGGACCACACGTAGGAACCCAAAAAAAGCCACTCAGAAGACAGGTGGAAAACCAAGCTGCTGTAGTGTTGTCAGGCTAACTAGGAAACATATCAAGAGGGAGAAAATGCTCAAAGGTGTTGGATGCTGCAGAGAGGCCAGCTTAGATCAGAAGCAGAAAGTGACTAAGGGAGATGAACCAGTAGAACCTGACCACCGTCACCTCTGCACCTGACTCATTTCTGACTATCCTCCTACAAAAATGGTTAGATTTGTTTGTATTACTACCTCCTCTGGCAAAGTATATTGCAAGGATTAAATGACAGGGTTAACTTTTCAGCAAAATGTAGGTGCTGTATATAGCTCAGTGGTTCCCAGACTTTGGAATGTCAAAAACTGGTAACATCTGAGAAAAAACATAGGTCATCACTGAAATATTAGACTGCCTTGCCAGCCATCTAGTCATTCCTCTTCATTCATATAGAGAAATTTGACAACTGAGAATGAATAAACTCAGAATCATTTAGCAGACATGAGACCCATAAAATAAGATTTTTAATTTTGGCTTGGCTCCTGGTCCTCAGTGCATGCTAGAAATCCTTTTGGAAAAGGCATGACTTTCAGTCCTTTGCCACCAACAACTTGCCCCATTGTAGGCACTATTATGTGCCCTGCTGCCTCATTTGCCATAACTCACATCTGTGAAAATCTGGACTGAATCAGATACAACAACAGGGATATCCACTGGTGCCAAGGAGTAGCCTGAGAAGTCTTTAGCACCTTTGACCCATAATCTGAATCAGCCTCCACACTCCATGTTGCAGGTAAACATACAGTTATATAATCTCAATTTAACATCGTAAATCCCCTGGCCACTCTCACTGCCCAGCCCCCACACACACCTGACACTGGTCAGGTGAGATTCTATGTGATACGCTGTCTGTTGTTGGGTGCTAATAAAGTTAGGCTTTAAAAAGAGGAGATTACTAAAAACAGGGTGGAAGTAGCTTTAAATAGAAGCCTCAACAAAGGAGGCTTTTTTCTAAGGCCAGCTCTGCCTTCAGGGATTGGGCAAATTAAGGATGCTTCTTGTGCTTCTGTCAGTACTGCAAACTAGCATAACCTCCCACATTTTTGGAGAGAATGGTTCCTTATCCATTATCAGATTGACATTAGCCAGGATATTTTAATATCAACAAAGGTAAGTTAATGATTATTAGCCTAATTATTTTGTATATCCCCATAGGAAGTTTCCATGCATACAAGATTTTAAATAAGGAATTTGTCCCGATTGATTTTGTTGTTGTTCTTTTTCTTTCAAGAATCCTAAGTTTTATAAAGGATGCAATCTAAGTGAACTTGGAATAAAGCTGTAGTTTGATATTTTCTGGCTAATGTTGAATAAATGTCATAATTTTGTGATTTAATGGGAAGCATGTTTTTTTTATGTAGTAGATATGCCAAACATTAATGAAGAGAAGAAGAGAATGATTGAGAAGCACCATCTTAAGCTCTAAAACATTGACATTGGCATTGAAAATAGAAGTTTCTAATTACCAGGAAAAGGAGGGAGATAGTCCCAGACATGAGAATAGATATGAGATCCTTGCTCCCAATTTTCTGTGAGAGATTCACGAGGTGACCTTGACCCAGCAGTTCAAAAAACTCATGCCAGTGACATCTTCATGTGTTTAGCAGGGACTGTAATACACCTTTGCGAGAGTGGCAGTGAGGTTTCCAGCTGGTGCTGAGGTGTTGTAACTGTCCTGTGATGACATGGCCTTAGGTCATCCCCATCACCCCACTGTCTTCAAAGGCTCTCAGTGGAGGCCTTCATCTAATTCGGAGATTCATACATGATATTTGTTATTCAAACTCAGCAAATCTATCAATCTTTAAATGAAAACCACTTTATAGGAAAAGGTTTAATACTAACTATGACTTAGAGTGGTGAAAAAGTCAGTCTGATTTAGTTAGAAGTATGAATCATAGAAGAATTTTGAGAAATGTAGTGTTATTACTTTGACAGATTTATAATAACTAAGATCAGGTTAAATCCTGGCCTAATGGCAATTCTTTAAGAAACTACTTAGACAAAGCTCTAAGAATGGTTTGTTTTTGACGTATCATCTTTGTGTGTTTTCAAAGGTACTTCTAAATGAGGCTTCTTGAAAACTACTGTCTTATATAATTTAAACATTCTTCTACAACCATGTTTATCTTCTTCGTTTACTAAGCATTTACTTAGTTAAACTTTACATATGTTTAATGTTAAACTTTACATATGTAAAATGTTAAGTTTTACATATGTTTCAAACAATTCTCAAACTCTTAACTGAAAAGGTCCAAATAGATAAAGTTTTATTATTGTGATTACCTTTTATCCCTGGTTTTACTTACTCACACAGTGGGTGGTAAATATAATAAATGTTTTAACTAATTAATTAGTAAGTGAATGAATGGCAAAAGGCCGTAAATTCAGCCCTCATACCCTCACTTGAGTCCATGAACAGAAACAGAATCCCTAATTAATACCACCTACAAAAGCCATCTGTACAATCCAGGCTACTATCTTAATCCATTCAGCCTGCTATAACAAAGTGCCATAGACTAGGTAACCTACAAATAGCAGACCTTTATTCCTCTGGAGCCTGGAAGTCTGAGATCAGACTTCTGCCAGCATGATTGGGTTCTGGTGAGGGCTCTCTTCTGGGTTGTAGATGCCACCCTTTCGATATGTCTCACGTGGTAGAAAGAACTGAGAGCTCTCTAAGGTCTTTTCAGTAAGTGTGCTAATCCCATTCATGAAGGCATGACTCTCATGACCTATGTACCTCCCAAAGCCCCACCTGCTGATATGATCACACTGGGTGTTAGGATTTCCGCATATGAACGGGGTGGGGTGTGGGGGGTGGGACACAAACATTCAGTTCACAACAGCCATGAAGGAAAGCATATTACTGCTATGTGACATGGGTGGGGTCTATTCCATCATGGCAGTCTTCCTACTCAGGGTGACAGATCTCAGCACCCTTTACATTTACATGTTTAGGAGTTAGGAGGAGTTGGGGGTGTATTTGTTTCCTGCCTGCACAGGAGTTAGAGTACATTGTAAGTAATTTTATGTCATTTCAGAGCTGTGTCAGGCTCTATGGCTTCCCATGATGCCGTTTTCCCTGGTAAACGGACCAGGGCATCTGATGGTTTCTCAAGCCAAGTAAATGGACCACCCACTATTGGCAGTCACACAAATGTCCTTTCACACAAATGGGCTCACTGGTCCATTCCCATTCGACATTTCTCAGTGACCCTACAAACTTATTGCATGGGATAAACTCCAAGAATTACATTGAGAATGAATTTAATGAATTTTCCCTGGAGAAGAGGCTTTTGGCTTTGGGAAGTCAGAGATGCCAGTAGACATGTGTCTCTCTGCCAGCCAGGCTCAAGGAATTATCTCCAAACCTGTGTTCTTCAAGGAGCTGTGTTTTACTGCATCTTGACCACTCTGCCTCTGCTTCCTCCATCAGGGAGACCTGCCCATTCACTGAGGTTCAGAAGATGTAGACATTTTCTTAAACATGTCTTTTCTAGACCTTCCAAATAGAGCTAATCTTCCCTTACCTGTGAACATGTGCTCCTCATGACACCAATCCCATTGGATTCTAGTGTCTGCTTTCAGGTCTCTCCCAAAGAGCACCTGTGACAGGGGATAGACAGTTGATGCTAAGGATTCTAGAAGGAATTTCTCTAAAGTGTAAGCAAATTCATTTCTAGTGCAGCAGTCCTTCAACATTGAGGCTGAGAAAATCAAAGCAATAACCAAAAGTCATTAAGACACTAGTCAACTGTGTGGATTATTTTCAAATTCACAGCCCAGGATCCATCTGCAGAATTCTTCCTTGATTATATTAGACTTGTGGCTGTCTCCAAGCCTTTTCCAAAAATAAGAAATTATGTTTCCTGACTTGAAACCCCTTGCCTTTTCAGGTACATTAAGATGAGATTACCATAGCAAGTTCTTTTGTATAGAACTATTCCACAAAACATTTATTGGTTCCTATGAGTTTTTAAGATATTAAATCTGATTTCCAAACCCTGACTGTGTTATTATCAGTACTGGCTCACAGGTTGCTCTGCTGCAGAGCAGAAAGAGGCTGTATGGAATCTGAATGATTGGCTGGTGTCATTTCAGATATTCCCTGAAGGTCTTAAAACCGGAACTTCCTCAAGAACATGCCCAGCAACTTACATCATCATGATTTTGGCTAATATAAATGCTATTTTTCTTACTGTGTCATTATTGTTCCAACTGTTTTCTTCTTAAGGTTAGAAATAGGTGAGGAAAAAATATAGCCTGTTTTACTCATTAATGAGTCAGAGAAAAAGTCATCACTACTTCTAATTATCAGGGGTCAATGTCAGGGTCTCTTACAAGGAAATACATTCATATCAAGGAAGCTATCTAATATGCCAAACTGTACAAAGGCAGGGAAACCTTCATGACCATGTACATACCTAAGTCCTTTGACCTGAAGCTCTTGGTAATCTGGTGGAGTTTTTTGTGACATTGAGACCAAACTTTGAATATAATAAGAGTGTTTTTGTAGAAAATGAGGCAAAACATACCTCTGGGGATAAATATTAACAATCTGCTGAACTTGTAGCTTTGCTTCTTTTCAATAACACATGCTTCCTCACTGCTGGACAAGCAAAGGGGACTGACTGTCTCCTCCAAAAACATCATTTGGCTCTTAGAGAACAGCATGATCTTGGCGTAGTCATGAGACAGTCAAGTTGGGGTCAAGGGTTTATGCAGGTGAGTAGTGTGAAAGGTCTGAATTTATCTCCTCTTATCACCAGTGAGGTCATTTTAAGGTCAGATTAGGGCTTTGAAGGGCTCACAGTTTCCTGACCTCTTAGTAGAACACAGGGGGCACCTCCTTCTAATCAAAAGCCAGTCCCTCCCACCCTCTCGGATATCTTACTATCCCTTTCCTCTCCCACACCTGTCTCTTTCTCTTATCTAACCTCCCCCTGTCTGCTTTCTCCTTTCCACCATCATTAAACTTGCTCAAGTCTTTTTTATCTTTGCCTCCCTTCCTTAGCCTCATGGCTACCTCCACCACAGCCCTATTTACTATCTCCATGTCAGCCAAAATTCCCTAAAGCATTGCTCTACACTTATTATATATCAACCTTCTCACTTCTCTTTTACTTCTTAACTTTCTACCATCCCATTTTGACCTTACTACCTAACCAAAACTACAAAATTATTAAGATATTCATGATTATAAAGTTAAACAAGTCCTTGCCATATAGCCAATAATCTCATTCCCAAGAGACATGAATGCTTTCCTCACTGCCGATCACTACATCACAATCCCTTTGAATCCATATATTATTTCCTCCTTTTCCACTGACTTCCATGGTACTACACTGGTCCAAACCACCACCGTCTATTATCTATGCTACACTGCCCTTTGGTCACTCAGCAGCCTCTTCAAACCTTCTCCACTATGCAGCAAAGGTGATCTTTTAAAAACAAATAAATCATTGCATTCCTCTGCTTCAAACCTGCCTGTGGTTTCCCACTGCTTTTATAATAAAGCCCAAATTCCTCAGCACGTCCTACCAGGCTCTGCATGGTCTGGCCCTGTGACCTTCAGCTTTTCTCCCCCACAACCCTTCGCCTCGTGCTTCCCTGTATCTCTCTGCATCCAGGTGCACCAGCTTTCTTTCCTTCCACAGATGTATCAGGCTCTTTCCCACTTAGGCCATTTGCGTGTGCTGTATCTTCAACTTCACCTGTATTTCACCAACTAACCATTATTCACTCTTCAGGCCTCAGCTTGAATGTCTCTTCTGGGGAAACCTCTCATTACTCCAGACACTAGCTTTGCTTCCCTCATTCTGTGATTTTATAGTTTCTCTTTCTGAGCATTTATCTTTCATATGAACGCCCTTCTTCGAAAGGCAAACAGGAAATGGGTCTGATTTTTCACTGCTGTCTCCCTAAAGCTAAGAATGATGTAGGACCCACTGCAGGTACCCAATGAATATCTGTTGGAAAGAAATAAAAATTAAAAAGGTTAATAATGCACAGCCCAACACATAGCATATAGGTAATGGTGAGCCATTGAAAGCATCAGTTCATGCAAAGACATGGGGGAAATGAGGGAAATGGTATCACTTTGGAAGTCATGTGCAGGGGAGGGTGGGAAAAGCTAAAACATGAGATTATAATGTAATATAATAGATGAGGCATGGAGTAATAAGGGTCAGGAATAGAATGGTGCCAATAGAAATTGAGAGAAAAAATTATAGGATTTGATAACTACTTGCATTTGGAAATGAGTAACAAACATGAAGATTCAGAAATCAGGGTCTGGTGATTTTTGAAGGAATAGGAAATTAAGAAATGAAAGCTGGCTTTTAGAGGAAGCCAATGATGTCAGGTCAATAAATTGTCATCAGGACTGTAAAGACTACAAAGAAGAATTCCAAGTCGCCTGAAAAGCAGAAGTCATATTTCAAAGACTGTCTGCATACCTTTTCCAAATCAGGACCGTCTGCCAGGGAAGCTGAAGTGAAATTGTTTATGCAGATAATTTTCTCAGCAGGTAGTCTCTGTTTCTTCAGGGGGAATGGAGTGAGGCCAGACTGCATATCATATGCAGTCAGGGCCACGGCACCATTGGGGAAGTACCTGCATTTTTCCAGGGACACTGCCTGGGACTGTGAGCAGATTTCCAAATTCCAGGGCACCATATCTACCCTCCTGCTGGCATTCCCTTGGGCTGCCACTGATCTTTGGCAGAGGTGACCTGGAAGGAAGGGGAATTAGCCCCAGACAATAATGCAGTGATGTGTGTGTGGGTTATGACCTAGTAGATTCTGCTTTTCTGAGGCAAGGGGGGAAGCACTATCAGTAAGGCACATGGGATCCTATGGAAACAGAAGCTGAGAGGGCTCAGGGGCATGCGGGACTGGAGGAAACATTCCAAGGACCTGTAGCCATCAAGGGGTGAGATCTCACCAGTGTCAGGGGATGGCACTGTTTGCCTAACTTAAACTAAGAGGAAATATAAAGAGTGATTTTAGACTTCAAAGCATAAAGGAAGATGATTGCCTGAAATGTGGAACTGAAATTTGCAAAAACCCTAAGAGGGAAGAAACCAGTACCGTTCAATGATAAAAACCAGCTGAGGCTCTGGATGGATTGCTCTGGGTCTCTACAGAGACCAGAGGCCCAAGTTAAGAGCCCAAAGCACTCTAGTGGAGCAAGATCCATGCCAAGGAACTTTCTCTGAGCTCTGGGGGGAGATGCAGAGTGGGTTTAAGTTGGACTCCATAGGGTCAGTCTTTGTTCAGGTTCCAGACCATTTGTCTAACAGAGAGCAGCTTGTAATTCTCATCTGTGTGTGTATGTATGTGAGAGAGAGAGAGAGAGACAGAGAGAGACAGAGAGACAGAGATAGAGAGAGAGAGACACACAGACACACGGAGAAAGAAGACCTCAGCTGGAATTCATCCAGGTTCACCTTGGCAGAAGTTCAAGACCACAGTGCACCCACATTAGTCCAACATAGTTGAAAAAACAACAGCAAGACAAACATTAAGGCTCCGCCTCTAATCCTGCCCCTGCATCCCACCCTTACTTAGGCAAACCCGTTTCCCAGCTCTCAGGAGGAAAAAGGGAAGGCCCTTTTGTTATACACTGCAAAAGTCACAGATCTGAGCCTCTGTTTGACTAACGTGTGCCTTAATTGCCTGCTACTAACATCCTACCTGGTCAGAGGGTTACTGTAGCTGCTAATACTCTCTTAGATGTGTGTGTTGTTAGATTTTTTTCCTCCTCTCCTGTCCTTACTCTAGCAATCGACCTGCAAGATCTTTGTGCTTTATTTCAGTGGTCTTCAAATTTTTTAGGGTTTTTTTTGTCATGACTCCACCACAAAACAGACATATGGGGCTGCTATTATGGTAGTTATGTTAGTAACAAGCCTGCAGTTGTTACTCTACTTGGCTGGTAACTTTGGAGGACAGCAGGGTGCACATCTGTTTCAGGACTAAGAATAAAAGGCTTCTCTACAGATGGTAGCCTTTTGGGTGTATGTTCTAAAGGTCCCCAGAGAAAACCTTCTGAAACTCATGGTGCTAACTGGGGAGGCAGGATGGTGAACTCATAATGTGGAGAGGATTAATTTCCCCCAATACGTTCCACACTTTGGCCAGAAAATTACCCACAAAAAGACTGGCAACAAAATAAACATGGCTGAATGTTGTCAAACTACAGTATATTCATTCTCAAGTCTATCTACTGATCCTCAACTTTTATAGTAAATAGGATAACATTTTCCCTCAGTGACTTACATAATGCTAGCACTTAATACATAAAGTGAATATTGCTTTTAGCAAAACTGTCATTAAGTTTGTGTTCTGGCCTGGTTTAGAGAGGTATATTAAAGGCAAGAAATATCATTAACTTTTCTCTCTTTGAACTATTTTAAAAGGATATCAATTCTTATAATAAAAAATATATCTCCCATACACTGCAATTATGTTATCAAGATCTAAATTATCCTAGATATTTTCCTTCTCCATTTTTTCCATTTAGTGTCAGTTTTAGGAAAATTGCTTTCTGACATTTTCCTCACAAAATAGACTAGGAAAAGAAAATTTGGCTACACATCCCTGTTATTAGTTATTCTAAGGAAACACATGCAAAGACAACGTCTAAGGGACCCAGGGTGAATGTTTTCTATCAGGAACTTTCTAACCATTTGGTTGGGTATTTTAGCCCTGCTAACAAGCATTCTTTAAGCTTTTATAGTTTTTCTTTTTCTCAAAAACAATATGTTCCACATGTTACTATTGCTCAAAAGAACTAAAACAACAAACTTTTATTTGTCCTATCAAACCACAGTAATAGTCAAGGTCAAAATACAGTCACTGCTTGAAGAAAATAGCACCCCTGTGTTAATAGCAGATATGCTGCAGAAACCCAGGGATGGGACCACTGAGGAGGAGACAGTCAGCAGTGTACACATGATAAGAGCACAAGTCTCACATTTTTTCCCCTAATGGTTATCAGTGGGGTTTTCTGATATGTTTATAAATTACTCACAAAATTCTTCAGCAAATTCAAATATGGATAAAAGGTTTTGTTAAAATTATTTTGAAGTGTTTAAATATCATTTCTGTGCATGCTTAGGAACCCACCCAGTACATTCATTCTTGTGGAGACATGTCAGCACCAGAGGATACTTAATGTCAGAATATGAATGTGATTTTTTTTAATGTTTGCAATTTTCATTTTTTCATGTTTTGTTGGCACATTATTGTTACAATGCTTGGGAGCTGATTATAACTTAAATTGAAGGCTATAGTCATCAAGGTATTCTGAAACAATTCAGTGATTCAAATATACCCATGCAAATATTAGTTTGAGCCACATGAAATTGCTATCATTAAAGTCATTTTGCCTATAAAAATGACAATTTCATAATGTGTAGCCTAGTATTTTTCACTTGGAAATTGGTCATATTGTACTTTGAATTATGTTTTGTTTTTTCCTTTTGTACCTTTAGATTTTGCCACAACAGTTTATCTTGTATATTGAATTCTTTGTGTAAAATATGCGCCATTCAGGGAGTGAGGATGGAAAGTGACTATTAATGGGTATGGATTTCCTCTTGGGGTGATAAAATGGTCTGGAATTAGATAGTGGAGATGGTTGCATAGGTTTATGTATACAATATGTAAAAATACCAAATTGTATAGTTTAAGAGGGTCAGTCCTATGGTATATGGGTTGTAGTTCCACAAAAATGATTTAAAGGTATGCAGACTGGGAAGGAAGAAATAAAACTGTCTTTGTTTGCAGATGACATGATCATCTATCTGGAAAATCCAAAAGAACTAATAAAAATATCATGTAACTAATATGTAAATATAGCAAGGATGCAAAATACAAGGTAAATATACAAAAATCCATTGCTTTCGTGTGTACCAGCAATGAACAATTGGAATACTTAGGTAAAATTAAGTACTCGGGTAAAAATCTAACAATATACACAAAATCTGTATGAGGAAAACTTTAAACTCTGGTGAAAGACATCAAAGAAGATAAACAAATGCAGAAATACCTCTGTTTATGAATAGAAAGACTCAATATTGTTAAGATGTCAGCTCTTCACAACTTGATCTATAGATTCAAGGAAATCCCAATCAAAACCCCAGCAAGTTATTTTATGTATATCAACACACTGATTCCAAAGTTTATATGGAGAGGCAAAAGATTTAGAAGAGCCAACACCTTATTGGAGAAGAACAAAGTTGGATGATTGACCCTGTCTGACTTCAAGACTTTCTATAAAACTGCAATAATCAAGACAGTGTGGTGTTGGCAAAATAACAGATAAATAGATCAATGGGACAGAATAAAGAGCCCAGAAAGGGATGCATATAATTATGGTCAATTGTTCTTTGACACAAGAGCAGAGACAATGCAATGAAGAAACAGATGGCACTGGATCAGCTGGATATTCACATGCAAAAAAAAATCATCTAGACACAGACCTTACACCCTTCACAAAAAAATGACTCAAAATGGATCATAGACATAAATATAAGATGTGAAACAGTGAACTACTGAAGATAGCATAGAAGAAAATCTATGGCACTGTGTTTGGTGATGACTTTTTTAATACACCATCAATGGCATGATCCGTGAAGAAATAATGTTGTAAGTTGGACTTCATTAAATTAAAAACTTCTGTTCTCTGAGATACTGCCAGAAGAATGGAAAGATAAGCAACAGAAAATATTTGCAAAAGATACAGCTGTTAAAGGGTTGTTACCCAAAATATACAAAGAACTCTTCAAGTTCAACAATAACAAAAAACAGTTAAAAATGGGATGAAGATTTGGACACCTCACCAAAGAAGATATACAAATGGTAAATAGGCATGTAGAAAGATGCCCCTTATCAACTGTCATGAGGAAACTGCAAATTACACCAATGAGATCCCACTGTATACCAATATTATAATGGAAAAGAGCCCAAAACACTGACAGCACCAAAAGCTGGCCATTGTGTAGAACAACAGGAACTCTCAACCACTGCTGGTAGAAATGGAAAATGGCACCGCCACTTTGGAAGACAGTTTGGTAAACATACCATACCATACAGCAGTTGCACTCCTTGGTGTCTTCCCAAGTAAGCTATAAAGTTTGTCCACACAAAAACCTGCACATGGATGTTTGTAACAGCTTGATTCATAATAAGAAAAACTTAGAAGTAAACAAGATGTCCTTCATAGGTAAATGGATAAACAGTGGTAGAATCCATACAATGAAATATACTTCAACGCTAAAATGAAATAAGCTATCAAATGGTAAAAAGATATAGAGGAAACTTAAATTTTACTAAGTGAAAGAAACCATTATGAAAAGGCTACATCCTGTATTCCTGTATAATTGCAATCATATGACCTCTAGGAAAAGCAGAACTATCAAGACAATAAAGACATCAGTGATTTCCAAGGGTTTCGGGGAAGGAATGAATAAGCCGAACACAGAGGAATTTTAGGGCAGTGCCTCTATTCTTTATGATACTATACTGGTAGGTAATCATACATTTATCCAAATGCATAGAATGTACAACACAAGAGTAAACCCTAATGTAAACTATGGACTTGGTATGATAATGATGTGTCAGTGTAGATTCATCAATTGCAACTAATGTGATAGAGTTACCACTCTATCAGAGTGTCACCACTCTGATGCCAGTGGTGACAGTGGGGGAGGCCAAGCATGTCAGAAGGGGAGGGCTGGGTGGGGGAGGGCAGGGGTGTATGGAAATTCCCTGAACTTTCTGCTCAATTTTGCCATGAACCTCATTGCTCTGAAAAATAAAATGTACTGTAACCACATAGAAAAATGGTAAATTTGTTTATTTTCTTAATTGGTAAAGCAACATTTTGTTTAGGATACTGTGTATTTCAGTTTGCCCACTGCAGAATCTTGCCTGGAATAATCAGAGGTTTCCCCTAAAGACATATTCCTGTATGTTTCAATTTTTGAAATATTTTTCCACTTGGAATTTTATGAAGACACCAAAGAAAGTGTTGAAAATGCCTAACACTCCCCATCATAGGTGGTTTGAATCACATTACTCCATGACACAGTCGGTGGTAGAATAATTTGCTCAGGCAAAGGCAGGTGTGCAGGTTCATCTAGGAGAGAGTTCAGAACACCCTGCAGGCATCCCATGTCATGGTTGGGTAGAGGGAAGTAAGGGAGATGCTTTAGGAATAAGCAGCCACGAAAGTTCCAAAAGGCTGCAGGTTTCAGATTTGACCTCTCACCCTAAGGCAGGCTATTCTACCTACCAGGTGTAAGCAACTGGGTAACCTTCTGTTTATAACAGAAGGAAATCACACATCTTCAGAAAAATACTAACCTCTGTTGAGGCAGAGATGGAAATGCTGGGATTACCTCACAGCCAAAGGTATTCAGGTGGCAAAAACAGGTAAGGATGCCTAATAGTCATGGTATTAACTAGCTTTCAAAGACTGAAGGGTTCTTAAGTCTAAAAAGACACAGTCAGCTGCATGGTTAATAAGTGCTGGAGGGGGAAAAATGTGGTACTTTTAGTTTTAAAAGATGCTAGCAAAACACATCTTAGAATTTGCTGCTCAGAAAGTCTAGCTTGAATCCATTGTGAAATAGTTGAAGAAATATTAATAGAAAAGAAAGCTTTAAGCCAACTAAAGGTGAGAAAAATGAGTAGAAACCATGTTTCACTAACTCAATTGCCTTTTTATGGAATGATAAAATTAATGGACAAAGAAAATGCGATAGATGTAATATATCTGAATTCTCAAGAATCAGTTATTGTTAGGTCACTGCAGTTTACCTAGTAAATCAATCCAAACTTGCCAAAAGTCTAAATATCCCCCCAAATTACAAAGTAGATGGGAATCTAGGCAACATCTAATGATGAATCATGGAGGAGACTTGAGGAAAAGCAAAATACTCTCAAAACTGAACTCCACTTTGTCACTCTGCATTAATGATCTGAGAAGTGGGATCGACATCGTGAGTAACAACAAAACAAACAAAATGCTACTGTGGATGTTTAAATTATTTAATGCCACAAATGGAAAGAAACTTACCAACTCTTTTGTCTATCTTCCCAGTTGCCATTTCCTTTTCCATTGTTATAACTACCTCGTTTTATGTAGTTAGTTGAGTTTATTAACTTTTCTGTTGAATTGTGGTCTTGTTTTTTTTTTAAGATTTTATTTATTTATTTTTAGAGAGGGAAGGGAAGGAGAAAGACAGAGAGAGAGAAACACCAATGTGTGGTTGCTGGGGGCCGTGGCCTACAACCCAGACATGTGCCCTGACTGAGAATCGAACCTGTGATGCTTTGGTTCACAGCCCGTGCTCAATCCACTGAGCTACGCCAGCCAGGGCTGAATTGTGGTCTTGTTTTTAAACATACTTAAGTTTGCTGGATACATTGCTGAACAGTGTTTACACTGATCCACAGTGTTATGGTTTCTGTATGGCTCCTACTTCCATTGTTAACACTCTTGGTGGAGTAATTGTGATGAAGAAAACCAGTAGAAAGGCAAATAGATGGAAAGTGGGGGAGGGGTGGAGAGAAAGCTAAGGGGATCTAAAATCAACCAAACCCCAGAAGGACATTCAGCAGGAAATAATGTTGAAAGGAGAGAAAAAAGCTTAAAAGTTAAAGGAATAATAATGACCAAAATGATTGATCCAGGAATAAAGCAAGTACTTAGGTTAGAACAAATCAAGTTTTAGTTTTCTTAAAGTGCATATTCAAAATGAGGTAACTTGAAAGTCAACATTCAAAATCTATCTCACATATTTTTTGACATGACATATTTTAGTAATTTTTTCCTTTATGAATTCTTATGACTTAAATATTCAGATTTTTGTAGCTACAATGGACATTGCATTAGTATCTTTAGTGACACATTAATGTTTGCCAAGAATGATTGTTTACACCAGTAGTTATTTTTGATGTTGACTGCTTGGTGCAAAATGCAATTCTTACATTTTATGGGAATATAAACTTTATTGCTGTCTCATTACCATGCAGAAGCCAAATATGAACAAAAAAAATAGCATTCTATATTAACCTTCCAAAGATTGGTTATGAGTGACCCAAGTGATTATATTATAGTTCAATTAGTGGAATAAGAAAGAATACACAGCGTCAGTGCTGCCTGATAAATGTAATTCTCTCATGGCAAGATATGTACAGTGAAAGATGACGTAAGAGTTCTGATGGAATGGCTTTTTGTCTAGTTCCTAATGCAGTCTTCTCTTCTATGCCCATAAAAAAGATATCTCCGTCCTAAGGCTATATTTTGTTGTAGAATTTTGGGTGTTCATTTTGGGGGGGGGAAATACTAACTTCTTCAGCTTTAAGGAATTAGATCTCACTGAACTAGAAAAATAGTATCTAAAGTAGCTTATGTTTTAAATTGTGAAATGTAAAAAGTCATCATATTACATGAGTGAAGCAACATTAATTTCAACAATTTGCCTGACATTTTTCTCCTCTGCATGAACACTTGTCCTTTGCTGGTGGTACTGCAGAACTTTTCGTGGCAGAACAAAATCAAAGGTGCACATTCGTGCAGAAAAAAGATTATAGATGAAAAAAAGTTTTACATGAGGAGGTTGGCATTTTTGATGGTTTGTTTTGGGTAACTTATCGACATTTCCCTGTAAATTTAATATTTCCTGGCAACAAATGCATTGAAAGAAAGATGTCACTTGATATGCAAGCAAGATACACAGAGGCACTGTGAGCGGTAGGATGTGTTTGAAGGTGTAACAAACTTCAAGATCTTTCATATTCTTCCACGATGGTATGGTTAGTCACCTTTAAGTCCTTCTAACCTCACATTTCTGTAGCTGGTTGGCTCAGCTTCTGGGAACAGACAGCTTTGAGGCCAGGATGTTTGACTTCTGTGTAGACCAAATCACCTTAATTTGTATGAAATGCTCAAATCTGTACCCTCGTGTCATGCGTGGAATAGTGTCTACACCAGAACTTCAGAATGTGACCTTGTTTGGAAATAAGATATTTGCAGATATAATTAGGATAAGGTCATGGTGGCTTAGGGTTGGACCTAAATCCAATGACCCTGTCCTTAGAAGAAGAGTAGAAGAAAAGGAAAAAACACAGAGACACACAGAGGAGAAGACTATGCAAAGACCAGCGAGGCAGAGATTAAAGAATGCCTAAGAAAGCCAAGCTTTGCCAGTGCCCACCAGAAGCTAGGAGAGAAGCACAGGACGGATTCTCTCTCAGAACTTCCAGAGGAAACCAGCCCTGCCACGCCTTGATCTGGGACTTCTGGCCTCCAGAACTCTGAGAGAATAAATTCCTATTGTTTTAAGCCACCCAGTTTATAATAATTTGTGCCAGCCACAGACAAACAATACACCAATACAACAGCTTGCTCACATTTTACCTGTCACATGGATATCCAAGTGAGAAGATAGACAGGTTATGCTCGCAGGTCCAACAGATTAGTAAGGAAAAGAATGCATCTTCACAATTAAAGTTTGTAACTGTGGTGCCCAAGTCCATCCCTGCTAAACAGCAGCTCAGGCTCCCCACTCAAAAAGAACATGTCCAGGACATGAAATCTCAAAATGCTGCTAAATTCCACCACCTCAACAGGGCAAAGTCTGATGATGAAACAGTTAAAAAAGCTCTTTAAGAAGGCAGCTTCTTCATCCAATTGTGCCCTTGATTAGGAATGAGTATTATAGAAGATAACAGCATCCAATGTATTTTAAACCTAAAGGGAATTTTGCTTACAAAATCATTAGTGCCCTGGTCAGTGTGGCTCAGTTGTTCGAGTGTTATCCCATATACTGAAAGGTCACAGTTTTGATTCCCAGTGAGGACACATACCCAGGTTGCTAGTTCGATCCCCGGTCAGGGTGCTTAGTGAAGGCAACCAATACCTCTCTCTCTCTGTCTCTCTCTCTCTTTTTCCCTCTCTTTCTTTCTCCATCTCTGTCCCTAAAATGCAATGAAAATAAAAATGTCCTCAGGTGAGAATGAAAAAAATATCATTAGAGACCTGGAGGGTCAGGTCAAGGCTGGGCCTCCCAAAACGGCTCCAGACACAACAACCATGAGCAGAGCTGGTTTCCCTCTGTCATGACCAGGAAGATGAGGACCAGGGAGCCACTAGACCAGCTGTCGAGTCCTGGGTTGTAACACTTGAGGCAATATCCAGAGAATTGGAAGCTATTGCCACAGCTGCTGACTCAAGGAACACTTGTCCTTGCTCCCCCCAGAGTGGAGGGTCTGACCCCAGAACACAGGGCCAGCTATGTACTTTGAGCTGCCCAGTGAAAAATGGAAATGTTGACATCCAAAATGGAGTGAAAAATTAAAATGCCCCTTGTTCAAAATTATTAATAATCAGGACAACAACAATAACATCCACAAGTGTAGGGCCCTTCTGGTCTCAGGGCCCTGTGTGACTGCTTTGGTCACAGCCTGTGAAGCCAGCCCTAGCTGTGGGCTGAGGAGCCATGCTGGCCTGCTCACCTGCACCTTCAAAATGGATGTGTCCTGTGCTACAGCTCTTCCCCACTTGCAGCAGGACCGAATTCAAGTTTGTGAGAGTGTGTAAGACTAGCAGAACCCTGTGCAAGGGTGTCCTTTTCAGCTACCTAGGCTCTACCTTGAAGGAAGCTCTCTAGAAGGAGTTGCAGAAGATGCTGAGTGAGCCAATCTACTGTATCCACCTCCGTGTTCAAACTCCAGAGGCACAGATAGCTGTCAGCAGAGTAGTGTGTTCTCTTCTCACTCTGTGGTTTTAGGACCCATCCTGCTCAGTCACGGCTTTTTGTTCACAACACCTGCTGTGCAGCTGACAAAATAACATGTGTTCCTTCTTTCGTGTGAGGCATGTGCTGGCTGCTGGGTGCTGGGGGTACAAGTGGTGGCTAAGAAGATGAGGCCTCTGATCTCTAGAGTTTCCCTCAAATGGGTGGAAATGAAAAATTAACATGTGAAATGGAAAATTAACATGGGGACAACTAAAAGAGGTGATTTCAGACCACTGTTTCTGAGGCAGATTTGCTGTACTTCCAAATACATCTCACAACCATTCTCTTCCCTTGAACACCAATGGCACGATTTTTTCCCAGCCAACACTCTCCTCTCAACTGATCTGCTTTTCACTTTTACCTCCCTCCAATCCATTCTGAGAAATAAGGATAGGGAAATCCTTTAGAAACACAAACCAGGTCACAGACATTCCCCTGCTAAACTTGCCTTGCCCTTGAAAAACTGACCCTCCTCATCGTTCCTACAAGGCCACACACCATCTGGTCTGTGACCGTCTCTAACTTTCCCCACTTGCCCACTAGGCCGCACCAGTGTCCTTTCTGCTTTTTGGGACATACTAAGTTCCTTCCTACCTCTGTGTTTGAGCTCATAGCTTTCCTAGCTCACTATATATAGCCCATCTCTTCACAGCTTCCAGGATTGGGCTAAAGTGTCACCTTCTCAGAAAGGTTCTCTCTGACTACCCTATGTAGGACGGAATCCCCACCCAGTTACTCTTTAGCATATTACTTGGCTTATTTCTCCCCAAACACATATCCCAGTCTGAAATTAGCCTGTTTATATGTTTCTAGGCTTCCTTTTTCTGGGCAGGGGCCAAAGCTACCTTGCTTGTCGGATTCAGTCCTATGCCCCAGGCTTAGTACAGTGCTTGGCACTTAGTTAGCAATATTTGGAAATGTTCTGACTTACTGTTGCATTGATGAGTGAAAAAATTGCTACATTTTGGGGCCTGGAAAGTTGAGTCAGCATTCATCGTTCAATAAAAGAGCAATTAAACTTAAAAGCCAAATAGTACTTGGGATGGCTGTGGAGTTTGGAAAAATCAAAGCTGAGAATTCAAAGTTATGGACAGTAATCCAATCATGCAGGTCAGCTCTTCTGGGAAAAAATTCGCTGGCTTTGCGGTGAAAAGGCCAGGCCAAACACTGCCCAGTAGAATAGATGATCTCACACTTGTTTATGGATTGTTTGAGGACTGTTCTCTTCCTATTTACATGGTGCAAGTTCTTTCAGTGAAATCACTTATCAATGAGAACAGAGACTGTGTCTTTCTCCAGTGGCCCCCAGGAGCACCAAAGTGGCTCCCTTCTCTGATCCAAGGTCTCTAAGATGGAAGACACTAATTGCTGGGCAGTATAGCTACGGTGCTTCAGGTCTTTCTTTCAGACTCAACTCCCATGGTCTCCCTACAGCAGCAGCAGGTCAGGCAGCTGTCTGGATTCCTAGGCACCAAGGAGTTTCCTGGATTCAGGACCTTCAGTTTTAAAACTGGGAAAGTCCTGGGAAAATTGGGAGAACTTAGTACTCTTCCACCAGAAAGAAAGTGTCCACCTCATTATTTTTCTCAAAGGAGGGCCAAGAAGCCCTCCTACCACATGGGGGAGGACATTTGAGTGATCAACATTTCCCTAAATACTTTTAAGATGATACTCCTGACTGCACAATTCAGAAAAATCAAGCCTAAGCATGTGTGGTTATCTAGTGACCTTCTACCATACAGAAGGTGGGTCTGCATGCTTTATATGTAAGGGGCTAGATAGTAATTATTTTGGGCTTTGGGGGCCACAGAGTCTCTGTCATAACTACTTAGCTTTGCCATTATAATATGAAAGCAGCCATAGACAACATATAAACAAATGGATGTGGCTGTGTTCCAATAAATCTTTATTTACAAATACTGGCTAGGGGCCTGATTTGGTCCATGGATCATAGTTGTGGACCTCTGATGTAGACCATCCATTCAGAAAATTTTGAAAAAAAATTTATTAAGCCCACAAAAGTTTTCTTTGTCTCCACCACAGAGCGGCAGTCACTCCACATACAACATACACATCTCCCACATACCCATCTTTACCTCCTTTAATCATTCATGCTGGTGCTCAGTGGGGCCTATGAAAACATTTGCCTCACAAAATAAATTTTTGCATGGAGACATTGACATGGAAAGAAAGACCACATAGCAGTTATTTCTAGAGGGATGCTTAACATCAGTTTGTAATAAAAAGTTGAATATGGAGTTGGAGCAAATTATTAGGATAACTGAGATTAATACATGGTTAATGCTTTGTTAGTGGAATTGCTAGATTCATAGGGGACACATACCCATATGGGCAGCAGTGACTTGACTGTTGATGGTGGGGAAGGAAGTAACCCTGTCATCTGCAGGACTTTCAAAGACAGGCTTTGAGATATCAGTTGTTTCTGTTTCTGTTGTTCAAACTAGAGAGTATTAATCCGTGGGGTCAGGGGGTGGGCCTCTGTAGCTGTGAGTAGCTTACATGGAATGCTGTTTTCCTCATATGTGCAATTTAATATTCCTTCACCAACTAGTGTCTTTATAACGTATTTTGAAATGTTCTGTCCTCTGAAGTGCATTGTCAAGTGGGGAAGGGCTGGATGGAGAAAGAACACCCTAGTAACATTTTAAGTTAATTTTACGGAATGTGCTTATGAAGTGCACACCTGGAGACCATATATCAGATAGGAAGTCGAGAGGCGAAGGTGAAGAGGCAGGAAGGAAACAAATGTGGTAAGAAACCTGTATTTCAGCAGAATGTCGTTATGGACACTTATCTGCTGCTGGAGGTAACATGTGATTGAAACAAGGACTGACAAATAAGGCACTGACATACTGTTGACCTGCTTCCTAGGAGTGGCCACTGTTGCTGGGTTGTTGCGGAATAACAGCGTTCTCTGCCGAGCAACAGCAGTGCCTGTGGGCTCATTGCTGAGCAGATAGTGCTGAGTCTAGGAAACAGAGCGCCTTCACAAGTAAATTCCACACCCCCTCGAATTTGTGCCTCAGTAGGGAAGCCTCAGCAGGAAATCCTCCATATGTTTTCCTTTACTACAAGGAACTTCAGAGAGTGAGTTCATTTCTCTCCAAACATCCTCGCATTGCTGTAAAAAGCACTGGCTGGATGATGAGAAATGTCACCCGGACGCCTGCACATGGAGCTGGGGGAGCAGTTACACTTCTGAACTAGAGAGGAGTTTTGGAGCGATTTTATTTTTCCTTTGTTGCTTACATTCTGAACTTCATGGAACTTTTTTTAAAGGATAGACTTTTCCCTTTTTACTACTTTCCAGTAGAGCTGTGATATTTGGGGAAACACATATAAGAAGGAAGATTTCTTAAAGATTTGTCCTGTGCAAAATTGGAGTACACCCTGAAGACCAAAGGAGGATAGCTCAGATCAGGGGCTTTGCTCTTAAAGAAAAAAACCAAATTTGAAATTCAGGATTACTTTAAAAATATCACTGCAAGTAAGTACTGTGTTTGTTGTCCTTTTTTCTTCCTTCTTAATTGCCTAATAATCATATTTTTGCATATTGTAATCTTAATGAATTTATCAGTTGGATTCTAAATATAAGTGCAATGATTTGCAAATACATAAATTAATTAGAAAATGAGGTATTGAGTGTCCTGCTCTTAACACTATTTAGCAGGTAGCAGGTAATATTTATAGTAATGTCTATGTTTTTATGCCAAGAGTCATGTAATTTCATTAATGTTTCCAATGAATATCTTCTGCTTCATTTCCTCCAGTAATATAAAATGTATTTTAGATTGAAAAATGAGTAAGTAAAAATTTATTCTGAAAGGAACATCGTTGCCCTAGCAAGCAAATCAACTTTTGTCACCGTCTCTGTAGTACTGAGATAAATTTGCTGAAGAATCTGTAAATCTAGGGGAAAATTCACTAAAACTGTGACTCTCATAAACCCCTTTTGAAAATGCTGTGAAATCATGTCGCAAATGTGCAAAAAAAAAAAAACGTACTCTATTGCAAAAGGTCACTGAAACATTAAAATATTTCAGCCTCTGTTCCCTTTTGTTGATTACACTATTAAATGGAGCTCCAGCTGTGCACGTGTTGGCACCTGCTCAGGACTCCGGGAATCAGGGCTGTCAGGCTGCTCTAGCGGGACGTGGTTGGACAGTGTGCAAGTAATCAGGGGAGCAACTAAATGTGCCCAAAATATCCTACTCCTTCCTGGACTCCTAATTCCCACCCCCATCCTTCAGCCCTCCTTCCCTCCTTATGTGGTAGCTGTGAATCATGACTTTGTTACAGGACAGGTTGTGCTTCCTTTCTCAGAAATCGTTTAGGGGAAGAGCTGGCTGCTTTCAGAGTGTTGTCTGGTTGCCATTCAGACAAGAATGAATACAGGAGTGGTCTGTGCTTCCCCGCTTCCCCCAGTTTACCACTGCAACCATCATCCAGGCCACAGCTCTCTGTAAACCAGCTGGTCTGAAATGATGCATTCCATGGAAAGGTAACAGTGAAAGCCTCTTCCGCAAATGGAGAGTGTTGCATTTTTCCCCTCCAACGTGTCCCCTGCACCGCCCCCCATCATTACATACTGTCTTCCTTGTCCTCAAAGAAACGTGACTCCTCTGCCTCATTGGTTGCCAAAGCCAGTGCTCCCAGAACTGTGCTCGTTACTGTTAAAGATCTCTATCTGCCAGACCATATGGTATTTTCATTTAGGAGAGTATATGATTTCAGCCCTATAGGTGTTTTTTAAAAATTTTCCCCCTACATGTTGTGTGGTAGCTAGATGTAGTCCAAGGGCAAAGTCCTGTTGTGAAAACCTTCTGGAAATGTGAGCAGTGATAGTGTAATCTTGGGGGGCCTGAGAGGGAGGGGTGATTTAGTAACAGAAAGGGAGCCTAATGAGTCTGGTCTTCACCATCCAAGATGGTTATTGCTTTCAGAAGAATTACTTGCTTTCTGATTTAGATGTGCTTAAAGGTCAGTGCTTCTTTCTATGGGGCATGGCAGCTCTCCTTACGCATACTGGCTACCTACCCACCAGCTAAGGCAGCTCTGGTGCTCAACTCCACTTGTCGTGCTCCTCTGTCATCAGCTAAGAGAATGTTCAGTAGATGTTGCCTTCTTTAAGTGGCCTATTATCTACCTGATACATGAGAGTGAGCCTAATAGACATCTGAAGTTATCCTGAGTTTTGGATTATCCTATCCAACTTTTTAACATTATATGACAGCGTATGAGGAAACTGAAGCCAGTGTAGTGACATGGCTCACAAATTAGCTGAACTAGAATGAGAATTCTGGACTCTAGCCTCCATATCTGGTGCCTTTTTTGTTTACTTTTTAGTTCTATGTCTAAAAATTGGATTCTTGAATGATTAAAAAATAATAAAGATATGCCCCCATGAGTATACCAATTGCATTGCTCTTTTGCTTTTCACGTATTTGAATATAAAATATCTCAAATGTACAAAAATAAACTAATAGTTATCTGCAAACTCCCCACCAAAATTAAATGTTATTTTGCCATCTTCAGTTCAGATAACTTATAAAATAAAATGAAACGCATAAATTAAATCAAAGCATCACTTCCTTTCTTTCCCCTTCCTTCCCTCTCAAGATAATTATCTAAGTTTGCTATATAATATTCTCATGTATATTTTAGTAATTTTACTATGTGTGGGGGTGGGTGGGTAATAAGATCCAGACATGAAATATCTATATGTGGTTATATCTATGTGTGGTTATACTATTGTTTTGTGTTTAAAATTTAAAGATATACAACATTGCCCATATAATTTAATAACTTCTTTTAATTTGACATTGTTTTAGGCATGTGCCCACACTGATACATAGGTGTCTAGTCCGTTTACTATCACCGCAGGACAGTACACACAGTATACATGATCCAAGGCTGTTTGTCCATTTTCCTACTGAGGAAATGTGGGTGGTCCCTGCAGTTTTTGCTATTTATGATGGTGCTGCAGTGATCCTTGAGCATATCCCCAAAAATTGTGCAAGAATTTCCCAAAGGGAGTCACCCAGAAGTTGAATTGTTGAGTCATAGGAAAGCACATGTTCACTTTACTAGATGTTACTAAACTGCTCTCCAAACTGTATTGGTTAATTCAACTACCAACAATGTTGAGCATATGGAGTTTGAAACTCCAGCTGCAGAAAAGAATCACCTAGGGAGCTTTCTAAAATTACCAAGGCCTCTGTTCCACCCCAGACCAATTAAATAGAAATCTCTGGGGAGGCAACCCAAGACTGGTATTTGTTTAAAGTTCCCCAGGCGATTCTAGTGTTCAGGGAGGGCTAAGAGTCAGTGATTTAGCATTTCTGTTTCCCCATGTCTTTTTCAGTACTGGGTATGATCAAACATTCTGCTTTGCTAATCTGATGGGTGTAAGGACTTTCTAATTATTAGTGAAGCTAATATATTTGTGTAATACTATTAAGCATTCCAACTGAAAATTATGTGTATATATTTTACCCATTTTTCTCTTTAATTCTTTTTTATTGTTGATTTATAGGCACTTTTTAAATATTCTGGATAGTAACCATTGGGGGCATATGATTTGCAAATATCTTAGTCAATAACTTAGTTTTTAAGTTGTTTATACCTTTTATCATATGGAAATTTAATTTTTTAAAATACAGTTAAACCTGTCAGTATCTCCCTTTATGGTTTGTACATTCAGAAATCTTACATATTTTCCCACAAAATTTAATAGAACTATTTTTGATCTTTTCTTTGAAAAATTTTACAGCTACTTTTTCTAATGAGATCATTAATCAATTTAGAGTTTAGATTTCTGTATGGTGTGATGTAATGATCAAATTGTATCCTTTAATATATAAATAAGCAATTGTCCCAATGCCATCTATTAACTAGTCTCTCTTTTCTCAGAGACATTTAATGCTGTTGAGCCTCCATGTCTTTATAATTAGATATAGTTTAATTATTATAGTTTTATAATAAATGAACCCATTTTTGCTATTTTTCCACAAATGTATCTTGCTTATTCTTGAATATTTACTGTACTATATGAATGTATATGCATCATCATCTCAGGTTACATAAAAACCAATGTTGGGATTTTAGTTACAACAGCACTGAATTTATAGATCATTTGGGGGATGATGTCTACATCTAAATATCAACTTCCCTCATTCATGGACATAATGCAACTCTCCATTTATTTAAGCTTCCTGTCATGTCTTTCAATATATTTTATAATTTTTCCTGAAAAAATCTTCTGGTTTCTTTTTTAGATTCATTGCTTGGTACCTTGTAATTATTGTTGAAGTGGTTGATTTTTATTGTAAATTTTATTCTTTTTCTAAAATATTCTAATTATTGCCTGTTAATTCATAAAGAAAATAGATTTTTGTTTAATTCTTGTTTCTTACCATGTTAAACTCATTATTTGTAAAAGTTAGTAGGTTATTTAGATTTTCTAAATAAGCATTCATATATGCAAATAATGACAATTGTGTTTGTTCATTTGTAATATATCAATATTTTAATTGATTTGGTTGAGTATAAAGTAAATATTCAATTTATTTATATTTAAATATTTATTTCTTTTCCTTCACTTGCTATTATGGTTAGGACCTCTTATGCAATGTTGAACAGAAACATTGACAGCAGACATTTTGTCCCAAATGTTATGTTAAATGCCTTTGACTTACTACCATTAAGTATTACATTTTCTCAGATTTTTAGGGGATGATATCTTTAATCAGGACGAGAAAGTTTCCTTTTATTCCTTGTTTGATCAAAGGTTTTATCAAGAAAGTATTTTGAATTTTATAAGTATTTTCTGCCTCTTTGGGGATGAATTTTTGTTTTTCCCCTCTTTTTATGCATTAACTAGTGAATTTATGTTTTCTAAAATTAAATCATTCTATTCTGGGGTAACTCATATTTGGTCATAATTTTTAAAATATTCACTCAAAATTTTGTTTGCTAATATTTTACTTAGAATGTTTATATTAAATGAAACTCACCTATATTTTTTCTTGCTCATTTTATATCAGGCTTATCTTTTTATGAGTTAAAAAAAGATTGTCATCGTATTATATTCTATGGAAAAGTTTATATAAGATTAAATTAGATTATTAGAATTTTATTTCAAAAGATGATAGAACTTATCTGAAAGAATTCTAGCAGTGTATGTATGTAACTACTGATTTAGTGATTACCTTAACTAATGATTCAGTTTCTCTCATTATTGTTTGTCGTTTTCTCTTCCTTCTTGAGTAATTTGAGTTATATTTAAAGTGAATTGACCATTTTAGCTAGATTTTTTAATGTATTGACATAAAATTGTTTCTGATACTCTCTTTTTAAAAATCCCTGCCTTACCTGTAGTTATGCCCCCTTATCCATACTAATGTAAGTAGACATGTTTGCTTACCCTTTCTCCCTTTTTAAATCTGTCTCTCAAGACTTTTATTTATATATATTTTTTTTTAACTAAGAAACAATTTTGGGCTTTCTAGGACATCTCTGTTAATAATGGGCAAATACCTTCAACAGCCAAACAATAAGTTAGTTGAGTATATTATTGCAGATTGGCAGATATTTTCTCTCATTCCTTTAAAAATACTTTATTGATTTCTGTTACTTATCTTTGCTTTTTAAAAGTCTACTGTTGTCTAATTGTTGCCTTTGGAAAATAATTTGTCTTTTCTCTCTGGTTGCTCTTTTTTTTTAAGATTTTATTTATTTATGTTTTAGAGAGGGAAAGGAGGGAGAAAGAGAGAGAGAGAGAAACATCAATGTGCAGTTGCTGGGGGTCATGGCCTGCAACCCAGGCATGTACCCTGACTGGGAATCACAAAGCTGTGACACTTTGGTTCGCAGCCCGCGCTCAATCCACTGAGCTATGCCAGCCAGGCTATTGGTTGCACTTAATATCCATTTTGTCTCTGTTGTTTTTCAGTTTCACTAAAATGTATCTCACTGTGGATTTGTCTTTTATTTACTTTGATTTCTTCTTAACTCATGGCAATCATATGTTCAATCAATTCTGGGACATATACAAGCATATACCTGAATATTGATGCTTCATACTTCTATTTTCTTTCTGAAATTTATTAGACTTGTCGAACTTTTTGTTCCTTTTATATTTTGTCTTTTAAATTATATTTATCCCTTTATCTCACTGTGCTGCATTCTGAGTTTTTAAATCCGTTTTTCATACCATTGATTATGTCTTCAATGATGTCTAAACAGCTGTTTCACCTATCTATTGGTTTTTTTATTCTTGCTAATGTTCCCATTTCTAAATGGTCTACCTACCTATTATTTTAATACTTCTTTTCATACAGTTTACATTCCCTTTAGTCTTAGTCATTTAAAACTGATATTAAATAGTCTGTTTTCTTCATTTATCCAAAGTTCACAGGATTCAGAGCCTCCTATATGTCGTATCTGGTGATATGAATCTTCTGGTGGATTGTTTCTTCATATGATTTATAATTTAGGATTATGAGTTTCTCATTAGTAGAGAATACTGTATAAAAATATGTAGCCAGAATGGATATAGCCAGCCCTTCAGAGACATTTTGCATTTGTTTTTGCTTAGTGTCCTAGGATAAATTCTTAGGCTAATTTTTGGATACAGATGTTCCTGGACTACACATAAACCTGAGTATGAATTCTGAATGTATACTATCTTTTCCCTTCACTAGAGACAGATAGGCTTCATTATTGTGTCCATGTGCTGGAACATTGTCAACTTGTTGCTTCTCCACATAGGAATTTAAATTTTAATCCTGAGCTCCTAGGTTAATGAGACCCATAAACTCCCTTAATGCAAATTATAATCTGTTTGAACCATTACCAAATTGTTTTTTAAATGCCCCTGTCTTAGACCTGGTTCTCGCTCTCTCTCTCTCACTCTTTCTCTTGCACACACAAGTGCCTGTGTGTGCACATTTTCACCCTTTTGTTGCAAGCTCAGTATTGCAGTTGAAAAAATAATGGTTTATTTCAAAGCATTTGTAGTGGGGAACTTTTCAGGTTTTCTTTTCCTTAATTTTTTTTTATTTTTTACAATACAGTTGTCACACAATATTATATTGTTTCAGGTATACAACATAGTGATTAGACATTTATATAACTTATGAAGCAATCACCTTGTTAAATCTATTATGCAACTAACATTATATACAGGTATTACAGTATTATTGACCCTGTTCTGTATGCTGTACTTTACATCCTCATGACCAACTTGTAACTACCAATTTGTATTTCTTTTACTTTAGTTTATTGTTTTTCAATTGGAGTTGACATACAATATTATATTAGTTTCGGGTACAATCCAACAATTTGACATTATATAATTTCTAAGTGATCACCTCAAAAAATCTAGTGACCATCTGACACCATATATAGTTATTATAATATTATTGACTATGTTCCAATTCCTGGTGACTATTCTGGAACTACCAATTTCTACTAACTAATCCCTTCATGTTTTCACTCATCACCCCAAGCCTGCTCTCACTGAGTAACCATCCAAATGTTCTCTCTATCTATGAGTCTGCTTCTGTTCTGCTTGTTCACTTTTGTTTTTTTACATTCCACATATAAGTGATATCATATGGCATTTGCCTTCCTCTGTCTGATTTATTTCACTCAGCACAAAACCCTCTAAGTCCATCCATATTGTGACAGATGGCAAGATTTCATTGTTTTTTATGGTTGAGTCATATTCCATTGTATGTAGTACCACTTCTTTATTCATCCTTCTATTGAGTAACACTTAGGTTGCTTCCATATCTTGGCTATTATAAATAATGCTGCAATAAACATGTGGATATATATGCCTTTTGACTTAGTATTTTGGGTTTCTTTAGATAAACACTGAGAAGTGGAATTTCTGGGTCCTTCATTGTCTCTTGTTATATATCCTTTGTTTTAAAGTCTATTTTGTCAGGAATAATTATTGCTTCCCCATTTTTTTATTGTTGATGTTCCATTTTCATGAAATATCTTTTTCCATCCCTTTTCTTTAACTCTGTGTCTTTCAATCTGAAGTGGGCCTCTTTTAGACCACATATATAAAGGTCTTGTTTTATTAACCATTCAGAATCTGTATGTCTTTTGATTGGAGTATTTAATACATTT
The DNA here is from genome assembly GCF_019186645.2 of Phyllostomus hastatus. Classification (NCBI taxonomy): domain Eukaryota; kingdom Metazoa; phylum Chordata; class Mammalia; order Chiroptera; family Phyllostomidae; genus Phyllostomus; species Phyllostomus hastatus. Next base: position 15,717,524 of record NW_025334011.1, on the reverse strand, counting down.
GCATTTACAGTAATTGTTGATAGATATATATTTATTGCCACTTTATTATTCATATTTTTATCTTATTTCCCCTTCTTCTTCTTCTTAAAGAATACTCTTTAACATTTTTTATAATGCTGGCCTGGTGGTGATGAACTCCTAGGTTTTTCTTGTCTGAAAAGCTCTATATCTGTCCTTTTATTCTAAATAATAGCTTTGTTGGGTAGAGTAATCTTGGTTGTAGGTCCTTACTTTTTACCACTTTAAATATTTCTTGCCAGTCCTTTCTGGCCTGCAGTTTCTGTTGAGAAATCAATCAGCTGACAGTCTATGTGAGCTCCCTTGTGGATAACTAACTGCTTTTCTCTTACTTCTTTTAAGATTCCTTCTTTGTATTTAACCTTTGACATTTTAATGATGATGCACCATCCTGTGGGCCTCTTTGGGTTCATCTTGTTTAGGACTCCTTGCACTTCCTGGACTTATAGGTCTATTTCCTTCACCAGGTTAGGGAACTTTTCTGTCCTTATTTTTTCACATAGTTTCTAATTTCTTACTCTCTCTCTTCCCCTTCCAGCATCACTGTTTTGCAAATGGTAGTACCCTTGAAGTTTTCCTTTATACTATCATTGAAGAGGCTCCTTATACTATCCTCATTTTTTGGATTTTTTTTTTTATTTTTGCTATTTTGATTGTGTGTTTTTTGCTTTCTTATCTTCCAAACTGCTGATTTCAACTACTCCACTGTTGATTCCCTGTAATGTATTCCTTGTTTCTGATTGCTTCTTTTTTATGTTTTCTATCTCTTTGGTGAAATTCTCACTGAGATCATTGAGCAATCATTATAACCAGTGTTTTGAACTCTGCATCTGGCAGATTGCTTGTCTCCATTTGGTTTAGTTGGTTTTCTGGAGTTTTGTTATGTTCCTTCATTTGTTTCCTCAATTTGCTGCCTCCCTGTGTTTCTTTCTATGTATTAAGTAAAACTGCTACATCTCCTGAACTTGGTAGAGCTGTCTTTTGTAGCAGATGTTGTATAGGGTTTAATGAAACAGCCTCCTTGAACACTGGAGCTGGGTACTACAGGTGTGCCCTCCCACCTGTGAGCTGTGTGCACCCTCCTGTTGTTGTTGAGCCTTGATTGCTGTCAGAACATCAATAGGAGGGATTTTCCCCCAGGCCTATCTTCTGCAAATACTGTCTATGAACACAGTGGAGGATCAGCTGTATAGGGCTGACCCCACAGCACTGTACTTATTTCAGCATGGTTTTGTTGCACATTACATTTACCCCTTGAGTGTGTCTTTTGTGAAGGTGGTTGGGTGGTAAATTTCCCAACCAAGAACCACCCAAGTGCAGTTCAAGGTCAGCTGACACCTGTGCCTTGCCTGGGGCTACCAGGCATGAGATCCAAAGTGATATGCAGGTGGTTGTTACTTTTGCTGGGCTGGAGGTACCCAGGACAGGCCAAGCTGTGAATCAAAGCCATCTTCTTCTAGTGCTTGGCCTGGGGCCACTTTAATAAGAGGTATAGAGCATGCAAAAGCCAGATGCTGCTTAATTGAGAGATTTTAGGAGAGCAGTAACCATGAGTGAAGATAGTCTGTTTGAATGAAAAAGACACTGGAAGTGGCTTGGGTGGGCTCACAAATTGGGTGGGGCAAAGTCTCAGGAAATCTCCAGGGTTGGGCAAACACTATTAGCCAGGTTGACGGAGACTCAGATATGGTGCACACCTGTCAGCTCTATGGGGGCAGTGCTCAGCAAACGAACAATGACCTCTGCAAAAAATTCTGTCTGGGAGAAAGCTGCCTTTCCAGCTCTCCTTCAGATGCCGGACAATTCATTTCCTCCGGTATATTCCTAGTGCTTCAGCACTGGATCTCAGAGTAAGTGAGTCCTAGTAAATACATGCATGGACCCTTTAAGAGGAATGCCTAGGACTCCAGTAGCCTTCTGTCTCATTCAGCCACAATCCCCACTGGTTTTTACAGCCAGGAGTTTTGGGGACTTCTCCTGGCACTGGAACCCTGGGCTGGGGGGCTTAGTATGAGGATCAGACTCCTCATTCCTCTGGGAGGTCCTCTACAGCAGAGATATTTCTCCGGGTTTTTATCCTCTATATGTGGGTGTGGGTCCTGCCATTACCTATCTTCACCCCTCCTACCTGGCACAGTGAGGCTTCTTGGTTATATCCTTAGTTACAGGACTTTTGTTCAGCTAGATTTCAGGTGGTCCTGAATGATGGTTGTTCTGTAGTAAATTTGATATGGTTGTGGAGTATTCAAGAACTGCATTTACCTATATCACCTTCTTGACCAAAACTACCTACCAAAAAATTGGAACAAGACATCTGAGTGTTGGCTCTTTGAAATTTAAAAAAGAAGTGTAAGAATTTCACACATCATATTCTCCATGCAAGATTTTCTTGCTAGCTTCTGTAGAAATGTTAATGTTGAAAAAGCTGCTTGTAAATTATTAAACTAATGTAACCCCAAATGTTTTGCTATATAACTGCTGAGGAATTTCATTCCTTTGAACTTCCACAATAAACTGGACCACAGCCCGATGTGTTGAGAATAACAGGGTGGAGCTAGGCTAGGACTATGCCCTACTTTGAGAAAATTCCAGGGAGTGTACTGTAGAGGAGCAAATATTTCTGAAATAGTGCAATCATCTTTTGATTTTTCTTACTGAGAGACCAAGAGAACAACATTTTAGTAAAAAATCTAAGCCCTTTCTAGCTCTAGAATTATCTGATTTTTCTATTACCTTAACACATTTCCTTGACAAATCATGTAGCCTATGTATAATTTTGTGTCCAAATCCCAGGTATAAAAGTTGCTCAGCCTTCTCAAGATGCTCTCCAGTTCTCTCTGTCATAGTACCCCAGCAAGGCCACAGATATAAAGTAGATTGTATTCATCTCTTTTGTTGTTAATATTTCTTGATATAATTTTTCCACCTAATTTTTATGCCATGTCAAAATAATGTGTTGATTAAAGAGAATGTTAATTATTGAACACTTTCTAAACATGACATATTTCAAAATATATACTGTTGGAAGTTTTCATTACTTCCACTGAACATGCTATAATTTTGAGATATTTTGCCTCAAAATTCTCTTTGGAAGCAACAAATTAGTAATAAGTCAAGAATACAACACAGTTGAAATAAAAGCAAAAGATTCATTAAAAAAGTAGAGCAAATATTCTTTCAACACTTGATACCTAGTTTCTGAAACCTCCACACATTATTTTAGATAAAATATATAAAACAAATTATTACAAAAATAAAGCAACCCATCTCTTAGCTGAATTTCATTCTGTTTGGTTTGAGATGGAGTCAGTTGTCAGCTGCATGATCAGAGCACAGACGCTGAGTTGTTTTATTTTCTTAATTAAGAATTATCATTTCAAACCTTGTCAGTGGTTTACAATGGCAATAATCCCTACCAGAACAGTTGTTCTTCTAGATCCTAAGTGGGTTGCCAGATCATTAACCTTGAATTGACCCCTCATGGTCACAAGAGAGATATACAAGGGTCAATAATCATTTCTAGAAAATTATCATATGTAGGCCTAGATTATGCAACTTGCCTTTAAAAACAATTGTAATGTGTTTGTCATTTAAAATGGCCAAGGTCAGTAAGGGTAATGAAAATGTTTAAATCCTTATCAGTCAGAATGGAAAAGGATTGGCTCGAAAAGTGCTGACCTCAAAATTTTTGTGCTGCTTTTGTTGGTCCTATCTGCTGATGCACATGATCTACTGATGTGTGGCTTGGCATGCCATAGAGACTTATTCATCCATGATATACTCAAAAGGGGCTTCCGGGCCTCTACATCACTGTGGCACATTCCTCTAGGCCTCTACAAAGCTTTTAATTGGCGTCTGTGACTAATGAGCATGAAGTCCCAGGAGAAATGGAGCACAGTCTTCCATCACCCATTAGGACAAGCTGCAAGCTCCAAGCTTATCAAATGTAAACCAGGAGAAGCTGGAGCCAAAAGCTTGAGATAAAATAGGCCCTAATAATTTCATAAATGGCAATAATAAATCTCAGCCAAATTACACTGTAAGTTTAGCATAATTACCAAAGCTATCATAGCCAAGAACCTTAGCTGCCCTTCTATGAAAGGTAACAGATCTCTTTTCAGGACAATCCAGATTAACCCTATTTTACCTAAAGTTTAGCCTAAGGACATTTCTCCAAGTAAACTTAGTTTTCCCCTCTTTGTGTAGGCAAGCAATCTCATTCTGCCTGAGGTCATGTGAGATGAAATGCTGATGAGAAATGTACTGAGCTGATGAGAAATGTATGGCAAACTCTGATGCTAATGGTTCTGCCTTAGGATTTCTGATATTTTTATTTTTTAATTTAAAATTTCAATTATGTGCCTTGCTGTAGTGCAATAGAGGAGTAAGTTGATTAGAGAAGAAGCAGAACAAAGAATTCAGTGTTGGGAACCGCCTTGACTGGTATCAGAAGGTGAAACCCCCACCTAGCTAAGGCTAAGGGAACGTCCTTGGAACTGTAAGCCAGCAAGGAGACAAAAGCTTATCTTCCTGGCAGGAATGCTGCTTCTGCTGCTTTATTCATAACTGAACCCCCAAAAGCTTGGTCGGTTAGCCAAAGACGGGTAAGATTCCCCACAGGGGGAATGACCTAAGCCAGGCACGATCACTTTTGGGAGGCCCCCCCAAAAGAAGGACTTGGGGGGCTGCAGCAAAAGGGGGTGATGGACCCCCGCTCCTCGGCTTTGACATAGCCTGAGTTCTCAGCATCTGGGAGAAAATCTCCTTATCTCTTGGTTACCTAGTTCCCTTGCTCCACCTAAGCCTGAAACAATGACAGGGTGGTGCAGCTCGGTACTGAGAAGTGCGGATTTCCCGGGGTGATCAGGCCTAAGAAAGAATATGTAAATTACTGTGAAACCTTCTTTGTTTAGAATGCTCTCAGTTGAATGAGAAGGGTCTTAGGAGGAAGTTATTTTGTTCCTCAGTCTTACAGCTCTTTGACCCCCCAACTCAATAGACCGGCAGAGTTCTTTGTTTTCTATAGTTCCTTACTTCCCCTAATGAGTACTGTACTTTACCTGAATTATTATGCAGCATGAGCCCAATAAAAGCAGGTATGGACGGTAAATCAGCGCGCTCCCCACTAGGGGGGGTGGCCATTTCTGTCCCTACTTCCCCACAGAAACTAGTTTGTCTCTGTGCATGTGTCGTTTTTTCTCGCGTGTTTATCGTCAAGCCATCCACAGCGTTCCGTGGTCACTGCTGGCCGGTGACCCACGCGCAACAATTCAGTTGTTACGCATTTATTATATTTGGTCAAGAATGTCAGATATATAAGGCCAGTAAAAATCAGTAAGAAGTGGTTGAACTTTTCTTAGCTTAAATAAATTGAAAAATATGCTGCATCTTTTTTACAGTGTGCTCTATACTCAGATGCATCATTTTCATATTATATCTGTTTTGTTTGTTGCCAACAAGATCATAAATGCAAACACGGGCACTGAAATCAAGTAGCAGTTATACTTTGAGCTTATTGGTTGTATTTCTTAGATTAGCATCTGAGAAAAACACAATTTAAAAACTGTAAAATAAATCAGTAAGTTTCAGGGGTGAGGGGAAGAGGTCATGCTTCTTCACTAAATCTCAGCATTGATGTTTGAAAGACACTTGGAGGTCTCATTTGGTAATTGGTATTACAGACTTTATACTTCTAAGTAGCACAAGTGACTATAGAAGATATTTAATAAAATATTATAAATGTTTTTAAAGTATATACTCATTAATTTTAAAGTCTGAAACTGTTATATTCTTTCCCAAGTCCTATTGTTAGTCTTGATTTTAAATAACTATCTCTCTACCATAGAACTCTACTATTTCTTGTCCTATAGATCTGTATCTTTTCACTTCTATTTATCTATCTCATTTACTTTATAACTTCCTTTCACCCATCCCTAGAAACTTGGCTAGAACTTTATTTCATCCTGTCCAGTTTGTCCATTCACTCTCCAGTTTTGCCTTGAGCTCATTGTTGCTCTTAATCAGGTCCAGATTCATAATCACAGGTCTCCTGAATCTCAGCCCATATACCCCATCCCACATTATCTCTAACTGCTGCCTTCCTCCTTTCCAATAAGACATGTAACCTTAGCATAGACAACTATTTTAGAAACTTCTTGATCATTCTCTCCTACCATCTCTCAAACAAAAATGTTTCTGCCTTCAGTGTGCAAGTTATAACTCAGCCTTTCAATGGAAACTTCCTTGATTGGGACTCCTGGGTTATTTGAAGTGTTACTGACCTCAAAGACAAGAAATAACTTAAACAGCCCTTATTTCCTATATATAAACATGTGTAATTGGCAAAGCTATTTCATGATTTTGCTGGATACAAGATTATAGGGTACTTTAATAAGGCAGTTACCAGGTATCATACCCTGTAGCATCTTGCATGTATTCATGAGCTTTTAATTTGCATAATCAACATTACAGCAGTTGGTGGTGGTCCAGCTCCCTAAATTAACTTCTAGAAAAGATATACCTAGAATGTAGAGTTGACAAAGTAACATGGAGTTCCTACATTATACTCTAAGAATTGGACATTATAAAGAAGCACTTAAAACAGATAAATCATCCAGTTGCTCATAAAAATCAAAACAAAGTCCACTGGAATTACCGTTTTTATGTCCATAGTAAGTTCTCAATAAATATTAAATATACTGTCATTGGAATGTGTCAATTGCATATCATTAATCACCATCATCCACTTTTCCAACAATTTTTCTATAAAACCTCAAGAATGCCAAAGGCCATTATAAAATCAGTGCAGCAATTGGTGGTTACAACTCTTTAAACTGAAGTTCTTTAATCTAGGGGTGCAAGTTTCCATCTTCCTTTAGTATCCCCGAAAGACAAAAAGTGATTTTTCAAGGATGATATAACAATGATAATGGTTCTTCCTCATAGAGAAATAAGAATACATATCTTTAGATTACTACATGAATAGTTAAAACATAAAGTTATTATAGTTGAGTATTATTGAATATTGAAACAGATAATAGTGGAAAATATGCAATCACCTTCCTTATATTTTATTTAAAATAGGATAACACACTGAGATCTGAGATAGATTTGGAGACTAATTTAAACTCTACAGACCTTGAATTTTACACTTGTCAGTAAGAGTTACCTTGTTCTTTGATTACATGGTGTTTCTTTTCAGGTATTTTTAATTTTGGAACACTGAAGCAAAGATATTGAAATTTAACTTTGGAGTTTAATACATATCTTTTGCCAGAGACATTTTACTGATCCTATGTTATTTAAAGGCCAAGTGGAACTGTTATGGTGAAAATCTGAAAAGAATGTCAGAACTAACACAGTATGGAGATCACATTTTCACAGAAATAATGATTCCAAGTCTTGTAATTTAATTTGCATGGTTGAATAAACTTGTCTTTCTTCTACTCCAAAAACACAGCCTATCACATCCTGATCTACAGCCCTTAGGAAAAGAGGCCAAGCATTTCATAATTATGCACACTCCATACCTTCATACCCAATAATAATTTTTTAATTAGAAATATGAATTATGAGCCTATAAGCCTGCATTTCTGAGAAAATGATGAGGGAAGGAAAGAACTGTTCCATATATTTCTTTTAACTAAAAATAAAATCACTTAACCTAAAAAGAGAAATCGGTCATTTTTCAGATGGGGGTATGTGAACTGTCACAGAAAGGAATATATCGTGTTACCTGGAACTTGAGGAAATACACGTTGGGCACTTTCTCAGGGGAGTTGGGAAAATTCATTCTAGGAGAGTTTCCTTAGCTTGCTTCTGTGAGTATGTAGAGCCCTCTGTGTTAATGGACATAGTTCCATAAAAACAGTCCCCACATCTCAGTGGCTTATCAATATAAAGGTGTTTATTATTCAAAACATTGTTCAATGACATGAGGATGAGGACAACATGAGGGCTCTGCTCTAAGCTGTCACTAATGGACCCAGGCTACTTACAATCTATGGCTTTGCTATTTCTAGGACTCTCACCTTCTCTGCATTCAGGCCACCAATGGGAACATATATCACAGAGGGCTTCACAGGAGGTATTCTGGGGCCAGACCTCAAAGTGATATGTGTTGCTTCTGCCCTCTGCCCTTTGGCCAGAACTCAATTATACATCCTCATGCAGCAAAGGAGACTGAGAAGTGAAACCTAGGTGGCTACTAAGGGGAAAAGAAATAGGATTTGATGAACACAGAGCTATTTCTGTCACATCTTACATAGTTTTGAATTGGGGTTAATTAAGAGGGTCTGTGAAAAAGCCCCCTGTAAGTCCCGAAAGCTAGTAGCTGTAAGAAAATATGGGATCAAGTGTGCCCATTCCAGGCAGCTGTAGCTGCTTGTTGTCTATTAGGAAGAGTGCTCAATTTTAGATGCTCTGAGGGGTATAAGATGAGTTAGATACTGTCTTTGCTCTCAGGCAGTAAATAGTCTCCTAAAGGAGTAGGCTGTTTGTATAACCAGCTATGTTCTAGCTTGTGAAACAGGATGTTAAATTGCAAGTTTCTGCTGAGACTTCTAGTTTTAATAGGAAATTTCAAAGTAAGATACCAGATCAAAGTGTAGATTTTCAAAGGCAAATCAAGAAAGGGCTCTATAATCTAAATTTTTCTTAGCTCCAGAAAATATATAAAAGGTCCCTTAAAGTGAAAGTTGAGAGATTTCATGAGGAGAATTCTATTTTTCTAATTAACTTTATTCTCTACCCATATGCTGTATTCTCCACCCATATCCCAATCTGCTACCCACCTATGTTCTAGTAACTGACTTCAACAGGACCATTTTGAGAACTTGACACTTACTCTCAGAGGCTGGGAGAGGCAACACAGAGGCTAATTTCTCCCTCCAATCTGAGAAACCTGGTATAACTAACTAGCTATCCTGATGGCAGGAGCAAAGGAAAGCTGTTGCTGACTTGAAATCGGCCTGACTTACAAATTTGTTTGATAAAAGGATGGGGGGTGGCAGGGTGTAGCATTCTAAATTCTGTTCAATATAGCCATCTGGAGGGGCCATGAGACCCCAGCAGAGAAAAGCTGGAGGTGGAGCACCAAGTCCCCAAGTCTGAGGAAGAAGCCATCAGCTGCAATAGAGCCAACCACCAGAGTCAGCCAGTCAGTGTGGGAAAACCCTCTGAAGTGGTCTTAGAAAGAGTCAACTTGAAATATTGGCCACACTCCCTTATGATTCTATTATCAAAAAGATCTTTTCTGTCCCTCTTATCAGTCTTTCTTACTTCAGCCATGGAGATGGAAGTTGGTCAAAGAAATCAGTTAGTGAAGATGGGAATGAGGAAGCCAGAGGAAGCCAGACAGTTTCTGTTGAAGGCAGCAACATGCCCACAGGCAGCTCAGCTGGGAGATGGTAAAGCTCTGCCTGGTGGTTCAAGTGTGGATGGGTACTGCACTAGGCATTCTAAGTTCTGAATTAAGACTGTGTTTTGTAACCTACAGCACAGAATGTTTTCTGAACTAGGAGTAATCAGAGAAATCATGATATTGCCAGAGTTTTCATCAGGGGCAGGCATAAAGGCACAGTAACAAGCTAAAACAATGTTTTTCTTTTTTATGCCTAGAGCTGACATAGCTGATCTGTTCAATGTGCCATTTATATCTAAATTCTAGTGAAGGCCCCCAGGAGAAGTACAAATAATGTGCTCTGGGAGATCTAGCTGTGTGAAGTGTGCCTAAGGAAAGGCAGTGAGGAGAAGGCAACAGACCTTAAAGGGGCAGGAGATGGGCAGGAAAGGTGACTGATGGAGCTTTGTTAAAGGCATTTCTAGCAGAGCAACCAACATAAAAAAGCAAGGAGTGTGTCAGTGTAGATTCATCCTTAGTAAAAAATGGCGAGTGATGCTGATAATGGGGAGGTTGTGCACGTGTGGGGATGAGAGGTAATAAGAAATCTCTGTACCTCCCTCTCCATTTTTGTGGTAAAGCTAAAACTTCTCTTAAAAAGTATCTTCAAAATAAAAAGTCAAGGAGACAGAAAAACAGCAGATGCATATAGAGTAGCAATTAGTTCCATTTGGCTGAAGCTAAGCATGGGGCAATAATGGAAAATGAGATAGAAAGTGTTGGCTTCCAGCTTGGGTAAAAGATTTCAGGCATGCTTGAAACCTTAGCAGGGAGTCCTCAGAAAAGGTAAGAAATCAAGGACAAAGCCGTGACCAGGGCAAAAGGAGAACCTTGTAGTTGGGCTGACCTACACGGGAGATATACAAATGTCTACCTTCCATTGTCTGCCTCACAGTGCCCAGTGAGGTATGGGACACTAGTTTTTATTCAGATAAATCAGATTGATTTCTGAGGGAGGGGTGGGGTGTAATGTGGTAAGTGTGGTGTGAAAACAAGGAACTGTAGGCAGTGGGGATGATAAATTCAGTAAGCTGTACTAGAAAGTAGTCATTTAATCTTGGAGTAGGTTTTTGGGGAGTCAAATCTGCATAGATAAGAAAAGCTTCTTTCCAGACAGACAGCTCCAAAACACCAGTTCTATGGTCGCTGACAAGTAATTGAACTTCTCTAAGCCTTTGCTTCCTCATTTGCAATATGGTAATAATAATGCATGATAATAAAATCCACATCCAGCACATTGCCTAGCACAGATCTGGTGACCAGGAAAAGCCTACTCCCCTCTCTTTTCTTCAAGGGGAGAAGGAGCTTGGAGATTGCTGATAAGTGGGCTGCAATGCAGGTTATGGTCTTCATCTCAGCAAGGGAACTAGAGAAAAAATCCAGAACTTACTGCAGATGCTTTGTTTCATGGACCAGCTATCAGTGGGAGTTGGGGGAGGCTTTAGGTCAGGGGACGTTAGAGTCCCTCAAAACTGAGCTTAGGGCAACACCCCCACCCCCCATAGCATTTCTGAGTCTGCTGGCCTTGGTGGGGACTGGCTCAGGGAGGTGGGTGGGGGGAGGGGATGGGAGGCTTAGTTTGCAGATCACAAGTTCTCAATATTTTAAGGTAGTCTGAAAAGCAGAAGAAAACTGGAAAGAGAAAAGGAGATGTGCAAGCCAGGGAGTTTAAAAGTTATTCTGATGCAATCACAGGCTTTTAAGAAGGGCAGAGATGGAAGAAGGGGGATACCTGAGACCTCACATATCCATGCAGCTGTGGAGATGGCAAGGGGAGCAGGTGGGGCAGCCCAGAGAGTGAAGACAGCATGGGCCCTGGCCAGGAGGCATAAGGGAATGGTAAGAATCAGGACACATGGGCTCTAGTCATAGTTCTGCTGCTCAGCTTCCTGAGCCTTGGTTTTTCCATCCATCAAATGGGCTTACAATGACACTTCACTTATCCATAGGCTGTGATCAGAAATGTCACTTACCCAAAATTCAGCCAAAACAGAAAAGTAAATGGAAGTGGACTTTGGACAGTCCGTGTTGACATTGTTACAAACTTCATGTTGACAGCATGAGACAGCACTCTGCTCCAGTTTATTCATCAAGGACTTTATGTTTAATTTGGGCATGATTTTAAAATATGTTTAGCCTTCTAGTTACTCTTTCCAGAGAACTTAAAATATAAATAAAGAGGGAACTTCAGAATATGAGATGTGAATAAGACCAAGCAAGGGTAGAGAGCCCACCATAAAGAGAGGTAAAAGAAAGCAAAGGAATTGTTTTTGAAAGAGTAATATGGATCCATTCAGTGTAGTGAGAAAAAATGTTTACACCTTCATATGCTCTGGGGCCTATCTGTATTTGTGCTATAGTTTCTGAACTCTGCAAACATCATTGAGCAATTGAAGCTTGCAAAGATAATTCTGAGTCATCAAGAAATGGATAAATTACATCCTGAAGCTTCTATTGTATAAAAGACAGGGGAGGGGACTGAAATACGTTTTTTAAGTTCTATTTAAAATTTTACAATTTAAAAATGTGAGCCTCTTAAGGGGCAAGTCTTTATTATATGAAGTCATTTATCCAATAATTTGTCTTTTGTAGGTCACGTATTCTTATACAACCACAGTATGATTATAAACATACAGCATGCTTTTATTAAAAAAAGAAACAGATATACTAGAACATAGTCAAATGAATATTCATCTTGAAGGCTAAACATTGAAACTGATCATTCTACTTTACTGAAAATATTTTTGTGACTTGTATTTATTGTCTCTACTGCCTTTTAAAAATTTTTAAAGATTTTATTTATTTATTTTCAGAAAGATGTGAAGGGAGGAAGAAACAGAGGGAGTGAAACATTGATGTCTGAGAGATACATCAATCAGTTGTCTCTCGCATTCCCCCAACTGGGGGCCCAGCCTACCAGGCACGTGCCCTGACCAGGATTCAAACTGGCAACCTTTTGGTTCGCAGGATGGCACTCAGTCCACTGAGCCACACCAGCCATGGCTCTACAGCCTTTTTTAATGGGTTTATAATAATATAAAACAAGAGCCTTTTTAAAAATGTAATCCTCACCCAAGGATATGTTTATTCATTTGAGAGATAGATATCTATGTGAAGAGCAACATCGATCCATTGCCCTCAGTACACATCCTAACTGGGGTGTGTAACTGGGGATTGAACCAGAAACCAAGGATGTGCCCTGACCAGGAAACTAACGGGCAACCTTTCAGTGTGCGGGAAAATGCTGCAGCCAACTGAGCTGCTTGGCCATGAAAACAGCAGTCTTCTTACTTTAGAATCTAAAGTTATTATTTACAAAGAAAATCACCACCAATGACCATGTATTTTGAGCTTGATTTTCTAGAAACCCTTAGCTGAGCCTTTTACTTATTTCATACAAAAGGAGACACTGGCTGGCCCTTGAAACTAAGTCAGAGTGATACTGAATTACCCATATTATTTATTTTTTGGTGCTTACAAAATCATTAGGCCTACCCTAAAGGTAGAAATGTTGCCACTATTGAGATATTTTTTTAAGATTTCATTTATTTATTTTTAGAGAGGGGAAGGGAGGGAAAAAGAAAGGCAGAGAAATGTCAATGTGTGGTTACCTCTCACATGGCCTCCACTAAGGACCTGGCCTGCAACCCAGGCATGTGCCCTAGACCAGGAATCGAACCAGCAACCCTCTGGTTCACAGGCCGACACTCATTCTACTGAGCCACACCAGCCAGGGTAAGAAGATGATTTTTTTTAATGTGCCATAAACTCTGGTGCAGGGTCCCAGGTGAAGTGTAAATAGTGGTTTGAGCAATGAAAACACGATTAAAATAAGGTAACTCCTTTGAAGGGGACAGCATTCATTTAATAAGTAATCCTGACATATTTGTTTTTAAAATGCACCACATGGAATCATATTTGATAGAGCATTGACATTAATCCCTTTACAAAAGTAAAAATATCACTGTCATCATCATTCTATTGGAGGCTACCTTGGAGCCATAAGATTGCCAAGACTCAAGTTCACCCTCACTGCTGTGGGCAGGATTATAGTTCTCTGCCTGCTCCGCACAGCTAGGGGGGTTGATGACTGAATCTGGCTGAGACCCAATGACTTGGAGATGCCCAGGCTTGTAGCAAAGCATTCCTAGGCCCTCAGGAGGGCACTCTCCCAGTGGTGATTCAGAACAAGGAATGACACTTTGCAAAGAGCATGATCTTCTGCTCCACCTACACCTTCTTTGAAAGGCCAGACAACATTTGCACAAACCTGCTTTTCTCAAGATGTCTAGCACCACAAAGGTGAGCCAAGAGCCAAAACTTTCTGCCCAGACTTTGTTTTAAGTTGTTATAAACTTAGTTCATCTTCTAAGCATGTTATTTAAAACATAGAGCAAAATCATATTATTATATAAAGTATTATAAACCATTTATTACCCTACTGGGATGTGTCAAGCCTCAACCTGAAAACAGTAAAGACGGTATGTTGTATTTGGAAGGTCAGCATCAAAAATATTCTATTCATCCTAATGACTATGAAGAGTTAAAACTTAATGATCTGGTTATTCCCTTATTAAACTGATGCCAGGACATCTCATTAAAAACATTCCTTTTCTATTCCTGGTCATAAAAAGCAAAGGTTTAAGTAGACATGTCAGTTCATATTTGGCAGTTCTTTCAAATGTACAAATGAATTCTGTTGGAATTGTTTTAATCACTAAGAACACTTGTTTTGCTTTAAATAACATAATTTCAAGTAGAAAATTAATATAGTCTTATTATAAATTTGAAAACTGCAAAACTATAGAAAAAATTTAATAAAAATTCCAAAGATAAGCACTATTAAAAATTGGACACTACAAAAGACACTGTTGAGAGAATGAAAAGGCAAAATACAAAGGGAAAAACATTTTTTCTTTTATGTACATTTTTAAATTATGTAAATCACATAATTTACAGAAGACTCATATCCAGAATTAATAAAGAACACTTAACATTCAACAGTAAGACACCAAACAACCTGGTGAAAAAACAAAACAAAACAGGTAAATGATATGAATAAATACTTTACCATAAAGCATGTATGGATGGCAAACAAGCATCTATAGATGATAACAACGTATTTAATGACATCAGTCTGTGTAGAAATTCAAATTAAACCATGATAAGAGACCACTATATGCCTATTAGAATGGGTAAAATTTAAAAGTCTGACAATACCAAGTGTTGATGAGAAGGCAGAGCAAGTGAGACTCATATCCTGCTGGTAGAAAGACAAAATGGTACAGCCACTCATTTTGGAAAACAGCTTGGTAGTTTCTTATAAATTTAAACATACGCTCATAATATGGTTCAGCAATCCCACTTCTAGGCATTTACCCTAGAGAAATAAAAACTTGTGTTCACACAAAAAACACTTCACAAATATTTACAGAAGCTTAATTTATAATCTCCAAAAACTGGTAACAGCCCAGATGTTCTTCAGAGGGTGAGTGATTAAACAAACTGTAATGCACACAGGGAATGGTCCTCAGCAATAAAATGAAATGGAGTTTTGATACATGCAACAACTTGAGTAAATCATAAAATAATTATGTTCATTGAAATAAGCCAAACAAGCCCTGGCTGGCGTAGCTCAGTGGATTGAGCTCGGGCTGTGAACCGAAGTGTCACAGGTTCGGTTCCCAGACAGGGTACATGCCTGGGTTGCAGGCCATGACCCCCAGCAATCTCACATTGATGTTTCTTTCTCTCTTTCTCCCTTCCTTCCCTCTAAAAAAATAAATAAATAAAATCTTAAAAAAAAAGAAATAAGCCAAACAAAAAAGTTTACCTAATATATGATTCCAATTATATGACATTCTCAAAAAGATAAAAGTACAGTGACAAAACATCAGTGGTTCAGGGTCAGCGGATAGTGTGACCACAACCAGGTAGCAAGAGGGAAGTTTGATGGGTGATAAAACTTTTAGATATCCTGGTTGTAGCAGCAGTTACATCAAACTACACGTTTGAATTCATAGAACACACCCACTTAATCAAAGGTCCATTTTAGTGTATATTAATTAAAAATAAAATAAATAGCCCTGGCCAGGTGGTTCATTTGGCTAGAGCATTATCTTATACACCAAAAAGTTGCAGTTTGATCCCTGGTCAGGGCACATACCTATGTTGTGGGTTCCATTCCCTGACAAGGCACATATCTGGGTTTGATTCCCCTATCTGGGTGCATATGAGAGGCAACTGATTGATGTTTCTCTCTTATTTTGATGTCTCTTTCTTTTTCTTTCTCTCCCTTCCTCTCTTTCTAAAATCAATAAACATATCCTCTGGTGAGGATTAAAGTAAGAATAAAAATAAAATAATAGCATGAGTATGTGTATGTATAAGGATTTTTATGAGAAAAGCTAATGTTGCTATTAAATTATGACAGCATAAATAATTTTTAAAGTGGTTCCAGAATTGTAGTTGTCTTCATTATGCTACAGCAAGTTTGAAAGCAACAGCCACATTTTTGCAGGAAATAAAAATTGTCCTTTTCTCCCCTTGCCAATTTAGAAATCTTTATTTTGTAGTATTCAGAAAATCACAGAATTTGTCTAGCCATCCTAGATACTAATCTTTTTCATGGAGTGACTGAGAGTGCCAGCATGTAAAATTTGAAAATAAGTACTTGATTAAGAAATTGAGTTCTTATTGGTCTCCTGAGGATTCCTTCAGTAACAAAATGATCCAGTACATAAACAGGTGGAATGTTTGCTTTCCTGGGATTATAAGTGGTCAGAGGTCAGAGCACAGAGGAGTTAAAAGACAGCTGTGGGAGAGAGGAAGGAGAATTTCTGGATCAAAAAGCATCCCATTCAAAGTAGGGACTCCCATTGTGTTGAAGAATAAGCCTGCCTGCTTGGTGCAGAATTGCATAGCAGGAAGTTTTTTGGAGGGAGAAAGGATTAGTGAACCAAAATGTTAAATTGAAATAAGTGGGTGTTCTACCCTGGCTATCTACTCAAGCCCCTCAGTATTCAGTGAGAAAGCCACATTTTCTCTGCTAAAGTGTGTTCCAGCTTGAAAACCTGGTTTAGGAGAAGTGTGTGGCTTCCTCTGAGTTGTGGCTCCAGCACAGGACACGTCTGTGACCTGTGTTTAGGCTCCAGGGGTCTTTGTGACTTTGTGGCAGCCACTCTGAGGAATGAGAAGTGAGAGATTTCTTTGAGGGAATATTGAATCTTTAGGTAGGCAATTTTGGCAAATTTTAAAACTTTGAATATCTTGATGATAAATAAACTTTAGATGTATGGTGGACAAGAACAAAAATGTGCCCTGATTAGCATGGCTCAGTGGATCAAGCACCAGACTGAGAACCAAAGGGTCACTGGTTTGAATCCCAGTCAGGGCACATGCCCGGGTTGTGGGCCAAGTCCCCAGTAGGGGTTGAAATGAGAAGCAACCACACATTGACATTTCTTTCTCTCTCTTTCTCCCTCCCTTCTCTTCTCTCTAAAAATAAATAAATAAATAAATAAACAAATAAATAAATAAATAAAATCTTTAAAAAAAAAAGAATGAAAATGCCTCCTTTTCCAGAACAAATGAATAAACAAAAGGGGGGGGTGCGGTTTTAGTGTTGCTTTTGCCATAACATTTAAATATCTGTGTTGGTTGGGTAAAGAGTTTATTAGCACTTTTCTTAACCCTCAGATGATTTGATTGGAAAGGGTCAGATCATGACTCTGGAGTATGTCCACAGACTTCTGAGTCCGGTCACTGAAGTTTTTAATCAGGCCCTCCATCCTGTCCTGTTATTTCTTCCTTCATCAATTCTGACAGTGTTGACCCAGTAGTGGAACTTGGGACTAGGGTCTTATGGCCCTCAACAAGTAGGAAGGGGTATGGCAGAGGTTTGTTTCATGGCACAGAGTGGCAGGGTGGGAAGAGTTTCCTTGCAGTTGTTTAGCTCCCAGGTACCTGTGGGGATTCCAACAACAGTGGAACCAGTGGGGCATCAGTAGCTCTTGCTGAGCTTGCATGCTTTAGCAATTAGCTCCTGCCTTCCTGTGTGTATTTCAGGATGGGATGGACATCCCAGAAAGTAAGAGCTTATGAACTGTTTTGTTGTTTGTGATTCATATTAATGGAGAAAATTTCATATTGGAAAGGACAATTCTGTAGGAAAGCTAAATGATAGAGAAGAAGATTGGATGCCGGTGATTTTGAAAAGTTCAGGAAGTGAGAACCTGAGAGAAGCTGCATGAGTTGAGGGAGGAGAAGCAATCTGTGTTCAACTTTTTAAATTTTCAATCATAAAAGAATAAATAACTCAATCTTAAAATGTGCAAAGAGCCTAAACAGACATTACTCCAAGAAAGATATACAAATGGCCAACATATGTATTAAAATGTGTTCAATATCACTAATCATCAGGAAAATGCAAATTTAAACCACAGTGAGATCACCGCCAGGCCTATTAGGATGACTAGTATCAAAAACAAACAAAAAAACACCAAAACTTTAACAAGGCTGGTGAAAGTGTGAAGAAAATGGAACTCTGATACACTTTTAGGGAATCTAATTGGTGCAGCCCATCTGGAAAACAGTTCCTCAAAAAATTAAAAATAGAAGTACTCAAATCCTCCCCCAACCACATCAAAATTTTAACTAAACTGCAGAAAAACCATCATTGAGAACTGCCTGAGAAATCTTGCTGAACAAGAAGTCCTACAACTAGTGATATAAAGAAGAAGCCACATGGAAGCTGGTAGGAGGAGTGGAGATTCAGAAGGAGCTGGTCACATACCCAGCTGTAGCAGAAAAAAATCAAGAGGGATATCTCAACTACAGAGATCTCCTATGAGCAGTGAGGGGTCCAAGCCCCACACCAGGCCCCCCAGCCCAGGATTCAGTGCCAGGAAGAGAAGTTCCTCAAACTTATGGCTATAAAAACCAGCAGGGATTGTGGCTGAGTGAGACAGAGGGCTTCTAGAGACCCAGGCATTCCTCTTAAAGGGACCATACATAGACTTACTACAACTTACCCACTCTGAGCTCCAGCCCTGGGGCAGTAGCTTAAAAAGTGCCAGGGACATTTGGGAGGAACTCAGTTGTCTGGCATCCAGACAACAGCTGGAGAGACAGCTTTCTCTTAAACAGACGTGCTGGCAGAGGTCCTTGTTCCTTTGCTGAGCACTCTCCTCACAGAGCTAACAGACAGACACCATATCTGAGTCTCTATCAATATGGCTAACAATGTTCACCCCTGTCTGGAGATTCCCTGACACCCAGCCTCACCCAACTTGTGAGCCTAACCAACTCATTTCCAGTGACTTTTCCATCCAAATAGCCTGTCTTGGCTCAAGCTGAAAACTTTCCTAAAATCTCTCAAAGGTTAACAAACCACAAATAAGCAGTATCTTCCTTTGGCATGCCCTGTACCTCTTATAAAGTGGGCTTAGACTTGGCACTGCCTGCAGCCAGCCTCGGTTTGTAGCTTGGCCTTTCCCAGGCACCTCCAAGCTCAGCACAAGTAGCAGCCATCTGAAGATTGCTTTGTATCTCATGCTCAGTGGCCCTGGGCAGGGAATAGGCAGTAACTGACCTTGGCCTGCACTTCCTAAGAGGCCCAAGCCAGCACACCCTGTGGACACTTTCAGACTGTGTGGAAGCAACAATCAACAACTTCCAAAATCAACACACTGAAGAGGTAGACTCAAAAGCACCAGAACCCCCCTGACACAAGTCTTTCTCTATGGGATCAGCCTCTGCACAGCAGATACTCTGCTGTAGTCACTGACAGTGCTTGCTGCTGAATGGCCTGAGAGTAAATCCCTTCCATTAACAGCAATCAAGACTTAACTACAACAGGAGGGTGCACACAGTCTACCTGGGGGAGTGCCTGGAGCACCCAGCTCAGGTAACCAGGGAGGCTGTACCGCTGGGCCCTATAGGACACTTACAACCTAAGGCCACTCTCCCAAGACTGGGAGATGTAGCAGATATATCTAATATATTGAAATAAACACAGGGAGGCAACCAAAATGAGGAGACAAAGAAACATGGCTCAAGTGAAAGAACACAACAAAGCTTTAGAAAATGAACTAAACAAAATGGAGACAAACAATCTACGAGATGCAGAGTTCAAAACATTGGTTATGAGGATGCTTAACAAACTTAGGGAAAATGGAGGGGAACTTAATGAGAACTTCAACAAGGATATAGGAAAGATAAAAATAGAGATAGAAAACATAAAAAAGAAGCTATCAGAAATGAAGAATACATTACAGGGAATCAACAGTGAAGCAGATGAAGCAGAAGATCAAATTAGCAATTTGGAAGATAAGGAAGTAGGAAACACAACCAGAACAGCAAAAAGAAATAAGTGAATCCCCCCAAATGAGGGTATTATAAGGAGCCTCTGGGACAACTTCACATATACCAATATTAATGGTGATGTCAGAAAGAGGAGAAAGAGAGCAAGAAATTGAAAACTTATGTTGAAAAAATAATGACAGAAAACTTTCCTAATGTGTTAAAGAAAACCCCAAAGAGGCCCATAACAAGACACATCATCATAAAAATGTCAAAGTTTAAAAATGAAGAAAGATCCTAAAAGTAGCAAGGAAAAGCAATTAGTTACCTGCAAAGGAACTCCCATGAGACTATCAGCTGATTTCTCAACAGAAACTTTGTAGGCCAGAAGGGATTGGCAAGAAGTATTCAAAACAATGAAAAGCAAGGACCTACAACAAAGATTACTCTACCCAAAAAAGCTATTATTTAGAATAAAAGACAGATAATGAGATTCCCAGACAAAAAAAACCTAAAGGAGTTCATCATCACCAAACCAGTATTACAAGATGGACTTTAAGAGGAAGAAGGGGGACATATTTAAAAATGTGAATAATAAAATGACAATAAATACATATCTATCAATTATCATAAATACAAATGGATTAAATGCTCCAATCAAAACTTATGAAGCCTGAATGGATAACAAAACAAGCCCTTTACATATGTGGTCTAAGAGAGGCTCACTTCAGATTGGAAGACACACAAAGACTGAAAATAAAAATATTTAATGAGAATGGAAACAAACAGGGAAAGCTAGGGTAGCAGTACTTATACCCGACAAAATAGACTTTAAAACAAAGAACATACAAGAGACACAGAAAGACCCAGCAAATCTACTTGTTGCTATTTATCTGAAAAAAACACAAAACACTAAATCAAAAAGATACATACATCTATATGTTTATTGCAGCATTATTTACAATAGCTAAAATCTGGAAGCAACTCGTGTCCATCAATAGATGAGTGCATAAAGAAGTGGTGTGTGTATGCAATATGACACAGGCATAAAAAAGAATGAAATCTTGCCATCTGCAACAACATGGATGAACCTAAAAGATACTGTGCTGAGTGAAATAAGTCAGGCAGAGGAAGACGAATGCTGTATGATTTCACTTATACATGG
This sequence comes from Phyllostomus hastatus, assembly GCF_019186645.2. Classification (NCBI taxonomy): domain Eukaryota; kingdom Metazoa; phylum Chordata; class Mammalia; order Chiroptera; family Phyllostomidae; genus Phyllostomus; species Phyllostomus hastatus. Next base: position 15,696,639 of record NW_025334011.1, on the reverse strand, counting down.
AAGTCAAAAACAACATAAGTGAACAAGCAGAACAGAAACAGACTCAGAGATACAGAGAACATTTGGATGGTTGCTCAGTGAAAGTGGGCTTAGGGTGATGAGCAAAAAGGTGAAGGGATTGAAAAAGTAGAAATTGGTAGTTCCAGAATAGTCACAGGAATGTAAAGTATAACATGAGGAATATAGTCAATAACATAAATATGTATGGTGTCAGATGGGTACTACATATATTAGAGTGGTCACTTAATAAGTTATATAATCCTTAGTCACTGGGTTGTACACCTGAAACTAGTATAATATTGTACGTAATTTGTAATTGAAAAATAAAAATTTATTTAGAGCAAATTATATCAATTAATTAACCAATAAATATAAAAGAACTATTATATGATCCAGAATTCCAATTCTAGGTGTTTATCCAAAGGAACTAATCAGGGTCTTGAAGAGATGTCTGCACTCCCATGCCCACTGCAGCATTATTCACAATAACCAAGACATGGAAACAAGTCATCAACTAATGAATAAATAAAGATAATGTGATATATACATACATATGAATATTAATCATTCTTAAAAAATAAGGGAATTCTGCCATTTGTGACAACATGGATTGACATGAAGAATGTTGTGTTGAGACACAATACTGCATGATCTCACTTATATATGGAATCTAAAATAAGCAAACTCACAGAAACAAAGAATAATGGTGATTACCAAAGGCTGGGGTGTGGAGGATACCGGCCAGCAGTATCCATCTCAGCTGTGGATGTTCGTCAACACACGAGGAAAACATACACAGAGACAACCAGGTCCTATGGGGGAATAGGAACAGCAGGGCCACTCCTCACGTGGGGAGCACCTTGGCCACCCTCTCTCCTGGAGGGTGCCATGGCCACTCCTCACGTGGGAGCATGCCACTTGACCATCCTCCCTGGTGGGGAGAGCACACGGTTCCCCCTCCGGAGAGGCTTTTTACTGGTTTCGTTTGAATAAGAATTCAGGTAAAAGCTCATTACTCATTGCTAGGAAGTAAGGATCAAACAATAGATAACAAGGAAGTCTGAGGGCCTATTTTGAGTCAGGGTCAAAGAGCTGTAAAACTTTGAGGAACAAACTTACTTCTTCCTTGGACCCTTATCATTCAACTGAGAGCATTCTAAACAAAGCAGGTTTCACAGGATTTTACATATTCTTTCTTAGGCCTGATCACCCAGGGAACCCGCCCTTTTCAGCACAGAGCTGCACCACCCAGTCATTGTTTCAGGCTTAAGTGGAGCAAGGGAAGTAAGGCAACCAAGGGATAAGGAGATTTTCTCCCAGAGGATGACTCAGGCTATATAACAGCCGAGGAGCGAGGGTCCATAACCCTCTTTTGCTGTAGCCCCCAAAAGTCCTTTCTTGGGGGCCTCCCACATGATTGTGCCTGTCTTAGGTCATTCCCCCCTTGGGGAATCTTATCCATCATTGGCTAACCAACCAAGCTTTGGGGTTCAGTTATGAATGAAGCAGCAGAAGCAGCGCTCCTGCCAGGAAGATAAGCTTTTGTCTTTTTGCTGGCTTACAGTCCAAGGCCACTCCCTCAGCCTTAGCCTTGGTAGGGTTACAGCTTCTGATATCAGGCAGGGCAGTTCCCAACACTGGGGGTAGCAGAGGAATGAGGAGATGAGAGCCAAAGGATATATATTATGGTTCTTCAGAGAACAGAACCAACAGGATCTATAGGGAGATATATAAGAGGAGACTTATTGTAAACATTGGCTCATGTGACTATGGTAGCCAAGAAGTCTTACAACCTGCCATCTGCAAGCTGAAGAATGGGAAAACTGTTGGTGTAATTCAGTTTGAGTCTGAAGGCTTGAGAACCAGAAACGCTCATGTCCAAGGACAGGAGAAGGTGGATGTCCCAGCTCAAGCAAACAGAATACATTTGCCCTTCCTCAACCCTTTTGTTCTATTCAATTCCTCAACAGGTTAAATGATATGTACTCATACTGGTGAGGGCAATTGTCTTTACTCGGTCTACTAATCCCAGAAATAACGTTTAAACAGTTCTTGGGGCATCCCTTAGTTCAGTGAAACTGACATATAAAATTAACCATCACAGGGTACAAAGTTTTAGTTATGCAAGATAAATTTAAGTTCTGGGGATCTATACAGCATAGTGTCTATAGCTAATAATACTGTATTCTACACTGTACTTAAAATTTACTAAAAGGGTAAATCTTCTGTTAAGTTTTCTTACTACATACATCAATAATAATAATAATAGCAATTATAAAAAAGAGAGTAGGAGAAGATGTGGGGAGATAATGGATATATTTATAGCCTTGATAGTGAGGATAATTTTATTGAAGTATATTTATCCCCAAACTCAGTGAGTTGTATACATTAAATATGTACAGGTTTTTTACATATCAATAATACCTCAATAAAATGGTTTATTGAGTTTGAATTGACAGTGACCAGGAGCAAAAGTTTGATCCAGATATTAAGAAACAAGTTTTGATTTGGTTCTTAGTATCTGATAGATCTAGTATCCATCTGACACCATACATATTTATTATAATGTTATTGACTATATTCCTCATGTTGTACTCTACATTCCTGTGACTATTCTGGAACTACCAGTTTCTACTTCTTAATCCCTTCACCTTTTTGCTCATCACCCCAAGCCTGCTCTCACCCGGCAGCCATCAAAATGTTCTGTGTCGAAGATGACAATGATTGGCTTGGGGGGAGAAAAGACACAATTTATTGACTATATTGAAATTAAATTTTGGACATATAGAAGAGTCCTGCATTTCTTATGACTGGGATCAGTGTACCTGCAAACAGAGGGCATTCTCGCCCAGGACCAGGAAGACCCTGCTTGAGTGCATGGGCTCCCTGTTCTATGAAGGCAACACTGTCTACCGGGAATGAAACATGAGCCATGTATGTAATTTTAAATGTTCTAGCAGCCACATTAAAAAGTACAAAGAACTGGTGAAATTAATTTTAATAATATACTTTATTTAACCTAATATATCCACACTACTAGCTTAGCATGTGATCGCTATTTTTAAATGTTAAGGAAAAATGTTTTTTAAAATGTTACTAAGTTTTTTTGCCCTTTTCTTTTCAAAATCTAGTAGGTATTTTGTACTTCAAGCACAGTTCTATTCAGACATTAAATGATCATCAGAAATACTTGGTCTATATTTAGATTTCATAAAATTTACAAGTGAAAATGTAGATTTACATACTCAAGTTTTTCCAAACATACCTAAAAGTTTTCTAGTACGTGAATGGAATATCAGTTTTCAAATTTAAGTTTATCAGTTGAGGGATCCAGACTAGGTGATCTCTTTCTAGTCTAGTTGTCTGTGGATCTATTTTTTGCTGAATTACATGATTCAAGATTCTTTGTCATGGGCTTTATATAGGTAAGATAGTGTGAAGGCATTGTTCTCATGTGGATAAGGTTTCCCTTTGTCTAGAACACAGGTGGCAAACACAAGGGCCCACGGGCTGAATCCAGCCCTCCACCTTGTTTTATTAGCCCAGCACCTTGTTTCTACCCGGTGGCAGTGCTGAGCTCTCACTTAACTGTTAAGGAGTAGTTACATTTATATGGTCTTAAAATTACATTCAGCTCTTTAAAAGCAACCATGAGGCTGATGTGGCCCCCCCATGAAAATGAGTTTGATACCCCTGGTCTAGAAAGATGAGGACAGCAACAGATGGGACATACAGAAGAGAAGGAGAAAGAATGAAGACTCTGTCGAGGAGATGATAAGACCTACTGTTAGAAAGATAAAAAAGAAAAATAGTTCTACCACCATCTTGCATTCCTATAAACTGGCAGTGACCATGGGTCAGAGTAATTTTGGGCCATGAAGCTGCCAACCAGAGCTGGGTCCCTGTCAGGATTTTATTCCCTCAACGTTGCTCCCAAAGTGAAAGCCACAACTGCCCGTACCCCTGCAGGAGTGCCTCCACATCCTTAGGACTTTGAGTTTACCATATTACCAAATGGTTAGTGACTGCTTCCCTGGAAAACTATGCCCCTGCATCAAGAATTGGTTTGCTCATTTAAGTAGGCAGTAGGTACAAGAATTCTAACAATGTAGGAAGCTGTCATTTGCTTCATCTTGCATTGAGTTGGACTGTAAAACAAGTATTATCTTTCAAGATAACTCATGGATTGTAGTGGTTGGTGCTAAATTGGCTTCAACAAGGGAAAACATGGCCAACACTGTGGAATACCTACGGGATGATGTCGATACACTCCATGTAGAATGGAGTTCTTGCTCAGTGTCACCACAGCACCTGAATTTCATCATTGGGAGGTAGCTGCCCTTCAGTCTCAGCTCAGGATTGACAAAGCTAAGGCTTTTCAGAATCCACAGGCCCATATCATTGAAATTTTTCATGCTGCAGCTTACTGAAATGCCTTTTATTGTCCAGACTATAGGACTGGAAAGGTGACAGCAGATGAGTTACACCACTGTGTTCAGAACCACTTTAAAATTGCAAGAATGGCTTTGATTGGACTTGGTATCAATCATCCTTTTCTGAAGCAAGTTGCTGAATAGTTTCTGAACACGAGGGCTGGGCTTAGTTTATCTGGTGCAAAGGGCAGATACGGTGAAGGTGAAATTTGAGAACAGAATGGAGACAGTCCCATCCATGCTGCTTTTGTAGCAGAAATTGTGCCACAAAAAGTGCAGAAGCAAATGCATTTAGTGTTCTCCAGCATGTCTGAGGTGCTGGGTCACATGTTAAGAGGGGCAGCAATGCCACCAGCCCTCTGTACCAAGCTGTTACCAAGGGGATTCACCATCCATTTGACATTCCCACTTTTTTTAAATTTTTATTTTATTTTAATCATTGTTCAAGTACAGTTTTCTCCCTTTTACTCCCATTCCAGCCCACCCACTCAACCCACCCCACTTCCCTCCCATTACCACCCTCCCCCCAGTTTTTGTCCATGTGCCCTTTAAATTTGTTCTTGTAAACCCTTCCTATTCTCCCCTGAAATTCCCTCTTCTCTCCCCTCTGGTCACTGTCAGCCTGCCCTCTATTTCAGAACCTAAACAACAAAACAAAGAAACAAGCAAAATATAACCAAAGACATTCCTACTTTTAATGCCAGTTACTCAGACTCTGGACTTTGGGATTTATACTATCGCACAGGTTGCAGCCTCTCAAGATGTTATCAAGGCTGCCTACAACCAAATAAAAACAGTTACTCAAGGACACCTTTCCAATACAGATGTCCAAGCTTCCAAGAACAAGCTGAGAGCAGGGTACTTAATGTCAGTGGAATCTTCTAAGTGTTTCCTGGATGAAGTCAGGTCTCGGGCCCTTATTGCTGGTTCATACATGCCACCATCCACAGTCCTTCAGCAGATTGACTCCGTAGCTGACACTGATGTCATAAATGCTGCAAAGAAGTTTGTTTCCAGCAAGCAGTTGACGGCAGCAAGTGGAAATTTGGGGCACACACCTTTTGTTGATGAGTTGTAATACCGAAACAGGTTGCAAGGAAAAGCTGGATGTTTTCTCAACCCAGAGCAGCCAACACATGAAAGTCACAAGTCTAATATGTTACATTTGTCTTTTTTTTTTCAATGAGGTGAAATATTTTAGACTATAAATGCAGGAAATTGTTCCCAGCCAACCTAAACTCAATAAAACATTCTAAGTGTTAAAAAAAAAAAAAAACCTACTGAAGACAAAAGGACAGAGCAGCTGTCAATCTTGAATACCTGAGAGTTTGTAGAGAAGAAAGCAGTATGACCTCTCATGGTATCATGTAATCAAGAGCTGTTTCTGCAAAACACAGTTTTCTTGTGAGTTTAATATTTTAAAAAAAGACTGAAAAAACATCCGAGTACTGTTCCTGATTCTAAAAAATGGATACATATATAGAAAGAGATAAAAGAATTTATTACTAATGTCAAAGACCAGAACTACAATAATTTCAGTTCAGGGGAAAGACATTAATCTAAAACATGCCAAAACCATTTTCTTACACTATTAAGAAGCAGAGAGAAAAAATAGCAAGGAGCAATTTACTGGTTGTCTCAGGTAGATTCCTTAGGGTTGGGAAGAGCTGAGACATGCAGTTTCCTTTTACTGGAGAAAGTTCAAAGTTAAATAGAGAAATAAGGAGGGAAGTATCTCCGTAGCTGTAGAGAAACACTTCATGGAACAGGAGAGCCATGCAAGATGGACTGTAGCGACCCTCTGGATACCACAGCCGTAGTGACCAGGTTAGCTTGTCACCCCTTACCAGCAGATGTCCATTTCTCCCCAGGCTGTGGTCCACCCTTTTGGGGACTCAGTGACCTTCTGTTTCTGCTTCTACTTATTGTACTGCTATAGTTCACTAACTACCCCTCCCTTTGTGTCCTGTATTCAGCCTTACTGAGACCCAAGCTTTAGATTGGTTCATCCAGTCACTATTGAGATGGTGCATGAAGACATATCTGGCATCCTTTTTGGCTACTAGCAAGCCTTTGGATCAGGAGCTGACTGCTGATAAAAACAGCTCTGGCTAGGATCTCAGGATCGTGTTTTGCAGCGCTCCAATCTGTCATGTAGAACTCTTGGCTTCATTGGACATGAGTTCTGGGCATGGCAGATATTCAACGGATCATAACATCTCAGCTGACTTAAGGTCAAGTCTGTAATCTAACTCTGTAACAATTAATGCATGTTAGCTATCTGCATCATTAGACTAGATCCAAATCAACATAATCTGCATAGAAAAGTGAGACAGCAAAGGCTCCAGCAATAAATAACTAGAATTAATCAAAAAAAGTTTTATTAAATTTTTTTATTTTTATTTATACATATATTCAAATCTTTAAGCACTTTTTAATATTCAATGAGGGACTAAATTTTCAAAGTTGGCATCTTATTTTGTCAATCATCTAGGACTCATCAGTAATTCAGAAGCTTTTAATTGATTGATGTTAGAATACTGAGCAAATGAATATTTAAATAGCATCTTTTGAGAAGCAAAAGGCAAAGGGAGATAAAGGAGATGATACTAAGCAAAAGTTAATGTAGAGTGAGCCCTGCTGAGAGCAAAAGAATGCACATTTTAAAACATGTTTGTGAGTCTTACATCTGGCACTTTTATGGTTGTTTGCAAAGATGAGAGGGGCAACTGTTACTGACTAAATTTTGTGATTCGTGTAAATTCACAAAGAGAAAGCAGTGTAACATGTGACTGACCTTTTAAAGTAAGAAACTAAGCAATCCTGGTGTGTGGACCAGCAGCACAAAGCAGGATGTGTAATCAGTATCTTTACTGAATAGATAGGAAGGAGATGATGCATTATTGAAAGATGTCTTTTTATAGGTCTAACTTGCAATGGCAGGATTTGGAGTACAATGGCAGATCAAATATCTTTAGGACCATTTCCTACAGTCCTGGTATTTTTAGATGTTTTGTGCTTACTTCTTCCTTAGGTCCTCCTGGCCTGCCTTTCAGTGTCCTGGAAGTTACTGGGTATATCTTCTTTTCTCTGTTTAACCCCACCCCTCTCCTTCCTCACTCACATCCTTTATAATTTATATATCCTGCTTCTTCATGAGTTTTCCAATCCTAGACAAAGAGCTATTTATGATTCCCAAATGGTCACAATGGTTCAATAAACAGGGAACTTATCTGAGTGAATAATTATCATCTTGTCTGGGTGTTCATACAGATCAAAGAATGCTTTAGAACTTGATCTCATATGAAATTGAACATTTAAGAGGCTCTATTTTGGAACTGCACAGAGAGAGGAATGTAAGCTAAGTCACCCCCAACGTGAACCAGCTCATGTTCCAGAAATCTACACCTACAGTCTGCATCTATTTTATCTCTGACACCAGCAGTTGCCTAAATAGGTCCTGAATTGTTAGAAAATTGGGATAACAGTTTTAAACAATTTGGTCAAGGATAACTCTGTTATGTTCTTTATTGTCTACTTCACTATGACTTCAAGGCCTTGCTCAAGAACATATCCAGGTATTTATTATCTGAAATTAACCAGGGACTTACACAAGCGTATAGTTAAGCACTGTACACACCCATGTACACAAGACTCCTTCCTACAAGAGCTATTCTTGCAATTAGTTGTTATTTAAAAATGACATAAACAAGACTTCAAGAAAGGCAAAGCCAGAAAATGAGTGTTCACGGGATACTGGTATATAAATTTATTTATTTATTTATTTATTTATTTATCTCTCTCTCTCTTCCTTTCTTTATTTTTGCCTTCGTAGGAATTTTAGCACTTACCAAATGAAAAAACACAAATATCTACATGTAGTAAGAATCAACCATTATGTTTTGCATTTGTAACATTTGGTCAGGAAAGACACAATGATGAGGTCACACAAATGTTCCCCCTCTCCATAATTTTTTTAGCAACTCTCAAAGAATTAAGTGGTTTGAAGAAAATTCAGAAGCTACTCATTCTCATTTATGGACTACATTTCTATGAGAATCCAGACACTACCACAGAAATGCCAATTTGATCTGTAGAGGAACTAAGTCCTTAATTGGGCACAGTATAAGCATTATCAAGCATTTCTTAATTCCCCAGTTGAAATAACAAACAAGGAGGACACCAATGCTCCAACCTTTGTCTGCTAAATCTGGTGGAAGGACATTGGCCAGTATGACCCATCTTTCCACTTCCCAAAAAGCACCCCATCCCATCTCTCATAGATGAAGGGAGAAAGAAGTCACAAAACAAATAGCACAAAAGAGAGTTGCCTGGAAAATACTTGGTGCTTCTGTTGGAATTTGAGAGTTGCTCTGTCTCTTCAACATCACACATTGCAGCCTGCAAATTTGAGTGTGCTAAAGAATCACTTAGGGAGCCCCTTTAAAAAATGTCCCTGAAGATTCTGATTCCAATTTGAAAGATTTGGTGAGGCACCAAGGTCTGTGGTTTTAATTATCCTTTCTCTGTAATTCTGGAATGGTGTGAATAATAGCTTCTGCTGGTTGATAAATATGGAACACCTTGTTCTTTTTCACCTGTGTTTTCATTGTGGAGATCACACAAGCACCCTTGTTTCCTTTTGCCACTTTACAAATTGAATATTTTTATTTCTGTAATTCAGTGGGGATGAAGGAATGAAGGGCGGCTTGTCTTTATTTCTCTAAATACACTTTGTTTTGCAGGAAAAGAAAGACTCTTCAAAGTGATCTACACTGTCAATTCTCTAGAGAGAATTCTCTTAGAGAGCTATTAGAGAACTATTCCTAACCTCGAAAGCACTACTTTGGGAATTCTTGGAAGCGTCCAGTTAATATATCTGAACTTTGAGGAGTAAGTTGTCCAAATATGTGCTATTGTCTAAACAGTAGTAAAATAAATGGTCATAATGTCAGAGAAGAATGTTCACCAAAATCAATTATCATTAGACATTTAAAAAAAATTTCTACTCTGCGCCTATTCGTTTTTCGATTATATATTTGAGAAAATGCAAAACAAGTATTAAACTTAGTATATGTATTACCAAAATGCTGATTTTTAAAATATAAGGTTAAAATGTGTTTTAAATATAAATAGTTGCTTTTGAGCATATAAGCCCAAAAGAACTAGGGATAGTCTTCTCCAGTTTCCTAAAAATAAGTTGCCTTTGAATAAAAACCATATATGGAGTACTTATTCCCTAAAAGATAATTTTTTTCTTTTTTGGTTTTAAATTGCTAAAACTATTTTGCATTCTTAACTACAGCATTCATTACTATGAATAGGTTTAAATTTTTTCTTGCACATATTTGAACTGAGTTTTCTCAAACACTTAAGTAGTATTATGAAGAATTGCTACTTCTGATGCTAATATTTTACATGTAAATAGAGATAAGTTTCTAAAGCTAAAGAGAAAAAAACTAAAGTTAAATTTAATGTCTTTCCCATTTATTTCTTTTTAAGTGCATGGAGAAAAGATACGTACTACTTTTTAACTGAATGTTTCCATTGCTATGAAACATTCATTCTGACCTCAGACCTTATTTTTTTGTGTGTGTCTTAAAATAATATGGAAACTGCAGTGAGTTTTTATTTTTGTTGACAACAGATAAACTCACTCTGTGCTAAAGTGAGAATCTTGGGGTTTTGTACACATCCTGCTTCCTGCCTGGATTACGTTTCCTCATGCAAGCAGAATTGAACTCTCCCAGGTTTTATAGACACGTGGGCTGAATGATTTGATAGAATAGACAATTTTAAAAGGGTCATCAACAAATTTTTCCTCCTCAAGAGCAACAGTTTTTTTTCATGTAAGAAAATAGAGGCAGCTTATTTATGAACAGATATTAGATTTTGTGTATGTGAGTTTGAAACATCTAGAGATAAGGGAAAAAAAGCAGGGACAGATTTTTCTTTTACATAGAAATGAAAGATATTCTGTGTTTTTCTAAAACATTCATAAACTCCTTTTAGAAGGCAGTAAGATCTTGTTCATTATGTGTCCCTATTTAAGCAAAGAGCCAACTTTGAGAATGCATTTAAGAGAATGATCAAGTCTTGCTTTCATATCTCCCAGGAGCTGGTCTGATTCTAGTTCCAGCAGGGACTGTGGGCCAGACCAGAAAAGATGTTCAGGGACAGAAGGACTGGCTTAGAAGCAATCCTGGAGGTTCCACTGATTTTCAGGTCTATTCTCCCTCCACCTCTTCAACTACTCTTCCATTCAGTTGTCTGGATAGAGTTCAGATATAAGAGCCCTCACTTGCCAGGAGCAGCAATCAACATAAATTGACCTCAGGGTGGCACAGGATAGGGTAATGATAAACAATTAATTACGCAATGAAATGACTAGGGATAGTTCAGCATCAGGTATGGCTGTGCTCATGGAAGCTGTCATCCAGAATCTCTTCCCCTCCCTCCATCTCTTTGTGCCTTCTGGTGGCTTTATTCTCAATAACTGAATAATCTGATAGACCAACAATCTAAAAAGGGCATGAAGTTCTCAGTAATTGAGATCAGAGACTGTTATCACTCCCAGGAAACACAGAGGCATCAGGACTGGCCTGGGTGGCAGTCTTGCACATTATGGGTTCCAGTTCACACTTGAGATAGAAAAGCCTGTTATTGAAAGAGGCTAGGAATAAGAAGAACTAAAGAGTGAGGCTTGGAAGACTGGAAAAGCTGAGACCAGACCTCCAGGTCCTAAGGATTGAGGCCAAGGGTCAGAGGCCAGGTATGCTTGGAACTAAGCTGTAAAGAACTAACACGGGAGGGAGGCACACTTGGGGCTGGACCTAGTTCAGCCTAGAAAGAACAGAAATGTCCTAGTTCTTATAGCTATTGTTTGCTTACTTTGGTTGTGGGGAATTGGCAGAGGTTACTAAAGACGGACATCACATACTTTACAATTTCACACTAGTCTGGGCTACTCAGACTGAATTTTACATATTTTACCTCATTTAATAAAAATCTAATGTTAAGGATAAAGAGACAGAAGCTTTTTAAGAGACGAAGAAAGTTGCCCAAGGTTACTTGCCCCAGGCAGGGCTAGCATCTGTCCAGCGGAGGGATTTTCCTGGAGTTCTTTCACTGAATATCTGGTATACTCAACATGACCAGCATTCTTCAAGGTTCTACAATAGAAACTGGAAGAAGTATGCCCCACCAATCCAATGCCTCATGATACCTGTCTAACAGAGGAATGGTGCTTAGGGAGTGATGCCATCTGGGTGAGAGTACTTCATGAGGACTTAAAGGCTCTCTGCAGAGAGAAGGCTCTCTTACCTCAGGAAGAATATGTCTGCTTTCCTTCATGCTTGAATTCCTCCTAAATTTTGTACAGTGTAACACTGAGGGTTCTATGCTAGATGAACTGCTACCTTTTTGTGTCCACTTACCAGAGAATTATAGCCTGTGTTACACAGACCCAAGGGAAGGATTTAATCCGATGTCCTCACTTTATAGGTTAGGAAACTAAGGGCTAGAGATGATGGATGGATTATTAGAGGCCATACATAGGTTAGTGGCAAAGCTAAGACTTAATTATAATTCCAAATCCTGTCTTCTTTCCATACTAACCCCAACCATTTAAGTTTCATGTTTAAATGTCCAAATAGAAGTCCCTTACTGTTAGTCAAAGTAGTCAAGCTTGTGTGATTAGGTTAGGTCTAACATTTTAGCTTAGAATAGTTTTCTTTCCTTTTAGTCTTCCTCCCTCCCTCCCTGTTTCTTCTTAGCTTCCACCATCTCTGGAATGCTTTGGTTCTTGGATATGGACAATAGAACTGTCTGAGCTTCTCAGTCTCTCTCTCAGCATTTAGTGTATTATGCAATGAGTGTATGATTTTCTTCTGATGTGATTTTTTTGTATTTTAAACTCTTGTTTGTTGAGTGTATATTTGTTGTAAATGCCCAGATTGCAAATGGAAGCAAAATATTATAAAAGTAAAATATTATTATTGCAGTAAATATCCACAGATAGAGTACAAACGCCCATTCCCACCTTCATTTCCTTTCCTTCTCATTTACTGGGTAAGTACTTAACCTTCTAAAACCTTTCCATGTGAATCAGTATGTAAAATATTTGCTGCATGTGTCCAAACTGAAAGTTAATGAATTACAAAAATTCTTATTTTGTGAAATGGCATTTTCTATCTCTCTATGCACGAAGTAAATAATGACTTTGAGTGTAGTGATAGTCTTTACAAAGGAGAGATTATGTTACTTCTGTGAAACTTCCAAATCCCCCTCACATCCAGCAAATCTCCTTTTGGACTAAATAAGGCAGAACATATTATGCCTTTTTCATCTATTGTCCAACACTTAAATAAACTTTACTGCCTTGTACTTCCTATTTCCTTAAAAAAAGTAAAAGTTCTCTTGGTAAAGAAAGATTGTATGATTTGTTTCAAACACAATGCCAAATCTTTTAGTAAGAAGGGAAGACTCTAAGATTGCAATTTTTTTTTCTCATTAAAAACAGTCTGTTCCTAGAAATTGTGGAATGCTGGCAAGATTTTTCAATAATGAATAAAGAAGTCTCATATGACTAGTATAGAAAAAAAAGAGAAAGAAATTCACTCATTCTGGAGTTAAAAATAAACCTGAGAACAGTTTTGTTTGAAAAAAATAAATCCTTGAAGGTCTACAAGTCTGACTTTAAATGGTGCCTGCTGGGTGCAAGTCTACTCTTCTTGGGTTTAGGGCCTTTTGTCACATTGATGAGCGGTTGGTTACCCTTAAGTCAGTTGGGTCTTCACAGGTCCCTTTATCCTTTCTCGCATAAAGTCTGGCTGTGGGGGTGTCTGGTTCACTCTGGGGTTGATTGACTACAGCTGGCCTTGGAAGCAAATGTCCCTTCATATAACATGAAGAATTGCAAATTCCAATACCCCAGGATTCCCTAACAGCTGAAACAGCAGCCAGGAAAGAGTTAGTTTATGCTTTTGAGGGTAAGAATACCACTTGCGGTTATGTCTGTCTGGAATCTTATTCTGCGTTTTCTAGAGACATTTAACTTTAAACACTGGAAGTAATACAAATATATACTGTGGTTACATGGTACTATACTTCCTTCAGAAGAAGCTTGGGTTTTACACATTTTTATTTTTTATTTTACTTTGGTTTTAGGAATAAAGTAACATAAATAAACATGCACATAATTTATAGAGATGGGAAGACTGAGCCAGTAAATAATTGCCCTATTATAATCTAATCAAGATTGGGAGTTGAGTGAATTCCACTGATCTGTACATTGTTCTTGAACTTCTGTCCTCCCTTTGCTAGATCACTGCCTTTTCACTGAATGCTTTAATATCTGATTACAGTCATGGAAGGACTGGGGCTTTGGAACTAGCTGATTATGTTTCAGTCCTGGCCTAGTGATGTCTTAGTTGTATGATATAGAGCTCCCTACTCAAAGCCTTAGTTTGTTCATTATTTTTTTTAAAAAGGATAATTACTATTCTCCTGGCTTATTGGGGACATTAAATGGGTAATATAAAAACAGTTAGTGCTCTGTGATGCCACTTACATGAGGCACCTAGAGGAGTCAAATTCACAGAGACAGAAAATAGAATGGTGGCTTCCAGGGGCTGAGAGGAACGAGAATGGGGAGCTATTGTTTAATGGGGTACAGAGCTCAAGTTTTGCAAGATGAAAAGGGTTCTGCATATGGATGGTAGGTTGCAAAACAATGTGAATGTATTTGATTCCACTGAATGTATTTAAAAATGGTTAAGATGGTAAATTTCATGTTACATGTATTTTCCACAATTAAAAAATGAAAGCACTTTGTACATTGCCAGACAACTTTTGTTAACCTGCCACTTCTGTCTTCTTTCTTAGTCTTTCTTTTTTGCTGTGGACAAATGACTGACAGCCACTAAAGATCTGATCAGGGGATATCTGGAATTGGGACTACTTGGGTAAATACACATAAGAGGTGAGGTTAGATCTACTGCTCAGAAGCACAGAATCACAGATAGTCAGGGATGACATGAGTTCAAAGGATATCTGAGTCTCACATTTCCATGTTAAACACATGAAAACTGAGATCTAAAAAAATGGGTTTTGGCCTAAAATGACACAGCAAATTAGTGGCAGAGCTGGAACCAAAACTCAAGATTACAAACTCCTAGTTTTCATCCCCCAAAATCTTGGAACTGCACACATCTCTGGGCCTCATTTGGGCCACTCTGACCTCAAATGGGGCTAAAGGTTTACTGTACCCTGATTAGACAACTTCAGAGACTAGAATAGAAAACACTCCCTTTCACAGACAGTTTTACCTAGTTTTATTGAGGTAAATGAATTATAGTAATTGCACAGATTTAAATTGCACTATTTGAGGACATACAGAATATTCAACTCTTCATTCAGTTAAACCCATCAACCTTTTCTTGGTGATTTGTTCTTCCACTTTGAAGTTGAAAAAGTCTTTCTCTACCAGAGTTTATTAATCATTTATTTTATCTTCTAAAAGATAAATCATACGATTTGATAAGCCTTGGCATATGTGTGTGTATATGAAACCATCACCACTATCAAGATAATGACACATCCATCACCTGCCAAAGTTTCCTTGTTCCCATTTTTAATGTCACTCTAAATCCTACCTTATTACCAGGCAACCACTGATCTGTGTCCTGTCACTATAAATTAGCTGGCATTTTATAGCATAAATGGAATCATATACACTCCATTTTTGCCTCCTTCTTTTACCCAGCATGATTATTTTGAGATTCATCTATGCTATTGCATTTTTCAATAGTTCATTCCTTTTTATAGGAATAATAGTAGTAGTCTGTTGTTTGGATATGATAGAATCTGTTTATTCATTTAGCTGTTGACAGATATTTGGATTGTCTTCAGTTTGGGGCTACTAGAAATAAAACTGATATGGACATTCATGTAAAGTCTTTGTATGGACTTGTGATTTCTGTATTGACCATGAATTTCTGATGTATTGACACCTGGGTAATCCTGGAGAGGTTGCCCTTCCTCTCATGTGCATCTTTCATATGCAAACTAGCCAATTCAGAGCCTATCCCTGCTACACCTTCCCCTCCCACCCCCACCCACCCCCAACCACCTTTTTTATGAGCTCCTACCCTCTGGACCACTGTTCATCTGACCTAATCAACCCAGGGCCAAGTATTAGGCAACTAGGAGCTGCACCTACACCCTGGAGCCTGCTAGTCATTCAAATCCTAATTCTGCTTAGCCTGTTTACCATGACGTATCCATTCCTTCTTGCAAAAAAACACAGGAAAGTCTCTTGCCCACATTTTTCCCTCACTTCCTCTGCCTCTTGATCAATGTTTCATGGCATTCCAGAACTCCTGTTTTGAGGGAACAGTGAGGAAAACTTCCTTCCTGGCACTCATTTCTATGTCTGTAAGTTTAACTGCACCTGAATAAAAATATTCCAGGTACATTTTAAAATACTTTCATTGCTCTTGAGTAAATCTTAGTTGTGGATGGCTGAATCACATGGTAGATATATGGTAAAGTTTTGAAGAAACTACTAAACTGTTGTCCAAAGTGCACCACTTTACATTCTCAACAGCAGGTATGAGGGTTTAGTAGCTCCACTTTCTCACCAACACTTTTGTAAGATCAGTCTTTTTAATTTTAGCCATTCTAAGAGCTATGTAATACTTTGTGGTTTTAATTGCTTACTCTTAGTAAAAATTAATGTTGAATATTTTTGTGGTAATTTGCTATCCTTATATCTTTAGAGATGTAGCTGATCAAATCTGTGTTCACTTTTTTATTGGAATGTTTGTTTTCTTATAGTTCAGTTTTGAGAGATCTCTTTAGATGCAAATCCTTTATCAGATATATGGTTTGTAAAGATTTTCTCTAGTCTCTGGTTTGTCTTCTTTTTAACAAAATCCTAACCTGGGAATATGTTTATTGATTTGAGAAAGAGAAAGAGAAACACCGATGTGAAAGAGAAACATCAATCGGTTGCCTCACATACAATCGGTGTCCCGACTGAAGATTGCACTCAAAAACCAGGTATGTGCCCTGACTAGATATGGAACCCACAGCCTTTTGGTGTATGGGACCATGCTCCAAGCAAGTGAGCAACCCAGCCAGAGTTGGCTTGTCTTCTTGTTCTCCTAACAGTATCTTTTGATGAACAGAAATTTAAATGTTGATGAAGTCTATTTTGTCAATTGGTTCTTTTATGGATCTCATTTATAGTGTCATATCTAAGAAATCTGCATGACTTAAGGTCACAAAGATATTTCTTCTCTGTTTTCTATCAGTTTTGTGGTTTTAGGTTTCACATGTAGGTCTATGATATATATGTATGGTAGGACTTTTTTTTTAATCTGGTGCAAAATACCAATTGAAGTTTTTTTGTTGCTTTTTCATATGGATATACATTTTTTCAGCATCATTTGTTAAAAAGACTATTCTTTCTCATAGAACTGCATTTGTACCTTTTTCAAAAATCAGTTGACTATATAAGTGTAAGTCTAGTTCTGGATTCTATATTCTGTTCCATTGACCTATTTGTCCATCTTTCTGTTAATTCCACACTCTCTTGATTGCTATAGTTTTATAATAGCTGCAGAAACCAGACAGTGTTAGACTTACAATTTTGTTCTTGTTCAAAGTTGTGTCAGCCATTCTAGGTCTTCTCCATTTAAAATACATTTAGAATCATTTTGTCAATGTCTACAAAACAAAAAGAAAAAACCTTTTGAGATGTTGACCAGAATACACCAATTTGGGAAAACTGACATCTTAACAATATTAAATCTTCTAACCCACAAACATGGTATATATTTCTCATTCACATAGTTCTTCTTTAACTTATTCTAAGCAATGTTTTATAGTTTTCAGTGTACATATGTTGCACATATTTGTGAAATTCATCCCTGAGTATTTCAGTTTTTTGATGCTATGCAAATAGTGTGCTTTTCTTAATTTTAATTTCCAATTGGAAAAAGTCTGTTAGGTCAAATTTGACTGCTCTATTTCAATAGAGAATGGTAAAACAATGGTTTCCCTCTTCTGTTTTGGAACCTATCTCTTTCAAGAAGTTTTTACAATTGAATTTTCCTCTTGGCCATTCAAAGTAAATGTGAAGAGCCTAACAATGAGGCTGAAAATGTAACCATCTCATGCAAAGGAGCTAACTGTGTTGTCCTCTTTAATAAAACCAGCTCATCAAACTGAGTATGTTAGATTTCTAGGGTTTGTAAGAATTCTGTGAAGAGTATGTAATGGGGATGAATTACTTTTGCCATAATAACTTTAACTTTTCCACTTCCGACTTTATTATAACTAACTTTGAAATACTAGCCTGGTAATCCTCAAAGTCTTTGAATTTATCAGCATTAATTATAAGGCCCCCACAAGTCTATAAATTCTTATTTGAAAATCCAGCTATTCTATTTATAATTCCTGGGAGCACTTAACTTTCAGTTCCTCACCAGTAAACTTTTCAAAAAGGCAACAACCTCACCTCTGACATCAAGTCCTTAAAAGGAGTGAATGAGCAGCTCTGTCTTTTCAAAGAAATAACTGTCTTCAGCGGGTGTCTCGTGGTCTAAATCTGGTTGGATCTCTTCACCTTCTCTTCCGTAGAACTCTTATTCTCTCAGAGCTCCGAGGAAACCCCTTTAGCATAAAATATTAAAAACAGAAAGCAAGTAAACACTCCTAAAAGTATTTGCATTTCAAAATCCTATGACTCTAATGCAGAGACATTTATTGTAATGATGGGTTTTAAGTATGTGGGAGTAAAGAACTAAGAATGGCAAGAAAGTTTTTCAATATCCCCTCAGATCTTATTGTTAGTTGTACCTTTTGGGAGCTCTGGTCTAACCTTCACCTCTGACTATATGAAGGCTGAGCTCTAACTCCTGAAAGACATTACTAATGCACAAAGACTTTTCTGTCCCTATATCCCCAACCATGTAACAGTAGACTATGGTTTTCTTCTCTTCCTGCCTCTGACCATTTGTCACAGGAAAGTTGAGAAGGTAGCCCATGCTATGCATGCAGTTACCCTAAAGAAAGTTCCCATCTAGGTTGAATTGGTATTATCACCGTTATCATTATCCAGCTCCTCCCTGACCATGCCAGCATCTCAGTAACTGGCATTATTTGGTGACATTTTTTAAGTACCCACTGTTTAAAGTCTCAAATGTTCTTCAATTCAGGAGTTATTGTGGGGAACCAGGTAAGACTCCCACAGAATAAAGGGGAGCATAGACCCTAATGCAACTCTATTCATATGTGAGGAATATTAGTGAGAAGGAAATAAGTAAGAAATCATACTAACTAGAAGCATCACTTTAGGAAAGTTTTGTAAATCTAGTGAGCTCACACTGAACTCTGAGAGTGGAAAGAGACATAGTTTATCAGAAAAACAAGGGTGGGTTAACTCAAGTTATTTTAAGACATAAAGCATATCAGCATAAGTATACCCCATGTCCTAAATTTCAAATATTTTTGAAGTGTCTACATGCCTGGAACTAGTTAAGAAAATATGAAATTTGAGTTCTCTGACAGCTTCAAAAACTTTTCACAAAAACAAGGGCAGGGAAAGAGTAGCCCCTAGAAACTTCCAGTTCTCCAAAAGCATGAAAATAGCAGCAAAAGATTTTGCATATTTAACAGAAGTCTGCCTAAAGGTATGCTTTGTATTCACTTTCCTCCTGTACATCAAACTACTGCCATGCCTTTGTTCCAGGTTTTCCTGCAGAAGTTGCCACAAGTTGTCCTTGAGGAGGTGTTGTTGGAATTTGGCAGAGCCACACTCTTACCTCTTTATGCTGTTGGCAAAGACTGAGCCTAGGCAGGGCCTTGAGCAGAGCAAGTGTCTATCTGTCATTCTCCGGTGTGAGGAGGGACAAGATTTGTCACTGTGTTATACAGCCTATCATGTGGTACTAAGCGTGGTTTAGAAGAATCAAAGCCCTATACTTGTATCGGTTATCTATAGCTATACAAAAGACTGCCTTACAAAATATTACCCTAAATAATAATTATTATCTCACAGTTTTTCTGTACTGAATCTGGGAGCAGTTTAGTGGGGCAGTTCAGGCTCATAATTTCTTATGAGGTTGTAGTCAAGCTGTCAGCTGAGACTATAGTCATATGAGGCTGGAGGACCTGCTTCCAAGCTCATGCATGGGCTTGTTGGCAAGACTCAGTTTCTTGCTAGCTGTGGGTTGAGCATCTCAGTTCCTCACCATTTAGGCCTTTCCATAAGCTGCATGAACATCCTCATACTATGGCAGCTGATTTTCCCCACAGTAAGTGATCCAAGAAAGAGAGACCAAGATGGCAGCCACAATCTTTTATAAATTAATCATAGAAGTCATACTGTCACTTCTGCTATATTCAGTTGGTCCTATCGATCAGGGGTATCAAACTTATTTTCACCAGGGGCCACATCAGCCTCATGGTTACCTTCAAAGGACCGAATACAATTTCAACTCCTTAACTGTTAAGGAGTATATACATCTATATAGTCCTAAAATTATTTTGGCCCTTTGAAGGCAACCACAAAGCTGATGTGGCCCTCAGTGAAAATGTGTTTGACACCACTGCTATAGACCAACCCTGGTATAATGTAGAAGGTTATAACACAAGAGTATGACTATCAGGAGGTGGGGATCATTGGGGGCCATCTTGGAGGCTGCATCCCACAACACCTGTGATCTAACTATACTGAGAACACAGCTGGCCCTGGTCTTTGATATAATGTATGTCAGGAAACATGTCTTAGATTAGAGATCCTGCAATAACTTGCACGACTAATGGACTGGCAGTAAAGATGTTTGGATTCAAGTTCAACTTCACAGTTATAAATGCTATGTTGTTTTGGAATTATGCTTAACCTTTTTGGCTATCTGTTATCTCATGTATAAAATTAGAGGGTCATCATTAATGGTCTCAAAGATATCTTTCAGCTCTAACATTCCATATCACTAAGACATACACCTTTTTGGGCATGAATGATATGGAAGCAATTTTGTTTAACAAAATGGACAATTCCAGTGAGATTTCTCTTATTTCAAAGTAATAAACCAAGTAGAGAAATGGTACCCTTAAGCTTTCTTGGAAACCATTTTTTTCCTGTCATTATCCATACTTAATTCTATTAAGTAAGCCTCACAATAATGCATTTTTATTTGTATAATGCTTTAAGATGTAACACACATTTTAATATTTGTGAGAATGCATTCATAAACCCCACTAAGAAGGTACTGTGGATATGAAGCCTTGAAGCTCTGTTCTTCCCTTGCCTGGTGGGTGATGTTTCTAAGGGAGGCAGTGTGGCCAAAGCCACAATTCTAATAAGGATACTCCCTGGTACGTGACCCAGATGAATTAATGAAAGTGCTTCATCATTGCTACAATTTCTAAGTCTAAGGAGACAGCTGTAGAGCCTAACATGTACAGGTTGGACCAGCAGCAGACTAACAGTGGAATGCACAGTAGAGCTCTTTATCTCCTGTACTATCCTGGAACAAGCAGAGGACAGAGAGAAACATCTTGGGGCATTTAACCTTGGGATGAGAATGGGAAAACAGCCCATTCACTTACTTCTCTGAGATTCCCTGAATATGCTGAACAGGCTCCCACTTCAGGGTCTGCCCATTAGCCCTGTCTGGGAATCAGTTAGTCCAGTTCAATGATCTCCTTTACAGATAATCCTTTTTCAGCCACCAATCTTAAGTGGCGACCTTTCCCCTGCAATCATTCTATGCTGCATTTTACTGTCTCAGAGCACTTAGCACTATCTAAAATCACCTTACTAGCAGCCTCTGTAAAGTGTTTCCTTACAATAGAATGTAACCTGTCTGAGAGCGGTAACCTTTCTGTTCTGTTTGCTGTCATATCTCCAGTGCCTACAGCAGTTTCCCAGGGAGAGTGGACACTCAGGAAATATCTGCTAAATGAGCCCTGGCTGGTGTGGCTCAGTGGGTTGAGTGCCGGCCTAAGAACAAAAGGGCCGCTGGTTCAATTCCCAGTCTAGGACACATGCCTGGGTTGTGGGCCAGGTCCCCAGTAGGGGGTGCGCAAGAGGCAACCACACGTTGATGTTTCTCTTCCTCTCTTTCTCCCTCCCTTCCCCTCTCTAAAAATAAATAAAATAAAATAAAATAACAATAACAATAATGTTCTGTGGCCAAAAAAAGAAATATCTGTCAAATGAATGAATGAATTGGTCAGTCTCTAGAGGCTTCTGGTTTGATGGAGGTAAGTTTCAAGAGATAGTTAGATAGCAGTATAAACAATATGAACAGGGTCTTTTTCCTATTCCCTTCTCATTGGCAACTAAGGACTGAATCTGAGAATACAAAGGCTTTGGATATCCCACAGGGCTTTGAGGGGGACAGGCCCCGCTACCAGAACCAACAGTGCCCTAGGAAGTGGAGAAGAGAAGAGGGCTGTTTCCTGAAGTAACCAGGACCACTCCATGAATGAAGTGTTTGTTATAAAAGGAATCACCTCCCTGGGGGCAGGAAGGGTGCTGTCTCCTTCCTGAAGCCAAGGGAAGGTTGCCTTGAAGAGAAAACTACTTGCAAGAGGAGAAGACTGACACCTCTCTTGTGGGCTAGACATCTGTTTAGGTTGCAGGCCAGCCAGTCAGCTCCTGTACCTTGTTGACTTGAGGAAAGGAAGCAGAAGAAAGGTGACAGAGCAAAGCCATGAAAATAACTGGCCGTGAGGCCAATGGTGCTTATGGTGGGTGAGATAGCAAGGATGGGTGACATTTTTACCTGGGCTAGGGGTAGGCTGGACCATATTGAGAGTTCTCTGTTAGCAAACAAGGACTCTCAAGTTTCTAAGAGGATGCATCTACAAAAGGGAGGTAGGATTGCTGCTGTTAGTGGGAGCTATGGAGTGGGAGAGGTTAGAGGCCTTATCTCCTACTCCAGACTTTGTAGACTCTACAAAGCCAGCCAGAAACTTGAGTCAGACACCCAAGGTCCACATTTGGATCCTGTCACATAGTAGATACCAAGAACTTATCAGTATTAGCTCAAGAAGCAAAGAAAACTACCCAGAGAGGATTTTCCCAATTCCTTCTCACTGCCCCAGATCCACTGAGGAGCCAGATTTGGGGATTTTAACCAGAGCCAGACCATGCCATTTCCCCTTCAGTGTCCCTACAGCCATGGCCCAGCGTTTGCCAAGGATGGAAGGAGATGAGATTTAAATTGCATGCAAGATTGGAGTTTTAAGCTGGCCTTGACTTTTTATTAAGGAAAAGTGACCAGAAGTCTGCAGGCTCTAGCTGAGATGTCACAAAGGGGCAGGAAAAAGGTATTTGGCATGGTTGAAAGCTGGCTGGAGGACAGAAACTAGGAAATAGAAATGAATTAAACCATTCTGTGTTTTCAACACTGAGTTCAGGTATCCAGTCACCTAGCTACAGCAGGGAAAGGCAGGTCAGTGGACTTCAGTGAGTGAGTTTCTCAGGCAAGCATTTGCTTTTTCTTTGGGTGAGCTGTTACTGGTTTCTGTCCGAAGATAAGGTGACAAGATGGTTTATGAAATCCATGATTCAAGACACACCCTTAGTAATGCAAACTCAGTTGCCCTTCTTTCTTCCCTGTACTCTCTGTCTAGGAGAGGACAAAAAGCTAATTTTGGGAAAATCAGTTTCCTGTAGCTTCGAAGGATGTTTTTAGACCTTTGGGCGAATCTTTTTTTTTTAATTCAAAGATACTTTTTACTAAAGCTAAGTGGCTGGACTGAGAGCAAACCACCACCCTCATTCCCTCCTTTCTTGATGAATAAATTACCAGGAAAGCCTGTGAGACTTGTCCCTGGGAGGACTGACTGAACCCCATGCAGAAGAACCCATTTGGTTGTTGGTAGCCAGAGAAGAAAGCTTTTTTGTAATGGACCCATAGCTGAGTAAGTTAAAAGTTCAGTGGATAGCTTTCGATTTTACCTACTCTATTTTTAAAAGGAAAATGCATTTCTTGAAGGGTAAACAAACAAACAAACAGAAAACACATTTAGTTTGAAGGGGAAAAAGATATCTAATGACAGTAAACTGGTAAAACTCAGCTTTGCTCAGACCTCTCTAATCTGTGTTTTATGATGGCTCTGCTCCCAAGAACCCCTTTCATCCTCCTGATAAGAAGCACCGAGTAACAGAGTAACACCTACCGGAGATATTAGAATGGTATGTGTGTATGAGTGTGCACATGTGTTACTTTAGATGTAACAAAAATGTGAAGTAAACAATACTCAGTATGCGTTATTTTCAGAATTATGTGGAATTCAAAAACCTCATTATGGCATTTGTAAAGTCATTTGTTGTTTAACAGCCGAACTCCAGGTGTCTTTTTCTTTCCTGCAGTTCTGTACCATCTACCCAAAACCTAGTCTGAGATAGAAGGCCTCTTGCCCGTCTCTGGCAGTCACAGGCTGGTCGTCCTATCACTTCCCACAGCCTGAGGCTATTTCCATCTTTGCCCAGTACTAACAACTGTGAAGAATCATTGGCTTTCATTATGTGATTATAACCATCGATGAATCCCTTTCCTCACTGAGCCTACTCCCCTCCCTCACACAAAACCAGTATTTTCTAGTCATCATTTATAGCAGTGATCTTTAAGGTATGCCGCGAAAATATTAAAAACATGCAATACCTGACTATGTAGTCAGGAGCATTGACCTCTTTTCCCTTAAATTATCAAATAAAATAATGACAACAACCAACTCAACAACAGCTGTCCAGTCTGAGTGAATCAAAAATAGATCTATATTTTTGGTCAAATTGGCAAAAAACATAATATATATTTTGGTGAATTGTAGTAATCCATTTACATGTGCCAAGAGATGAGAAAGGCTGACAATCACTGCTTTAGAGAAAGTACAGGAATTAGGTTCTCTCTCCATTGTGAGTTGCCCTCTTTTGGTGGAGGACGCCGGGGTACCATGCTGGGAAGGCATCTGAGCTGGTTGTGGTCTGGACTCAGCAGGAAGGGAAAATACAATGGATGGCAAAAGAGTGGGAGTTGAGACATATTTACAAAGCCTCTGTCTTCCCAGATCTAGGCACTCTCTCTTCCCTTAAAGACTGACCTTTGTTCATGGATGAAATGCTACAATCCTAATTTTGGCAGATTCTTCACTCTAAGACTGCTACTAAAATTAGACCATTGGGGTGTCTAGGGGTCTGTGACACAGGGACTAAAAATTATAAGATTTGAATTATTAGTAATAATAATAATGATGGCCATCAATAATTGGATTTCAACTAGATGCTAGGTAATATGTAGATGTAGGAAAGGGCATATAATTTCCAATCCTTAAAAACTACTTATAAGGAGGGAATTATTTTTTCAGATGAGGAAACTGAGGCTTGAAGAAACTTGCCCAAAGACACATGAGAGGAAACTGACAAGCTGGGACTTGATCCTGAGTTTGTCTGACAAGAGCATGGCCTCCTTCCAAAGGAAACTTTTAAGCACAAGCTGAAATACTGCAGGCCATTTCCTCTGTGCTATGGAGTCCTTTTCAGAGAGGTGGGGATGGGGAGCATTCTCTCCCTATATGGGGTTCCTGCATTTTCTTTTTTAAGAAAAACCTGGCAGACTGAATAGCTGATTAGCAAAGAATGAGACTGTTTTCTGTATGATAAAGTGAGGCTGGAAGAAAGAGCAGACTCACCCATATATCAGAGGATTTCCTGCTGTTCCCCCACAGCAGCCGAAAGGGCTGCCCCTATTCAGTGCATTCACTGAATCCAGTCTGGGCTTTCCCAGGCCACTGTCTGACATTATCAGTGTTCACGTGTCAGCCTCAAAGACACCCTGCATTCCACAGCACCGGCCTCTCAGTTCCCAGAGACATTGTTTTTCTTCTTTCAAGCAGAGGAAAACCTCACAGTCTGAAGAGGCCATTTGTCATCTGGATCATCATGGAGCTGCTCTGAAGCTCTATGTTCTGAAGGTGTGTTCAAGTTCACTGTGCCTAGATGTGCCTGCCAAGCACACAGTACAGGGGCTGCAAGGGCTCATTCAGAGGCATAATTCACAGATTCCCACCACAAGTGGGGCCTGGCAAACCAGGCAGGAAGGTCAGCTGCCCACATGAGCTCAGTCAACTCTTCAGAAGGATGAGATAAAGCAACAGTTCCAAAACTCTTCCACACTTCAAATTTTTGTGCTATGTCTATCTTCATTTATTTATCTTTAAATTGCCAACGGCATTGAAACTCAAAACTCTGGGCAAGAAAGTCTTCAGTAAATATGCTATTACTTTTCATCACACTTCACATAACATTTACAAGACGGTAATGTTCATCCCGTGCAGGCCCTTCCTGGCCATGTTCTACCTCTCTGGGATTTATCCTCCCTGCTCCTCTCTCTTCTAGAGACTTCCTTGGTGCTTTGTATATTTATTAAACATGCTGTACCTGCGTGTTTGCTGACTCTTTTACCTGGAACCTTTTCCCTCTTAGTATCCACACGGCTTATTTAGGAACCTAGAATGTTAACAGTCTCATCAGAGACCCAGTCCAAAAGGCTAGCTCCATGAGCATAGGGAATTTATTGTGTTCCTTATTGTATCCCAATGACTGTAGTTATTCAGTAAATCCAGAAAGTCATGATGAATGAATAAATTAATACTGATCAGAAAAAGATGGTAGTATTCGATCAACCAGCAAGTCAGCCAGATTTCATTGACTATTAACCTGTTCTGGGTTCACTGAGCTAAGGATCAGCATCCTAAATTGCCAGGACTCTGCCAGGTAGGACGGTGCTTCTCTGAAAGGGAATGAGTTTCTCATCATTTCAGTCACCAGCTTGTTCTGATGGCAGCCCATATGTGGCACTTCTGGCCCTGAGCAATTTATGAGACATTAAGTACCCAACACTTATAAAAAGTAAAAATCTAAAATCACCACAAAACTAGTTTGGAAGATAATTTACTAATACTCAAAAGCTTTAAGGGATTTTTTTCCAGAAACAGGCTATGTTTAATAGCAACAGTTGACTATATTATGCCAGTCCATTTCTCTGCCAGCCATGGAAAATGTACAGATTTTGTCCTTGAATAGAGACTATTGCGGCTGATTATTTATGCATATCCATCCTTTATAGGAAACCCAAGTTAAATGATATCTTCCATTGCCAGTCTGTTTCTGTCCTAAATACAGCAACATCGAGAAGATTTTATTTCATGTTCAATATTTTTTGCAGAATTTGCTGCTCTTTGCCTGGTAGCAAGTTGAAACTTCAGAACAGGGAAATAGAGTTACTACTGAAAGCAGGAGAGGAAGGTGGGAGTCTCCAAGGGACTGGCCTTTGTGTTAGATGAATGAGTCTTTTTCAGGTATCTCTGTTCTTTGGTGTTTAGAGGAAATAGCAACACTCTTCTATCTATCCCCAAGTCCATTGTGTGAACTTTGCCTCATTTGGGGGCTCCATTATTTTCCTGGCTGTGGAGTGGAGAGTCAGCGGGGTTTGCAGAAATGCACTGTCTGGAGCCATTCCCAGGGGAGGCTCTTCTTTGGCGATCTTCCTCATAGTACAGTCTGGGGAGGAGCACTCAGTCAATAAGTCCAAGTTCATGACAGAGAAGGACAAAGGCAGCAGTGAATGGATCTAATGGTCAAAAGACCCTCAACACTTTAGACTATTTGTTCATATCTCTACCACCTCCGATGCCCAGGTAACAGAAGATTAAAGTTGGCACCATTCATTTCTATTTTGAATTGACTGGAGCTGTGTAATATAAAAAATGTCCTATAAACTTGAGGAAAAATCTGCGTGGATTGAAAGTTAGTATGGTGCATAGCTGCAAGATATCCTCCCTGGAACTGCATTGTGAGTAAAGAGGTTTCATGTCCTGTGGGTGCTCCAGGTCTAATATCCTCTCAAAGAAGATTCCAGATGGAACCTGACTTGTTCAGGGTACTGTTCTGCTCAATAATGATTCACGGAAAAGCAAAAGTTCCAGCGTAATTTTTAAGCACTTTTTTTAAGCCTTACCAACCCATGCAGGATAGTTAAAAGCTAAGATTGACAGAATTCATCTGCCAAGAACAAACAAGGTGTCAAGCACTACATTCATTCACAGACTTCTCTTCATTCAATCAGAACTACCCTTGGCCACATTAGGAACTGTTCAAATGTGAATGCTGACAGTGGAAAGTTTTGTCACTGGCATCATCGCCATCATTTATAAAACCAAAGTATACATTCCTGACAAGAAAAACCACAATAAATATTTTCATTTAAAAGATCTCCTGAACAGAGAATATAGCATAGCTGGAAGGGACTTCAGTAGACTAGAGATTTATAAGGGTCTCATGAAATGTGTTTTAAATATATAATCTTATAAACATGTTAATGTAAAGCTTTCAAACTATTTAAAACAAAATATTGTTTCCCTTTAATAATAATGAAAATCAATATCACAATCCAAAGTAGAGCAAACAGCTAGGAGATACTGAAACCTTCCTGTAAGGCAGGACCTATGGAAAGCAGTTTACATGCATTGTTTTTATTTAATCCTCACAACATCCTCTGAAGTTTAGTGCTATTATCCCCATTTTACCAAAGAGGAAACTGAGGCTTAGAGGGGAAATGACTTGACAAGTGTCAAATAGTTGGTATGCAATGAAACCAGAAATTAAACCCTAAACTGTTGGCTACTACATGAGTGTGCAATTCACACAGGGTAGTATATGAAAAAAAAAAATTGAATACAGTTGAAATTCTAGATTTGAATTGAGATAGAAGCTGTTTGAATAGGAGATAAGAGTTTGCTGTAACTTGCCCTGAAATTGTGAAAAAGGAGAAAAGTGTTCAAGGAAAACCTGTCAAATAATTT
Organism: Phyllostomus hastatus; assembly: GCF_019186645.2. Classification (NCBI taxonomy): domain Eukaryota; kingdom Metazoa; phylum Chordata; class Mammalia; order Chiroptera; family Phyllostomidae; genus Phyllostomus; species Phyllostomus hastatus. The sequence goes on along the minus strand of NW_025334011.1, from coordinate 15,668,323 downwards.
GGTATTCCTAGAGGAGCCACCACCATGCCAAGAGGAAGAGGCAGGATAAGTAGCCTGCTCCAGGATTCTGAAAGAAGACAGACAGCTCAGTTAAAACTTCAAGGACAGTCTGTGTGGTTTTTAAGAGCCCAAACCCTGAAACCAAACTCTCTGGGTTCAGGTTCTGTGACCTTGGGAAAAGTAATAAGCCTCTCTGTGCCTCTGTTTTCTCATCTGTAGAACTGAGACAATAGCAGCACCCATTTCATTGAGCTGTTGTGAGAACTAAATGAGTCAGCAATTGTCCAGTGGTTAGAGCATGCTAGTCACATAGAAAGTACTTTATAAGTGTTGGCTATTACTAGTCTCCACATAGTAACCCCTTGTTTAAGACTCAACAGTAAACCAAAGAGTCAGTGCTCTTCATGATTCCCTGTTTGTCCACAAGTTCTAACTCTGGCTCTCCATGCTTCTATGTCTAAAGGTACTTAATTACTCACTTCCATTTTCTCCCTTTGACATGATCCTTTAGTCCTGTTTTCATATTTCTGGCTCATTCTTAAATGAGATGTGGACTTTTCCTTTGTTCTGCACCAAAAGAGTAAGTTTCAATGGAGATAATTCATAGAAGTACTGTATAATAACTCAAAAGTTATCATATTTTACTGTGTATAATGCACACTTTTGCACAAATTTTTTAGGGAAAAATAAGGATGAACATTGTACATGGATAGTACTAATTCCATACTATATAAAGGATGTTAATTCTTTAATTTATGCTTATGCATTACTAGTATAACTATACAAAACAATAATCATATCCATATGCAAAATAATACCCCAGAATACAATAATCAGTTTTGTTTCTATATATAGAAATAAATAAATAATTGAATTTAAAAATTAAAATGAAAGATTTTTTTCCTGAAAGTTTGGGCCAAAACCATGGGTGTGCATTATGCATGGCAAAGCACAGTATATAATTTACAAAGTACCACCCTGATATATCTAGAACCTATCTGATACCATAGTTATAATATTATTGGCTATGCTGTACTTTACACCCTCATGATTATTCTGCAACTACCAATTTGTACATTTTAATCCCTTCACCTTTTTCACCCATCTCCCCAACCACCCTCCCATCTGGCAACCATCAAAATGTTCTCTGTATCTATGAGTCTGTTTCTGTTTTGCTTGTTCATTTGTTTTGTTTTTTAGATTCCACGTACAATTGAAATCATATGCATTTATCTTTCTCTGACTTATTTCACACAGCACAATACCCTTCAGGTCCATTATGTTGTTGAAGATGGCAAAATTTCACTCTTTTTTATGGCAGAATTATATTCCATTGTCTACACACACTACCTCTTTATCCATTCCATTATTTATTGACACTTAGATTGCTTCCATATCTTGGCTACAGTAAATAATGTTGCAGTGAACACATGGGTGATATAAGTGTATTTATTGCCATTTTATTATTCATATTTTTTTCCTTAAAGAAGACTCTCTAACATTTCTTGTAATACTGGTTTGGTGGTGAGGAATTCCTTTAGCTTTTTCTTGTCTGGGAAGGTCTTTATCTGTAATTCAATTCTAAATGATAGCTTTGCTGATTAGAGTAATCTTGGTTGTATGTCCTTGCTTTTCATCACTTTGAATATTTCTTTTCAGTCCCTTCTTGTCTGCAAAGTTTCTGTTGAGAAATTACCTGACAATTAAGAGAGTTGCCTGGTAGGTAACTAACTGCTTTTTTTTTCTTGCTGCTTTTAAGAGTCTTTCTTTGTCTTTAACTTTTGGCATTTTTGTGAGGATGTGTTTTGATGTGGGTCTTTTTGGATTCAGCTTGTTTGGAACTCTCTGTGTTTCTTGGATTTGTGTGTCTATTTCCTTCACCGGGTTAGGGAAGTTTTCAGTCATTAATTTTTCAAATAGGTTTTCAATTTCTTGCTTTCTCTCTTCTCCTTCTGCCCGCACCCCCCCCCCCCCGCCATGATTCAAATGTTGGTGTGCTTGTTGTTGTCCCAGAGGCTCCTTGTAGTATTCTCATTTATTTTTATTCTTTTTTTCTTTTTGCTGTTCTGATTGGGTGTTTTCTGCTTTCTTATCTTCCAAAATGCTGACTTACTCTCCACTTCATCTACTCTATTATTGATTCCCTATAATGTATTCTTCATTTCCATTAGTGTAGTTTTCATTTCTGACTGGTTCTTTTTTATGTTTTCTATCTCTTTGTTGAAATTCTCACTGAGATCATTGAGCATCCTTATAACCCATGTGTTGAACTCTGCATCTGGTGGATTGCTTGTCTCCAATTTGTTTAGTTCTTTTTCTGGAGTTTTGTTCTGTTCTTTCATTTGGGGCATGTCTCTTTGTCTCCTCATTTTGGCTGCCTTCTTGTGTTTGTTTCTATGTATTAGGTAGAGCTGCTATATCTCCCAGTCTTGGCAGAGTGGCCTTAGGTTGCACTTGTCCTGTAGGACCCAGTGCAGAAGACCTCCCTGTTCATCTGAGTGAACGCTCCTTGTGCACCCTGCCACAGGTGGACTGTGTGCACCCTCCTATTGTAGTTGAACCTTGATTTTTTCCAGTGGGAGGGGTTTACCCCCAGGCTACTTGGCTACAAGGACTGCTAGTGACCACAATAGAGTATCTGCTATGCAGGGACAGACCTCCCTGAACAGGACTCACTTAAGCAGAACTCTGGTGCCCCCTGAACCTGCCCTTTCAGTGTGCCAATCATGGAAGTGATTGGATGGTGCTCCACCATGGTATGAAGCTCCCCACCAAGTGCACTAGCTCTGGGGCCTTGTAGAAGGTGCAGACCAAACTTAGCTGCTGTCTGTGCCTTGCCCAGGGCCATCTAGCATGAGCTACAAAGCAATCTGAAGATGGCTGCTACTTGTGCTGGACTTGGAGGTGCCCTGGAATAGCCAAGCTGTGAACCAAAACTTGCTGTAGCTAGTGCTGAGCATGGGGCCATTTAGCAAAAGGTACAGGTTACCCAGAAGCCAGATACTGCTTGTGTGTGGTTTGTGAAACTTCGAGAGATTTTAGAAAAGTCTGCAGCATGAGCCCAAACAGACTGTTTGCATGGAAAAGCCACTGGAATTGTCTTGCGTGGACCCACAAGTTGGGTAGGATGGGGTCTCAGGTAAATACTAGAGCCAGGGAACAGTGTTAGCAAGGTTAATGGAGTATCAGATGTGGTGCTCACCTGCCGGCTTTGTCAGGGGAAGGCTCAGCAATGGAACAATGGCCTCTGCCAGCAATTCTGTCTGGGAGAAAACTTCCCTTCCAAGCCCTCGTCCTGAAGCCCAACAATTCACCTTATCCACATACGTCCCTGGCACCTTTTGAGCTGCTGCCCCCATGCTAGAGCTCAGAGCAAGTGAGTCCTAATAGGTCCATTCATGGGCCCTTTTTTTCAATCCTCACCTGAGGATAAGTTTATTGATTTTAAAGAGAGAGGAAGGAAGAAAGAGAGGGAAACATTGATATGAGAGAGAAACATCAATTGGTACATCAATATGTACCATATGCACCCCTTCCAGGGGTTCAACCTGCAACCTAGGTATGTGACCTGACCAGGAATCAAACCCCGCAACCTTTTAGTGTATGGGACAACACTCCAACTCACTGAGCCACCTGGCCAGCACCATGCACAGACCCTTCAAAAGAAGTGCCTGGGTCTTCAGCAGCCCTCTATCTCACTCAGCCACAATCTCTACTGGTTTTCACAACCAGAAGTTTTGGGGACTCCTCTTCCTGGCACTGGAGCTGTGAACTGGAGAGCCTGGTGTGGGTTTGGGACCCATTGCTCCTCAAGGGACACCCCTGTAGCCAAGATAGCCATCTTGATTTTTAACTGCCACACGTGGGTGTGGGACCAGCCCAATCTGTGTCTCCACTTCTACTAGTCTTGTGTGGCTTCTTCTTTACACATTTAGTTATAGGAATTCTGTTCTGCTACATTTCAGGCAGCTTCAAATGATGGTTGTTCTGTATCTTAGTTGTAATTTTGATGTGATTGTGGGAGGTTCTGAGTACTGTGTTTACCCATGCTATCATCTTGACTGGAAGGCCTCCATTTCCTTCTTAAGGAAACCACATTCTCCTAAGAAGAGGGTGTTCTTGCTCTTGGCCCACAAGGAAATAATTTACATGAGAACATATTGTTTCCACATTGTACATCTGGGGTCCCAGCTCTGCTGAAATATTAAGGTTACATAATCAGACCACTGACTATCATAGTCTGAAATATCTGCATTCAGGCACTACTTTAGTGCATTTTTGTCTTTTTTCTGCTTACATTTCACTGAGTAAAATGCCCATTGTCTGCTCTCTAGGTTAAATTAAAGTCTCCAATCTAAGGATCTGTAAACTTCTTATAATTTTAATTGATTAATTTTAAAGCTTAGGTTACAATTTCAGGGAATTTTTTAAAAAGACTTTATTTATTTGTATTTAGAGAAAAAGGAAGGGAGGGAGAAAGAGAAGGAGAAAAACATCAATGTGTAGTTGCCTCTCACACGCCCCCTACTGAGGACCTGGCCTGCAGCCCAGGCATGAGCCCTAGACTGGGAATCGAATCAGCAACGCTTTGGTTCACAGGCTGGCACTCAATCCAAAGTCACACCAGCCAGGAAGGGCAGGGAATCTTGTTTAAAAGTACAAACAAATATGTACCCATTCACAGGCACACATACATGTGTGGAAGGAGTAATTTAGGGACAGAATGTTGATGATATGATATAACATTTAAAATAGTCACTATAAACTTCTTTTGAGGGAGACTGATTAACAGAGTTTCTAATAGTTAACACAGGAGCAGAAGGAAATGATGACTTTGACAAGCAGAAAGCAGTGGAAGTGGAAGGTGTCATATTTGGGATATACCTTTAAGGTAGAATGAAAATAGCTTACTGTGTAAATTGGATATGGGATATTAGGTGGAAGTGATTTTTGTGGAATATTATTCAACCATAAGCAGAAGGAAATCCTACCATTTGGATTTCCTTCTGTTTATGATTGAATACTATAGATGGACCTTCAGGACATTATGCTAAGTGAAATAAATCAGAAACAGAAAGACAAGTACTATATGAGCTCACTTATTTGTGGAATATAAAACAATCTGAACTCATATGAATAGAGAGGTGATGGGGCGATGAGGGGAAATGGGGAGATGTTGGTCAAAGGGTACAAACCTTTAGTTCTAATAATTTCTTGGAGATCTAATGTACAGCTTGGTGACCAGAATTAGCAACACTGTGTCATGTACCTGAAAGTTATGAAGAGAGATCTTAAATGTTCTCACCACCACCACAAAAAAAGAAGAAGAAGAAGCTAATCTTTGAGGTGATGTATGTGTTAACTAATCTTATTATGGTAATAATTTCATAATATATACATATATCAAACTGTCACATTAATACTTTAAACTTACACAATGCTATATGTCAATTGTATCTCAATAAAGTTTGAAAAGTGTTTTTAAAATAGTAATTTGGGGCCTGGACAGCCTTATGAATAGGGGGTTCTAGGTACTGTGGTAGGGTCACTAGAGGAAGATCAGGTTGGGAAAAGGTGGGGCTGGGAGTGGTAAATTATGAATTTGGGGGGGGCATGTTAAGTTTGAGAAGCCCATTAGATACCCAAGTGGAAATGTCTAGGAGACAGATGTACAAGTTTGAGACTCAGAGGAGAGATAGAGGATCAAGCAAAGGAGACTTAAAGGGGGCTACCAGTGAGGAGAGAGAGGAGAAGGAGAGGTGGTGTTCCAGAAACCAAGTGCAGAAAGTGTTTCAGAAGGAAGGAGGTGATCAGTTCTCTCAAATGCTCTGAAAGCCCAAGTGAGACCAGGACTGAGAGGTGACTGTTGGCCTTCTCAAGGTGAGGTTGGTCATGCTGACCTTGGTGAGAAGGTTTGCTGGGGATGTGGTACAGAGATGAAAGCCCAAGGAAGTGTAAAGAGACCTATGGGGGGTCTTAGTCGAAGGGTCTGAGTGTGAATCAGAATTAGGAATACACGCAGTCTTGGTGTCTTTCTGAATTTCTAATCATCTTTAATAAAGGTATAGTTCTTTGACATCTTATAGAGGAAATACTTTTGAAGTCATTAGAGCACACAAAATATATGTTTTTAAAATGTCAGGAATGAACACTATTGCTGAAGTTTTAGAAGTGGAGAGTTATATGAGTGATGAGTATTCTATTACCTCAAGTCACTAAATGCTTAACCATTGGGATATCAGGTGGTGGAGACAGCCTTTAAAAGGGTACTCTCCCACTTATGCGCCATCCTCCCTCCACCTCCCCATCCCTGCCTGGTTAGGGCCTGGCTGGCTCCCCTTATACAGGAAGGAACTGGATTTTACACTCCTCAGAGGTGTTGGGGTGGAAGTGGCAGCTGCCCAGTTACATGGTACTAGAGGACAGAAGGAAAGCATATTCAAGGTGAATGGTGGAAGTAAGGATTAGGAACTGAAGAGTGAAATCAAAAGGGGATCCATAAGCCAGGGGGAAAGTGGGTGAGAAAAGAAAAGAAGTGGTGCAAAGAGATTCCTGAGATGGGAAGCAGATGTACAAAGAAGGGTTTTTATGAGCTCAAGACAGCTGGGCCTGTTTATAGGGACCCCAAGAAGATGATCACCTATGGTACAGTAGTCCCCCAATTCTGAGGGGTATACATTCCAAGATCCCCAGTAGATTCCTGAAACTGCAGATACTACCCAACCCTAAATATACTGTTTTCTTCCTATTTATACAAATCTTTTCACTTAACAAAAAGCCTTCACTGCTTCACTTTGGCATATCCAAATTGACAACATCACTACTCTTGTGTTTTGGAGCCATTATTCAGGAAATAAAGGTTCCTTGAACACAAACATTGTGATACCGGACAGTTGATCTTATCACCAAGACGAATACTGAGTATCTAGTGGGCAGGAAGTACCTGCAGGGGTGGACAAAGGAATGATTGACATCCCTGGAATAATGGAGGGGGACAGCCCAAGATTTCATCACACTACTCAGGATGACATGCAATTTAAAACTTATGAATTGTTTATTTCTGGAATTTTCTATTTAATATTTTTGGAGTGCAGTTGACCATAGGTAACAAACTGTAGAAAGCAAAACCATGGATAAGGGGCAACTGTTATAATAGTCTTGGGAGGTAAGACTTACACATGCCTTATAGGAGCATCTCATAGGATGAGATTTGTGCTATTTGGAACTGTTATGAGTGTATTAAGTGCCCAGAAAGGATATGTTGAAAACATAACCAGATCCATGCCTGTGAATGTGACCCTATTTGGAAATAGGGCCTTTGTAGGTTAATATGTAGTCATACTGGAATACAGTGGGCCCTAATCCACTATGACTGGTGTCCTTATAATAAAAGTACAATTCAGACACAGACAAACACAGGGAAGATGGCCATGGGAAGGTGAGGCAGAGATTGGCATTAATGTGCCACGTTCCAGGACAGGCATGGTACGATCAGAAGCTGGAAGAGCCAAGAAAGAATCCTCACTGAGAGGGTATGGTGGGATCCTGACCCTGGCAACAACCTGACTTCAGACTTCTAGCTTCCAAAACTGTGAAGAACTAAATTTACCTTTTAAGCCACCCAGTTTGTGTCACTTTGTAGGGACAGACCTAGAAAACCAGTACAGGAACTATAGACATTGTGATATAGGTAAATCTGTATAATAAAGGCATTCTACTATTTTGACAAATGTCTAAAGGATGACTTTAAAAAAAAATTCAACACAAAAAAATTGCACAAAATTCAAATCAATGCCTATATTTATTTTTTCCCAAGTAATTAGGCAGATTTAAGGTGGTGGCGAAGGCTAGCTTCACTTGATTTCCAGTGAATAGTGTTGATGAGTCAGGACCATTTACATCGTTCAGAAAACAATTTGTAAAAAGCAAAGTCTGAGCGTCATGTTTACTGAAGTGATGCCATATGTTGGTTGATTAACAAGTTGTCAGAATATTAGAAGTTCTCGGATGATTGCAAAAAGGAGCATCTGTTTGCTGAAGCTTTTATCTGATGTGTGTACAGATATCATCAGGTTTGGCACTCTTCCCAAATATCAGATATAAATTCCTTCAGTATTTAGCCTTTGGAGAGTAACACTGGTGTACTGGTGGGGTTTGAGATGTTTATTCTCAGGAAAGCAAACAAAGTGAGGCCAAAGAGAGGCAATATACACATAAGAGTACTATGTGTCAATCAGAGTCTCTTTTTACCATTATACCTACATAACCTACTACCTAATGTTTACTTAAATGTCACTTGCATGGTAATTTAAGGAAAAAAAAGATTGGATCTCCTTGGAAGCTCTTTATTGTTTTACTTATTTATAGGCTTTATTATCACTTTAATACCACTTTGATTTATTCATCAGTTTACTTATTAAAAAATTCTTTGTACTTACAAAGTGACTTACAGATTGCATTCTCCCAAGCTATAAAAATAGCAAGAAATTGTATTCCCATTTTACAGGTGAAGAATCTGCCATTCAGTGGAAATAAATCCACCTGTCTTGAAAGTGGTAGAACCAGGATACGAGGCTGGGCCTTTGAGCTCCATCTCTGCATTAGCTGCAAATTCTATACATAGAGGTTCAGGAACTGGCTGTGGGTGCTGTGACAGGCTCTACTCAGGGTGACATTCAGAGTTTCCCTTTGTACCTTTTCATAACCCCCTATGATTCAGTCAGCCGCTACATATTAGATTATGCTGTTCTACTTGCAGCAAGCAGATTCTGTTGGGAAGGAAAAGCTTTTCTCTACTCTCTTAGGTTTCATGTGTGTGGGGAGGTGGGCTGTGAATTTAGCTGGCAAAGAAAAACACATTAACAGGAGAAAAAGAGGGCAGATTTTATTAATATTTTATATGAACAAAAGTTCTCAGAAAAAAGTAAAACTCAAAGAAGTAATTAGACTCAGGAGTGTATATCCCATTTAACAAAGACTTTCCTTTGTTTGGGCTTCAAGGGACAAATAAATCGTGGGAAAATAAATAGGAAATATGTAGATGAGGAAAACTAATGAAAGATAAGGGTTATTTTAGCAAGGTGAGTGTATGCATACTTATTTGGTGCTGACTCTCTCTCTAGGGATAGAGTTGCTCTCCTGTTCCTGGTACACTGGGGACACCTTCACAAAGGGAAAAATGTGGGCCCTGCTCTTAGGTAGAAAGGAGGAAAGCAGACAGTTCTCTTGTGTCTGCCATTTCTTAATTGCTTGCAGTTGAAAATGATCCTTATGCCAAAGTGGCATATTCTGGAGGGGCATATCTTCATCCCCCTTGATTCCTTTCCACCACTGATCAAAGCCAACATGAAATAAGTAAGGTGGGAAAAAGAACCTCTTCTTATATCAGCTGAGTTCAAAGTTAGACTTATATTTCAGTTGTTCCATTTTCTTTGAAATTGCTCAGCACTCATGGTCTTAGAACAAGTGCTTCTGTGACATGACGTGCATGTCGCCTTTTTCTTTAACCTTGATTTTTTTGTCCTATATTTTTATAACACACATGAAGGCTACATTATGGAGAAGTCTTTTAGTGCTTCAGGAAAATGGGGCATCTTATGAAAAAGAAAGTATTTTCATTTTCACAAAGTTTAACCTTTTATTTAAACCTCAAGTCAGGTGTAACTTTGAGGAATTTGTTCCTGTCATACCTTTGTGTACTTACTGTAGGGGAAGAAAACAAACTTACTTTACCCTCTTGCATTCAGTGACAAGGGCTTGTAAATTAAACTGACAGAGGATTAGCAAAAGAAAAGCTTTATTTCACATGCATACAAGGAAGCTCACATTAAAAAATTGAAAACTCCTAAAAGTGCTTAGGCCTGGAAGCTTATATATTATTTTATCACAAGGTGATAAATTGTGGAGAGGTGACAAGATAAAGGAAAAGAGGAGTGGGCTTCTAGTGGGAATTAATTGTAGAAAGGTAAATGTATGGGAGAGGAAAATAAGGATTTCGCAAAGTTTGTAATACAGACTCAAGTCAGTGATGTATCCAGTGCCATCTCCCCTTCCTGGTATAAAAGAGGAATGGGGGATACTCTCACCAATAAACATTTATGCCCTGCTATTAGTCAGAAAGGGGGAGGGCAGAGAGCTTCTCCTATTTCCTTCAGCTCAAATAATCCATATGCGCAAGTGGCATGTTTTGAGGAGGCATATTCTGGTCCCCTTCATTAACTTCAAGGATCTCTACAGCCAGGGCCTTCCCTATATTTCCAATCATCTCCCCAACCACTAAATTTCTGAGCCTTCTTTTCAGCAATGTGCTTTTGTGCTGTACCTCCCTTCCACTGAATTCATGCTCCTACTTGCATATCTGTCTACAATACTATTTCCCCTACTCTTCTTTCCAACATGACCTATTTATTCTTCAGCATAAGTGCACACTCAGTTTCCTGTTTTAATGTCTCCTCACACTGCCAGCCACAGCAAGTGGCTTCTTCTTCTAACTACTGTGGGCTATCCTTGTTGAGGAATTAATTAGACAATCTATCATTTAGTCCTTCAGATTTTCAATGGTGATTTGAACAGTTACATAAATCTTCTATTGTTATTTAAGTTCCCACATTTTGCCCTTTTTTGTCTCTTTAACCTCAGTTCTGCTTGTCTCACTTGCTCTGTGTGACCTGGAGTAATGCCTTCTAAAATGTGAGCCAAGGACAATCTGCATGAAAATCCCCCAGAGTTCTTGTTGACAAGGTAGATTCCTGAGACTGATCATGGTTCTGCTAAACTGCCTTCCCAGGTGACTCTTCTGCAGAGTGAAGTTCATGAATCATTGACTTAGCACATGCCATTCAGTAATTTATTCATTCAACAACTCTGTGAACACCAGTCAGGTTCTAGGTGCCAGGGATACTGCAGTGGTTGAGGCAGACATGGTCCCTGTTATCCTGGAATTTCTAATCTGGTTTTTGAAAATGACAATGAACAAGGATGTAATAGTATGATGTGGCTTATAAAGGAAACATATAAAGAGCTGTAGGAACATTTAAGAGGGGGACCTCACCTGACAGGGCAGGTGTGAGGGAATACTTCCTCGATGATGGTAAGTTGGGACCTGAAGGAAAAGTAGGACTTGGTAACGGGAGAGAGGGAGAGGAGGACAGGCAGAAGGAATCACAAGTGTAAAGTGCTGAGGTGGGTAAGAGCATTACCTCTTCTTTGGAGGCACAGGGAGCATGACTTGAGCACTCAGGCAGAAGAAAGTGATAAGAAAGAGCTGAGAGTTAGCATGTGGTCAGATCATTCACATCCAGGAGGCCAACCTAATGAGTTTGGAACTTATCCTAAGGAGAGCTGGAAGCCATCAAACTGGCGTGGCATGATCAGTTATGTCTCCCAGGTCATTTCACTTGTAGAATGGAGCAAGAGTATACCTGGAGAGACTGATTGGGAAGCTTTTGCAATTGTCCAGGAGAGAGCAAATGGTGGTTTTGTCTAGGATGGTGGTGGTAGGATGGATTCAAATGGTACTTAGGAGATAAATTAGATGGGAGGAAGTCATTAATTAAATATTGGGGTGAAAGCGAGGTGTCAAGGCTGTCTTTTATTTTTTATATTGATAATAGTTGCTACAGCCAAGTAACACTGAGAAAGGTCTGAGCTGAGAGGACAAAATTACAAGTTCAGTTCCAGGTACACAGATTTGAAGTCCCTATGAAACATTCAGGTGGAACCTGTCACGTATTTTTCATATTTCCCATGGAAGAGGTAGAATTTAAGTGGGCTTGGAGAGAATTGTGGAATTTAGATGAGTACCAACAGAGATCCAGTTAGAAGACCACAAATATGTTTATCTATCACTCACTGTGTTTTCTTTTTGTCTTTTTACTTGATATTTGGTGATCAGCTGATTTCAGAGTTCTTATCTTTAAAAGTGATTTTTTTTTTCTCCAAGGAGATTATAATGGCTTTGGCTGTTTGTTTTAATTTTGTTTTGTTTATGAAGTGGGTTGGGTCAAGAGTACTCTGTGGGTATTTGTTCCTTTGGCTGAGGGTGGGCAGGCTTACTGGAGGTATGTGTGTTCTTTAAAATTAATTTGTAAAGACAACTTGTATTCTTCTTAATGTCACATATTAACAAGTTATGGATGAGCTCAGTTATACTGAAAGGTGAAGAGAACTTCCATGAAGAGAACAAATAAAACAAGAACTATGTCATTGTGTACCGACGTTGTAGTGTTTCTAGTGAAAATTCATGTCCAATGAGACTTTAGGAGACTCTTCACAAGTATGCGTTGGTCTTTGACAAACATGCACTCTAGTAATGCAGTGGTTCACATTTGATATGACCGTTCAAATACAGCCTAATTTCCAGGAAAGAGCAGGTAATGGAGAGCTGTGGATTTGCCTCTGCCCTCTCTTCCTCTGACTTTTCCTCCCCTTTTTCTGTTCATCATCTGCTTCGAATTCATCTTCACAAAAGAGAGTAATGAAGAAAAAAGCAGTGGGGCTAAATTATTCTGTGTCTTAAAAATAATTACCCCCAAAGCATTATTCTTTCAGTTTTAAAATTACATGAAAGGCTTTATGACTAAGCACGGATGATAGGTTGTAAAAATAGGCCATTGGGCTGGTCCTACATTCCAATAAGAGAAACCTGTCCACAGATTCCTGAGTAATGCTTAACTCGCTTCTACTTGGTTATTCTTAGCAGCAGGGAGCTCCCTCTCTATTCTAGGAATCAACCAATTTTGTTCCTAAAACCAATTAGACAGAATACTTTTTCAATAATGAATCAAAATGAGATAAGCCCACTCACTGACACTGGTTCTGCACCTCAGAGCAACAAATAAATGTATTCTGCACTCCTTTCATATATGCCAAGACAATTGTCGTGTCTCCTCAAACCTTCTCCTCTGCAAACTAAATATCTCCAGTTATCTCAAGTACATTTTCATAGGGCAGAGTTTCTACATTCTTTGCCATCTTTATAAAAATGTGTCTTCTTTAGGCCCTCTCAAGTGGCAGACACCTACTGCTTAGTGACACCCACACTGACCAGCGCCACATACAGCATGACTGCTGCCTCTTAGCTGTTCTTGGGCTCATGATTAATGACCCTTTAGTTTTCTTTTTTTTTTCAATTTTATTTTAATTGTTGTTGCAGTACAATTTTCTATCTTTTACTCCCACCCCAACCCACCCACCCAGCCCTCCCCTCCTCCCTCCCATTTCCACCTGCCCCTAGTTTTTATCCATGTGTCCTTTCTACTCATTCCTGTAAACTCTTCCCCCTTTCCCCTGAAATTCCCCTGAAATTCCCTCTCCTCTCTTCTCTGAACTCTGTCAGTCTGTTCTTTATTTCAGTGTCTTTGGTTATATTTTGCTTGTTTCTTTGTTTTGTTGTTTAGGTTCCTGTTAAAGGTAAAATCAAATGGTATTTGTCTTTCACTGCCTGGCTTATTTCGTTTAGCATAATGCTTTCCAGTTACATCTATGCTATTGCAAAGGGTAGGAGCTCCTTCTTTCTTTCTGCTGCATAAAATTCCATTGTGTAAATGTACCATGGTTTTTTGATCCATTCATTTACTGATGGGCACCTAGGTTGCTTCCAGCACTTGGCTATTGTGAATTGTGCTGCTATGAACATTGGAGGCATAGGTCCTTTTGGATTGGTGTTTTGGGGTTCTTAGGATATAATCCTAGCAGTGGAATTGCTGGGTCAAAAGGCAGATCCATTTTTAGTTTTCTGAGAAAATTCCATACTGTTTTCCATAGTGGTTGTGCCAGTCTGCAATCCCACCAACAGTGCATTAGGGTCCCCTTTTGTCCACAACCTCTCCAACACTTGTTGTTTGGTGCTTTGTTTATGATGGCCATTCTGACTGGTGTGAAGTGGTATCTCATTGTGGTTTGAATTTGCATCTCTCTGATAGCTAGCGATATTGAGCATCTTTTCATGTGTCTCTGGATCCTCTGTATGTCCTCCTTGGAGAAGTGTCTGTTCAAGTCCTTTGCCCATTTTATAATTGGGTTGCTTGTCTTCTTAGAGTGGAGTCATGTAAGTTCTTTATATATTTTGGAGATTAAACCCTTGTCTGAGGTGTCATTGGCAAATATGTTTTCCCATACAGTTGATTCTCTTTTTATTTTAATACTGTTTTCTTTAGCCATGCAGAAGCTTTTCATTTTGATGAGGTCCCATTTGTTTATTCTTTCCTTTATGTCCCTTGCTCTGGGGGGACGTATCAGTAAAAATGTTGCTATGTGAAATACCTGAGATTTTCCTGCCTATGTTCTCCTCTAGGACTTTAATGGTGACATGGCTTATATTTAAGTCTTTTATCCACTTTGAATTTATTTTGTGTATGGTGTAAGTTGGTGCTCAAGTTTCATTTTTTTGCACGTAACCATCCAGTTTTCCCAACACCATTTGCTGAAGAGACTGTTTTTACTCCATTTTATGTTGCTGCCCCCTTTGTCAAATATTAATTGACCATGGAGACTTGGGTTTATTTCTGGGCTCTCTGTTCTGTTCCATTGGTCCATGTGCCTGTTTTTATGCCAGTACCAGGCTGTTTTGATTACAGTGGCCTTGTAGTATAGTTTAGTGTCAGGTATTGTGATCCCTCCTACTTTACTCTTCTTTCTCAAGATTGCAGCAGCTATTCAGGGTCATTTATGGTTCCATATAAATTTTTGAAGTGTTTGTTCTATGTCTGTGAAATATGCCATTGGTACTTCAATAGGCATTGCATTGAATGTGTAAATTGCTTTAGGCAGTATGGACATTTTGATGATGTTAATTTTCCAGTCCGTGGACATGGTATATGTTTCCATTTGTTTGTGTCTTCCTTAATTTCTTTCTTCAGTGTTGTGTAGTTTTCTGTATACAGGTCTTTTACTTCCTTTGTTAGATTGATTCCTAGATATTTTATTTTTCTTTTTGCTATATCAAATGGGATTTTTTCCCCTGATTTCTGTTTCTGCTGTTTCATTGTTGGTATACAAAAATGCCTTTGATTTCTGAATATTGACTTTGTATCCCGCAGTTTTGCCAAATTCGTTTATTAGGTCAAGCAGTTTTTTAGCAGAATCTATAGTATTTTCTAGGTACACTATCATGTCATCTGCAACCAATGACAGTTTTGTTTCCTCCTTTCTGATTTGGATGCCTTTTATTTCCTTTTCTTGTCTGATCGTTGTGGCTAAAACTTCCAGTACTATATTGAATAAAAGTGGTGAAAGTGGACAACTTTGTCTTGTTCCTGATCTCAGTGGGAAAGATTGTAGTTTTTGCCCATTGAGTACGATGTTGGCTGTAGGTCTCTCATATATGTCCTTTATTATGTTGAGGAATGCTCCCTCTATTCCCACTTTGCTGAGTGTTTTTATCAAAAATGGGTGCTGTACCTTATCAAATGCTTTTTCCACATCTATTGATATGATCATGTGATTTTTGTCTTTGCTTTTGTTTATGTGATGTATTACATTTACTGATTTGTGAATGTGGTACCATCCTTGCATGCCTGGGATGAATCCCACTTGGTCATGGTGTATGATCTTTCTAATGTATTGTTGGGTGCGGTTTGCCAGTATTTTGTTGAGGATTTTAGTGTCAATGTTCATCAGCAATATTGGCCTGAAGTTTTCTTTCTTTGTTGTGCCTTTATCTGGTTTGGGGATTAGGATGATGCTGGCTTCATAAAAAGAGTTTGGGAGTCTTCCATCATTCTGGATTTTTTGGAATAGTCTGTGAAGGATAGGGATTAGCTCTTCCTTAAATGCTTTGTAGAATTTTCCAGTGAAATCATCCGGTCCAGGGCTTTTGTGTGTTGGGAGTTTTTTTATTACTGCTTCAATTTCTTTTGCTGTTGTTGATTTGTTCAGGCTTTCTGCTTCTTTTTCATTGAGTTTTGGAAGATTTTATTTTTCTAGAAATTTGTCCATTTCACCTAGGTTTTCAAATTTTTTGGCATACAGTTCTTCATAGTAATTTCTTACAATCCTTTGTATTTCTGTGGTGTCACTTGTAATCTGTCCTCTTTCATTTCTGATTATGTTTATTTGGATCCTTTTTCTTTTTTTCTTGATGAGCCTGCTTAAAGGCTTGTAATGACCCTTTAGTTTTAAACAGAGGACAACAAGTGGAAACTGAGGGATGCATGGAATGTGTGTTGTTTTTGGAGCTCTGAGACATTCCAAGGCAGGTAAAATGACCGTGTTTGGTTTATAAAAGAGTGGATTTTTGTTGAGGGACTTGAAATGTGCTGAATCCCAGGGGAATTACTAGGTAATAAGTGGGAGGGGTTTTGAATCTCATTAGAGTAAAATGGGAAGATATTTCCCTTTTTCACTCTTTATGTGGCAGTTGTACCTTAATCTGCTTTCAGGAACAGCTGTTGCAGCAGATGTTCTTTTTAGAATTTTTTTTTGTTTTTGTTTTTTAGTATACCTAGCAAATTCTTTTCATGAAGAGATGTTTATGAAAGCCCAGACCTTTTTTCTAATGCAAATAAACTTCCATTTGTATGGAACCTTCCAACTGTCACCCACACTGACAAAGCACCTTCTGAGGGTACAGTCCTGTACCCCAGTGTATGGAGGGTTTTGCATGAGGTTGAGGCCCTTTCATCACCTCACCACACTCAGTGCACTGGCAGCTGGCTAAGACAGGCTTCCAGGTACCGGGGAGGTCACTGTTCAAAACACTGGGACTACTCTTTCCCTTCAGCATGCCAGTGAAGATTCTGGTATTGCCATGGGCCACCACCTAGCCTGGTGTTCCTGGTATTGTAAGAATGAGCTGTTTCCAAAGTCTTTCTTCTGTCTAGATGTCTTTTGCCAGAAGAAGGCAAAAGTGGATGAGTTCCCACTCTATGGCCACATGGTGTCAGATGAATATGAACAGCTCTCTTTGGAAGCCCTGGAGACTGCCCATATTTGTGCCAACAAGTACACGGTGAAAAGCTGTGGCAAAGAGAGCTTTCACATCTGAGTGTGGCTCTACCTCTTCCATGTCATCTGCATCAACAAAATGTTGTCCTGTGCTGGGGCTGACAGGCTCCAGATAGGTATGCAGGCTGCCTTTGGAAAGCCCCAGAGCACAGTGGCCAGGGTCCATATTAGCCAAGTCATTATGTCTATCCTCACCAAGCTGCAGAACAAGGAGCATGTGACTGAAGCCCTATGCATGGCCAAGTTCAAGTTCCCTGACCACCAGAAGAGCCACATCTCTAAGAAGCAGGGCTTTACTAAGTTTAATGGGGATGAATGTGAAGACATGGTGGCTGAAAAGCAGCTCATTCCAGATGGCTGTGGGGTCAAATACATCTCTAATCATGGTCCCCTGTTAAAATGGCAGGCTCTGCTCTCGTAAGTCTCTGCTTCCACCTTAACACCCACCAATAAATCCTACTTCCTGTCAAAAAAAAAAAAAAAGACTGGGACTAAAGGAAACAGGAATGTTAGCCCCATAACTGGGGGTATTAGATTCAAAACCAGGAGGAGCATATGATTGCTCATTCTCTTGTTAATCCTCACTACTAGGTTTTGAGACCTAGTCCCATAGATGGTCATTAAAACAAAAAGGAAATCACAGACATGCTAGTGAATCCTGCTGTTGTCTGGTGAAGGGGCAGAGTATATTATTTCAGAAAATATTTTTTCTCTCATTACATACAGTGTATAGTATAGATATGTGTTACATTTATAAAATAGAGAACTCTGTACATAACCAGAGAAAAGACACAATGCTGAAATAATATTTTTCATATCGCTGACCTAAAAGCATAACCTAAAGTGAAAAAGGAGACCTCAAATAGAAACTCCTCTTCCAGTTTCTGCTCTCCATTTATCTATGACCTAAAAGGAGAATTTTTTTGCTAAAGAGTAAACTCTTGGGATCACCGTTTACCCAACTGTCACTGTTGTAAAAAGTCTTCCCACCTTCACTGTGTACCCTGGAAAACCACAGGTAATGTTCCAATGTTTGAGTAACAGTCATGCTCCAAGAAGATGCATCATGTGTTAATGCTATAGTGTAAGGGATTCCAGTTGAACTCAGGTACAAGTGCGTATACTGGCACACAACTCAGTTCCACAGTGTGGTTGGGAAAAGCTTAATCCTCTAAGACATTCTCTTTAGCATGCTCCTTGCAAATCCTGTCCCTTAGTTGTAACTGAGTTACTTTATTATCCATCATTTATTTTAATAAGTAACCTGTGCATAGTAACCTAATGATTAAAAACATCAGAGGTTTAATTTGTACTTCTATTACCTGATTTACCAGCTTTAAGGAATGCTTTCTGACCCTCCATCTGGAAAACTAGAAAATCAACATGTGTACTCTAACTTCAATTCTCTCTTCCCTTCCACTTTCCAATATGTGTGAGCAATATTGTCATTTGTTGTCTTAGTTTTACTATTAAATGGGTTCTGTCCTCAAGGCAGCACTTTCACTCTAGCTTTTCAAATCATCTCTTGGGTGACTGGGGTGTTTCTTCTAATATTTCTTCAAAAGGTTTCACAGAAAGTATTTTCCTGTGTTCTTAAAACTGGAAATCCTTTGCTTTTATACATGAATGACAGTGTTGTGTGTAAAATTCTAGAGTCACACTTGACATCTTGAAAGTCTTTGTACTATTACCTGCTGCTTTTCAAAGTTGGCTTTTTTTTTCTTATAATTTGGTCCACACCCATTTTTTCTTAGTCTATATTTCAATCTGTAGATTTAAATCTTTTTACTTCAGAACGCTGAAGTAAAAAGTTCAGAAATACCTCTTGAATTATGTTTGGGTATATTTGTACCTTTTTCTCTTACTTGGTCTTTTCCAGAGATATGTATTACTTAGAAAGTCGGGTTGCCTTTGTTTCCTCAACCACAAGTCTTTATCTAATCACTTTTCACTTGTTTTCCCCCAGTTAATTTTACTCAGTTTCCTCAAGTCTACACTCTGACTGAGATTGAGCTTCCAGCATCATCTCTCCTCCTTTTGTTCTCTTCCAACATTGCTTCATTTCTTTATTTCTGTGCCTTTGACACTTTCCTCACAGCCCTCCTCTGCCAACCCAGCCAGGGTCTTTAGGATCTGTCATACACAATTTCTGAGAACCTGATCCCATCTTTCACTCAATTTTTCCTAACCCAAGCTTCCTTCCTTGTCACAACATTATGGGTTCACTGAGCCCCTTTCTGTCATTCTTTTCTTTTTCATATTTGCTCACAGAACTTAGTGCTGACTGAGCCAGCCAGAATTAAGGCCCCTGCAAGTTTCTTCCTCTCCTCTTATTTCCAAGCCATCTATTTCCCTTCTCAGTTTGGAAGGTCCAGCTTTTAGAAAATATCCCTGTCTGTATGTGTCTGTCTCCTTCACTAATTAATATGTTTTGTACTTTTTAATTGTTTTCACCTAGTTATGAAGGAACCCGTATTAGCAGAGAAAAGAGCACAAGTACCTGTGGGGATTCAAGTGTGGGACCTGAGGTGGTTGACTTCACGCATGCAATTGCAATTTCTCTGAAGCCCAGCATTTTATCTTAAATATAAGGCAATATTTTTATTCAACTTCATAATGTCTGTTTGTTTTAAATATTTAAAGTGCTTTAAATTACTCACCTATTAAATTACTTAATCCCCCCATCTCCAATCTTTGAGTAAAATTGAAGCCTCAAAGCACTAAGCCATAATCATAATGAGGTTTCAAGTACTTTCTCACAGGCCACTGGGGATCCTCATGACTATGAATAACTCACATGTTAAGAGGGGCCCTTCATTTGCATCTCTGAATCTCTGGCCTGTAGCATAGTAGCAGCTGCATATTTGGCAGTCAGTAATTGTTTGTGAAATTTACTGGAATTGAACTTGCAAGATTTCTTTGCTGCATTCAATAGACTGCTATCTATTTCAACTTATTTTTGGGCATTCTAACTAAAATGCAGTTGTTTTTTTATACTGAAAGATAGAGGTGAGGCCTTAAAGAATCAACAGTAATGTGTGTTTATACTGTGGTGTCAAGAGTCAGCTACTGAAACAGGTGTTTTCTGGTCATCCCTTCCAGCCTCAAGGAGACCAGACACTTGTCTTGAACTCCAAGAAGGGAGTATAGCAGACTGGGAGCATAGGCTCTGCAATCAAACTGCCTGATTGCAAACCTTGGGATCACCCCTGGCATTTGTGAGTCTGCAGGCTTGTTATTTGAGCTGCAAAGTCCTCATTTTTCTCACCTGTAATATGGGGGTGATAATTATACCTACCTCAGAGGGTTGTGAAGAAGAATAAATGATGCCGCCTATGAAAATGTTCAACATAAGTCTTGAAACTAAGTATGCACTTGTTAAATGACAGCTGTCCTTACTACTAAATGGTAAAATGAAAGGGTACAGCAATCACAGGATGAGCCAAAATTGTTCATTTCAAAATACTTTGAAAATATGACCCAGACACTAGTGAGCAGCTCCAGGTAATAATGCATTGCCTTGGTGTAAAATGTCATAATTCCCATAATGAATATAATCATTAAAAGTCTTTTCCCATGCCCACTCCCCACACACACCATGCACATAGACTCTTGCCCAGAGGTAGTAAAACAGTTAGTGGAGGACAGTTTTGCCTATAGGTCGTGTACTGCAGCCATTGTTCATCCTTACTTCTAAAGCCTGAACACCTGCATAGCTTGGTGTACATGGGTACTGAACTACCTCCTCAAGGTAGAAAGATAAGCAGCATTGGATTCACACTGAGCTTTACAAGTTAGCTCTAGGGCTTCCCCAAAGCAGGATTGCCCCAACTCACAAACATAAGGAGCCCAGAAATTTCTCCTGCTCACAGATTCCCCCTATTTCCTCATATGTCCTGGGAAAGCCCAGTGCTATCTAGGATTTCCAGAATTAGAACGAGCCATTGAGGACGTCATGTGTAAGTGCAGTCAGGCTGCTGACTAGTTATTTTCTTAACGTCTTTCATCATTTGGCATCTGCTACAGGAAACACCAGCCAGAACTCCGCAGTTAGCAACCATATGGATAGAATCTATAAGAAAATAATGTATAATCCATATCAGCTAACTGCTCTGAAGAGCTGATTTCATGGAGATAGAAGGATAACAGGGTTGTAGGTTTGTTATGCTGTCCTCTGGAGAGTTATCAGGCAACCTTGCACCACACAGTCTATTTTTTAATGGCACTGTTTCATTCTGTTAAATGTGAGTTAAAGACCCTCATTTTCACCTGATTGTTTTGGTCAAGGATAAGAAACATTTAATGGGAAGAAAAGTTCTTCATGAGGAGAAATAGTTATGGTTTTGAAATTACTTCAGAAGAAATTCAGATCAGGATTGAAGACCAAGGCACTGAAATAATCACTGTGACCTTACCTTCCAAAACCATCCCCACAGGGTTAAGTCCTTCACATGCCCCTGCTCATGCTCATGCTTTTAAGAGAAGCACATTTGAGACAGATGACATGGGGCTGTGCTAGGGTCCTCCAACCAGTGCTAAAGGTCACACCCAGCTGGGGACTAAAGTGATCCTTAGTGGATTAAAGAAAAGCATAGGGTCCAATGAGTTCTGTGTTTGTGACCACAATTAGCATTAACAATGACTGGGGCAGTGCTTACAGCAAGACCTTGGGAAGCTTATATTAACAATGGCTAAAAAGCTCTGGATTCACAGTAGCCAAGACCAGGAGACAACCAAAGTGTCCAATGGATGATTGGATAAGGAAGATGTGGTACATATATACAATGGAATACTACTCAGCCATAAGAAAAGATGAAATACTGCCATTTGTGACAACATGGATGGACCTTGAGAATATTATGCTAAGTGAAATAAGTCAGTCAGAAAAAAGTTAAAAACATATTATTTCACTCATACGTGGGTTATAAAACTGAAACTCATAGACATAGATAATGGTATAGTGGTTACCAGAGGGGAGGGAGTAGGGGGCAGTAAAGGGTAAAAGGGGCCTAATGTATGGTGATGGGAGATGATTTAACTTTGGGTGGTGGTCACACAATGCAATGTACAGATCCTGTATCAGAAATGTACCTGTGAAACCTACATAATTTTATTAACCAATGTTATCTGAATAAATTTAATGAAAGATAATTAATTAAAAAAATTTAAATCCCAAAAAGTAAAAATAAAAACTTTCTCAGGAAACTTTTTACTTGTCTCAGACAAATCTTGCAGCTCTGGCTTTAAAGTAATCCTGTGAACTTATCTGGAGAGAATTTTTGCTGTGAAGCAGTAGATGTCTAATAACACATTTGATGCCAGTGTCCAATTTAAATAGCTCCTTGGCAGTGTTGCTTCATGATCCAAATGTGGAGTCCTGTGTACACAGTAGTGAGGCTTGCCATCTGTCCCACTGAGTTATAAATACAGCATTAGAGATTTCATCTTTTCCGTGGTCAGGTCACATAACACTTGTCTTCCCTTAACTATAGGGGAGAGCTCGCTAAATTGTTGCTACTATACCTGAACAAAAAAGATGGCTTCAATTGTCTCTCCTTGAGGAAATATGTGAACTGCAGAGGCACTCATCCAGATAGCTCTATCTATGTCAACAGTAGATGGGAGAAAGTGTTCAATTCTTAACAGTGGAGGTATTACAGCAGGTCTCAGCTCTCAACAAGGGCATTTGTCCTGTCTTGGTGTTTTCTCCCCTTCAGTGTTTTCTTAATCAAAGGAATAGTCACATTCATGTACTTTGGTTTGTTGAATTAAAGAGAATTTAAAAATAAGTTGGTTAGGAAAAATGAGAGGATTATACCCTACACACATAATCCTAGCAGAAGCAGCATAGACTGGAGGTGTTTTCTGGGCTCTACAGTCTGACTGCAAGTTTGAATTTCAGCTCCTCCCTTTCCTGTGTGACCCTTTCCAGTTAATGAATGTCTTGTTTCTTCTTTTGCAAAATAATAACAATAACAACAATAATAATAGCATCACCTTCTCCCTAAGGCTGTAAAGAATTTAAACAATGACTAACACACACCAGGGGGTGCTTTCTGGTTTCAGAATGTCCCATATATAATACTACTTTTCCTACAAAAACTTACCCAAATTCCAAGCAAATTAATAGGTAAACAAAAAAGTAAGAAAGAAAGAGACTAGCACCAACTTACACCATACACAAAATAAATTCAAAGTGGATAAAAGACTTAAATATAAGCCATGTCACCATTAAAGTCCTAGAGGAGAACATAGGCAGGAAAATCTCAGGTATTTCACATAGCAACATTTTTACTGATACGTCCCCCAGAGCAAGGGACATAAAGGAAAGAATAAACAAATGGGACCTCATCAAAATGAAAAGCTTCTGCATGGCTAAAGAAAACAGTATTAAAATAAAAAGAGAATCAATTGTATGGGAAAACATATTTGCCAATGACACCTCAGACAAGGGTTTAATCTCCAAAATATATAAAGAACTTACATGACTCCACTCTAAGAAGACAAGCAACCCAATTATAAAATGGGCAAAGGACTTGAACAGACACTTCTCCAAGGAGGACATACAGAGGATCCAGAGACACATGAAAAGATGCTCAATATCGCTAGCTATCAGAGAGATGCAAATTCAAACCACAATGAGATACCACTTCACACCAGTCAGAATGGCCATCATAAACAAAGCACCAAACAACAAGTGTTGGAGAGGTTGTGGACAAAAGGGGACCCTAATGCACTGTTGGTGGGATTGCAGACTGGTACAACCACTATGGAAAACAGTATGGAATTTTCTCAGAAAACTAAAAATGGATCTGCCTTTTGACCCAGCAATCCTGCTAGGATTATATCCTAAGAACCCCAAAACACCAATCCAAAAGGACCTATGCCCCCAATGTTCATAGCAGCACAATTCACAATAGCCAAGTGCTGGAAGCAACCTAGGTGCCCATCAGTAAATGAATGGATCAAAAAACCATGGTACATTTACACAATGGAATTTTATGCAGCAGAAAGAAAGAAGGAGCTCCTACCCTTTGCAATAGCATAGATGTAACTGGAAAGCATTATGCTAAGCGAAATAAGCCAGGCAGTGAAAGACAAATACCATATGATCTCACCTTTAACAGGAACCTATGCAGCAAAGCAAATAAACAAGCGAAATATAACCAAAGACACTGAAATAGAGAACAGGCTGACAGTGACCAGCAAAGAGAGGGGAGGGAATTTCAGGGGAAAAGGGGGAGGGTTTACAAGAACCAGTATAAGGTCACATGGACAAAAGCTAGGGGAGGTGGAAATGGGAAGGAGGTGTGGGGGGGGTGAGCTTGGGAGTAAAAGACAGAAAACTGTACTTGAACAACAATTAAAATAAAATAAAATTTAAAAAAAAAAGAGAAAAAAGACAATTGTAATGTACTCTTCATAAACTGAAGAAATTATGTCAATAAAACTATTTGCCTGGTAAAAAACAAAGAAAGAAAGACTAAAATAAAGCCCTGGCTGGTGTAGCTCAGTGGATTGAGCACGGGCTGCAAACTTGTGTCGCAGGTTCGATTCCCAATCAGGGTACATGCCTGGGTTGCAGGCCATGACCCCCAGCAACCACACATTGATGTTTCTCTCTCTCTCTCTCTCTCTCTCTCCCTCCCTTCCCTCTCTAAAAATAAATAAATAAAATCTTTAAAAATATATACATATATAAAAAAAGAAAGACTAAAATAGTAGCCTGTTTACTAATAAAGCCAATGATAAAATACAGCTTAGGGCCAGGGCAACAGTGGGGTGCAATGCAGAATTAAGCTTTCTTACCAGTTCCAGATACCTATGGACCGCTGCAGGCCTCCCTCCCAACATGGGATCCCAGGAAGACAGAGATAGAGACAGAGACAAAGACAGAGACAGAGAGTTTAAATTTCACTGGGCATACCCTGTTCCTCCATTGGAAGGGTAAGGGATGGGACAGACGGATGGGGAAAACTCATCCTTGGAAAATCAAAGGAAGAAGTGCCTCTCTGCTAACGTGATTGCTCCTTGTGAGCAATTATAATTAAACTGTGGACACTTCATGCTTAGCCCACATCATTATGTAGTTGACCTAGGGCCAACAAATGCTTCTGAAGGAGGGAGTGCTATATATTTGCTATTTGTTTTCATTAAAAGTCATTTCCAAGGAGACTATGCTAACTTGCCAACCCTTATATGACATTTACCTACCTATCCTGGCCTTTATTTTTACTCTGCTCAACTCCCAAACCAGAGGTCCGTAGAGCTCACTTGGACCTTCACACAGGAAAGCTGTATTGATTTTATGCACCTGTTCTTTCTCTCCAGCTGTCTATCCCTCCATGCTCCTCAGCACCCTCTGCATTGTGGGCTTCACACCATTTCCCCAGACTTGGCGACATTCCCCGCAGCTTGTGGAGGGGTGTATCTCAGGGAGACCAGGGAGACAGGGGTAAGTGGGGATTGACCCACGGGCCTTTCTGGATCACAGCCTCTCCACTCTTTACAAAAGAGTGCCTCTACCCCAAAATGGGTGAATTTGCTATTTAATTCAATTCAACAATTAACAAAAACTGGAAGTCAAGGACAATGGGATGGGTCCCCTCCCCCACCTCTTCCTGCTGTGTCACCATGGGTGGGCTAAGTTCCTCTGTGCAAGGCAACCCTTCCCTGGGTATCTCTCTCCACACTGGGTAAGTCCCCTCCTCTTGCTCCTTCAGGCCTCAGGAAGGTAAGAATCCCATTCCTACTGCAGCTTCCATTTCGACATGTTCTGAAGCACACCCACTCTTTGGGAACACTGAGGTCCCTTTATTAAACTCCCTTCTATTACTCGTTCACTGTGCCATCCCTTCTTACCCTGCCTGAACAACATTAGGCAGCTGGCCCAGGAATATTGTCCTTGTTTAAACTGCAGCTCCAGTTGTCCTTGGGTGGTGGCTCTGAGTGTGTGAGCTGCCCAGTCCAAGGCCCTGAGCACACAGGCATTTATGCAGGAGGCAGCCATGAACCCACCCCATCCTGAAGGCCCTGCAGGTATCCACTGTAGGAGTGGGGGAGTTGAGGGTTTTATTATAGGGCACCCACCTGCAGAAAAACCAATAAAAATATAAGGGGAGGTGGGGTCAGAGAACAGTAGAGCCAATAAAGTGATGCATGAAATGCTGCCAGGAAGGTAGGAACAATGAAAAATCTGATGATATCAAATCATCAAAGGACTATTCTCTTTTGTGGAGTAGGTGAAGAAGGAGGTAAGGGAGGAGAGGGAGACAAAGATAAAAGTGGACCAGAAAGGGAACAATGGGATTTTTTTTTTTACAAAGAACTATAGCTTTGCCAACTCTACTATTTTAAAAATATGTATCTGTGTTGTATTTCTGCTAGGAGCTGATCTCTGTGCTAAACATGGAGGACATTAAGATGAGAAATAAAGTGGATCTAGTCCCTGCCTTCCAAGGGCTGGAAACCTAGTGCAGTGGTTACCAACCTTGTCTTCACTCCCATATACAAGCACCTGTATAATGACCCCTCCTCCCAGGTGATCCAATCTGTCCCTCCCTCTGGCCCTCACTGAGAATTGTCCATCCCATCCAACCTACACACTTAACCTGGAATGCTAGGCCAGTGTGAATAATGTTGCACCACACAGGTAAAGGTGGTCTCGGAGGCACTGCAGAGGAAGCAGGAGATAACACTGAAGCCGGATCTCGAGTCAGGAGTGTGATACAGGTGTAGAAGTACGTAGAGGAAGAGTGTTCCAGATGGAGAGGTAGTCTAAGCCAAAGCAGCGAAGTGACCAGCACCTGGTACATCCTGCAAGAGCAAGTGTCCTCATGCCCCAGGCAGGGAGGGTTGCCTGATTTAGTGAATAAAATAACAAATTTTCCCCCGAATTAGGGAAGACATATTTAAAAAATTCCTCATTTTGCATCTGAAACTTGAATTTTCCCCGGCTCTGCTGCTTGCTGCGGGGGGCCTCTGGGCATAGCTTGGCTGACCGGAGGAGCATGACCACCCTCACAGCTGCTGGGCAATTACACAGGAGGCAGCTCAACCCAAAGGCAGCACACAGTCCTGGCTGGTCGTTCGTGGGAAATTCCTCCTGAATGTTTTCTGTTTTGGTGTTAAAAGGATTATGATAAAGTCATCATTTGCTAAAAAGGAAAGTATTACCAAAAGTGGTTATTTCAAATTGCTCGGGGCTGAAACTGTCCTGCCATACCAAGACTGGGGACTATTAGTACATAAGTATCTCATCACAGAGTGTACTCCTAAAACTAATATGATGTTGTAAGTCAACTGTAATTTAACTAATTAATTAACTTTTAAAAAATGCTGAGGATGCTGCATAGGAAGCATGGACGTTTCCACCCTGCAAAGGGCCACGCGGACATCCATAATCAGGCTTTTGACTCTCTTGCCCTCTAGTGGCCAAATGCCTGAACAAGGGTTTGAGTTCCCTCTGGTTAGTGCCCCATCGCCATGGAATCCTGCATTGCTCTAACTCCGCAGGAAGTGACATAACTAAGAAAAAGTGGGAAGTGCAGGTGCAGACAGATCATAAGCCCAACACCAGCCTGACAGGTGCTGCGATCCAAGGAAGAAGTGTAGAATGCTGTGCTGCTCTCCTGTAGCCTCTTGCTTCTTCCCCCGTGAGGCTTGTCAGACTCTGGGGATTGAATCTATGCAAGGTTGACTTTCCGTTCACTCATTATTCAACAAACATTTCCGGAGTGTCCAGTGTGGGACAGGCACTGTGCTTAGCACTGGACATAATACCTGACATATTTCATTATGATTTGGAGTTAAACCAAAAAATTTGCACAGAATTCTAGAGATTGAACCCAAGGTGAATTGAATACACCTCTAGGCACAGAAATTTTAGAATTGTAAAACGGTCTACCTGAATAACACATTTTTACCTGAACTCTAATTTTTCTGCCACATCTTTTCTTTATAACTTACACATATCATGTCTTTTTGATAAGTGGTCATTAGACTTCCTGACAATTATTTTGAATCTGGCATACAGCAATCAATCAAATTGCACACAATACAAAACTAATACTATATGATGTGCCCGGAGCCAGTCCTAAATTTGTGAAAAAAGAGAGTCTCAGCAGAATATTGACTTTTTTCACCCTTTTCCTGGAACATGTGATACTGAGTTACTGGCATTGAGAGGATGTACCAGCAGCATTTTTATTAGAGCAATGAGGGTATTTGGAAATAGCTGGGTCTATTTGTGGTGGTACTAACTAAACTAAATCAGTATAAAAGCCTAGGTGGGACATGATGCATCACTTGAGTTTGTCCAGCTGTACAGAGTCATCTTCCTACCTTCTGTTACCCCTCACTCAATTCATCTGTCCACCATGCCAATATACTTCCTAATTTTTCCCTAACTCAGTGTAGTTTTTTTTAACCCACTACCTCCTTAGTTCAGATTCTGACACCTTTGCTCCTAAACTATTGTAATAGACAATTTAGTGAAGCCCCTTTTCCTGCTTCTGGAAAATCCATTCTAAACATGGATTTATCTAAAACACAAATCTATCATGTCACAGCTGCTTTTATCCTGTGCCTGGCTCCACAGTGCTTACAGGATAAAGGTCAAGCTTTGTGTGCATTGAATGCCTGAGACTGCCACCTGTCCAGCTATGTCCACCATCACTCCCATCATTCTTCCCAACATGTCCTGCTAGGGTTTTGCAGGCACTCTGAATTCATTTGTGGACCTGTTCGTTGAATATCTAAACATCTAAATCTGCTTTTATGCTGCATTGCATATGAGTTTTCTCCTTTATAAAACCAGTAGCGCTGAGGTAACTAAATCTCATTCTAAACATGTTATGAATCTGTATCAACTGTGTTGTAAGAGTCCCATTATCAGTGAGTAGTATATTTATCAGATTCCAGAGGCTTCCTGCCCTTTCATCTTCTACCCTCCAGCTGTTCAGAGCTCTCTAGCTTATTCTCTTTGTGTGCCCAGGATTGTGTTCATTGGATTTTGACATCAGCATAGAGATGAAATGCTTTGGTTACAAAGATCTGTTATTTTCTTTCTTTTTTGGAAAGATTACTAATGGGGTGAGGGTGGGGCAGGATTCCCAGTCTTTCTAACTGGAGGCACAAGATCTTCCCCAGCAGATGCTTCCTACAGTGTCTAAGTTTCTATGTATCCTAATTTTCCAACCAGCCTTGCAAACCTAATACCACTGGGCATGGCTCATCCAAATCTATTCTTAATATTTTTATTATGTTTAGATTACTTAGGTCACTGCATTGCATTTTTGTTCATAGCACTGCAAACATTGAAGAAAAGTGCCCAAATAAACACCCTGTGAAGTAGAGAAGTGATAGCTACCCATACCACAGTAGAGAAGGTATAGAAGTGAACTGAACCCTGGCTGGCGTAACTCAGTGGATTGAGCGCGGGCTGCGAACCAAAGTGTCTCAGGTTCGATTCCCAGTCAGGGTACATGCCTGGGTTGCAGGCCATGACCCCCAGCAACCGCACATTGATGTTTCTCTCTCTCTATCTCCTTCCCTTCCCTCTCTAAAAATAAATAAGTAAAATTTTTTTTTTAAAAAAGAAGTGAACTGAAGAATTCTAGGGGATTTTGCTGATCTGCCCAGCAATGTCACTTTCTACCAAACCCAACAACTTTAGTCACATGTCTGAGTTGCTCAGGGATCATGACTCATATGGGGATAATAAAGGTTTGTTCATCATATTGTAACCAAGATTGATAGAATTGTCTATTGCATTCTATTTATTCACTTACCACACTTATATGGCACTTCCAATGTTCCAGGCACTGTTCTTTTATCCTCACAACAACCCTATAAGATAGAGACTGTTATTGTTTCTAGTTTATAAGTAAGCACCACTTTTGCACAGCAGGCAAGTGGTGGAGCAGAGACTCAAGCTGGAACTCAGAGAGTGTGCTCCCTCCATGCTGACTTGTTTGTAGAAATAGTAGCAGCTCAAGGTGGCTACAGCCATGTGGTTCCCCTTAGAGCTCAGGGTGTGCTCCACTCAGCCTCTGTGTAGAGGTGAGGCCTCAAAACCCACAAGTCTGAAGCCTTGTGTATAAATTCAGCATTCACCCTGATGGGAGAACACCAAGAAAAAAGCAGAGCTAACTCTCTACTCCCTTCCACTAGGACAGTTGGGGCAGCAAATGGAAGAGCTGTTTAGGGAGGGAAGGGGCCCCGGCATGTGTTGTCTGGCCTCACTAATATGAACCTGTGTTATCTGGGAAATGCTGTGATAGAAGAACTGGAATATCAAGTTATAATCGAGAGGGGTCTTAGTGTTTACATAGCCTAAAATCTTCGTTTTACAGATGAGAAACCCTGGGGTTGGGAGAGGTTAAAAAACCACTGGTCCCAGATCACACAGCTCAAAGTGCGCATGAGGCTGCATCTGCGTAAACTGAGAACTTGAATAAAGCAGCACACTGTAGACTACTGGCTTTCTGCCTTCGTTTGGTTATCTTGGATTTCTTGTTCACTAGGTCACATTTGTTATTGTCTTGTTTATTGAGTAAACAGAGGTGCTGATGTGATTGACCATCTACATAATTTCTGTAGAATAATGACTCAAACTTGTATGTAATTGGGTGAGCATTAACTTGGGAGAACATTTAAACCAGGACAGCTTGCAAACCCTTTGCTCTCATGAGTGAATATGGAGAAGTTGGAAGGGGTAACAGAGGGGCCGTTTTCCCTGACTCTGGTGGTTTATCACAGAGTCAGGGAAATTGCTTGTTGCTCATCTCCCTCACCCCACCTCCCTATCTCCATTCCATTCAGCCTCCATTGTGCCAACAGAAGCACTTTTCCAGAGCACAGATTTAGCCCATTCACTTCTTGTTGCTTACTCAATCCAATTTAAACTCATTTGAAATACAGGAATCCCCAAAATTGGCCCTTATTTATTTTATCGGTTTTCTGCCAATCCTCATCCCTACCATTTTAAAAAATGTCTTTATTTTTTGCCATTATTTCCTCCCTTCCCCCACCCCACTCACTCCCCAGCACATATTACACTCATGCTCTCTCTGGCACTGGCTATTGTACTTGGGGTTCTCTGGGTTGAAATGCTCTTTCCCCTGTGAGTCACCTGCTGAAACTTGATTCATTTTTTGAGACCATGTGTCCCCTTCTCTCCCAAGCCTTTCCTGTTCTTGGCAAATGTGGCTGCTCCTTCTTCTCTGTTCTTTGTTTGTATCTCTATCAGAACCCTTCTTTTTCTAAGTGAACATATATCTTCTTAGTCCATGGTTTAATCCCACCATGTCAAAAAAAACCCAAAAAACAAAAAAACAAAACCGTTTACTCAGCATCTTGACATGTGAAGGGCTGTGGTAGGAGCAGGGGATTCAGAGATGACTAAAGCTATTCTTACTCTTTTGAGAGCTCATAATTTGAGAGAGGCTCACATATAAGCGAATAAATACTGTGCAGTGTGACAAATGTTTACAAATCTATGTTTATCTTACAAATTTCAGCACTCATAGCATCCACCAATGACAAATTAGTGCTCACTGATATTCTGAGCAAATGAAGGTGAGCATGAATGAGGGACAGATGGATTAGTCATCTTTTGCTTAAAACTGTACTCCACACTGCAGCATCTTCTGAGGCAATTGTAAGAGTTATATAAACAAAACATTTTACTTTAAAAAATAGTTTTGTATTTACTATATTATATATAAGAAAAACATGTAATTATTTATCAAACCCATGCTTTTTAAAATAGATATGAAGTCAATACTAGTACACTAATATAGTGTATCAATTTGATGACAGAAAACAAATCCTGAAGTTTGAGATAGCTGACCTGAACAAGGTAATTGTTTCATTAGCCTTAGGTTTTCCCCTTTTCCTGAATCTGGTCTACATAAATTCACCTTTAGAAATTTTGGAACCTCTTGAAATAAATTGTTTTATGGTAATAATTTGTAACCAAGGGAAATCGTTAACTACTTAAATCTTTAAAAAGACAAGACAAAGAACACTGTGTATGTTTTGATGAGAAACCAAAACGTACTTACTATATGTTTCATTTCAGAAGTGATTCTGTAAACTCTCTACTTGAACATCCTGATGTTCACAGGCTGTGACCTGTTTGGGTGACAAGGAATAGACCTACCTATGGGTTGGGTTGTTATTTATATGAGGAAGTGAGAAGAACAGGAAATGGCTTTCCCAGGCCTTCTGAGCAGTTGGACATGGCTCTTTGACATTTAGGGTGCAGCAGTCGGGACAAGAGGGTGACAGCAACTCTGGGAAGCCAGCAGGGGTCTGTGCTCGTGCCTCATTCCGCTGTTGCCTGCCTGCCTGCCTGATTCTTGCTCTGTCTGCTGCTGCTCTCTGCCTCTTTGCTTCATGGCTTTTTGCTTCCTAATGTCTCTGTTTGTGGGTCTCAGCTGTCACCCACCATAATGCCTGTATTTGGGGTGACCAACTGAACACAATTTTCCCAGCACTTTCTTGGTTTTAGCACCAAAATTTCTGCATTCTGGGTACACCCAAAGCCCTGGACAAAGGGGACTGACAATAGTCAACCCTAGCTGGACCTTTTTTCCACACATTTCATATTCAAATTCTGTCAGAAATAAGAGGAAAGATCTGATTGGGTCTCTTAGCCCCTCTCAGCACCTGTGCTCTCCCACCTCCAAGCCTATCCCTGCAGACCTGACCAAGCTCGGGGTTGGGGTGGCACAGAGAAAAAAAATCTTCTCCATCATTTTCCTCAGAAGAGGCTTGTGCTCAGGGCAAGTCTGGCAATACTATCCATTCCTTTCTGGTCTGAGATGTCAGTTTGTACACCAGTTTGACATTTGCCAAGGTCCTGGGGTTCTTACGCACATTGGGTGGGGGTGTATGTGGAATGGGTAATGTATGCATATAGTGGAGCAGGTAGGAAGTACTCGCCATGTCATTGTTTTGAGTCCAGTCCTGTGTTATGCAGGTTAGACTCCTAATACTGTGTTAGGGACACCCTGGCCCAGCCTCTCATTAAATTGTATCCCATTCAACCTCATCCAGTCAAGAAACTGTCACATTTGCAAAAGGGAGTATTTAAAGAGAAACAGCATAACCTGGGAAATGATGAATTTTAAGATCTAGTCGCAGGTTGGGACAAACACAAAATTCCCCATGGCTAAAATTCAGAGAAGCTGAGCCATAGAAGAGTTGGTTAATGTGGGGTGGGGGGTGGGGGGGACCTTCTTCTACCTCCCTAATTTCAGTACACTATCCTCCAGCTTGGCTCCAGAAATCAGATCCTTCATTAGTAAAACTGCTTTCCCCATCTGCAAGGAATAGAATCCCCCCCCCACCCCTTTAAATTCTGTGAACTGGGATGGGGAGAGAAAAATGGACTCACTGTAAAAATACTTAAGTGCAGAAGCACATGATTGGTTTTCAAGAACTGACTATAAAACTAAAGGGTGAGCGGGTGTGATGAGGAAGCTGGAGAGCAGAGATTCCAGGAGCAGGCTGCAGTCGCGCTCCGCGCCTTGGGAGCCCGGATGCTTTTGGAATCAACCCTCGAAGCCCCTCTCTCCCGCGCTCGCGCCCAAGAATCCTCTGAGTGCAAGGAGCTCCGCAGCCTAGGAATCCCCTCCTCGTATATTCAGAAGCCCCCTATACCCAAGGAACCCCGCGTCCCCACGGCGCTCAGGGTCAGGGTCTGGAATGACAAGGCGCGCCCAGCACCTTCTCCCAGTCGCAGCGCATACCTACCAGCCTCCAGAGGGTGATAGGGAAAGCAATGCTCTTGAACTGACCCTTCCATTCTCTGTTGTCTGTGTCTCTCTTAAAAATAAAGTTTGTGACTATTACTCACTAAGGCTAAAAACTGACAAAAAAGTGAAAAACAAACAAACAAAAATCTAGATACGTTATTGAACTAAGTCTATTTTAGAGTTTATTTGGCAGAGAAGTATATAGAGGCCGTCAGTGCAGCTTCAAATGAGATTCCCCTGCCCTGGTGGGGAAGGTGAGGAACTCTGAGTTCTAGAGGTGGGGGCAGAGGAGAGCAAAGGGAGGGAAACAATAAGGAAAAACTCCCCTTCTTTCAGGACCCCAGGAGGCATGACACAGACCTCTTTTTCTTCTGGATCCCCATCACCTCCAGGGCCCAGCTCTCAGAGCCAGGAAACCGCACCCCTGTGTTGCACCCACCACCACCGCCACCACACCCAGCGTGTGTGGCCAAGCTTGCACACCAGCTCACTTCAAAGGCTCTTTCCTTCACCTGACTGTGTGCAGGCTCCGCTCCGTGTGCATGGCTGATCCTAGCCTCATCTCCTCAGGGAGACCCACCCATCTGGGATGCTCATGGGATTAGGGGACCAGCACGCAGGCCAGCACACACCAGGTCTCATGAACAGAGAAGGCCCTGCTGCCTGGTGCCAAACAGCTTGTCCAGCCGAGCCCCCAAATAGTACCAGGCCCCAGGCTATGGCTGAGAAGGGAGTGAGTTAGGAAAATAGGTATACCTTTCTCTTTACCTTCCCTGACTTTGTTCTCCACTTCAGCATAGTAAAAAGAAATTAGAATAATTGAGGGGTCCCCAAGGGCAGTTGTGAGAGGAGAAGATAAAAGATCTTAAGTAGTCAACAAGTGTAACTGAGAGAAGGCCAATTAGGAGATGGGAGAGTTGGGAGTGTGATTTGAATGAACTCTCCAAGCCTCACTTTGCTCATCTGCAAAATGGGCGAAGGCAATCCGGAGATGTGAACCACATGATCCCAGTTTAATGGCTCTGTGATTTGTTTCCGTGGCTCTTGCCTCCTCCACAGCTTACTGCAGCCTTGAGGGTGGGCATGTGGAGAAGGGCCAGGGCAGAATAAAAGGGCCTGGAAATTCCTTTCCAGTGAGGCCTCATCAAAGACTGTTTTCAAAGGGTTCAGAACGGTACCGCTGGGTGAGGAGGGAACAAGCAGGGTGTTTGTACCTGTGGAAGTTCTCACATTCTCATGGCTCCCACCCTGGGCCTTGGAGACCTCTGTAACAGGTCATGGTTTGGCTCACTCTGGGATATACAAGTTGCGATTTTTGCTTAAAAACTGCCACCTGGAATCCAGACTTGGTCTGTGGTGACCAGTAGCAAAGCTGAGCATGGGTTTCTCCACGATGCACATGTGGCAGCCCCAGCTATGGTGCTCTACAGACAGGGTCTTTGCTCTCCATCCTCTTCCGACTTAAAAGAGATGAAAAGAAACCACGATAAAAATGAACATCAATGGATTCTCTTGAAAAGAAAGCAAATATGCTTAAAGTATTAACACATTGGCTCTAAGTGCAGTTCATATTTATAACCCCATGAGGAATTTGTATGGGGTGTGGGAGGAAAGTTCCAAGACATCAGAATAGGGAGACATGAGTGGTGGGGTCTCGGGGCCACCTCACTTCTCCTGGAAGCAGCTGGGATTTTAAGGTCAGCAAGTAAGAGCGGGAAGTTGGGTTACCTTCTGAAGAGAAAGCTTGAGAGAAAAATGGTGGCCTAGTTCCCTCCTGGTCACACAGGAAGGAAAATTCTCTTATGATGGATGAATCATACAAAATGTCATACAGTGGAATTTGTTTCCTGATGTGAAATTGTTGGTGAGGCTTCTCATACAGCTCAAAGGAGGTTCACACCTTTAATCCAGGCTTAAATTTCTCCTGTGAGGTCTGTGTCGGGAAACTCAGACAGCTAGTGCTGCCCTGCTCATTGCACACTGGGAAACCTGAGGAGCACTAGGGCTTATCTTGGACTACACAGAGGTGGCCATCTGTGCTGGTCTGCCAGGAACAGCAATGGTTTCTGCATCTTGTCTTACTGTAATTATTAATAGTGTCTCCCTTCTCTGTCACCAGTCCTTTGGTTTACATTTAAGTTTAAGGTCGCCCTAGCCAGCTGACACACTGCTGGCAAAACTAGGACTGAGGACCCTACATTTCATTCACCAGATTATCCATTTAAGCAAATATTGTCAAGTCCTTAATTTCTGAATTACAGGGGGACATACAGCAGTGTGTCCTTAGAAAGGAGACCTGTAACACATCAAACATGAGACCCCTGGTTGAAAGATTTTTGTTTTGTTTGTTTTTTACTTTATTTTGTTTTGTTTTCCTTTCATGGTTATCAGTGCCTTTGAAAATCACATTCTATGTTGTCAGCAAGCATTAGTTATTTCTCTTGTGTCCTGATGTCAAATCATTTTAAGCTATCTTGTCCTTGGGACTTAGAATTTTTAAAAAATTGAAATGTAGGGTAATTCCACATATGCTTGGTTCTTGCAATGATTTCTCTCTTTAAAAATTTACATGAAGGAGGTTGATATGCTTTTCACAGCCCTGTAATTAAATTGACCTGCTGAGACATCGTACGTAATAGTTTATGACTCTTATGATTAATGTCCATCATGACAGATGCCCCTTTAAGTTGTATTATGAAAACCAACAGTGACCTAGCCCTGTAAGAGTTTAGGTCTGCCTGCAAAATTGCCATTTTCACTAACAGCAGTCTTTTATCCCATCTCTTGTCTTTCCATTTAAATGACACTTTTTTTGTGTGTTACTTCATTTTGAGTTGTGAATTACCAACATATGGAGCCATTAACCAAGAAATAGTCTTGCACCTTCCTTGGTTAACAGAAATGGAGTTGAAAATTTAGCCTCTGGTATCATTATTGCAGCTCTCTAGATAACTGGAGGAAAATCAAATTTCAACTTCTTCCCGCTTCCCTTCTGCCTTTCACAGCAAATTTCAAAGGATAGCAGTAGGCAGATTGGTTTGTAATGGCAATTTTTAAACCCAGAAATTACATTAAACAGAAAACCATGGTACTTCAAATAGTATTTCTTCCAGAAACATCTCCACAGTAACAGCAATGACAACAATAGTATTTTCCACGAAAGTCTGAGTTACTGAGCTTATGTAGATTGCAGAACTCAGTTGCTGTTTTCCAGAGACCCTTCTCAAAGAAAGTGACACTCACAGCGAAAAGTTTTGAGTAAGGTCTGTGTGCTTTGGGGAGAGATGTATGCTATCAATGTGAGAACAGTATCGCCACAGGGGTTTCTCAAACTGTTTCAGTTCCAGTTCTCAAGGAGGACAAAGGGCTAGTAACGAGTCCAAAAGAAGCTTTCCCCTATAGAATGGCCAGGAAGTTGAACTATTCAAGAGAACACGTTGTGCTGTAATACATGTCTATATTTCATGGTCTTTGACGATTTATGACAATTAGCTTCACTGGAATGCCTTTCTGCCTTGTGCATTCCACATAGAGTTTTGCTTGAGGAATATCTATGAAGGCCACAGGCTGCTTTGCCTGTGGGGGAGGGGAGGGTCCCAGCAGTTTGACCACGTGGTCTGCTGAAGGGGTGCCTTGGGCCGCCAGGAAACTAACTGAATTTCGGAACTAGTGAGAGAGCTTCCCCATTTTGACCAACTGGGGATCAACTGGGGATCAACAGGACCCTGAAGGGCTGTTCTCACACTTTCCAAACAGCTTCAGGAAAGCATAATCCACATTTTAAAATGGATTATTTTTTCTGCCTGGATTGAGATAGGAAGTTCCACCCCTCCTTGGGGCAGGGCAGGCTGCTATCTGTTGTAGGTACATTCTGGTCTCTTTTATCCTGGTTTTTCTTTTTCTCTGTACTGTGTCAAGTGACAGGTAGGAGCTGCTGGGAGGGGCTATTCACACACTGAAACAAGCCCAAGGCTCAAGGACATCTGGTTTAGACTGACACCCTGGGGTTGCAATCTCTCTCTTTCTCTCTTCTTCCTCAGCACCCTCCAACCCCCATCCTTTCTGACAATACTTTGAAGACAAATACACAACGGTTCTACAAGGTCAGGCTAATGTGGGCTTGGGAACTCGACACAGATCCCTGCTTCATGAACATTTTACACCTGAGGAGATAGAAAGGTTAAACAAAACAAGATTCATCTGGCATTCCCCTGTGGGCCACTAGTACAGAAACTGTGTAAGATTAGTTCCTCCTAAAAGCAAGATTACCAGCTAGTTCAGTTGCAAAAGCATGGAAGCCTTGAGTTATCTCCATTATTAACCCAACTGCGCACATTCTTGCTGCCAGGCATGGCTTTAGCTTTCTGGAAGATTCACATCTCGGATTTCAAGGAGGATCCTGTTAGGAGTTGAGGGTCCTCCCCTTCCTGATGTGAGTTTAGCTCACTCTGTGGCATGCCCACTTTTCTTTTGGTCTGTATCCTTTGTCCTTTAGGGGCTTCCACATCTTTTTGTCCTAAATGGCCAAAACATGTCCCCCACACTGCCAAACACACAGGTGACTCAAGGTCAGAATCGGGAGGATAGGCCAGCCATTGTTCTGCACAAATTTTTGATCTAAATGAATCTAAAACCTTGCCCAGTTAGCCTGTAAATAGGGTCAAGGTATGGTCAGCAGGCTAACGATTGTCCTTTCCCCCCTCAAAAGCAGGGGCCCCTACAGATGAGAACAGCACACTTTCCCTACTAGTGGTTGGTTGTGTTACTTTCAGATAGCTGGAACAGCAGAGCTGATGTCGCTTAGATGATTTTCCCATCCTTTTTTGTGAACCTTGTGCCTATTTTCACTTTCCGGGAAATTTGCCAGTTTTTCAAGGACTCGGTAAAGAATATAGTAAATACTTGTAGGTAGTTTAGGAAAAAGAGTAAATTGGACATACCTCTCTGCCCATAGCATTTTCGTTGCCTTTCAGATATCTTAAAGTAATTAACTTGAGAGATTCAGAAGGTTGGTTTTACCAATTTACTTTTCTGATCCGTGGTGTGTGTGTGTGTGTGTGTGCAGGGGAAAGGAGAGGAGTCAAAGTGTAGGCAAATAAGTAGACTTTCCAAAGCCTAGTTTAAGTGATTGAAATGGATTGTGTCAAAAGTAAACAACCTCTGTGTATGTTAATCAGGCTCCAAGCAGTGCCAGAAAGTGTTTACTTAACATTCAGCATATACTCTTTCTAAATTTTTAAAATGGGATTTCACTGAAATTTGGCACTTCAGCAGTTGGCTGTTTATGAATACGTGTATCAACTTGTTTGGGAGGCTGATTCCGTGTCTGAGATTAAAGAGACCAGAAGGTTCTTGCGGGTGATCTTGTGTGTAATGTTTCCCACCCGCTGGCTGCGAAGTCTCAGCAGTTTGCAGCGGTGGAGATAGGCAGTCTGGGTCCCGGGGAGGAAGGCCCATCACCTGTTGGGGCGTCGGGAGCGCGCGGCGCGGGGCCGACCCTTGCGCGGCAGGGGCGGCGGCGGCCGGGAGCACAACCCCAATCCTCTGGGACCGGCCGGGTGGGCGGGAGGACGGACGCGGGACGCAGGCACTGGAGGATCTGCGCTGGAACGCACTTTTCTCCGGCCAGAGAGACTTTGCAAGGGAGTGGAGAATAGTTTGGGGTGTGGTTTCGCACCATTTCCTCCTCCCCACCCGCGGACCCCTTCTAAGAGCTTTCCGAGAGCTTTCAGAACTACGCTGGGAAGTTTAAAGAGCATAGAGGAGCTTGTGCTGTAGGCAGGGACAATGGAAGAAAATGAAAGCCAGAAATGTGAGCCGTGCCTTCCTTACTCTGCAGACAGCAGACACATGCGGGGTAAGTAACAGACTCATTCAAAGATGGAGTTACAGTTACGCGTGCCCCTCGCCGCTTGCTGTGTTTTATAACTGGAGATGGGGCGCAGGCAAAGAAAAGGCGTATTTCTTGTGATGGTGCGTTTTCAAAACTGAGTGGAGAGCTGTGACTTCTTGGGTTTGACTCTGGCAGGATTTTCTGAAGCAAAGGAGTGGCGTGGTGATGTCCTATTTGTAGCACAGTAAGCAGTCAGTAGCTGATGTATCTCTTGGCAATGACAAATACATCGCTAAAAGCAGCTTTTCATACGCATTACTCCAGCCGCGGGAGAAAGCAGTTGCTTCTTTGAAGCTCTGTCTGGGGCGGCAGCATTTCCATTCATTGGTTGGGGGAATCCAGGAGGCAAATGCCTCGTGGATGCAAGTTTTGTATTTTCAAGTTAAATCACGGAGTTGGGAGATGTTTCATTTTCCAGATCAGAACAGTAGGGGTGCAGTGTATATCTCGATGATAGATGGAACTCTGAATCTTCTGTGTGTTTTAATTCAAAAGTTGAGAGTTGTGAGACAATTTTGGTGAATTTTCCCTGGGCAGTTTCCCTTTAATTGTTTTTATAATAGACTTGTCTTTTCCGTAGGGAATTTCCAGAAGCTTGTGTTATTCCAAAGAAATTTCACCGAGAAACTGGGTACAGAAAGGATTTATGTGCTCTCCAGTGTCTGACGTGTCTGATGCCAGAGCCTATCCGATGGCATCCTACAGGCAGCACGTTCATAACAGCCCCGTGCCCCAGGTTGATCCAGGGCCCAGTTAGTAACTAAAGGACTTGCTTTGGGGGCAATAGTGCTGTGCGTAGGAGTAGGGATTATGCACAGGGGAAAAGGTGTGTGTGTGCTTTTTTTTTTAAGACTAAAGGGAAATAACAAATGACTCATCCACACTGAAAATGCAAAAGTAAGCCAGACAGAAGAAAATGCAATTACAAGGGATAGACACCCCCTCCCCCAACTGAAATGCAGGGAACTTTTAGGTTTAGTTTAGTACACCCTGGAGAGTCAGAGACTTAACATCTATCAGTGTAGGCGTTCTGTTTGCACTTCCAAAGCAGAGCATTCTCCTTGAAGGCGCCTGGTCGGTGGGGTCCAGCAGGAGATAAGGCTCCCTCCTCTCCCTCTGCCCCCCCCCCACCCCCTTATGTGATAGGACAGAATCCTAAGGCAGGAAATTCAGCCTCTGGACCTTTGCTGAGATAAATGACTTGGAATCTAGATGGGCAATTATAATAGGACCAATTTAAGAAATAACTTTCAAACAAACACAGCAATTCAAAGATGCTTCCAAGACTGGAGATGGTCACAATGAGAGAGTATAATCATTTTATTCATTATTCATTTGTTCAATGAATATCAAACACCTGTTATGTGGTAGTCACTGTTTTAGTTGCTGGGTTCCAGCCGGGAACAGACTAGCCTTCATTGAATTTGTATTCTAAGGGCTAAATTTGGGCGGATGGGGGCAGTAGAGACAGATAATGAGCAAATAAGTAAAAGATATAGCATGCTGGATGGCAGGGTCGCTAGGTTTTGCAAATAAAAATGTAGGATGTCAAGTTAAATTTGAATTTCAGATAAACAACGAATGATTTTTTTTAGTATTAAGTATATTCCATAATATTTTGGACATACATTAAAATGCTTCATTATTTATCTAAAATTCAGGTTTAGTTGGGCATCCTGTATTTTATGTAGCAACCCTGTAATTCTGTGGGGGAAAATTAGGCAGGGAATAGGGAGTGCATGGGTGGGTAGGGGGTGGTGAAACTACAGGTAAGATTATTAAGGAAAACCTCATTGGTGTAATATTGGAACAGACATCCGAAAAAGATGAGGGAGGGAACGGCAAGGACATGTTCAAAGAACGAACAGCAAGAATGTGGGAAACAGATGGGAGGAAAAGAGGTTAGGAGGTAATCCCAGGCCAGACCACATAGGGACTGTGACAGTGTGGTGAGGACCTGGGTTTTTATTTTAAGGGAGGTGGGCAGCTGCTGGCAGGTCTGACTTGTCCTGGAAAGTGTAATACTGAGTGCTGTACAGAGAATAACCCAAGTGGGAGTGGGGAGGGGCAGGCAGGGAGGCCAGTTAGGAGGCTTCTGCAGTAAAACAGGCAAGAAATTGCACTAGGTTGGACCAGCAGGTAGTAGAGCAGAAGGTGGTGATAAGAAAACAGTCTCAACATGTGTTGAAGGTTAGGCCAAAAGAATTTGCTGAGGGGTTGGATGTGGGACATAAGAGAAACAGAGAAGTCGAAGATGACTTCAAAAATGTTTGTCAGCACAGCTGCATGGAGGAAGTTGCCATTTTCTTGAATGGGTCAGCGTTTGAGGGGTGTAGATGAGAAGGTGTTTATGGCTGGGAAGTGGGTGATGTGCAGAAAATCTTTTGGATCTCTTAGGAATGACAAGGTTATCAGGCATCCAAGTGGAGATGTTGATTACAATTTGGGTATTTGTGACTGGAACAGAGAGAGGACTGGGGACTCTGAGAGACACGCTAGGATGGGGTGCACGTGCAGAAGGAAACATCCAGATGTCCTCTGCCACACTCCAGCAGTCAGAGGTCAGGGAGATGGGAAGGGGTGGCTGGGGAGGTGCTGAAAGGGGGATAAGAATTCAGGTTAGATCTTTAAGATCCTGTTGAGTTCTGGATCACAATGGTGTTGAAAAGGAGTATGGCTTCATCTTTAGTTATTTGTTCAGCACAAGGACCATACACTGAGGCCCACATCATCCGTCCATCCACTGTTGTCACTGTGATGTCCATTCTATTTTTTATGTGTATGTTTCACCAATTACAACATGATATTGCATGTATTCATCTTTGCATTCTCAAAACCTAACAGAACATCAGACAAGCTGAAGGCACTGGATAAATACTTGTTGAAGAAAGGCTAATCATACCACCCTAGGGCTTTGAGTTAATCAATTACAGCAGTAGATAAGGACCTCTTGGGTGATCATGTAACTTATTGTCCAAACTGAGACGCTTTTGTGAGTGAAAGGGAACACTATAAATAATTTCTCTGGGACAACAGTTGTAACCCAGATCTGTTTTGACAAACTGGGGCATATGGTTGCTTCAAGAACAGTTTTTAATCAATGGGATTTCCATGACTGAATAGGCAGGCTACTATGTAAATAATAGGGTGTAAGTGTACTGCCAAGTGCATTATATAGAGCAGGCACTCAATAATTATTGGTTAAATTCGAATCTAACTATATCATGTTCCCTTTGAAGGCTATGGGCCCCTCAGGGTGGTCCTTCGGTGTTCCTTGGGATGCATATATCTGCCCACCAGCAGCCTGGATGTGTCTGCTTTTGCTCTACCTTTTAAGGTCTTAAAACCCTATACAGATGAAGTGCTGCCAGCTAC
The DNA here is from genome assembly GCF_019186645.2 of Phyllostomus hastatus. Lineage (NCBI taxonomy): Eukaryota > Metazoa > Chordata > Mammalia > Chiroptera > Phyllostomidae > Phyllostomus > Phyllostomus hastatus. Next base: position 15,625,345 of record NW_025334011.1, on the reverse strand, counting down.
CTGCTTGCCTCCCCCACCTCCTGATCTCTCTAGCATTTTCAAACACTTAGTGTTACCCTGACTGGTATAGCTTAGTGGGTTGGATGTTGTCCTGCAAACCAAAATGTCACAGGTTCGATTCCAGGTCAGGGGATGTGTCAGGGTTGTGGGCCAGGCCTCCTGTTGGGGATGTGCAAAAGGCAACCAACTGATGTTTCGCTCCCTCTCTTTCTTTCTGCCTCCCTTCCTCTCTCTCTAAAAATAAATAAATTAAGATCTTTAAAAAAACCTGGTAAAACATTTTTTAAAAAAAGATACTTAGTATACACAATGGTGGTAATCATTTTATAGTGTGTAAGTGTAGCAAATTATTAATACATTGTGCACCTTCAACTTGGATGATATTATATCAATTATATCTCACGCTGGACAAAAAAATAGCATTGGCAGCCCCACAGAGTGCAAGCCTGCGAAGTCCAGGTAGTCAGTCAGGTTTTTGCTCAGACATCTCCTGTAAAATTTCCCCCTCACTCTCTGATCCTCATCCTATTTTAGTCTTCATAGCACTTATCATGACATGACATTTCTAGTACATATTATTTGTTTGTTATCTGCCTCCTTAATTATAATGTGGACTCCATTATGAGGGAAGGGAATTAGGGCTATCTTGGTCACCACTTCACTACATTTCCTAATTCCTTTCAGTGTACACAGCAGGCATTCACATATTTTTGTGAATGAATGAATGAATTAATCAACTAACAAACACTTGAGACAAAATGTTTTTCTGAGCGAGGAAGGAAGGGACTCTACCTATTTTGCCTAAAATCTATACGAGATATGCTCTTCTTTATTTACTTTTTTTCATTCCAAAGACAGAGGAAATGGGGCGGGGGAGAAAGAGAGAGAGGCAGACCCTGATATGTCGATATGAGAGAAACAGTGATGTATGGATGTGAGATTGGTTGCCTCCCATACATGCTCCCCCACCCTGACTGGGACCAAATCCACAGCCTAGGCATGTGCCCTGACTGAGGAATCAAACCTGCAACCTTTAGGTTTATAGGATGACACTCCAACCAACTGAGCCACACTGTCCAGGGCCACACTTACATCATTTTTAAAGGTTTTTTAGAGGAATGTAATGGCCTGGTTTTAGCTGTACCTTTTCTGCCCATTTGTGTATGGTGATCTGTATGATTTTAACACAGGATCTGGAAAACTGGTGAATCTTGTAGACCCCGAACAGAATATGTGATATATATTAGTCAGATAGACTGATTGCTAAAATAGCAATCTTTGTGGTTTAGCATAATCAAAGTTAATTTCTCAAACACAGTAGAATATAGCTGTTCCTGACCAGGTGGGTCTCCTGGATGGCCCACCTTCAGGCTGACTCTGGGACCCAGCCACCTTCTGTCTAGTCATGACGTCCTTTCCCAAGGCCTAGGAGACTCCCCCTGGAGCTTTTGCAGTCACCTGCCCCAAGAGGAGAAAGAAAGGGCACGGAAAATTATTCAGGAGGTCCAGGGGCCAGATCTAAAGGTGGCCCACAGCACTCTGCCTGCATTGCATTGACTGGAATTTGTACAAGGCCCCAGATGGGTGAGGGGCACAGCAGCGCATGGTCTTCCAGTGTGTGCGGTGGGAGGACATTATGTTGAATACACAGACAGACAGAACACCGCTGCTGCCACGATGGGCCCAGAAAAATTGTCCAACTGACAAAACAGCAACTCCCCATGATGTTCCTGCACACAATTTAAAAAGCTACGTCTTAGAGGCAGCTAACCCGAAGCCACTATAAAGAAGCGAGGGACTCCTTTTTCCCTAAGAGGCTGTGGCCTACCTAATCTTGACCAGGGAATAACATCTCAGGGAAGCCTTCAGTCCTGTCACTGGCTCTCAGAAAGAGAACAGGAGTGTGACACCTGACTGACACAAGGTCCCAGTTCCTTGTTGCAGGCCAGCTGACACAGACAAAGCAGCTTGAGTTGTGGCCAGGAAGCCTGCCTTGGCAGCTCCTGAGGTCACCTGCCCGCTGGCCAGCTAGCTGTGTAGATGACCCATATCCCCTAATCCTGTCTGTTTAGTACCCACCTCATTCCCTACTTTCTCCTTTTGCCTTTCAGAATGTGTACATCCCAGCCAGAAAGCCCGTTGCATCTCAGAACAGTGTCTCTTCTAGCACTTCTGCCTTCCTTGTCCCAACTTCTGCTCCAGGCAGTGTTGAGGGAACTATTTTCTGCCAAAGCTCCTGTTTTGCTGTTTGTCTGGCTTGAATGGAGCTACTAGGAGGAGTTGCTCCGGGTTGTGCAGAGGCTGGGAGGGGCAGGAAGGGGAAACTGGAAGCCTTGTCTTCATACTACGGCCTCCTTATTTGTTTGACATGGATTCCCAGAATAGCAAACAAGTAGACACTCCCATATTTAAATGTTAGCACCAAAGCATTCTGGACAAGAAACAGGACTGTATTTCTGTTTTGATGGCTGGGATCTTCTATTCATGTGGATAATGAAGAATTGGCAGGACGCAGATCTCTGACTCCATGGCTGTGGAATTGTGATGAAACAACCTCCGCCTGCTCCCTTGCTTGTTTGTTTCTATCCCTGTTTAGTTTTCTCTTCAGTTAAGAGACCACATTCTCCCCAAGTGACTGGAATGGTAGAGTGGTCACTTCTCCCTCAGGCATGGGATTGGCAGCTGGTGTGCTGTTGCTGTGGGTGCTGGTGACGGTGAAGCAGGCCCTGGTGGTGGGGTGGAGGCCGATGGGGCCGACAGAGCTGAAGCCAAGTGCGAGGCAGGAAGGTGGGACCAGAGGAAGGAGTGGACTCCGAGGGCTAAGGGCCGTTAGACACAGACCGTGCCTTTAGACATTGGTGCATTAACCACTGATGCCACTTGCTGCTTTCCTCCAAATGGCATTGAACCTTGTTAAGCAAATGGAGACGTTTTAAGAGGAATCCACAAGAAGGAGGAAAAATGGAAAAGCACTGGAAGGTTGATGTAACTGTCCCAGTGCAAAGTGTTTGGAAAGATTGGGGTTTTAGAGAGTCAGTAATTTGGGGCTGCTCAGAGGTGAATGCTGACAAAAGATTGACTGACTCAACCCCCATCCCCACCCCTACCCCCTGCACTCCTTTCTCAATTTACTTCAAAGGGGAAAATGGGAAACTCTTCAGTCTCCAAGGGGCTACTGTTCTGGCCGTCTGGCTCTCTTCCGAGGGGCCTTGGATGAAACAGAACAATAGTTCTTGTGAGTCTATGTGACAAAGAAAGTCAGAAAAGGACCTTTTCAGCTCCTGTTGGTATTTGAGGGGCTAGTGTTTATCCAGATGGGTATATGTGGATGTTTGTGTATTATGCCCATGTAAAGAAATCACCTTTCTAGAGATTCAGCCCTGTGCATTAACTTAGCTATCCTGGATAATTTTTAAATATATTATTTTAATGAAGTTAAAAAGTAACCTTAAAACTCCCTTTAAAAGTTAACAGTGTTATGCCCTGGTGGTGGCGCAGTTGATTGGAGCATCATCCCATATGCCAAAGTTGTGGGTTCAATCCCTGGTCAGGCACATACAAGAATCAACCAATGAATGATTAAATAAGTGGAATATCAAATTGATTTCTTTCTTTCTCTCTCTGTCTCTCACCCTCTTTCTCTCAAATCAATAAATATTTTTTAAAAAAAGTTAATAGTGTTAGGCCAGACATACAACTTTTAGCTAATACAAAACTCATGTTCACATGCACACTCAAAGGATGAAGCTAAATCTCTTCAGATTGTACACGTTTACCAGCCTGAGATATGGCATTTTCTGCATCTAGCTTTATTCCATAGTTTCTATTTCTTCTGCATTTTAAAGAAGAGATAACAAAAAAGGTAGCCATCATGTGAATCCATGTAATAAGATGGTAAGCAAAATCAATAAAATTACAGTTTATGTCCCAATATCTTTTTAACCAATAGTTCTATCATCATCTTCTTTTTCTAAATCTACTGCTGAGACTATTGAAAAGTAGAAGAATGAACTCTTCTGGCTGGTTTTTCCCTCCCTTTTCTCATCAAGTGTCTGATGGAGATGCAGTAATTAGCAATGTAATGAGAAGTGAAGGGTAAACAAGAAGAATTATTCCCAGAATGTGCATTTAGGGGTGGAAGACTGGAACAGGAAAAGCAGCCTGAGATTAAAATATTCTCTGTGCCTAACAAACCTCAAGTTCTATACACAGATGTTTCTAAGCAATGGTGGAGGAAACTGTCGGCGGTGTTGCCTTCTGCAGAACTAGTGCATACCTAAGTTCTGGGCACCTGTTGCTTTACGTCACTGGTGTGAAGGTTTGGCTCCCTGTTTATCTGAGACTCAAATCTAGAACTCTCAAGTATTGCATCTCTTTTCTACACATAACTTTTAAAGATAAATAATAGCAAATAAGCTCTCATTGGAAACTTACTTTAAAAAATATTGTAGAGTAGCTTTAAAGCCTTTAGAGCTAGAAGGCTGTTTGCATACCTAATGCTAGTCCAACATCCTCCTTTTATTCATTAAGAGAGTGAGGCTGAGAGAGGCTAACTTGTTCGTTCTAAGACTAGGGTTAAAGGCAGGCAGGACTCCTGAGACCCAGCCACATGCTTTTTCTAGGGGGTTCAGTGGACAAGGACATTTTTTCTGTCTGTCCCTGTATTACTGTTTAAGAACTGCTCCCTGTGACAGAACCTGAAGTGCTTCTGAATGCTCATTACTTTCTCTTCCTATTCTGGTTTTAAAAGGAGTAACTCCCTTTTCTTAGTTAACTGGAATATTCCACACTGACACCCTAGTCACTGAGAATGAATGGAGAGGCCCTGTTCATGTCCTGCCCTCCAAACACTGCCATTGCCAACCTCCATGCTAAGTAGAAATCAGCTTGTCCCAGGCCAGGGCAAAGATAGGGTGTCTAGGTCAAGGCCTTCAAAATGACCTTTTCATTGTGTGATTCAGATGAAGTCCACTTCAGGAAAAGTGTGTCTAACTAAGCCTTTACGTTCCTTCAATTATTACCTATAATAATATTCTTATTTTTTAAAGATTTTATTTATTTTTTTTTAGAGAGGGGGAGGGAGGGAGAAAGAAGAGGAAAGAAACATCACTGTGTGGTTGCCTTTCATACATGCACTACTGGGGGCCTGGCCTGCATCCCAGGCATGTGCCCTAGACTGGGAATCAAACCAGCAACTCTTTGGTTTGTAGGCCGGTGCTCAATCCACTGAGCCTCACCAGCCAAGGCCCTATAATAATATTCTTATGCTTGCTTGGTTTGTGCTAATAGGGGGAAATTGAACTTGCAAGTGGTTCACATGTCAATTATTATAATAGGTACTTTTGATCTTGGAGATGAAACAAATATTTCAGAAACCGCCTTTAGATATAAAAATATAAAAATTAGCCTTTTTTAAAAAGTCAGTCTTTAAAAAGATAAAAATCTAAATATAAAAATCCTGTTATCCATGTGATGGAATTAAAAATAAAGAAATAATCAGAATCACTGAAGTTCTTTTCTCCAATTACAGATGAAGTAAGGGGTAACTCAATTGCTTACAAACTCATCTGACCAAGTTTCTCATTTTGAATAACCTCAAGGGAAAAGTCAGAAATAGCACAGTTTTTGCTTCAGCATCTTCATTTCTAAAGGGCAATTTTTCATATTTCTTCATTGTTTACTTTTTTCCTTCTTGACACACACACACACACACACACACACACACACAAAATCTGCTAAGTTATATTCATACATCAACAGCTGCCACAACCCTTTCAGTATTCTGTAAATGAGATTTCTAGTGTGAAATCATTAATTGTGAACCATATTCATATATATATATATATATTTTTTTTTTTGCCTTCCAGAACAAGGAAAAAGCAATTTGCATGTAACGTCTTTAGAAGATGCAGAATGTCGCAGAACCAAGGAACGCCTTTCTAATGGGAACAGTCGAGTTTCAGTTTCCAAGGCTTCCCGAAATATCCCAAGGAGACACACCCTAGGTGGGCCTCGAAGTTCCAAAGAAATACTGGGAATGCAAACATCCGAGATGGACAGGAAGAGAGAAGCTTTCCTGGAACATCTAAAGCAGAAATACCCTCACCATGCCACAGCAATCATGGGCCACCAGGAGAGGCTGAGAGACCAGGTACGAATGTGCTGCTGTTTCACTCTGCGGAGCTCATTCTTTAATGAACATGAGGGAAAGCAAAGTGAGCTTCAGTTTAAAAGGGAAAAAAATAGTTGAGTGGACCGTGCCCACCAATGAGTTGTTCCAAATCTCTAGAAGAGAGACCCAGAGAGTGGGCAGTTCCCCCAAAAGAGAGTCGTCATGGTCAACCACAAATACATCTGAAGTGGAGGCAATGAAGGGGTGTTATTTGACTGAGCAAAGCATAGTACTAATGACCGTGCACCTTGTTAGCACTCAGTGCTTAGCACAATAAATGAATGAATATATAAATATCTGTTCAGGATAAAACAGAATGGAGAGGGATAAGCCTGTGATAAACTCCTTTTCCTTAAGAAGCTGATGTTAGGGTTTTGTTTCTGCTCAGCTTTTTTTTTTTGTAATCATAGATATTTCCCTTTCACATGCTTGCTTTCTACTGTCTTCACCGACCTGTTTCTCAGGTTATCTTGACAGCCAGAGAGTATCACCCAGCTGTGGCTTGGGATGTTTTTGTTTCTTGGCTGTGTGATTACTTTTTAGCCGATAGGAGATGGGAGACCTCCCCGTCCACCTCACAGACATGTTATCAGATTGAACTTTCCAGATGGGGAACATAGCAAAGGAAGCAGAGCACTTAGTGATTTGGGTGGTCGGGGAGGAGGGCAGGCTTTTATTGATTTGGACACTCCAGGTAGAGAGACCAAGTGCAGTGTTTTAAGTCTGCTATCTTGCCAGTTAGTTACAAAAGTGATGTCTAACTAACACAGATTTTGAATATACATGGAAGTGGAGATTAGCATCAGCCTGAATAATTGAAACCTATGCTTTACCCTTCATATCATTTTTTCCCGTAATTTAACCTTCTATGAAATCTTTATCAGAGGGCCTAAAACTGTGACATGTGCTTTATGGGGTGTGTTTGCTGTTTGTTCACATTGCCAAAGGCAATATAGACCTAGAGTAGAGTAAAGAAACAGAATCCTGCTTGATGTAGAGTTGTGGAAATTAATTATGTGGGAATTAAGGAAAGGAAGGCCAGCTTTTCATTTCCAGCATACTGGTACACCTTGCAGCTATTGTGGGTTGGGTTCCAGGCCACTGCAATAAATCGAGCCATAATCTTTTTGCTGGGAGGAGGTCTTGTCTTTCAATTTGTAAACAACGCATCTATGAAGTGCAGAGTGAAGCACAGTAAAATGAGGTATGCCTGTATATAGAAACTATGCCTATTTTCTATTTTTAATTGTATTTATTCACTTCTTAACTTTTCCCAGTTGTATTGAGATCTATCTGACATATAACAAAAATACCCCTGTTTTCTATTGATAATAGTCATGACCCATTTAAGTAATGGAATTAATATCTCTCTCTGTGTCATTTTTTGTGAGATACCCTATTTTATACAGAGAACTTCAGATTGAGGAAACTCAAACTCAGAGCAGTTGTAATTACATGAGTGAGGAAGGAAAATATCTTTTTAAAGTTAACATGTATTAATTTGCCTGTGAAATATAGGAATTAGTCTGTCAAAAATGGTGTATTTTCCATGTCAAAAATATTTCAGTTATTGTTGTTACCATTGTTATTTGTGATGTCACGATTATTGCTACTACTATGGTGGTGGTGGTTTCACTGAGGACAATTACATGGCAGCCCTGGCTGGTGCAACTCAGTGGATTGAGTGCCAGCCTGAGAACCCAGGGGTTGCCAGTTCGATTCCTGGGTAGGGCACATGCCTGGGTTTGCTAGCCAGATGCTTAGCAGGGGGTGTAAGAGAGGCGACCACACGTTGATGTTTCTCTCCCTCACTTTCTCCCTCCCTTGCCCTCTCTCTAAAAAGAAATAAAATCTTAAAAAACAACAACAACAATTACATGAGGAGCCTAAATGTAACTGGAAGGTTGTAAAGGGTGCATGGCATCAGATGACAGGGAATAATGAATCTAGGTTGGAGGTCTGGAGCTCTGATCTCTTTGTCACATGCATTTCTGTCTTAGGTGTAGTCCAGCCAGGGCTGGTCAGCTGTTACTTTGCTGGTAATTCAGGATGAATTTTTGTGGTTTCCAAGATGCCCATCCAAAAGTGGAAAGATTTTGATGCATAGATCTGTGTATACATTTGTTACTCCACTGTTTTGCTGCAAATGAACCCTAACAGCATTGTAAGATAAGCTCAGGCAATGGTGTATGATGGTCCTATGAACAGCACTTTATCTAATGCCTTTTTCTTTCTCTTTCTCCTACCACTCATTTCCTCTTTCCTCTTCTCAGTGACACCCTTTGTTTCTCCCTGACCTTCTGACAATGGATTATTCCAGGCTTCCTTTGCAGGAAGATACATGACCAGCCGTAGGAAGGAATTGAAATAGCACAAGTCTAATCCATTTCTCCAGATTCAGAATATCAGGTACTCATCTGGTGGCCACTTTCCTGGCTGCTTCCCAGAGAGGTGGCTTTATTGAGAAGAGTGCCACTGAGGGAGTTTGAGAATAAGACCTGGAAAATGCTGTATCTAGCACCTTACACAAAATATTTTTTTTAATTTTTACTGAATTTATTGGGGTGACACTGGTTAATAAAATTATGCAGGTTTTAAGTGTACAATTCTGTAATACATCATCGGTATACTGTATTGTGTGTTCACCACCCAAAGTCAAGTCTCCTTCCATCACCATTTATCCCCCATCCTCCTTTCGCACCGGTAATCATCATGCTGTTGTCTGTGTCCATGAGTTGTTTTTTGTTTGTTTGTTTGTTTGTTTGCTATTTTTTGCTTAATCCCTTCACCTTTTTCATACATTACACAAAATATTTTGATACAAAGGGAATCTAGGTTCTGATTCTTTGGTATTAGGCATAAGGAAAATTAGAACATATCTTATATTTCAAAATTTGAATTTAAGCACTGGAAGATTCGTGGTTGAAGACTTATATTTGAATCTTTGAAATTCAGTCAGTCACAATTTTCTAAGGTCTAAATTATTGAAAAGCAAACACGTTTCCTTAACTCCTTTCCACTGTCTTCAAAAAATGCAGATGACCACTACTGCAGCATAGTGCTTATCTGCATAACAGTAGCTGCCAGTCATTCCTGACTCCCCCAGCATTCTGGGGTGGGGCTGTCAAACTGTGATATGTATTCCCTGGCTGCTCTGGCTTTGGCTCTGGAGTCAGGCAGGACTGAGTTGGAATCCAGCCACCATTCATGTGCTAATTGTGTGATTTGGAGCTAACAACTTAATCTTCTCGAAGTTCCCTCATTTGTCAAAAGATAGTAATAACTATACCACAGAGTCCTGAGAAAGAAAGTGATGGATCCTCTTGCTGTTACAATGGCAGCTCTTAGTATTACAGCATTCTGGTGTTTAGTCTCTGGTGTAACAGTCTTGGAGTCTCTATTTTTAAATTGGTATTTAAAGTCATTTTATTTTTTCATTAACAGAAATTTGAGTTACCCAAAGATTATTTTTCCCACTGACAGAACAAAATTTATTCTATTTTTGAAATTTATTTGTATTTTTCCTTCATGAAAAGCTAAAAATTTGGACTTGTTTGACTTATTCATTCTACATATATTTATTTGGCACTTACAATGATAAAGCCATTGTGAGGGATATAGTGAGGCATGACTCCTGCCTTCATATCAGTAAAAGAGATAAGACGTTCAGGTGCCCAGATTAGTCTTTCAAGACGCAGCCTAAATGTCACACCTTGCTTACTGTTTATAACATCTTGTGGTGCTGTACTGTCACATATAGTTATGCCTTTATTGTACATTTCTTTATGACTTTTTCTTCCATCTAGAATGTGCTTTTGGAGGACATAAACCTTGTCTTAATCACCTGTATAAACTCAGCATTTAAAGGGGCACACAACCTAAACTGGGCATGATAGTTTTTGTTGCAGGAATGCATGAGCCAATACTTTTAATACAATTAGAATGTGATAGGTGCCATTTGAGTGGTACAGATAGAGAGGAAAGCCAGAATTTCCAGTCTGTGGTCTTTCCATTTGTTGTTGACCTTGGTGTTTTTGCTCCATCTGCCTTTAATTTTTCTAAAGTTTTGGTCACAGATTATGTAGATCACATGGGTCAAGTAATAGCAACATTTCATGGTTATTACTCTAAAGAGATAAATCTTATTCAATGGCAGAGCCCTTGAGGTAACCATAGAAAATAGATTCCTGCATATATTTTACATTGAAAGTTACTTTTCTGAAATAGCTCTAAGTTCAGAAAGGTCTTGTAGTTCAGCAGTCTCTCACAGGCATGGTCACTGTGTAACTACAGTTTGGAAATGCCCTTCCTTCATGTCTTCACTAATAAAGAAATAGGTGTCCATCTGGCCTCTCACCTACACTAATAAGTTTCTCACTCCTAGACTCAGAAATCCTCCTGAAAATAATTTTTCTATCTTTATTCCCAGTTACCCACAAAATTTCTGTTTAACTTAACTAGGTCTATAGTACCTGGTTTGTAGTTACGATTAGTTTGTGTGTATTTCTGTATCTAATGTAGTCAAGTATTAAGTATAATGTGGCTCTAGGAAGAAAGAGGAATACATTTTAACTTAAAAGTCTGATATGTTTTTTTATCCAATACAAAAAGTAGGAGAGATATTAAGGAGAGTTTTCCTTTCACATGAATATCTTGGAGGCCTACAGTAAGGAGAGACAACCAGGAACAATAAGACTCTCTGAAGTGCTGTCACTGACTCCAGAAGTCCTTGTCCAGTTCCTTTCCTCAGGCCTCTTTAATACCCCCTCATCAGCCAGCCTCTCTTTTGTGTTTGTATGGAAATAGCACTGGAGCTACTTTCTCTGTGCTTGGTTAATTTGGCACCACTCACCATTGTCTACTATAGTCCATGGTATCTATGCGGAGGTGTAACTATGCTACTGATTGTGAAAATGAAAATAAGGAAAATATCTATTAGTTGTTTTGGTCATAAACATCCCAAGTTCTAGTTTATTTTACTCTTTTTTTAAATTTTATTTTAATCATTGTTCAAATACAGTTTTCTCCTTTTTACTCCCAATCCAGCCCCCCCTCCCACCCCTCCCCACTTCCCTCCCATTACCACCCTCCCCTTAGTTTATGACCTTGCGTCCTTTAAGTTTGTTCCTGTGAACCCTTCCCACCGTCCCCTTAAATTCCCTCTACTCTCTTCTGTGGGCACTGTCAGCCTGACCTCTGTTTCAGTGTCTTTGGTTATATTTTGCTTATTCTACTCTTTTAAACTACCTCTAAAGAACTTTATTAATTGGTGAAGAGTTGTTCTATGGAATTTGGGACTGGAAGCTTTGGTAAGACTCAACATTATCCATTCCTTTGACTGACATCTTCTTTTCAGGAGGTGTATACCTGGTTTTGTCAGAATCAGGGAAAATGACATAGTTAAAAATCAGAACAAGAGAAGTCTTAACTTCATTTGAATCAGAGGACCAGGTCTTAAGAAGCAAACACTACTTCACGTTGGTAGGATACAGGCATTTTTACTACTGTTCCACCAAAACTCACTGAAAACAATTAGGAGTATTAATGTAACAGGGTGCAGCCAAGAGTGGGGGCCCCAAATAGGGATTTGGAATGGGATCCAGAACTCAAGGTGTCCAGGAAATATTAGAACAATATATAGGATGTCCTGCCCTCTCCCCCCTACAGGTTTGAGTTGGGGGAAGGGACACGTGGAGCAGGGCCATTGAGAGCTGTTTTGCATAGCAACAGCTTTGCAGCTACCCTCTGGCATGGTTATTTAACATATCTATAACCTTTAACTGGTTTCATAGATATGTTAAATAGCTGTGGCCATGCTTTGACCCAGGGGGATGGAAGTGACTTCCACCCAAGATGTAACTGGGAGGCAACTCCCTCTGGCTATGGTGCCTGCATGAGAACTTGGAGATGATTGGCTCTATGCCATAGGGCCACATCTGCCCAGACTCACTATGGCAGCCCAGTAAAGCTGGAAGGATATGGGAATGCTGGCAAATGTAACCGATTGTAGGAGGAGTCGGAAATGGGGCTGCAGAGGAAGATTGACGTGGGAAGAACCACTCAACTTCGGCCAGAGTGAGGACCATGTGGCTTTGGGGTACTCCCTTTTGCCACGTGGCTTAGGAAGCAGGAAAGACTTTGCCTGGAAGAAAAGGAGTGAAAGGACTCTTGCTGGTGGGCCATGAGAAGGTACCACATGGCTCTGGATTAACTGGCAATCTTGGCGGCAACACAGCTGATGGTGCCGGGAGCCTGAATCATGGACTTCTGCTTCTTTTCCTGAGATACGATACCCCAGATTAGGGCAGAGGGTGAAGGAAGGACTGTGTGCATCTGTGGGTATTCTAAAAGACTTTAATATTTTAATGAAGACATTGGGTCACTACTTTAAGTCTATAGCTTTAAATAAACACTCCCTTTCCTTTTCACAAATCTCTGCCATTGAGAGATGTCTTTCCTCTGGCAGTGGGCACAGCAAACCTAGTTGGGGGTCTTTTCAGTAATAGTATGTGGTACCCCACCTTGGCTCTGTTCTGTAACATTACTAGTTGAAATACAAGGGGGAAAAAAACTGCATCTTGAGTAAAACAAGGAAATGGTCAGGACCCATGGAATGGCTTTGGGAGACTAGGGAGTGTCTTAACAGAGATCCCCTTATACACAGAATGTATAAAGAAAAGTAGAGTTAATGCTGGGGTGGGTGGAGGTGGAGAAGAGTATGGGGAGATAAATGGTGATGGTCAAAGACTTGATTTGGGTTGGTAAACACACGATACAGTGTACAGATGATGTATTGTAGAACTGTCACCTGAAGCTGTATAATTTTGTTAACCAGTTTCACCCTGATAAAAGCAAATTAAAAAAAAATTAAGAAGAGTTAAAGGAGGAAAGTATGCTACCAACAATATTGTGATCTTGACCTCATCTTCAATAGACAGAGCTTTATGGATAAAGAGCAAGATTAATAAAAGAGAGGAGGGAGTGTTACCAGATAACAACGCATCCAGCCACAGAAAGCCTGTGAATTAAAAGCTTTACCGTGAGCCTCAAAAACATCAAGGACAAAACAAGTAACATATTTTTGTGGTAAGGGTATTTGACATCAGAAACCAGAAATGAGGGTACAGGCTGACTTGGCTAACTCTTCCCTTTTACATGCTAGTTTCCAGTGGCTATCCATTCAAATATGAGTTATAATAAAAGAGGAACCAATAGGCAACATGAGCCTTAAAACTGACATATTAAACAGGATAGTCTTGATTATGCTGCATAATAAATAAACCCTGTGGGTGCTGGTGGTTTCTTGTGTGTGTGCATGTATGTTATGATACAAAACCACTTTATTTTAAAACAAATTTTAAATTATATTTATCAATTATGCTATTACATAATTGATAAATATAATTTATGCTATTACAGTTGTCCCAGTTTTACCCCCTTTGCCCCCTTCAACCCAGCACCCTGCAGTCCCTCAGGCAATTTCCACACCATTGTTCATGTCCATGGGTCATGTGTATAAGTTCTTTGGCTACTCCGTTTCCTATACTGTACTTTACATCCCCATGGCTGTTCTGTAACTACCAATTTGTACTTCTTAATCCCCTCACCTTTTCACCCTTATCCCCATATCCCCCTCCAATCCAGCAATCTTTTTCTTAAGTAAGTCCCTTTAACATTTCATATAGTAATGGTTTCATGATGATGAACTACTTTAGGTTTTGCTTGTCTGGGAAGTTCTTTATCTGCCTTCGATTCTAAATGATATGTTTGCTGGGTTGAGCACTCTTGGCTGTAGGTCTTTGCTTCTAGTCTGCAAAGTTTCTTTTGAGAAACCAGCTGACAGTCTTATGGAAACTCCCCTAACTGCTTCTCTCTTTCTGCTTGTAAGATTCTCTCTTTATCTTTAACCTTTGGCATTTAAATTATGATGTGTCTTGGAGTGGGCCTCTTTGCATCCATCCTCTTTGGGACTCTGTGCTTCCTGGACTTACATGCCTATTTCCTTCACCAAATTAGGGAAGTTTTCTTTCATTATTTTTTCAAGTAGGTTTCCAACTTCTTGCTCTTTTTCTTCTCCTTCTGCCACCCTTATCATCCAAATGTTTTAGTCCTTGAAGTTGTCGCAGAGGCAGCTTTCACTGTCCTCATTTTTTTTTTTTTGATTCTTTCTTCTTGTCCTGACTGGTTTTTTTTGTTTTTATTATTTGATTCTTGGCTTCACCCACTCTACAGTCATTTCCCTGTAAATTGTTTTTTTTATTTCAATTAGTTTATCCTTTGTTTCTGACTGGATCTTTTTTATGCTATTGAAGTCCTTGCTAAGTTCCTTGAGCATCCTCATAACCAGTGTTTGGAACTCTGCATCTGATAGATTGCTTATCTCCATTTTGTTTAGTTCTGTTTTTAGAGTTTTGATCTGTTCCTTCATTTGGACCATGTTCTTTGTCTCCTCATTTTGGCAGACTACCTGTGTTCGTTTCTATGTATTAGGTAGAACTGCTTTGACTCCATGTCTTGGTAGTATGGCCGAATGCAATAGGTGTCCTGTAGAGTCCAGTGGCACAGCCTCCCCTACCACCTAAGCTGGGTACGTGAGGTGCATCCTTTGTGTGGGATGAGTACTACCCCTTCCTGTAGTTGAGCCTTGATCACTATTGGCAGGTCAATGGTAGGGATTTGCCCAGGCCAGTCAGCTGTAAGGACTGGCTATGATCACTGACCATCAACCTCTGCTCTCTGTGAGGGATCAGCTGTGCAGAGGCATGGTTGTGTTCTGACATGGTCTATAGCTGTCCACTGGGTGCACAGGCTCTGGGTCTTCCCTGGTGGTGCAGGCCATGGTCAGCTCCCACCTGGGTTCTGCCCAGGTCCACCCTGGACGAGCTATAAAGCAGTCTGCAGATGGCTGCCACTTGTGCTGGGCTTAGAGGTTCCCAGACAAAGCCAAGCTGTGAACCTAGGCTGGCTGCTGCTAGTGCTGGGCCTGGGGCCACCTAGCAAGAGGTACTAGGGCTGGGGCTCACTGGGGCTGGCTGTTGCTTGTTTGAGAGGATTTGGGAAGACATGAAGCTTAAGCCAAGACCAGCCATTCATATGGAAAAGGCACTGTTAATAGCTTGGGCAGACCTGTAAGTTGGGTGGGCTGGAATATCCAGATTTCCAGGGCAGGGCAAACAGTATTAGCCAGGTTGATAGAGTCTCAGATATGGCACCAGCCTGCCAGCTCTGTGGCTCTGTGGGGAGGCTTCAGAAGAGGGACAATGGCTTTTGCCTTTCTTTATGTCTCAGAGACAGCCGTCCCCCAGCTCTGCCATTGATGGCTTCAGTTCCTCCCCATATGCTACTGGTGCCTTTCAAGCTGCTACCCCAATGCTGGAGCTCAGAGGGATTGAGTCTGAGTAAGTCTGTGTGTGGTTTCTAGAAAAGTAACTGCTTGGGACTCCCGAAGTTTCTTCCACCAACTCAATCCCTGATGGTTTTTGCAGCCAAAAGTTATGGAGACTTATCTTCCTGGCACCGCAACCCTGAGCTGGGGGTCCTGGTGTGAGGTTGTTACTCCTTGCTCCCGAGATATTCCTCCTGAATTTTTATCCACCACCTGGATGTGGGTCCAGCCCACTCTGCATCTCTGCCCCTCCTACCAGTCTGAATTCATGTAGTTTCTTTAATTCCACAGTTGTCAAACCTCCATTCAACTTGATTTCTGACACTTCTGAGTGATGGTTGTTCTATAGTTTAACTGTAATTTGTATGTGGTTGTTTGAGGAGGCAAGCTGTGTTTACTTACGCCTCCATCTTAACTGGAAGTCCCTACAAAAACATTTTAGAGGAACTGTACTTGCAATGACTTAGTGATTCAGGCTACTTTCATTTTGTAATGATGCCATCTTAACACATGGATTACAAGTCACATGGCAGAGAGGGAGCAAGAGCGATAATGGGTTGTATACAAGCTCTTGAATGTGTTAGCCCAGAAGTAGCATATGTCACTCTCCTTCATTGAAGCTCTTGGTTCTAGCACTTGGTGGGATGTTTGGTTTATCCAGATTTTAGCTGTGCAATCTGCTGTAAGAAAGCAATCCCCCATTTACTTGTATTAACTTTTCCAAATATAATTAAAATAACATTGACTTTGTTGTACCCATCTGTACAATAGTATCAATTGCATTTATATGTAACATTTCATATGTAATATATTAACAAATTTATATCCTTATGCAGTGGCATCTTTGTGATTCTTTTTTGATGAATTTAATTGTATCATTGCACAACTATCACACTGGATTACTCCTCGCATTGTAGATTTTAGGATATCGATTCATACCTCGGGGAATAGATGGTAGTCCCTTCAATGTGTATGAAAAATTCCAAATTAATCAGGTTTTTGTCTATCACAATAGTCTTAACCCTGATATATATTTGAAATTCACAAATATTCACCTACATTTATGGGTATATGTATCCAGGAAGCCTGGAAGCTGAGGCTAATAGAACTAAAGACCCACTAGGAGCATAGACCATTGAGTGAGTGGAGGACTTCGCCATGTGAAGAAGGTCTGGGGGAAAGGCTAGTGTTGTAGAAGGGGTAGGCTTGAAGAAATTGTATGTGTTTTGTAAATAAATACATACATAAATGAAAAGTCTATAAACTATGTTAAAGGAAAGAGACTTAGCTAAGAATTTTCTCTTTAGATTTATTAATTTGTTCTAATCCAAAGGGGAAAATGATGGGAGAATTGTCATATTTAGTAGTAGAAACCATTTAGCTGTTTGAAGTGATGACGAAATATGCTTGTACAGATCAGAATTTTTTTTTCTAAACCTGAAGGGAAAATGAAACATCTTGGCAATTAAGAACTCTAATGCAGTATACGCAGAACAAATTACAATAGGAAGAGGGAAGAAATACCTTACACAGACTGCCATGAACATGGAGAATGTTAGATAGATATTTAGCATTTCTTTAGCACTATTTTCTCAGCTACTATTTATAGTGGTGAAAAAGAGGAAAAAACTGCAAGGAGAACCTATTGTTGGCATCATCTAAAATTGTGGCACTGTTGCTCTTTACATTTGTTATTCCATCTTCCCAACAGCTCTCTCGAGTAGGCACTATTAGTAACTGTCCTTAACAAAATGAGGAACTGAGCACAGAGAACTTAAGTCTTGTTGAAGGTGACATGGCAAGGAAGTGGCAACACCAGGATTTAAATCCTGTTATCTGGTTGAGGGGACCTCACTCTCAACCTACAGAGTAAACCATTTCTCTAATGAGTGACAGAATCAAAAGACATTCTGAAATGCTGAGGAAACAGAGAAGGACGAGAATGGGGGACCAGTGTGCCCAGGGTGAGTAAGTATAAAATTTACTGGTGACCTAGAATGGCTGAAGAGTCAGCCTCCTAATTACATTGGCCCTTAATAATTCGGGGAAGAAAAGGAATTAGGCACTAAAGAAGCAGTGGCATAAATAGTGGTAAGTCTCTGAGAAGGTGAAAAATTGAGAAAATGTTATTCTTGCCAGAGCAACACTTCTAAGTAGAAGGACTATGGTGGCCTAATAAAATTGCAAGTTGTATTTAGAAACTTTATATAAGCGTATATGTGAGTGCTTAATGAACTACTAGACACCTGTGAATAAAGAATATGATAAAATTGAAAGAACCAATATTAAAAAACGTCTGATTCTCAGAAATACAAATAACCTTGGCTATGTCTAAGGGCAATCAGAAAGCCATCAGAAACAATAGGCATCTAAATTTGGGTATGATGAGAAACAATAGTAAAAATATAAGCAGAAGGAGCAATCTAATGCTTAACAGATGTTGCTACTCAAAAGACCAGATGAGGGAGCTAGCTTGGAATTGTTTCCCAGAGGACTGATATTTTGAAATGCAACTTAAAAGATGTTAGAAGTATATTTTAGGAGATTTGAAATATTACATAATAGGATATATTGTGCTAGGGACTCAGCAATCAATAAGACTAAATTCAAGGGGTTGCAATTTTACTTGCAAAATTAA
Organism: Phyllostomus hastatus; assembly: GCF_019186645.2. Lineage (NCBI taxonomy): Eukaryota > Metazoa > Chordata > Mammalia > Chiroptera > Phyllostomidae > Phyllostomus > Phyllostomus hastatus. The sequence goes on along the minus strand of NW_025334011.1, from coordinate 15,607,150 downwards.
CTTCAAGTTGACATTAATCATACAAGACATAGAAAAAGAGAAAAATCCTAAATGGGGATCATTCATAACACATGGCTTTTGATCCATGTTTAATTGGATGCCACCAACCGCTGTGTCAGCTTTAATTTTAATTAGTGTTGTAGAAGAGCAAGAGAACTCATTTTGAGAACGGTACTATATTAAGAAGAACACTACAAAAAAATAAAAATCAAAATAAAATTTTCCTGGAAAACCTGCTTAGGAATTCCTGAGAGTATGTGGGAAACTCCAGGGGAGTCAGGAACCTAAAGCTATGCAGAGGCAGGTGACACTTGGGAAGCAGTAATCAGCAAAACCTAGAGTAAATTGTCACCAAATGAGACAGAAATTTTGATATTGAGGAATTCCAAAAAGACCAGTGTGATTCAGTCCAACACATTGATATAGAACTCATGATGAAAATGTCTCAATTGCCTTTCCTCTCCTCACTCATCAAGTTCACTTCTTTGTTACTATTCATTCTTCCTCCTGCAGGTGTTTTCTTGGAACCACTTAACCACTTAATTTAATTAAGTGGTTATTTGTTGGGGATCTACACTATGAGCTCCTTGAGCACTGGGCAAAGCACAAAATAACCCACCCCGCCAAGGATACCTGTCTTTGGTGGGAAGAGTAGTAACTTTGGGGTTCAGTTTATATATGCTAGGACACTTAGCAGTGTGATTATAAGCAAGTCAGTCCATTTCTCTGCAGCTTTTTATTAACCATAGAAATGAGACAGGCAATACTGTAGTGCTGAGGATTAGATGCAATGTCTCCACTGTAACAGATCTTGAATGCATGCTAAAAATCTTCTCATTAAGGGGAAGGCATTCGAATTGGGAAGTCAGAATCAGTACCTTTTAGGGCAGCATGAGACAGTGTGCATTCTAGATTGCAATGATCTAGACCAGAATTTTGTAAAAGTATGTTCTGCAGAATCCTAAATACCAAGACTGTTAGTAGCTGTTCAGAGAGTAGGGAGAAGGTTTCTAATTTGGGAACATTCTTGGTTAACCCAAGTTAAATGACTATGTTGCAGGACTGGTCAGATCTTTCTCTTATATGTGGAATCTAATGAACAAACTGCACTATCAAACGAAAAAGAGGCAGACTCATAGATAGAGAGCAGGCTGACAGCTGGGGATTGGGGGTGGGGTAGTGGGGTGGAGGGATTGAGCAAAAAAAAAAAAAGAGAGAGAATGCACGGATGCAGACAACAGTGTGGTGATTGTTGAGGGGAAGGTGGTGGGTAGAGGTGACAGATGGTATGGGGGGATAAATGATAATGGAAACAGTACAATAAAAATGTAAAATTTAAAAATAAATAAGTTTAAAATAATTTTATTATTTAAAGAACTAACAATAATACATTTAAAATAATAACTAAAAGGTGTTGCAAATCTCAGGGAGAGATTTGGGAGTAGGTGGATAAGGAATGACATATGCAGTGTTTTCCTAACGTATTCCAAAACAATATTGTTTGCGGGGGCTCTTGTGTCATGGGACACATCAGGAAATGGTGGTATGATGTGTATTTTAAAGCTTCCTGGGGTTCAGGGCAGAGGGAGAGCAGGAAGGGAAATTTCACACAGATCAGAATTTGGATGGAGTCTCTTGGAAAGATAGGAGACTTGTCCTAATTATCTGTTTCCTCAGCTGCCTGGTACATAGTAGATATTCAACAAATATCTGTGACAAAGCCATTGACAGATTATGATTTAAATGAATAGAATGAAGGCCTGGAGGCTTTCAGTTGGAGAAGGGAGGACATCAGAGACAACAATGAGACAAAAATGGAGGTGGTTCCCTCATGAATGAACAGAAGGCTGGTCCGGGAGAAGCAGAGTGACCTTTGGAGAAGTGGGAAGTCAGTGGATTCAAGCAGAGGGAAACCAGGATGTGCTGGATCTTGAAAGTCAAGCAGAAAGCTTGGACTGACAAACACAGGGCACTTTTGTAGCCTTGAGTATGAAAGTGGAATAAAGCAAAGTTTAAAGGTTAGCTTTTCAGTGCTAGGTAGGCGGTTCTCTGTGAAAAGCCAGGGTACTGGCCTGGGAGCAGTTTCAGTGCCCATGATGCGGGGGCCAGGCCCAGGGGCTGGAGGAAAGGGACTCAGCCAGAATTGAAGGAGGACACATCAGATTTTCGGATGAAAAATGGGAATAACTTGGTGAGTGGATATAGAAGGATGAAAATCTGAAGAGCTGCAGCAGGGGCAGCTGAAAAGGCGAGAACACCTGACCAGGCACCCCAGGATCTGGGTTCTGATTCTCACTCTGCTCCTACCTGTGCTAGAACCTTAAGCAAATCATTAAACTCTGTGTCGTGTGTTCACTATGTGTGGAACTGCCAAAGGACTAGAGGCTACCACTGAAGTAACATTAGTCAACACTACAAGAGGAATGGGTGCAAAAGGACACCGCAGTGTTACCTCACAGGATCTGCTGATGGGGATGGAATTTGAGGGAACAGATGTGGTCTGGAGCTCAGTGGATTTTTTAGGAACATTCTGCAGTGTCTTCCTTTTGAAATGCTCTTAGATTTGTCCTCTCGCGGCCCCACTTCAGTACCCATTTCATTTTGCATTCCTATCTCAGCATCTTTTTCTTATCAAGCCTGCCCTTCTTTCTTCTCCTCCCCTAATCTGAGGGTTTTCAGGGTGTATGCTGCAAACCCCACACAGATGGGAAGGTAAATTGTAAACAGTGTAATGCAGTGGGGCTACCAGATGGAGCTTTGAACCGAAGCATTGATTTTGACAAAGTGCAGAGTGAGGTGCTGCTAGCACACTGCAGTAAGAGGCTTCACGTAGTGTCATACTTGCACCGATAAGTATTTCCAGGTTAATGGAATGTGCAGGGACTTTGTTTCATGAGTACTTACTGAGGTTCCATTTAGGGCAGTCAACAGTTCTACTCCAACAGCACCGAAATTCGGAAGGAACAGGTGGGTGATGTGGTACTACAGACAGTGGTTGTACATGAGACATGAATGGGTCGTATGTGCTGTAATTACTGAAAACTGTTTTTATATTTTGGGTTCTCAGTCTTCCCTCTGTCCCTCCTTTCCACTTTCTTTGTTCTTCTTTCTTTCCTTTCGGTTTTTAAACGTTTCAACTGGACCAGAACATTCTCCCATACAAAAGTGTGAGAACCATTTCCATGTGTCTTTCCGCCTACTTCATGCAACATCTGTTTTACTTCTAGTTAAGTACCAAGAAGTTTAGTGCCCATATAAGCTTCCAGAGAGCACATGTCTTTTCTGCATTCCCTAGTGTTTATCTGTTTTATTAATATTTTCAGAGAATCAGTTTATAGTTATCCTTTTCAGATTATTATTTGCTTTTATCATAACTAATTGTCTTTTCCTAGTGTTTAAAGTTGTCACTGTCTTTTATATTTTTAAATGAGTAGTATGTGTATTTATTTTTAGTATTTATTGTTTACTAATAAAGGCATTTAAGGGCATATAATTCCTGACACCAACTTGCAACCTGTCCTTCAGTTTTGTATGAAATATTTCCTGTTTCTTTGCTTTAAAGAAAGTTGAAATTTTCCTGCTTTGATTTTTTTCTTGGATTTGAGGGATGCCCAGGAATATTTCATTTCAAAGTATTTGAGATTAACATTACTTATTTATAATTTTATTGGATGTGATCAGAGAGTGAAGCCTGTATAATTTGTTAGTTTTCAGTTGTTTTATGGATTGACTTAAAATTTTTTCTTACGACTTGTCAAATACACAATCAATGTTTGTAAGTTTTCCATAAATATTCATAAAAATTATCTAATGTATATTATACATATCAGGTTTGTTGTTTGTGTCATTCATTTCTTCTCAGTTCTTATTTGTTTTGGCACTGTTTGGTTCTAAACAAAGTGTAATAAAATCTATCATTTTAAATGTATTTTTATCATGTTCTTGCATTTCTAAGAATTTTTGCTTTATGGTTTGTTAGTTGCTTTTTTCTTTGTTGCAAATTTATGATGCTCAGCTCTTCATAAATTATGTTTTTTAAAAATTATCAAATGACCTCTTTATTTTGTTTAATGTTTGTGCACTTTTTAAAATACTAGCATTATTACTCTTGCTTTACTTTTGATTGCATTTGTCTGATATATCTTACCCATCTATATTCAACTTTTCTTTATTTATAATGAGTATGTTTATTAGAAACTACATATAATTTGGTTTTGTTTCTTTAGCCCAGTCAATTAGTCTTTGCTTTTTAATGGTAGAATTCAGTCCACTGATATCTGTTATAATAACTGATGAACTTGATTATATTCCTTTATTTTAATTTGACAGCAAATATGTCTATTCTTCTTTATTAAACATAGTCATGCTCAGGAAGTACTAAACAATTACTTGAGTTTCAGTCTTGACGAGCTGTATTTGGAAAGACAGTAGGCACTCCAAGTGAAAATGACTGCTAGAAAATTGGAAGTAGAAGACTAGAACTTAGGCCAGAAAACAAGACTGGACAGTTGCAAATAGGCATCATCGGCACTATTAGTCAGGGTTCCCCAGAGATACAGAACCAGTAGGTTAGACAGAGAGCGAGAGTGAGAATGGAAGAGAGAGATGGATTTAGTTTCAGGAATTGGCTCACATAATTGTAGGGAATGGCAAATCTGAAATCTGCAAAGCAGGCTTTCAACCAGGAAGTTCAGGGAAGAGTTGCTGTTGCAGCCTTGAGTCCAAGATCTGCAGTATTGAGGCATAATTTTTTCTTCAGGATCTCTAAGTTTTTGCTTGTAATGCCTTCATCTACCTGAACAAGACTTAACCACACTCTGGAAGGTAATCAGCTTGATTCGCTATTAATCACATCTAAAAAATACCTTCACAACACTGTCCAAACTGGTGTTTACCAAGCATCTGGGCAACATAGCCTAGCCAAGTTGACACATAAAATCAACCATTACCTCAGCACCATAGAAAAAGGTGACTAAATATAAATGGATTATTTCTAAAGGGAACAACAACTACAAACAGAAACAGGGCCTAAGTTCAAGGACTTAACATTAGGCAATTAATTACCATATTTGGTTTTGATTACTTCACTCAGAAATCCCTATTCTTTTGATGATAAAGTGTGTTCTTGACATACAAAATGTATAATTATTTTTTCTTTTTAGTGTTTGTCAGTTTTTCTTTAGACCAGAACTTCAGATATGCAGACATTTCTTGAGTGTCTGCTGTTTCATTTGTCTTCTCTGCTTCTGTGGTATGTTTGTCCTGGGGTTATGACTTATAATATGTTAATCATACCCTGTGTAGTCCTTACAGGCCTCCATACAATTTAAAGCTAAACACATACCCCTGTTCTACTGTTACTGTGCTGATAGAGTATCCCAGTCTGGACTATTCCAGACCCTGTCCCATCTGTTGACTTGGTATATCTGGGAGGATCTGCAGAAGTCTCTGTTTACTCTTTGTGATCTAATATGTACTTTCAGGTTAGTTTACCAATTAAATCCTTCTAGCATGGCTTAGTTTAGTTAAGATTTTAGTATCTCCAATGGCAAGCAATTTTATTAAACTAGCAATCACAGTGCCTAGTGGTTAAGCAAATGTGTTTTGAGTTTAAATCTTGGGTCTGCCTGGGTTCAAATTCAGACTCCAACACTTAGTAGCCATGTTGAATTATTCAAATTACCTAACCTCTCTGAGGCTCACCTTCTCCCTCTGTGATGTGGGGGATATTAAATGCTCTTGCATGATACTATAGTTGTGAGGCTTAAATGAAATGAGGATTGGTTATTTTAATTATAAAAATATTGCCCTGACCGGTGTGTCTCAGTTGATTGGGCATCATCCTACAAAGCAAAAGGTCACCATTCAGCTCCCAGTCAGGGCACGTGCCTAGGTTGTGGGTTCAGTCCCTGGTCCAGTCCCTGGTCAGGGTGTGTGTGAGAGGCAACCCTGATTGATGTTTCTCTCCTGCATAGGTATTTCTATATTTCTATAGAAATATACCTATATTTCTCTCCCTTTCTTTCTCCCTCCCTTCACTTCTCTCTAAAAATAAAAAAATAAAATTTAAAAAATAAAATTTTTTCTACCCAAAGAAGTATTTCTTTTCTACATGCAACTTCTAACTCATGTTTTTTTAAGAAACAAAAATTCAGGCCACGAATGCTTAACTACAACCTCTTTTGCCAATTATTTGTATTCTTCTATTTTCATGGACTTTTTCAGTGAGCAGTTTTCTATGTCTCTTATAAAATGGGTTTGATGAAACAAATTCAAGAGAATCTTACTATCCAAGTCAACAGAGATACCTCTGATGTTGCTAATTTAGAAATAAATTACTCCATCTGCATACATTTAGAAATAAAATACTCCATCTACATGCATTTATTGTGCTTTGACTTAGTGTGGTGTTTAGTTGCTGTCAGGCAAATCACAGTGTTATTGAAGCTTAGTCCTACTTGATAATTTCCTTAGAGACTTTTGAGAAAATCATTATTGGACTGGTCACCTCTAAGCAAGTTTTGACATTTCTTCCCAGCCCCCATTTGTGTTGTTCTTGCTGAGATTGTTGTCGCCCAAAACTTTCCCCACTCTAAATATTTCAAGATCCTCATATCACCATAATGATGTCATTGCTGGTTACAAATCTTATATAAGTCTTTACCTCTGCCTGCTGGCCTGCCAAAGAATGGGTTAATCAGGTTGCTGTCTCCTCTGAGTTATTTCTGTGACTACTTCCATTTGCCTGACATTCAGATTCTGACTCTTCTCATACTTTTTCCCAACTTGAATTCAGTAAGTAAAAGCTGAGATATTAGAATTTCCTAAATATCTCAAGGGGAAGATTCAGCAAAATTGATAACCACTCTGACTGCTAAGTCAACTTTAGCAGGCTCCTCTCTCTAATGGAACTTGGAGGAGTAACTGCAATTGAGTTGTGCTCCACCCCATTTTTGGGTTTCACTGAATAAAGCCTAGATTTGGTTATATCTTGTTTGTGTTTGTTTCACATTGTGTTTATGCCCCACTAGGTAAAGTACAAGCGTGGGCTTCATCTGGTTGTATTTTCACCTTGCAGAGGCGGTAATTGAATCTCTAACAATGGTCTTGCTTCTCAGGAGTGTTTCAGCTTGTGCTGCTATATTAAACCAGGTTAGTTCTTGGGTTCCCTTGGAAGGTAATGTCCTATCTGTTGATGGTGAACTATGGCAATGCAAAATTTCAACAACAGTCAGAGGAGGGGATCTGAAGCATTTAGAATTCCTTTTATGGAAAGAGCCATTCTGAGTTTTTACCTAGGATCCCTCTCCCTGCCCACACCTGGGCAGGCTCAGCAAAGAGTGGAGGCTTGTCTTTGCTGTCTGACCTTTGAGGACAGATGTTGCCAAGACTATTGCAGTTTACAGCAGATCTGTGGCAAGTTAAAGCAGCTTCCAAACACTGCAGTGTTGTGACAGATTCTGCTGGAGGCTGCCTAGCTCATTCCCACTGAAGAAACTTCCTGCTAGCTACAGCTTTTGACAGCCATTTGATAACATAATTATAAACTTTCATGGGTTTGGAGCAAGTCCCATTCAAACCTTTTGGTACCCCCAGGTCAGCAGTCTTGAACTTGGGAGTGTCTGCAGTAAATTTCGAGGTGAGAGGAAGAGGGCTGAGCCCAGTGTCACCAAGATGGGTTGGGCACAAATTTGGCAGAAATTTGTCCAAAGTTTTGTTAAAGGGATTCTATAACACTTGGGTAGTTAAAAGTGGATGGGTGGGTGGATGAAGAATTGAAAGTCTTAGAGCCTATTGACCATTCCCAAGAAAAGCCAAGAACACTGATTTTGATGTTGTTCTGGTAATTTATACAAGCTAGGACAAACATGCCAAAGATGTATGACAGGAAAGAGTTAAAAAATTCTCAACATGTTCTCCTACTATCTCTGCATGCCAGAGGCCAAGGGAAAATGTACCCGCACAAACACACACACATTTCAGCAAGGAACCTGTTTTGCAAGTTTTGCTGGTAAAAAAGTAGGAAGGGGTTGCTTGAGAGCAGAGTGGAAAGCCTTAGAAGTATTGATTGAAGGTTTTTCAAAACCTACATTTTCAACGTAACTTTATCCTTCAGAGAGAGGCACATGTGCCACTGTAGGTTTTTCTTCAACTGATTAAGTGCATTGTTAGACAGGGAGGGGCAGATTAACGAATGCCTATAATTTTGATCATTGTTTTCTACAAAACAGCTCAGGCTTTGAAAATGAAGCCATCATTCTTGGCTAAGTTTTTGCCAACAGCACAAATTATACTGTGCAGAGATCCAAAGCCCCTAAAAAGGTTTCATTAATGAACAATTTCAGATGATTGTTTAAGTCTTTGCCTGACAGGTACTGTTGGCACAGAGACAGGTGGGGTTAGGGTTTCCATGGAGATTTATGATGTCATGCTTGAAAGAGCATGTCAAGACAGCCAATTTAGCAAGTAGCTACTCAAAAAGTCCTATAGGCTAGAAGTAGGTTTTATGCAAATGACAGGAGTTTCACTGGGAAAAACAGCAAAAGAAAACAGTAGAGAGACATGGAGAGGGGTTTACCTGACAGCTCCGAAGGATGACCCTGGAATCCATTAGAGACGAAACTTCCAGAAGAAAAATTAGATTTTGTACTTTAACTGTCGCCTCACCTGTGGAGCTCTGAGTACAGGTAAATATGTGCTTTTTCTTCTGAGTTATTGCCAGAAATTGTTTGGAACATTGAGGTCTGTTTCTCTGCATTGTTCTCTTGGCAGGAAGAACCGAATCAATAAGCACAGCTTTCCCACACGGAATGTTCGTGCTCTGGGGCTGTGTTTTTCAGAGCTTTTTTATTGAATGAACTGAGATTTTTGAATAGAGCTGAAAAACAAGTGGCACATTATGCATTATGCTGATTATGCCCTGTGAATAATGCTATAAAAATGCCATAGATAAAGGTTAGAAGGATGATCTGGGACTTGAGATACATTATTTGTTTGTAGATTATTCCCAGGTTGTTTTTTTTTAAACTCTTAGAACAGACCTGAGTTGGGAGTACATGTATTTCTTATTTTCGAGTCTTAAAATGCTAAAGATAAACTCCATGGAACATTACAAAAACAGGCAGGTTTATTGCTGCTGCACTTTCTTGGTGTGTGTGTCTGTATACTTCTCTCAGAAAGGCATTTCACAATACCAGAAAAATATCCTGTTTGAGATATCAGAAGTTTTGGACTTGAGGAAAGCAGTACTTTGTATATTCTAAGAAGACAGATAAAGGTTCCTGGGCTGGGGGATTGATGATGGTTGTTTTTAAAGCCTTGCTTCAGAAAGGAAACCTTGCTTTGGTGGTGGCATGGATTTTCTGTTTGCATCAGTTACTAGTAAGACTGAGTAAACAGTCTTGCCAGTGATATGGATGTGATAAAAATCACTAAAGGTAGCTGTATACCCACAAAGTTGACATAGAGGGGTTAGTATGGGGACACAAGGCTGTGATGTGAGTAGCTAGGCCTACCAAGTTTAAAAAGAAATGAAAAGCATGTTTGCTTTTTTCACACACTGCGTAAGGTTAAAGCACAGAATTAAGAGGCATTTAAAGATACCTATGAAATGGGAATTGGGGCTTTTGAAAAGCAAAACTGTTTAGGAGCAAATGGGCAAGCATTAAAATATTTTTAAAACTTCCTAATATGTAAGAATTCAAACCTCCTGAAATTTGTGTCAGATAATGTGGATTAATTTATACTCTTATTAGATTATTGTGTTACCGTAGTGATTGCAGGGCAGTTGAGTGATGAAAGAGCAGCCCCCCTCACGGGGGAATGCCTGGGTTCCGATTCTGGGCTTCCCCCCTAACTACTTGTATAACTTTGGGAAAGTAAATGAATGTCTTCAAGCCTCAGTTTTCTCCTCCATAAAATAGGGGCGATGATAGTGGTATTGTGAGGATGAAATGACAAAATCTTTGTGGCAGAGGTCTCTGCATTCAGGCTCCACACACATTAGCAATTGCTTTTATTTGCTACTCATGTGGCAGTGGACTGTACGGAGTGTTTTCACATCCTTTATCTTATCATTGCAACACCCCGGTAAGATTAGCAGAATCTTTTTTTTTTTAAATCCTTACCACAGGATATGTTTATTGCTTTTAAAGAAAAGGGAAGTAGGGGGAGGGTGGGAGGGAGAGAGAGAAAAAGAGGGAGAGAGAGAGAAACATTGATGTGGGTATGAGAGAGAAACATGGATCTTGTACATACCCTGACTGGGAATGGAACCCACAACCTTTTGATGAACAGGACGATGCACCAACCAACTGAGCCACCTGGCCAGGGCTAGCAAAATCTTTTTGTTCCCCCTGTACTGATGAAGAAACTGTGACTCAGAGAGATACTGAAATATATAACACAATGTACTGCCATTCTATATTTTGTGCTATTTTTTTCTCATTTTAGGGGAATAGAATAAAATCAATGTGTTACTGCAATAATTCCCAACAGGAGTGATTATTTCTATAAATTAATTAAAATAAAAAATATTAAGTGTGTCGAAGGAGCTGGGATACTCCTGGTTTTACATAAATTATGTGTGAGACTTTCTCTAGGTAGGCTGTGGAAGTGGGATTAATTTACTTTTTTACGGCACCTATTGATAGGACCTTGAGTTACTTCACACTCTTACAATTTTAACTCTTACCTGCCCCTGATGCTTCTTGGTCCTACAAGAAGAGTCAGGTATGTCTATTACAGGTATCCTGACTGGGAAACTGAGTCACCAAGGGCTGTGGGAATCACAGGAAGCAAGAGGTTGAACACACTGTCTTCTTTTATAGTCTAGGTGTTGGCACCTCTCCCCCTTGTCTACATTCCAGGCCAAAAACAGCCCATAATTATGTTCTACATCCATTGTATGTAAGAGACAAATATGTTTTTCATTGTGTTATTTTTAGCAGCAGTGTTTCTAGCCAGAGAAAAGCACTCTATTCATTCCAGAATTTTCCTGATGACTTCTTCAATTTTTCCAAATTTTCCACCTCAGACTGTTCAGAATTGTTCACATTCTACACCCCTGGAGGAAGTTTCTTAGCAGGAGTATTAGATAGGCTCATCGAGTGGGATTCTTAAGGTGTTCTGATCTCTGAGCTGCTGGGGCTGAACTCATTCTGTCCCAGATACTGTAAAATTAATTAACTGTGGTGATAAGAATGGCGTCAGGCTGCACTGGGGACTGCAGTTCCCGGCACTGGTTTGGGGCACGGGAAAACACTCTGGTTATCTCAAGTGCAAAATCAATGTATCTAAAAGCAAATATTTATTTGATTCAAAGTGTCTATTCCAAATATGAACCACAAGGCAGCACGTTAATAGTAGAAAATAGTCATGGAATCAAACAACCATAGGGTGCCAAAATTCCAAATAGGTTTAGAATCACTAATAAATATTCTTACACATTTTTTTTTTACCCACAGACCCTGTTTTAGAAGTCCATTAGAACTTTTTATTACACTTAATTGTTGTATTGGTAAGAGATTATCTGTTGATTAATAAGTGGTGATTGCATTTAGAAGTCTGTTTTGTGTCTAGCAGGTTTTAGTGAAGGTCTGTGGAGTCAAAAGCTCAGGGTGCACCGTGATTCGAGGGCCAGATTGTCTGGATTCAAGGCCTGCCCCCATTCTTACTAGTACAGCTTTTCCACTGAAGAATATATGTAGGTTTAATCATATCCCTAATACAGTGTAGCATCAAATTTAAAAAGCCTCTGTAACAGAATTAGTGATCTCTAAAAATTATATTTTTCTTTTTTAAAAACTTTAGAATTTCTATGGAAACTATTTCTTCAGAAAGAAAGGCACTAAAATCTCCCAGCTCAGGAGCTGGGATTAGCACTTCCTCCTGGGCAGACAGTGCAGGGTTCCTCTGGGTGGGAGGGAAGCACTTTCAGAAACTTGTTCACAACTCAGGGCCCTGTCATTGCTATTCATCTATTTAACATGATCGAAATACTCCTGTTTGGAAACTGATGGGGAGTACTTTGCAAAAATCTAGTTTTAAAACAAAAGTCATCCTGGAAAATGGTGTCATCCCAGACCATGTTGCTTTCAGATGTATGGCCTCAGAAGGGATGGGTGGTGCTTTCCTTCTTCAGCAATCAAGCTTCACATCACCTTTTATTCCCCCAGCCTTTTCTTAAGCAGGTAAAACCATAATTTAGTGCAAGCTAAAATTCCTCAGGCCGCCTGGGTTGGGGATTTTTTATTATGAACTGTGAAGTGCAATGACCTGACTCTGCTTATGCATTTGGCCATTTCATATTTCAGGGTGGAACTTCCTCAGATGTTGTTCCAGTATTGGTTACTTTTTTGTAAACTCCCCAGCCTTTGGTTTTAACTTGTAACCATTGAAGAGAGAAAATGTGGGGAGGGAGAATTTTGGGGGGAGGCACAATATCAAGGTAGGCAGGATTCTGAGGTTACTAAATCTATTTCTTATAAAACCAAAATGTCAAATTCTCCTTAATCCATGGTTACAGTTGTGACATCTGCGCAACTTGAGGCATTAGGACCACTGGGCTGTGGTGGAAAGCATGAAATTCAGGACAGCGTTGGTTAGGAAGGGACCTGGGAGGGACAAGGATGGAAGTAGGGATAAGCTTTATCCTAATGACAGGAACTCTCCTGCTTGTGCATCTGCATCAGAAAACAGACTTAACAGGCATCAGAAAGAATTTTGAACAGCTTATTTGAATGAATGACAAGTGCAAAAATAAAATATTGCACAGTGGTAGAAACTCTTCTCTAGAGATCTCACAGCAAGGCATGTACAGCAGACTTTGTGTGATGGCGAGAGTTCAGTCAGTGCACAGGAAAGGCAGCTGGTAGCTTCGGGGGCCTTAGGTCCTCAATGGTGGTTTCATTTCCCACTCTTCATGTCATTGCATGGTCCTCTTCCACTCCTGTCCACCTGCTCGTGATTAAGCAACAGAAATGATCATGGAATTTCCCACAAACGGTTTTTCTTGGTTAGTAAATGCAGATGATCACGTCATCCCCCACAGACCCGATGGTGGGGCTGTCCTCGGAGCTGTGTGCCCAGCCCTCCTGGTGCCCTGCTCTGCTCTGATCATGCAAGGAGGGTGCAAAGACCCCATCTTGGAGATGTTGTTACAGGCCCATCGTTGGCACTGTAAACTATTCAAGTAGCACTTTCCTTGGGCTTACTAGACTTGCTGTTCAGAAGCAAAGTAGGCTGCTGCCTCACCCATGTTTTGGAATGGTCAAGGAAACAGATTCAGATGACCCATTGGTCATTTTCAGTCTTTGACACTAAGAATGTTTGTAAATACCCCTGAGAATGTCACCTGGGTGTCAACTCATGTTTATAGCAATTAGTACATGTGTGCTGTTCCAGCGGAAAAAAATTTTTTTGATCATCTGTTTGAATTTCACTGAAGGAAGGGTTGCATGAGCTCCCTTCATCTTTAACTTTATTCGAATCTTTTTTCAGTTTTAAGACTGCAGAAGAAATCAACTCCAGTGAATTGCCTCATTAAAGATAATTTTCTGTCTCTCCTTTGTGGAGCTTGTATGCCTGTGTGTGTGTGTGTGTGTGTGTGTATGTGTGTGCGTGTGTGACTATGTTTTTGGTGGCAAGAACAGCACAAACTCTGACTTAAAACTATTCTTTCAGAGCAGTTGTAGTAGTGGCTCCACAATACATTAATTCGACCCCTTTTGATTGCTGTGCCAGTTGCTTCATTTTTTTCCCCTTCTGTTACGAACACAACTGTGATGACCTGTGTAATGGTGCATGTACCAGCAAGTCTGGAGGACAGATTCTTAGGTGGCGAGTTACTAGTCTGTTACTACTCATTTACTAGGATTACTAGTGTTGAAAGGTATTGCCCAATTCTCAATACCATTTGTTGCAGTTATTACAATATGTGAAACAGACCCCATGTGTAGGTAGGGATACATAACCAAGTAATATTAAATAAGCAATACAATTTACAGAGCAGTATAGATAGTATAATACCTTTTATTTAAAATAAAAAGGCTGAATCCTATTTGTATGAAAAAACATATCTTTTTTCTTTGTCCTCATCTATACACTAAAAATTTCTAGAATGATGCCTAATAAATTAAAGGATTAGTGAGCTAGTGAGGACAAAAGCTTTTATTTTTAATTTCTGGACTTCTCTACTACTTATATTTTTATCATATGTATATATTAATGTAAAAGTCTAAAACTAGTTACAACAAAACAGTTGCCCTGGATGGGATGTATGTTCTTCCAAGGGAAGCCAGCAGTTTCCAGGTAGGCTGTGGAAGTGACTTTCTTCATCTCACACACCAATCCAGAAGCATGTTTGTGCTTTGACATAGTTGTTCCTTGAGAAAGAAAGGGACCCTCTTTTTATCCATCCTTACTGGAGCAGTCACTTCTGATGGCATTAGTAGTCTCATTGCCAGCCACAGAATCTTCCCTAATCAAGTTCATTCCAACCAGGATTCCACTTTTCTAAATAAATGCTGTTTGGGGTTCTGAGTACCAGGTGTGTTTTGATTAAATATATTTAAGCTACCTGAAGTTTTCAACAAAAACAGTAAATTCACCTTCCCTGTTGGGTATCTTTTTACTCATTGTATAAAACATTCACTTAAAAGTCAAGTTTATAACTAAACTTAATCTTTTGTCAAGTTATGGGGATCAATTTTAGATAAAGAGAACTTAGGTTTTCATATTAACACTGTACTGATATACTATGATTCAGTTTCTTAAATGAAAAAGAAATGTTTTAATATACAGAATATTTCCATTTGAAAAAAACTTTTTTTAAACAGCAAGACAGGTCAGAAATAGATTCATGGGATGCCTTTTGAAAGAAAAGAAACAACACTTCTTATACTCTAGGATCACTGAAGAAAGCTTCAGACATTATTTAAACTCCAATTTCTTTTTAATCCAGATGCACAGAGTGCATTAAAACTACAAGTGTAGTAGATTTGATATACATTTCTTTTGCACAAATCAGTACATATTTTTATTGTAATTAGACTTTCCTTCCTTTCTCCTTTTCAACAGCTACTTTTGAAACTTCACGTTTTCCCACATACATGCTTTTTCTACTTTATAAAGTATCTCAGTTCTGCAGTTAATTGCAAATACTTGCAAAAGGAAACAAATATAAAAAAAGTTTCTGAATATGGTATTTTTGAATAAACATATGCTTGATATTAGTTTGTAAACCTAAAAAATAATGAGGGATAACTGTGCTTAGAGGAAAAAGGGAAGCGTAGGTGCTATGATGTGCACAAGGAAAGCTGTAATTCAAGCAGCCTCATTTGAGAGAATATAATGACCATCGTTTCAGGTCACTTTAAGTCTAGTTGAACTTTCTCGATATCATTAGAAAAATAGACCAAGCTTCTTATGGCATAAGGTAAATATAATATTTCCCCCTCAAATATTTATATATCACTAGCTTTTTAAGACATATACATCCAAATCTCAAATGGCTTACAGGGAAGTTTTTTTTATTGTATTGTATGTGCCAACAATACAATAAAAAAATTTCCCTGTATGCTTTCAAACCACTGTGAATAAGTACTAGATTGCCCACAAGTATTATTACTTACTATATGCCTAAAACTTTCACACAACTTTTCTTGTATAGTCCTCTAATAAAACCATACAAACAATATGTATAAATAAGGAAACTGTTGATTCTCTGGGCAACAGGGGGATTTGAACCAAGCAGTTCTGACACAAGCCAGGGGCATTTTGATGGGATCCCTGGGGTCTTCACTTTGAGAACTTGTTCATTTTCTGAAAGTGGATTTCCAAAAAGTTTTATCACTCAGGGATTGATTTCCTTCTTGCCTCTGTAGCCTCCTGCTTTTACAATGCCTACTGTTTTCGCCATTTCAGTGTTACCCCAAAGGGTTGACGTGGAGAAACAGAGGAGGCTGAACAGGGATAGGTTTTGCTGCTTGTTTGCAGTACCTCTGAAGTCAAGCCTGGAGCTGGCTTGTCAGGAATGTGCTTATTAAGCAACCTTCTTCCTGGCATGAGAGGAGGAAAGCTACATGCCTCAACCAAATTTCTTCCTCCAAAAACCTGCACTCCACAAGCAGACCTCTGGAATTCACCCCAGAGAAGCAATGCTTGGTGATTCCTAGATCTTGGTACACAAAATGATGTTGCTCACACGTTTTGCATAATAACCCTCAATGCACTCACTCCTGTTGCCAGTATTTGTTGCCGGCATTTTTATGCGTGATTGTGAAAGTTCTCACTGGAACTGAAGGGACAGATTGGGCAACGTTCATCAGTAAATTCCTTGTACCAGAAAAGTATAGGTCAGAGGTCCCAGGCCTGGGGCCAGGTTCTCCAGAAAGGCCTGCACAATGACTTCTACAAATTTTGGTAGGCCACCACAACTTGGTAGAATTAGAGTATTACATAAAAATCAAAATTTTTACATTGTAAGGAGAGAAATCAGATGATCAGAAAACACTGGCCTCAAATTCCTTTGTTGAAACCCATTAGAGCAGCTGCCCCATTAAGATGGGCCTACAGGTTCTCAGGTTCACCACAGCCCCCTAGTCTCTATCTCACACCCATCTCTCTTACCTGCTGACTCCTATCACAGCCAGCCCTACCATCTTTTGTAGACCTGGTCCTGTGAAGTGCTGGTGTGAGGTGGGAGGAATCTGGCCTTTGTTGTTGGGCAGAGGTAATTTCAGGAATTCATTCAACCACTTACTCTTTGTGTGGTTTTGGGCAAGTCATTTGATCTAAGGAAGCACCCATTTCTGCAGCCAGGTGATTTGCAGATGGGAGACAGAGTGTGACTAGTACCTGGCCCAGTACCTGGCCCCATACCTGGCATGAAGCAGATGCTTGAAACATGGAAGCAACTACAGTTGACCCTTGAACAAACAACACAGGGTTAAGGGGCACTGACCCTTGTGCAGTTAAAAATCCATGTGTAACTTTTGACTCCCCCAAAACTTAACTACTAATAGCCTACTGTTGACTGGCTATTACACAAATTTAACACATTTTGTATGTTATATGTATTATATGTATTCTTGCAATAAAGTAAGCTAGAGGAAAGATACATTATTAAGGAAACCATAAGGAAGAGAAAATACATTTACAGTATTTATTGAAAAAACTTTCATAGAAGTGGACACATGCTGTTCAAACCGTGCTGTTCAAGGGTCAACTGTGCAATGGAAATATCTCACAAAACATTTTGTGAGAAGGCCTCGGTGTCTACCAGTGAGGTTCTTAAATATTCATCGAGCATTCTAGGTGGTAGGGACCTTGCAGCTGCTACAGAAAACATCCTAGCTTTATGGCGAATGACACTAAAGCCAGGGGAGTTCACTAATCCAAGATTACTCACTTGCTTTGGGGCAAACAGGTCTAGGGTCAGTGGTTTTCAAACAACCCACGAAAAGGCCTCAGAGTGTAGTCAGAGAATTAAGTAGGTGAAAGTGCATCTTGAATTATTAAAATTAAGAATAAGGTAATTTTGATTAGTATGGAGGTGGTACAGCTACGTATGATCATTGAATTTAGAAAGAACAAACTAGCATTCATTTGTTCATACAATAAATCATTCTGCACAGATTGAATTTCTAGTTTAGACAGGCCCAGCACTTGGCAATGGGAAGACAGTACTGGGCAAGAATGACAAGGCCATTGCCTCCAGAGAACTTAGCATCTAATGCGGGAGGCAGAGGAGAAAACAGATATTCAGATGACTTCAGATTGAGATAAGTGCCATGAAGGCAATAAAGAGGATGACGTGAAGATGAGCCAGTCCCCTGCTACACAGCCAGGAGAGGCACAGAAGTGCAGGACCCCAAGACAGGGAGGAGCTTGTCTGTTTAAGGTCTCAGTCGATCTAGGAGAGGTGGCTGGGGACTTAGTAGACCACCATAACAAATTTGGATTTTTTCTTAGTGTAGTGCAAAGGATTTTAGGCAGAAGAGTGATAGAATGTTTGTAGCTTTTGTTCAAACACTGATTTTATGGAAGCCCTTTTTGGATGGGGGTGGGAGGTTACTTTTAACTAAGCTGGTCTCCCCTCCCTCCATCTCTGTGACTGTCCCCAAAGGGCCCTTTGGCACTCCTAGGCCTTGCGTAGCACCCCGTGAAGACCCCAAATGGAGGAAGTTTATAGAATCCTGAGGATCTGTGAGTTGCTCACACAGGGTCTCATGTCTGGTGTACAGAAATACAATCCTGTGTTCTTGTTATTAACCCAAAGGCTGAATGCTGGTATTTCTGTTCTTATTTCTTTATTTTTTTTCCTAATTCTCAACACTTTCATTGGGTCTCATGTATTCAGAGTGCCCACTCTTAGGTCACTAAAATATTTACTGTCAACCACAATAAAAGGTATAAATTGATGCAGTAGTATTTGAAATGGGATACATGTGTCAGCATGCCTGAATTGGGGGTTTCTCAATGACATTATGTGACATCTAACCTTTGCCTTTTCATCTGCTGTCAACTGCAAAAAGAAATCATTAGTTCATATTTCAATCCAACTCACTTTTTTTTCATTTTGTGGAATTTGATTTGAGGTATGATATTACCAACTGTCAAACCCACCAGCTCCCACACAGAGTCCATTGGCTGCTCCTGGCTCAGGCCAGGTCCTCAGGTCATACCCCACTGAGATTTGCTTAACACCGCAGAGTAGATCAGGCAAGTCCCACTGGCACCTTTAATACTGGATATTGTTCACCTTGGGCTTGTTTGTAAAAACTATGGAAAATTATGGTCAGCAGGAAAGGCCAGTAGGTTTCAGCCTACTCACTCACATTACAGCTGAGGAAACTCAGCCTCAGAGGACTGATGGGACTTGTGTCAGCCGCATAGGTATGCGGAGGGCCAGAGTGAGTCTGGGGTCCAGGTTTCTAACCCCAAGTGACCCTTGCACCCCAGCACGTGTTCTTTGGAGATGGTTCTGAGACTGGGCAGGTGGGTTAAGTGGCACAGGTCATGCCGTCAGGAAATGGGGGTAGGTCCTCCAGGGTGGCTTTCAAGCATTTGGATGTCATAGCCTCTTTCTTCATTCAGTTGTTCTAGAAGTTCCAGCCTAGAGGGTTTTGAGACAGATAATGGCCACAGATGAAACATACCATGACTGCACTGCCTTTCAGGATGAAGCAGTTTTACTAAACACTAGTGTTGAGATTCTTGGCAATTTGGCCTTTGCCTCATGATGGTAGAAACTTAGTAAATACGCTTTGATATGAAAAAAGTAAAGACCTGTCTCTTAAATACGAAACTGCATGTGAATATGAACTGCTCAAATGTGTGCTGATGAACTTTAGTTGGCCCCATCCCACTCCGGGAGACTCTAATTTTTTTTCATGTGTGGTGTGTGGGCCGAGCCCCTTTGGCTGAGTGAGAAATATGGAAAAGAGGCACATTCTTGCCCTCCTTTTTGGTATCCACATCTGGGTTTACCGAAACCCCACCCCAGCTGCATTTGCATAGCAATGAAAAACCGGTATTTTCTATCATGAGTCACACTTCATACCCTGGGCCCCTGTCTGACAGGGGTGTGCCAGGCCAGCTTGGGGAAACATGGGCGCAGCTAAGGGTGAGCTGAGCGTGGAGGAGGCAGGGCCTGCAGCCTCTGGGCCAGGCAGGTGACCGCTAACGTCCGCCTATGGATTTGGACATGGAGCCTGCGTGTCCTCCTGAAGATCGTCCAAGAAAGGGAGGCAGCTTCCTGAGTTTCTGCTGTCAGGGGCCCTGCACTGCAGCAAACGGGAGTGAGGTACAAAAGGGGGGCAATCAGAGGGTCGCCGCCCCTGCCCCGGGTCTCTCCTCTGCTGTGTAATGCCTCCCTGACTTCCTGGGCAGCTCACCTGGCCTGAGCTGCTGCTGCCCATTGACTGACTGCCAAGTGAGAGCAGGAGAGGGCCCTGGGTCACATGGTTTCTTTTAAGTAAATTCAGCTTCGGTGCAGAGGATGATGGCCCACAGCAGTTAAACCTTGTTAATGATAATTAAATTGTTTTTCTTTACTCTGAAAAATCTCTTCATTTTCTGTACAAAGGCAGGAACCATTTTTCTTTGATTATTCAGAAGGTATCCGGGTAAGGTGTAAAATTCAACATACCTTGTTGGACTGTGGATTAAGCAGTTTGTGGGATTCTGATTTGCAAATGCTACACAGATTAGAAATCTAAGTGCTTCCAGTTAAGAACTTTGTTAGAAACAAACAAACAAACAAACAAAAAACGGCTGTTTGTTCCTCTTCTGTCTTTCCCTTTGGTTCTGCCATAGTGCTTTGGGTAGGAGTCTCTTAAAACACGCATGACTGCTTCTGAACTAGTCTGGATGAACTTTTCAAAGCATGGAGGATGTTTGGCATGTTCCATCTTGTTCCCGACTTAATCCCTACCCACAGACATTGCCGATATGCCTCAGGAGCCCATGCAGTGCGGGCAGCAGAAACCTTAGCTCTACTTCCCAGTACCTGAGAAGTAGACCAGCTTTATTTCCATGAGGAAAACATTTTCAGACACTGGAGGCTGAGGTTCATAAAAAGTAAAAAGAAAAGCTTCAAAAACGAGAAGTCCTAACATGGACTCATTTGATGAGTTTTGTGTCTGGTCTGTCATTTCATGTGCCTGTCTTCCCACTGCCAGAATTAAGATGTTCTGAAAAGGAATCTTAGGAAATGTTATCACAGTTACCAAGTTTGATGTAGGAACAGAAAGTGGGGGAAAGTGAATTTTCTAGAAGGAACTGAACCAATGGTGCTTTACAAAGGCCCAACTTTTAAATTTTAATAGAAATGATTGACAATATGAGGATTTGGATTGTGTGTCTGCTTTGTTGTGTGTGTGAGCATTGGAACATTTTGTTTCTTTCTCCTGTTGCTCTCAGTCATGGAGGCTGGCCTGGTGAGCCTCCTTCAGACATTTTTGGGCTAAGGCGATACTGAGCTGTCTGCACAAGGGCTAGGGGTTGAAGTATAAGATGCTGTGTCAGTAGAAAATAACTACAGGTCATAGGTAGGAGAAAACAGATGCTAGTCATTTATATAGAGAAGAAGAGAAAGGCCCAGGGATCAAGGATTGTAAAGTTTGGGCTGGACAAAGCAAAGGGGTTTGGGTATTCATAACTGTATTTAATCAAGATGGTCAGGAAAAATGTTAGCCCTGGCTGGCGTAATTCAGTGGATTGAGCGCGGGCTGCAAACCAAGACATCGCAAGTTTGATTCCCAGTCGGGGCACATGCCTGGGTTGCGGGCCAGGCCCCCACTGGGAGCCGCATGAGAGGCAACCACACATTGATGTTTCTTTCTCTTTTTACCTCCATTCCCCTGTCTAAAGATAAATAAATAAAATCTTTGGGAAAAAAAAAGATGGTCAGGAAAAATGTTTTTCAGAGATGGTATGAATGGACTGTGGTAACGAAATCCACAGTTGTGGTATTGGTGGCATGATAGCAAGGACAGAGCAATGACTTCTACGTGGAGACTCGTTCAGCCAAAATAGAGGATGTGAGAGTATTCTGTTTTGGAGAGGCTCCTTCAGTTTCTATTTGTCTAATAGCTTTTTAAAACTTGGGTCTATAAAGAAATGAAAAGGAAGCTATTGTTTATTAGAGAAGTGGCTGGCAAGAAGCAACAAGCATGTTCTGAAGGGAGGATGGAGCTGCACAGGTGGGAGGGGCCTTGGAACCACACTCCGAATTCCCCTGAGCCGATCGGAGCAGGTTCACACAGATCCCCCAGATGTGAGAGTGTAGCCCAGGTAGGGCACAGGACCTTCTCCTTTCTCATTTTCTTCCTCTCTCATCAAACCTGAATCAAACTGGGCCTCTGATTCTGTTACAAAGTCCCAAGACCCGTGTCTCACTGAGTTCCCACCTAGTTAAGTCTTCGTCTTACTCTGAGAATCAAAACTCACTCAGATCAAAATCTGACTTAGAGAATCAAAGAACATAGGAGCTGAAATATATATCCAGTCAAACCCCCCTCTCCCCTGAAATGAAGATGAGGTCAGTGAGGCTGAAAAGCTTGGGTGACTTACTCAACGTTCCAGAGAATAGCCAACCCCCACCCATCTCTAGTTTATGACCTTTCTTGAGGAATAGCAGATAACTTAGGAATCTCAGGTAGCTTGGGCTCCTACCCTGATGTCCCTGCCCTTTCCCAGTATCTGATTTCTGCTATGCCTTGACCTGGTTCAGGCCCTGCTTCCTGACTCCTCTTCCTGCTTTTGCTTCAGGGGGCCACACAAGGTAGCACACAGCAGCTGAGTGACGGTCCCTCTGAGGAAGCATGTTTCCCAGTGCTTGTGCATCACTCTGTGAAAAACTGGTGGTGATAGCCCTGGCTGGTGTAGCTCAATGGATTGAGCGCGGGCTGTGAATCAAAGTGTCACAGGTTCGATTCCCAGTCAGGGTACATACCTGGGTTGCAGGCCATGACCCCTAGCAACCGCACATTGATGTTTCTCTCTCTGTTTTATCTCCCTCCCTTCCCTCTCTAAAAATAAATAAAATTAAAACAACAATAACAACAAAACAACAAAAAACTGGTGGTGATATAGTAGTCCTCCTCTTACCTGCCGGTTTGCTTTCTGTGGTTTCAGTTACTCCACAGTCAACCAAGGTCCAGAAATATTAGATGAAAAATAAATAATTCATGTATTTGAAACTGCGTGCTGTTCTGAGTCTATACTGCCCAGGCCTGAATCGTCCCTGGGTTCCAGCATGTCCAACTGCAGACGATCCACACTTGTTAGTCACTTAATAGCTGTCTCGGTTATCAGATCAACTGCTGAGGTATCATGGCACTTGTGTTCAAGGAACCCTTATTTTACTTAATAATGGCCCCCAAACCATTCACATAACTTACTGCATTATTGTTTTAATTGTTTTATTTTATTATTGTTATTAATGTCTTACTGTGCCTAATTTATAAATTGAACTTTATCATAAGTATGTATGTATAGGAAAAAAAACATAAGCATATGTAAGATTTAGTACTAGCCATGATTTCAGGCACCCATTAATGGCTTTGGACTGTATTAGCCCACAGATAAGGGGGTGCTCCAGGACTCTATGAGAAGTGTTATTAGCCACACAAATTTCTCATTGGGGAAAGAAGAGTGTTGTAGATAAAAGGGAAAATATTATACTTGATTATTTAGTGTGTTCTCCAAACCCCAAGTGTAGAAATATATACACATATACATATACACATACACACAGTAGAGCAGGATATTGAAACTTCTCACTGGCTTTGAAATCTGGGGCTGCCCTGGCTGAGGTGCTCTATCCAGTAGGTTTGAACATCGTCCCAATACACCAAGGTGATGGGTTCTATCCTCAGTTAGAGTACATACATACAAGAAGCAACCAATGAATGCATAAATAAGTGGAACAAATTGATGTTTCTTTCTCTCTCTCTCTCCCCACCCCCTTTCTCTTCCTCTCTCTCCCTTTCTTTCTCTAAAATTAGTAAATAAAATTATTTTATTTTTTTAAAGAATATATTTTCAATATTGTGCTATTTTATTTATTTATTTTTAGATTTTATTTATTTATTTTTAGAGAGGGAAGCAGGGGAGAAAGAGAGAGAGAGAGAGAAACATCAATGTGTGGTTGCTGGGGGCCATGGCCTGCAACCCAGGCATGTGCCCTGACTGGGAATCGAACCTGCAACACTTTGGTTCGCAGCCCGCGCTCAATCCACTGAGCTATGCCAGCCAGGGCAAAAATATTTTTAAAAAGAAAGAAAACCTGAGGCTAATAGTTGTGCTCTGTGAAAGGTGAATATGAAAAAGCAAATTTCTGAAAGGTCCAAGTTGAGAATGGGGGCCTGTGACTTTGGGTACAGTCTGTCAAAGTTGAGGATTAGGAGGACTAATATGAGGGGTACAAATACTGCTCAGAAGCAATTCCTGTCACCCAGAGCCTTACAATTTAATGAGCCTGTAGCTGCCTATCAGCCCTGTGTCATCATGAAGGTGATAGCTTTTCCGCCAGGCTATTTTTCTCTAAAGCCCAGGGCTCAGGGGCAGCTCTTCCCAGATGAACCACTGTCTGATTCTAGCAGATGCACATGGGGGGAAGCTAAGCTGCTGCTTCCCTGTTCAACTGTGATGAGGTTCTAACTAAAGTCAGAAATCAAGGGGATGTGTTTGCAGGGGAATCTGGTGATTTTTAAAAATAGAGTGGTCTGCCTTTGTGTTTGTATTGGGGAACATTTCTTTCAATAGGAAAATAAGGGTGAAGTTTTTTACAAATTAAATGTTGGCAGTTTTTCATAGTCTTTCCTCACTGAAAGCTTGGAATTACCCTAATAGGAAATTTGTTAAAATACTTGGCACTGAAAATGGGCCCTATGTGGGGGTCCTTTCTGGAAAGTCCTGGAGTCTGACACTGTACTCTGTGTTTCCCCACCTTCTCCCTCTGGGAGCCCTGGAAGGTGGCAGACTCACAGGGGAGCCTAGTGATGGGCCCATTACTGGGTTCCCACCTCCAGTCACCTGCAGAGGGGTCACTTCCAGGCTGATACTGACTATATTCTTTCTCAGCGTTTCCCACTCCCCTTGACCCTTCTTTCCCAAAAGGAGAAAGAGGAGGGTGTGAGAGGAAAAACAAATGAACTCCCACTGCCTTCACTGCCCTGCAGGCCCAGCTCCCTACACACACAGACACACAGACACATAGACACACAGACACACAGACCACAGTGAGGTTGAGATTCTTTGTCCAGTGAAACCGGATTCTGAAAGGCCAAACCATTCTGGCTATGTTTTGGCTCAGTTGCTCAAAAGAGCTCAGGTGTCTGAATTAGAAATTTTCCTGTGGTTGTAAAATTTGGTACTGCAGATCTGTCCCTTGTGGGAAACTAGGGGCCTTCTCTGGGTTTGTTTTTCTCATCCTGTAAAGAAACAGAGAGGTTTAGGCCTCATTGCGAGGGCCCATGTAGGAAGGAAAGATCACTTAAATCAAAGTATTCTCATTGTACAGTCATAACTGGATTTCTCGTGTGTGTGGCTCCAGGTAGAGAGATAAAGTAGAAGAGAGATCTCTGCAGAATTTAGGACCATCATGCCAAAACAAGTGGTCATGCTTCAGGCTCATTTCCACACATGTTCCTTAGAGAGGCTCCCTAAAACTGGCTAGGGAATCTCTGAGAAGAGACACCATGGAAAACAAAATGGAGTAGTCATTAGTCCCTGTTGTATTCACTCACATCACAATCAACTTTTAAATTGTGAAGTTGTTATACTTTGAAAGGCACAAGCCTGTTTAAAAAGATAATTTTGATATAAAATTAGTCTACTAATTGCTTTATCTAGACTACAACCTTTTCTCTAGACTTGACAGAAATTTTTGTATACTGGAATGTTATATTATTTATCTTGCCTCACCTGTTCTGTGAATGGATGTGACTTTTTACACTTAATTTAATTTAACTTTTTTACCTAATCTACAGGACTGTCATGAGGAAAGGTGAAGTAATAATCGAGTCATAGAATTGGAGGTGGAGGGTCAAATGCCTTTTCGTAGAAGAGACCTAGTTACAGAGCTATAGGAAGTGTGTAATGTTAGTTCTAGGTAGTGGTTCTCAATACCACCACAACATGTACCAATGCCTCTTTGCTATTGTACATGTCCCTAAATGACTGTTGCTATATAAGTTTATCTTTTAAGTTGATTGTATGGAATTCCTTTCCAGAAGGGCATTTAATCTGCAGCATAGTTCTACAGAAGTGCATTTAATCTGCAGTTTAGCCAACCTACTGAGCTGTGATTTTTCTGATTTTTTAAAAAATAAGAAATGGGTCTTGAATTCTAATTCTGTACATGGGCCCTAGTGAACACTTCTCTCACTAGGTATGTGGTACAGTATGTGAGGGGACCTCTTCCCCTGTGCTGTGAGTAGAGAAGCTGTGTTATTAGTGAGGGACTTCCTGAGGTGTATAACAGGGTTGAGAAGAAGAAACCTCTGTGGTGATTGTCTGGGGAGGTGGGGGGACAGGGAGATGGGGAGGGATTATCAAGGAGCAGGGTTGGGGGGGTGACTCTGTCTTTGAAGAGGGGTGGGTGAGGTTGAAGAGAGCGGGTGGGGTTGCTGTGCGTCAGGTCGGGTACTTTGCCAGGACCCTGCAGACAGATTTGGGGCAGTTGGTGACTGGAAAGAGCTGTGGGACCTGTTGCCATGTGTATTGTCCAGGAGGGACATTTGCTTGAGTTGAGCCATGGGAAAAATCTAAATTTAGAGACCTGAGCTCTTTCCAGCAACTGAGCCAAGAAATAGTAGACAGAATGATTTGGCCTTTGAAAATTCAGTTTTTGACATACAAAAAGATCCAGTTTCACAGAAGAAAGAACCTGCTCAACTCTGTGAGTATATGGAAAAGAAAGTTGACATAAAAGAATCATTTTAATGTATTGGATCTATATTTCAATGTTTTATCCAATTTTAGTTATCTCAGAGGATTAGGAGGGAAAGGGGGCAGACAAACGGTAACAGAATGGAAAGGTGAAAAGAACTGGGGATGTTATTGAGAAGTGGGCTGACAGTGATGTATTTGTTGTCTGATAGTTTAAGAAGGATTGCTCTGAAGAGGATTCGGATATCATTTCACATGTCCATAGTGAGCCCCACAAGGAGAAAAAGGCTTTTAAGGCAAAAATATTGCTGGATCAAGTTGTGAGAGTTGATGTAATAAAACATTGGCTTATGTTACCAACTGAATAGGTATGTTGTTGGCATTTTAGAGGCTGGATGATTATCTGTTTTAAATATTTGTGGGAGTCCCAATTTAAGGGGCTAGGGAAAGTGGGAGTTCCTCCTTATTAAAGTACTGTTGAGTAAACTTGGTATGGTGGATGAAGGCCAAGGTCTACTCACACATAACATGCACTCAGTGGGAAAGCTCTTCTGTCTGTGTCTTGGCACCTCCTTACGCTGAAGTCATTCGCTCCTGTCTTCCTGCTTGTCTGTCCTGACATACATGATACGTGAGCGTGTGCATGCATTCCAGGGTTCACCCAAAGCCTGGCATGCTCAGTCACCCTGCCTTCCTCTTTCCCCCTCTCCTCCCTTTCTTTCTATATATAAATACACAAGAAGATTAGCATCTATTTATAAGATTTCCAGTTGTACTTTAATAACAATTCACTGCAACTCCTGTTTGCTTGTGGTCAGGAGAGAGATGTCTCTATGAAGGAGCTTAGAATGGAAAATATGTAAATGATGGCCAATTTGAGGGAAAGAGAGGTCTTGAAAATAAAGGCTCAAGTCATTTCATTGTGCTTAGCTGTTGCAGGAAATGCTTGCCCCCTTCCTGATTTCAGCCCACTGCAGGGGCATGTGAATGGTGTCTCTAATGTCTTACTTACAGAAGGGACCCTGGGTTCTTGAAGGCCAAAACTCACTTTCGCCTTCTGCCACTTCTGCTCTCACTGACTGACTCATCCTGATTCTCAAAAGGCATCCTGATTCTCAAAAGGCATTTTCAATACCAAGTAAAGATAAATGAGCTATTTGTCTCCCATGTGTGTTTTGAAGACTGGCCACTAAGCATTGAGTGTTTTGTTCTGTTTTGTTTTGTTTTGTTTTGTTGTGTTTTGTTTTGAGGAGCAGCTTCTTTCTGAGGCCTGCATTGTTACTGACTGGCCTTACCCACCTGAGTGCAGTTATGTTTATATTTCTGGTTGTGGGGAGCCTCTAACATTTTTATTAGGAAAATATTTTTTTGGTCCATTAAACAATAAGTTTGGGAGTATTTAAACTTTTCTAAGGAATTACAGATTTAGTGCTAGATACACACTCTATCAATTATACACTTCAAATCCAGGTAACAAGCACTGGGTGATTTTTCTTTCTCTGCTCTGAAGAGAGTGGACTGGGTAGAACATGTATAATAAAGGTCAAAATTGTGTGAGTGCTTGAAAGTCAGCCTTTCCCTGTTTTTGTTTTATCTCTGAGACATGCAGGGGGACAGGAAAAAGATGCCCTTTCTAAGACTCTACTAGTTAAACACATGCCCAAATGGTAATTTGAGAAGAGGGTGGGCAAGATGAAACAAAAGCAGACAGCTTCAGATATTATCAGGTTGACACAGTTGTGGAAGGAGATGAAAGGTGAAGTCTGTGATAAGGTGTTGAACTAGTAATACCAGATTTAGAATTTAAAAAAAGAAGAAGAAGAAGACAAGGAAAGCACACACACAAAGGGAGTTGCACAGAACATTCCAGGAAATCATTGAACTGTAGGTGATAACATGCTTCCTTCTTTTCCTTTAAAGATTTGTTTCAGAGAATAGCTAGGGTAAGAGCTTGCATTATAAAACAATATGAGGAATTTGTAAGGAACAAGGAAAGGAACTATCTGACATGGCATTTATTATCACCAAAGGTGTGTTGGTCTTGATAATGCAGATGTTGGCCATGGCCTTTATAATTTATCTGGACTTGAAGACTGTACCTTCAAAAGTAATGCTTAAATTGGCCTTATACATGGTTTCAGGTCCACCAACAATTCATTCAAGTCAGATAACAATCATCTTGATAATGCCACGATGTATGTGTGTGGTCCTTTAGGAAATATGAAGAATCCTTTTGTAACTCATAACTTTGGGATCATCATCCTCGTATTAGTGCATACTCCTTCATCCCACAATATATATAACACTTGCTGTTCCACACTCAGCCTTCCTCTTTAGCTTTCTTTGTTAAGCTCCGGTTTTTATCCCAAAACAAGGTCTGAACAAACATTCTTCTTTCCTGAAGCAGCTGTGAGCTGAAAGAATGTAAGGTGAAGAGACTCCCCACCCCCCCTCAGGCATAGGTGTCTGTTTCCCATCTCAATGCCTTTATCTCTTTTATCTTCATTTAAAAGTTTTTCTTTCCCTTTCTTTTCTTTCTGCCTCTATTCACTGAATAAAGAGATTGTGCATCTCTATTGTTCTGGACATTGTTCCGGGCAATCTGGTATACCACAGACCACACCGGGACCACAGTGAGCAACACAGGCAAAGTTTCCCTTTTCTTAGGGGGGAATAAAATATTACATAATTACAAGGATAGTGAGTGTTAAGAGAAGATAAGAAGTGTTTTTAGTGGGGGAACTAACCTAGTCTGTGGGTAGGCTCTGAAGTCAGGGAAGTCTAAATAAGTAAAGCCAGATTGGAAATCAAAGAATTCTAGGATTTATCTTTAGAGGAAGGGAAAGAGAAAGCAATACAATTCCAAAGGGAAAAGGGCAAAAGATGCTTTGTCTTATACAGAACCTTGGAGGCCACATTATATTCAACTCCAAGGCTGTGGATTTGTGAAGACTGATCATGTTTTAAATTGGTTGTCCAAATGCTTCATCTATTCTCTTTCTCTTGACCATTGTGCCACTCATCAGCTAACTGCCCCTGTGACTGGATGACAGGAATCAAAAACGTCTGCGGGTGTGCCATTGTGACCATGTGACTAGCTGTAATGGGAGGTGAAAAGTTCAATGAGACTGAGTTATTTACAATTTTATATTGGTCCCATTCTCCATGAATAAAATAAAATAAATTCTCATTAAGCAGCCACTAAGAGCCAGGAATTCACGTATCTGATGGGAACATCATGATTAATAGAGACCTATTATGTTCTCAAGAATCTGTAGTCTAGCAGCAGAGACTCGTATACACAGAAATGGTGGAATAAATCTTCTGCAGGGAATATGAGCGAGGCGTTATAGGAACCCAAAAGAGGAAGGAGTTTGTCCCGTGTGAGGGAATCTGGAAGGACTTCAGAAAGAAGGAGATGTCTGAATTGATTTTACAACAATGATATACTGTTAATATAGCTAAATATGTTTTTTTAAGAGTCAAATTATTTTTGTAGTTAATGCTTAATGTGAGTAATAATGTGTTAAAAAGGGGTAAAAGCACCAATTGAAGCAAACCTGTTTTCTTTTCATCTAGGCATCATACTTGCTATTGTTGGTCTAGAAACAACATTCTGCTCACACTGCTGCATGGTTTGCCTAACATTACACAGTTAATGGAGGCTTGAAATTTGGGTGTGGGGTGAATTTTCATAAATCAAATCTCATTTACCATAACCTTATATTTAATTAAGGAGATGGTATGCTTTCTGAATGCCTATAATTGGCAGTGGTAGCTCACCCCTTAACTGTTTTTGCCCTAAACCCACCTTCTCCAGCAGTGAGTTAATCATCAGTGAACTTAGACTAACAGGAAGTTATTAGGGGTGATGCTACTTAAAAACAAACAAACAAAGATACTGTCGGTGAACAGGGAAGGATTCCAGGAAAGATCATTGCTCCCTAGTTCATTTGTATAAAAAGGTCAGATTTATTATACTGGATTTTCATAAAACTGGGAGAACTAACAGTTCCCCACATATAATATGTCCATAACCTGTTATAGTTGAAATTACTCTTGATATGTAAAACTGCACTATACTTTACCCCTGCCAATTAATTGACTTGCTAACCTCCTGCCAAGATTTGTTGCTTTTAAAAAAGATTGCTTTTCCCTGGCTGGTGTGGCTCAGTGGATTGAGTGCTGGTCTGCAAACCAAAATGTCACTGGTTTGATTCCTGGTCAGGGTACATGCCTGGGTTGCAGGCTGGGTTCCCTAGTTGGGGGTGTATGAGAGGCAACTGATTAGTGTATTTCTCACACATTGGTATTTCTGTCTTTTTCTTCCTTCCTCTCTCAAAAAAGTAAATAAAATCTTTTAGAAAAAAAAATGATTGCTTTAAACATTCCTCAAAAGGCATGTATAAAATTACACTTTGGCAGAAACATGAAGGCTAATATTTGGGTCTGAGTACTCAAATGAGTGCAAAATGAAGGCAAAATGAGAGGGGCTGTTTTTATCTGAGAGAAATACTGCTTTGGGACAGGAGACCTTTGGCCTTTGTTCTGTGCAACCCATGACCATAGAATAGGCTTGGTTATCTTAAGAAGTTCTGTCTTAGGTTCAAACAATGCACACATTTTTTAAAGATTTTATTTACTTATTTATTTTAGAGAGAGGGGAAGTTGTGGGGGTGGGTAGAGGAAGAGAGAGAAACATTGATTGGTTGCCTCTTGTATGCACCCTGACCGGGGAAACCCAAAACCCAGCCCTGACCACAAATCAAACCAGTGACCTTTTACTTTGTGGATGACACCCAACTAACTGAGCCATACTGGTCAGAACAACCAATGCAGATATTTATTAAGGGGTACTTTTAGAAGTAGCAAAGTGCCAAACCATTCTCCCTGAATGCACCCCCTCCCGCTACACACACTTATAGATTGCATCTCCATACTATCTAAAATACTAAATAAATCTCAATTCTGTGTTTCTAAGAGAACATAAAGATTAAAAGACCATGAGAATGCCCTTAATCTCTTCCCTCCCTCACATCACCTACTGTAAGCCCATAACTAAAGCCTGTATGAGCACAGTTAGGGAAAAGTCTCTCCCACCACAGAAGAGAGCGGTGGGTAATAGAAATGGAATGGAACTCAAGTCAGATTGCTGAGTTCTGGATTTCGCTATACCCAACTCACTAGGCCTGTCTGTTTCCCTAACAGAGGTATTGGCAATGGACAATTCTTAATACATACATTCATTCTTTTGATTTCCAAAAGAGAACAATTTTCATCGTCTTTCCTAATATAGCTTTTAAGTTTTAAGCGATTATATTGGATGAATGAGCAAGATTGCTTTTGACACAGAATAAATTTGGTCACTGAACACTATCTCTTTTAGGTCTGGGACACTTGCATGAATTCTGACCTGTGCTCACCCACTAACCAGGTTCTGATGACACTCTTCTCCTTGTTACAAGTGGGCTGTTAGATAAAAATACTTAGAAGCTATCTGTCCATCGTCATAAAGACAATTTATGTGTACACACTCCATTGAAACAGTCTATTGCATGAGGAATGGCATCTTTTGTTATTTTCAACTTTTTTCCAGTTAGCGAACTTGAAAAATAAAGATGATGAATTAAGCTACTGCATTGTGAAGTGTAGCTTTGACTTCTTTCTTTTGATAATATTCAAGAGTAATTGTGGCATGTGCTCCTTGCCCCAATTTCCATTTTAAAGGAATATTTCTTTGAACTACAAAATACAACATATAGTTCTCTGTTCTGCTGAGGGGAAATGGGTGAAATTGCCAGATTTCTATGAGAATCATAGGGTTTTCAAATCATTGTGGGGAAAATTATTGAGGTTCAGTGTCATTGGGAAAAGCATATTCTTAAATTTGCCTGTAATTTTTTTAAGTTGGTACTTTGGTGCTACTTTCAGAGCACTTTTACATCTTTGTTTTCTAATTTGGCATGAAAATTATTTTTTTAAATGACATTTAATTTTAGGATTATTTTTTATTTTGATTGCCATAAAGTATATTTTGAAGAGAAAAATGACACATTTTGGGGTAAGAAACTCAATTACATTGAGTATTATAATCACTTCCCTTGTCATGAACTTTAGTGGCTATAGATATTGGGAAAATCTCACAATATAAATAACATGCTGAATCTTGATTAATATTCCAGATTATGTACTAATTTTAGTTCTAACAATAATCATTTTATTAGTTAGTATTTGCTTTTTACTAAGGGAATAGAAAATAGGGATAATGAAATTGTGCACATACAGTCATTTTAACAAATTTTTCCCTGTGCGTAGCTCATTCTGTTATGGGTATACAATCTCTTCATAATCTCTTCACATAAAAATTGTTTCATTCAAAAATATAACCTGACATCATGCAAGATAAAATAGCACTCATTGTCAGGTTTGTGTAGAACTTAACCATCATTTTAGACTGGACACAAGAAGCACAGAGGGACCAAGGCCCTTCAGGACATTCACAGAAGAGAGAAATGTTGTGGGGTGGGCTCTGGAATGGAGAGGCAACCTGGCGTTTCTCTATCCTCAACCCAGGAATGACATTGGAAGGTACCCCAGGCTTCCTTCTCCCTTCTTTCCACATGACCAGGGCCCCCATTCCTGTAACAGATGGCACTGTGTTTAGGCAGTAAAATTAGATAAGGGAGAACAACCAGGAAAATCACTACTCACTGAGGGATAGCAATGATGCTCACCACAGATCCAGGTTAAAGGGAGGAGCCGCAAACCAGGAGGCAGGACTCCTATTTCTAATTTGATGTGTGACCTTAGTCACTTAAATTTTTTAGCCTCAGTAATTTTACCTATTGAAAAAAAAATGTTCCAATTACATAGACGGTGAAATGATGTCTGAGTTTTCTTCTCCACCTCTAAAATTCCTCTAGTGAGTGAGTGACACATTGATAAGAGTAAGAATTCCCCAAGCCACACTTTAGGGAGGGAACCCCACCTTCGTCAACCACCCCATCATTGTTGAGTATAGAATAATACCGTGGGTGACAGTCTAATTCTGGTCAAAGTGAATGTGCACCCACACAGCCTGGCCACGGTCCAGCCAGACGGAGATAGCTGTTACAATGGTAACAGATTTATTCAATAATTGTCTTTGATTTTTATTTTACTTATTTTTTTCATAGTAACCATTAACAGCCATCCTGGAATTTCAGCTGAGATCTGTTTCCACATACTCTTCACTGATCTCTGTGAAATAAATTATATTGAAGGGTTTTCCTCTTGTGAATTATTTGCCTGGAGGAAAAATTCTTAACTTTTTCTTCTAAATGCATGTAAGAATAAAGTCTTCTTTGAAAACATTAATGAAAAGAGCAAACATGGGAATAGCTTTCACCCCGACTCTTTCCCTGGTGTCCAGGCTGTGAGAATGGAGTCTCTGACCGCCGGAGGAATGCCAGGGGACTCCCACTGTGTCAAGGGTGTGCCCTTCTGCCTCTTAGACAGCTGGTCTGTTGATTATTCATGGAGATCAGGCTTTGGGAAAAGAAAATATTAAAAATTAGTTCATTTATTTTATTTTTACTGTTGACACTATTACAGATGTCAAAACTAATTCATTTTCTATGAGTTCTTTTAGCTACACTAAATATATAAGCAAGAAAAGCTGGCATTTTCTATGTGAGATGTGTCTTTATTTCGTCCAACTCAGGGGAGAGAGAGAATTAATTATGTTTAGAGACTGATAAAGCTCTCCATGGTTACTATCAAGAGATCAAACTCTTATTAACTTTGGCAAGTGTGAACAGGGAAGAACACTTGAAAAATAATGATCAAATTAAGTATTACTCTTTCCTTCATTCTCCTTTCTCTAGAGACATTTTAGAGAGTTCATACTAGGCATGAATAGTCTTCTTTGAAGCAAAATATACCCTTGCAACTTTCATTTCATAGTTTTTAAGTTCTTTCTTTCGAGTACTTGAGGCCAATGACATAGCAGAACCTCTCACATCTAGTTCACTATCCCAACCCCTTCAACTCCTATATATTTATGACATTTTTCTGTAGTTTGAAAATGGACAGTTCTTCTTATTTGCTGTAGTGATGTTCTATAAAGTTCTTGCAAACACTGAATTAGCACTGAATTTTTTGGTGAAAAATTTTCACCTAAATTTCCTAGGTAAAATACAGGGTTAAGTTCCCGTGAGCTTCTGGTCGCATTTTGGTCAACCAGTCAACACAAAGCCTTAATTTCTGTGTGTTTCTGGTTAAAAACACCTTATGTAATATATGGTGTTGATTCATTACCATTGAACCCATAGCCAACAGCTATAACTCATGCCTGAAGGAAATTTATCTAAGACAATTATTTTGTCCACAAAGCACATCACAGCCTTCTTGTGCTCAGGAACACTGGACAGTGCCTCAGCACACTTGGGGGCCATTTTAAACAGTGTAATCATCCCCACAAAAAAAAAGGCAAAAAAAGCGCAAAAAATATATGTGCCACTAAATAGCCTACAAAAAGTACACCTTTTAACAGTATGAGAGCTGAAACGAGAAGGCAGAGAGCATCACCTTGCTGGACTTAGCTGAGTTCATGCTCATCAGCAACTCAAAGTGTTGGCTGCTCTGCATATCAGCAAATAACTGTAAAGTGCTGGGAGTATTAACTTGGGTGTCACAAGTAAATTTTAGCAGGTAGGTAAGTTTGCAAATGCAAAGTTTGTGAATAACAAAGATTGATTGTAAAATACAATAGCTTCTAATGTTTTTTGTTCCCCATTGGCATAATGGCTTTTGTTTAAGATACAGGTGACAGTAATGCTACTGGCTTTGCTGACTTTTAGCATCAGTGTAATTTGGTTCTTAATAGGATTTTCAAAAGTAGAGTCCACTCACCATTTTGATGTGGCACAACAGACTGTGCCGCAGGGGTCCTGGCTGTTACTTCTATCTTCTTGGCTTCTTTTACATTTTTATCTAATGTATCCTTTCAGACTCAGCCCTCTGGTGACTTTGGCAGTGTTGTCATGAACTTTGGAGGGGAGGCAAGCTGCTCCCAGTCCTGACCATTTCTTTCTGCCAAGTCCTGCTCAGATTATGGAGAAGTTGAATTTAATTCATAAATTCAACAGCTTGAGTACTGTAGATCTTGCTATTATTTGGTGAAACTACGATTGAATTGGGCTGCATGGTCATTGGAATCAGGTATTCATAGTGTTTTACATGTTACTATTCTTATAGCAGTACAAATGGAGTTAGGGGCTGTTTGCATATCATCTGTCTTATTGATGTTGTTGAACAAAACACAGACACATAAAGGGAATTATGTGGCATTGCAGCTTTGATGTACTTAGAAAAAGGAATGTCTTCAGAAATGTAAAAGGCAAAACAACTTACATTTTGTCTAGTTATGCCTGGTTTGAAAGCATCCCTTACAATTCCCAAGATAGCTATTAAAACCTGTGGAAATCTGGGTTTGAATTTTTCAAAAACTTTTCAACCAATTCAAATGTTTTGTCCTCTTACAGTCCCATCCCTAGTTTTGTAGATTGGGAATACTTGCTATGTTCAAACCGTATCTTAACTCTTATGTGATTAAAAGCTGGAGACTTTTCAAATGCAGGCTATGTCAGCTCTAAGCCCGGATTTGTTAGTTCCAGAGGAGTGGCTTTTTCTGGATGGCTGAGTTTACTTCCAAGAATGCAGATGTTTCTGCGGTAGATGCTGGAGTGGCTTCCACATGCAGTGGAGCCTCAGGGCCATGGCAGGTTTCCTTTCTAAAGGGAAGCCTCACAGAAGGGCAGGGAGAAGTTACTGGGTGGCCTTCTGATGGGAAGACACTGCCTACTTGCTGTCTAGGTTTTCCTGTGATACCTCCTGACTCATACTCTCCTGAGACAGACAAGGGCCACAGGACAGCAGCTCGTGATTCCAGCTACCAGATAGGCCTTGAGTTCAGTGTTCCCTGTACAGAGCAGTTCGTGCTGGCCTTTCTTCCTAATGCTTCTGGACAGCAGCCGTGTGATCTGCCCCTTTGTCCTGGGGATTCATGGTCTTGGCAGCTTGAGGAAGCTGTCATGGGGGAGGGGCTTTAAAGCATGGTGACACTATCTCTTAGGCTCTGTGTGACCACAGTGAAGAGAAGCAGGCTCTGAGGAGCCACTGTGGGAAGGTCTTTTTAGGCACCATGGAGAAGAGCATTCAAGCGCAGCAGGGGTGGAAAGGGTCGGGCCAACCACTGGCTTCTGGAAAGTCTTCATTTTTGAAAGACTGTTGGGTGGAAGATGGATTAGAATTACTCTGGGAGGTCTGATGCATAGAACTCTGGTCATTGTGCAGGGGCCACAGGGAGAGGCTGTGTTGCTGTGAGATAAACAGAAATTTTGAAGCTACACAGACCTCCTTTCCAATTCACTTATGTGATGTGTGACTTAGAGAAAGCTGTTTAATCCCACTGACCTTCATCTGTAGAATGTCCAAAAATAATACAGAGTTGGCAGAGTTGTGTGGGTAAGAGATCATGTATTTAAAGCATCAGGCAGGGTACAGCCATGCAGAGGGCATTAGGTAAGTGGTAGCTCCCTTATGCTGAGCCATATTCACCATTCAGTGAGCACTAACTCAGGTCTGGGTGTTATGTTACGCACTGGAGAGACAAAAGGAATAAAGGAGATAGCAAGCAAAAAGGTAGTTAAAATAAGACCATGAGAAGTTCCATGATAAAAGAAGCTGGTGACATGAGAATGCACTGAAGGGGCTCCTAACTCATACTGTGGGGCTAGGAAAGTTCCATGAGGAAGAAGAATCTACACTGGGCTGTGAAAGATAAGTTAGCCAGGCAATCTGAGGGAGGGCCGGCCTTCTAGACACACAGGAACACATGCAGAGGTCTGGAGGGAAAAGAGAGCAGGGATCCTCAGTGCAGCTGAGCAGAGGTCAAGGCCCCTGGCTCAGGTATAATGGGATGTGTCAGGCATCAGGGTGTGGTCAGAAGTGGGTAGAGAAAGGATGAGCAGAGCCAGGAGGCCATGCCAAAGAGCCTAGATTTTATGTTTAAGGGCAGTAGAGAGTCATTGAAGGGTTGTAGGCACACATTTGCTTTTAGAAAGGCTATTGGCCTCAGGGTGAAGGTGGGTTGGGAATCTAGGATGCAGGGAGCGGTGAGGGGGGTGGGTGTGGTGAGGGGTTGCAGGACAACAGACAGGGTCATGTGGTGTTAGGTAGTTGCAGTGGGCAGTGATATGTGAGTGCAGGTTGATCCAGGGTAGTAGTGGTGGCAGGAAGGATGGAGAGAAGCAGGTAGATTTAATGTATCTCTGAGAATATAGGATTTGAGCTGTCCTAACTCTGCCTCACTTCCCTCTCTCACTTTGCAAACAAAATAGAACAAAAAGAGTTCTATTCTGCAGGTAAATACAGTTGTTCCTCATTGTTAATGGTCCTTTCACTCACATGGCGGACAATTTAATTATAAATTTATACCTCTGTTGCTCTCCACGTTTGCAGGTAGGGTGCAAGAATAAAACTTAGCACTTAAAGTACTTGCATTTATGTTCACCTGTCTGTTTTGTGAAGACTTCCTGTATGATTATCAGCGAGGATAAATCCTCTGTGTGCACAAGAAAGGAGACTTCTTAGCATTCACTGGTGTCCAGTTTAACAACATCTTAAAAAAAGTCTGTGCTGCAGTCCCTGAGCCGGGAACGGCTGCACAGAAACCATCCAGAATGCACACTGGGAAAACTGTGTTCTGTCTCTGAGAAACTTAGTTGTATCTTATTATCTCTAAATTGCATTTCTATTTGAGACATTTTATTTAAAGTAGTTTCTGCAGAGGAAATTGGCAGAGTTAATGATCTAGATCTTTGGAAAGCTAAGAATATAAAGTGGATGCCGTGTCCAGCACTTTAAATTCTTTGCTAGGTAACTCAGACTAGAAGGGCCTGCCCTCACCCTGAGCCAGAGCCCCTTACGGGGCTTCAAGTTACAAGTTCATGTCGCCATAACATGTTGGGATTTCACATATTTCTGATTTACAAGTGTGCAGGTTATATACTTAGAGATTAATGGACAGGTCAGAGATGAGGTGGTGTTACATTCTTCATTTATGTTTGAAGTTCTGGTAACTAGGGAAGCAAAAAAATTAAATTTATTGAGGTAGCATTGGTTAATAATATTATACAAGTTTCAGGTATACAACATTAAAATTTGTTATCTCTATAGTCTATTGCATGCTCACTACCTTTCCAAACTCTTCTTGAGTCTTAGGCAGCTTCGATCTCTTTCCATGGAGTTCAAGTTGTTTCAGGCAGCTTCTTGGCCTTTTCTCGGAAATTTTGTATCCATACATCATAGGTGGGGGCAATTTCCTAGTTAGTCTGTTTGGGCAGAATACTGAAATGCTGTGGTTTTTCCCAAAGCCATTGGTCATCTTGTACAACATCTGCCTATCATGTGGACTCAATGGTTTGCATTTTTGACTCTCCTCATACTCTGCATATCTAAAGTGTACCCGATCACGATATGTCCTTTCTATTCCTACCCAGACTATGCATTTCAGAAGGGATTATTCTAAATCCCAAGATTCAGTTTTGTTAGGGTGGACATCCCTAGGTTTTGTGGAGTGGCATTAGTGCTAATTCTTAAGTTTTTCTTTATTCTAGATTAAACAGTTAGAAAAAATATTTAAAAAATACTCCCTCATAGGCTCACTTCCAAGGGGTAATCTTTGTTCACATTTTTATTTATTATTTTAAGTATTTTATCAGTGCACATTTTTAGACAAAAATAGGATATTTTGGAACACTCCAATCTTTTAAAATTGTCAACATCTTGAGTATGTTCTCAAGTCATCAGATTAAGGAATATAAATTTTCAACTTCACTCAGATCTCTTAAACTAAAAATTTACCCTACTTTAGTTTTCTGATTTCTTTGCTGCAGCTCAGCAAACCCCAGCCTTAGAGACTGTCTTCAAGTAATCAATGTAAAATCACCTTTCCATAATACCTTTAGAAATGACTATAATTCTTTTGTCTTACTCATGCCAGGGATGTCAGATTAATATGCGATGGGCAACTAGAGCCCATTATTTATTTCATTCAATTGTAGAAAATCCAAGCTGGATATGTAGCATGTCAAAACTGTCACCATTGGCATCAGAAGCATTAATTAGTTATGAATTTACAGAGTGTCCCCTGACCAATGGAAAACTATACTGTACAATCCCTGCTTTCAAGGATTTACCACCAGAAGTGAATGAACTGGTTTTAGTCTCTCATATATATATATATATGGCTTTGGCATAACAGGAGCCAGGATTGCCCCTGGTTCCATCACACACAGGGGTGGCTGGCTAATGTAAACCACCAATGCTACCTCAAACCATGAGGTATGTTCATCTAGAAAAGTAGATTAGAGTCTACTAAGTCCAACAGCTGGATACTTTTTGTAGACGAATGGGGTGTGACCACCAGCATGCTTTACAATGTGTGCAGATAGAAATTTTCCTCCATTGTGTGGCCAGCTCTCAGAAGCTGAAAATTGTTGACTATGAGGAACTCAGGCAGCTGAATCTGCTGCAGGTGAGCTCAGATTAATGGGGATGATTAGGCATAAGACAGGGTAGAAGTAGGGGCTTGTGCCTTCTCCTCTGATCCCTTAGATCTGAGTCTTGTATCTATACCCTTCTCCCCCCAAAAAGATTTGCAGGGTCCATCATATGCTTTGTTAGAGCCAAGAGCATAGAGCATCCTTGATTTCAAAGTCCTTTATTAGCTCAGTCATAATTGTTTTTAATACATCACCATGAAATCTATAATATTACTCAAGTAGAGGTATTACCACTGAACCAGGGGCTATTACTGATTAATGAGTATGTGCAAAATTTATCTAGAAAATGAAGTCTCCATGAAAAAGAATGATTTTTGCAAATAAGCATATGAGATATTATAAACCAAAGTTATTAATTCTGCATATTAAATATAAGTGGCTATTAAAATATTTTACTATAATTAAAAAGAACAACTAAATTAGAGCCTATCGTTAAGAACTCAGAATTAGTGCAAAAACTTATAAAACTACAATATAGTAAATCCAAAATAGAAAATTTCCCCAATTAACTCTTGTTAATAAAGCCTTTGCTTCTTTTTGCAGCACTGTAGCAGTGGGGGGGGATACATGTTATTACGGTAAAAAAGTAAAAATAAAATTGCTAGTGGACAGAAAAAACAGAGGTATTGAGAGGGTTGCAGCTCTGCTGTTTCAAGGTAGTTCTCTGCCAAGTTTAATGTTTGACTTTTTAAAAACTCATTTGAAAATTCATGATATAGAAGGCTCAGTGAAGAGTCATCTTGTTGAAGAAATGACTTCCTGAAATAGAATGAATACATGAGCCCTCACCATTTTAATATGATGGAGCGCTTTGGTTCATGAGGGTAGGTTTGCAGATGGGGGGTATTCTTCCCCTGTGCTCAGGGGAAGATCTTTGCCCATTTTCCAGAGAGAAATGTTGAAGTCTTTCAGATGAAACAATATGAAATTGACATTTAAATACATCAAAAACAGCTCAATAACTGCAGTTTCTTGTGGTTCATGCTAATGAATTCTAATAATGTAATAGTAATAACAATAATGGGTTGCTTGTTTTCTTATTGTCAAGTTTTAAGAATTCTCTGTATAATTTTACTTATATTTCACAACCAAAATATTGCACACATTTTTAAAAAGATTTTATTTATTTATTTTTAGAGAGGGAGGGGAGGGAGAAAGAGAGAGAGAGAGAAACATCAATGTGTGGTTGCTGGGGGTCATGGCCTGCAACCCAGGCATGTGCCCTGACTGGGAATGGAACCTGCTACACTTATTGTACACATTTTAAGAGACCTTAACTTCTTCATTTTGCAGAATTCCTTATTAATTGAGAATAAGGTTTACCCTCCCTCCATTAATACAGGTTAGAAGATTTATTCATTTAGTTTCAACAAGTATGTGTGTGTGTGTGTGTGTGTGTATTTGTACACATCAAATGGGCCAAAGACCCTACTTTTAGATTCAGGAATGAAGAGTCAATGGAAGGTATTAGTATCAATTTCATTTGATGGTAAATGAGGCAAAAGTTACAAGGATATTATCCCCATAATATCCACTTCACCCTGCCTTGCTTTGTGTGGCTCAGTGGATTGAGCACCAGCCTGTAAACCAAAGGGTCACCGGTTTGATTCCCAATCAGGGTACATGCCTGGGTTCCAGGCCAGGTCCCCAGTAGGAGGTGTGTGAGAGGCAACCACACATTGATGTTTCTTTCCCTTGCTTTCTCTTTCCCTTCCCCTCACTCTGAAAATAAATAAATAAAAAAAAAATATATATATCCACTTCACCCTTTGTTGATTCTGGCTACTTGGCACTAATTGAAAGGGCCACCTAGTCAGCCCAGTTATTTCACTTTAAGTCATAAGTAGGGGAATTATAATCATATTTGATTTAATCAAATATTGCAGACTCCCCCATCCATGCCTGTGGAGCAGGATTATGGCATCTTGCCCCTTACCTTCCAGAAACTTTTCTCACGTGTTTCCAATTAGGTTGCTGAGGTCAGTGAGAATTTTTGTGAGTGAAAATGACCACATTTTTATTTCAGAAGACTTAAGCTAAGATTACAATGACGGAAATAATCCCAGACAGTAGATGCAATTAAACACATTTTTAAGGGGAAGATTGTTTGTATTTTTATCCCCCCACCCACCCACAGCTCATTATAAAAATACTATATTCCTTCATGCCTATAGTCTGAACTTTATAACTTCATTCTGTGAATGTGGAAATGAATTTTATAAAAATTCAAGAATAGTTTAATAGTGTTCTTTTTGCCTGTTAGTAGAAATGGTTTGACATATGTAAAGAAAATAGTTGCTTGGCTCATAATTTAACTGAGCTGGATATCTGACCTCTGATATTTAGAAAATCCCATACTGCCCTTTCTGTCACCAGTAATTGCTCTGAATTGTGCATGTTGAGAATTAATGAAATAAAACCATGATTTGATTCTTTAAACTGGTTAGAATTTTAATGTATATCTCAATAATATGGGAGTTGTTTTGTTTTGTTTTGTTTTAAGTTCACTCTGGCATTTGGTAGCCACCAGAGAAGCACATGGGTTTGTTTGGAAGGACATTTTAGGTGAATGCTAATAGCCTGGAGAAGAACTGAGTTGGCAGAATATAATCCTGCCAGTTGAAATTCAGCCAGCCTTTGAAATTTATTCTCATCTGAAAAGTACTACAGGACTTTTTAATAACAGTAGCCATGATTTGCGGGGAGCACTCCCTAATATTCCTCTAATTATTCATTTGCCAAGATGACTTATTTACTTGAAAGCTAATTGTGATCAAGGTTGAAGGACATGTTATGATTTCTTTCTGTGTATTATTTTGATTTAAAAATGTCCAAGTATATTACTGAGTATTTTCCTATTTCACAGGTTAGTAAACTGAGAGACATGATTTTGATGGGTTTAAGCTCTTGAAGCTAAGCTTCCATGAAACTTTATCTCCTATTTCCTGCAGTTCTTACAAGGCAGCTGCACTGTAGAGCATTTTCTCTGAGTCCTACTTCTGTTTGTAAATCCTACTTCTGTTTGCCATTCCTTCAACAAATGTATTAGACAGCAACCACCTGCCAGGCAATGCAAGTGCAAGTGTGGACTGTGCTCAGCCCATGCCCTCAAGTCTAGTGGGGGATATGGCACAGGACTGCTTGTTCCATAGGATGTAGGTACTACCCAGGGGACAGAACATGCAGTGGGACCTTAGACTTGGGACCCCTAAGCCTGGAGGGAGCAAGGAGACGAGAAGTGTTCTGGACCGGGGAAGGCTGTCCGGAGGAGTTGACCCTGAAGCTGATTCTTGAAGAATGTGTCAGAGCTTGCCAGAAATAAGAGTCAGGTGGAGGCAGGGAGATTGTGGTGCATCTAAGAAGTGGTCTGTAAATAGTCTAATGAGCCCGCAGCACAGCATGTGGATGTGGGGGTGGGTGGAGCCCAGGCACGCTGGGAAGAGAGGGAGCTGGGGCAGATCACTGAAGTAGCTGGCATTGGCTGGGTTAAGAAGTCTGGACTTCATCTTGTGGACAATGGGAAGCAACTGAAAGATCATAATTAAGGAAGTGGCATGATTACAAGTCCAACAAGAAAGGTTCAAGCTGTATTTTTTTAAAAAAGCTGCTTCTAGATGTCCTTCATGCTTATATAGCTGTTGCATATGAGAGCCCTACTGTATGACGAGGCATGCCCATGCACTGTTTGTCTGTACTCCTTATCCCTTTAGCTCTATTGCTTTTCTCTGCCTCATCCCATTCCAAGTCCATAAACATGACTAAGTCCAATATTAGAAATAAAGTAGTAATACTAAGGCATTAGGGATGTTGCCATCACTGTTGTATTCAGCAACCAAGAAGAGGTCATTCAAACTTGGAAAGAGCCATTTCAGTTGAGGGACAGGAGCAGTGGATCAGGAACTGATTGGGAGGCCAGGAAGGTTGAGGCAGCAGAGTGTATGTAATATAAAGGCTCTTTCTGGAAGCCTCACTATGAAAAGCAAGAGTTAACCACAAAGGACTGTAAGAAGTATATGGGTCCCCTAAGGAAGCCTGAGAGGAGGAAATCTGAAGGCTTAGAGTGAGTTGGTGGGTGGATTTGTTTTCCATAGGGGAAAGAGTAGGAGGAGGGATGGAAAGGTCTTTTCTGCTGTTGGAGAAGGAAAACTGGAGGTTGGGACTGAATGTTGATGAGATTGTCTGTGGCAGTGTAGGAGGTTGGAGAAGGCTTGTGGCATGCCTTTGATTTTTTTCTTTTTTCTTTTTTTTAAGATTTTATTTATTTATTTTTAGAGAGGGAAGGGAAGGAGAGAGAGAGAGAGAGAGAGAGAGAGAGAGAGAGAGAGAGAGAGAGGGAGGGGGAGAGAAACATCCATGTGCGGTTGTTGGGGGTCATGGCCTGCAACCCAGGCATGTACCCTAACTGGGAATCGAACCTGCAACACTGATTTTCTTCAATGAAGATCTCTACTGGTAATGGTAGAAGGGGCTGGTGAGGGAGGCAGGAGCCTGACAGAAAAGACAAGGTTGGAGGGAGTATTTGTGTGGGAAGGAGAGGGGAATGTTGACAAGGATTATCACTAAGGCACTGGGAGGGCCCGG
Source organism: Phyllostomus hastatus (assembly GCF_019186645.2). Classification (NCBI taxonomy): domain Eukaryota; kingdom Metazoa; phylum Chordata; class Mammalia; order Chiroptera; family Phyllostomidae; genus Phyllostomus; species Phyllostomus hastatus. Next base: position 15,562,562 of record NW_025334011.1, on the reverse strand, counting down.
CGAGGTTGGATACCACAAGTGGGTAATGGCCCCAAGCAGCAAAGCTGGGAGTTTTACCCAGCAGTGCACAGAGAAGGTCCGTGATACTGGGACTGGCTGGATGTTGAGGTTTGGTTGTGTGTGTGTGGGAGAGGAGAAGTGGCTAAAAGAGTGGAAGGTTTTGAGGGAAGTGTGGGAAGCGATGGATAATGCTATCCAGTCTGTTTAGGATTAGATAGGTAACAGTGAGGGGACTGAAAGAAGACAAGCTGGAGTCAGAGCAGGGGATTGTGAGAACAGAAAGGCTATGGTCAGAAGGAGGATAAATAGAACTGTAGTTGAAGATTTGAAGGTTTCAGACACAGAGCAGCAGTTGTAAGCAATACTAAGCTCCGGGGGATGTCTGTTAATGTGAGTGGAGTGCCAGCAAGGACCCTTTAAAGAAAGTAAGAATGCCACACAACCTGGAGACAGAGGTGTGAAAAGCCTTTCACACCTTGTCCTGAGGGCACTGAAGCGCACAGGATGTTGACAGAAGTCAGAGTGAAAAGAGAGAGTGGGAGTGGGGCTTGGAAACCGTCAATGAACAATGGAGTTATTATCCGATGGGAGTAAAGCTTAATATCACTGGAATGTGCTCTTCTGTAGAAGAAAGCTTCTTACTTGCATTAAAATATTAAATGTAACTCTTAAAATCTGATTTTAATCACAATTTCTCACAGTGGATCTGAGAGTTTTGGAAAAGATTAAAAGTGCCCAAAACTAGGAATCTGTTGGAATTTTGAAAATATCCTGAAAACTATGCCTGTAAATATTCCCTGTCATTCATCTTTCAGGTGGTTTTATAGCTTCCAAAGACAGATAGTTCTTTCTCCTTTGCTGCGTTTCCCCTTACTACAGTAATACAACAGGAAGAAGGCTTCAACAGAGCATAACATGAACAGATATCACTCTTAAGACCTTTTATTTTGGGAGGATTAAAATGTATCTAGTAGGGATAGCAAGTTGTTCTCTTTTTAAATCTTGTTTTCTATCCGTCACCTATGTGGGTTGCTCTGTTTTATATCAGATTTTATAGACCCCCCCCCCAATATTTACTGTAATGTTTGTTGGGATAGAAAACACAGCCCCTGAGCTTGTCTTGTGGACAAGAAGAGCCAAGCTACCTTTCTGGCCATGTACCCATGGCCAGTCCCAGAACCTGAACCCCCATGAGCAATTCCCACTGGTTTTGGTCTTAGAAAACTTGGACCAATCCTTCCACCACTTCTCTCCTTCTTCCATAGTGGGTGGGGGCACTTCTAAGGCAGTCTGTGGGGACAGAGACTCATGTTCCTGTTCACTCATGAGCTCCTATCAGAAGTATGTTTTTGGTCAGGCTGCACCATTTATTTCTATGTAATACAATGAAGTTGGCAAACAGTATTACAGTATTAACCATTTCATCATTCTTGTCTACCCCGATTTGAAAAAGAATCTTACTAAGGATTATGTTTTCCTTGCAGATTATTTTCAAATCAACAGCTATTATGTAAATATGAGGAATCCCAAAAGTCTGAGATTTTGAAGGCTTGAGGTTCATCTTAAAACCACATGTTAAAAGTTCTCATATATATAACAGGACTTTAGCGAACACAAGGTCATATGTTGTCCCCTATCTCTGTAACATGTATAGAAAGCGTCTGTCCTGAAATCAGATGAAACAGTATTGAAGGACTTGTATTCACTTGCTTAAAAATTGAGTAACACTCGTAACATTTTGTCTGGGTCTCCAACAGCTGCTTGGACGAGTTCTCTGGCTCTTTTCTGATCAGGAAAGGCTCACTGGACAATTAATGGAGATACAAATAAGAAAATAAAACAGTGAAAACAAGCCAAAGTTGTTGGAGATTATTATGACAGTACAACAAAGGGATCCCCCAAATTAAGTTGGTATAGTTTGGAGTTAGAATTAACTTGTCACAACAATTTGCCCTGGAAGTTGTTTAACTGGTGGGAAACTCCAGAAGATGGGTCTGGAACTGAACTGGACCAATTAGGACCAATAATCTGGATCTCAAGTGTCACTCATTTTATTCTTCAAGCCACAAACTCAGCTCATCCAAATACCCATTACTGTGTCCTGGCAGCTCATGTTAGTCATACAGACTTTCCTGAAGACCCCAGTGGTTCCAGCTGTAAAGGTAGCCCACTTGACTCATTCACCAGAAGTGAAAGGGGTTTATTCTGTATAACTGTAAACAGATTAGGGAGAAGGGTGGGGAGGCAGTGGGGGTTCTTACATTATACTACACTTAAATGTATCCTGTTAACTTCTTAAAATCCTGGCAGAATTTGCCACAGACTGTTTATGGTACATTTTTGATATCTATTGGAATGTAATTTGTACCTAATGTGCTGAGTCCAAAAATGGACAACCCATTGCACTGTCCTGTTTTCTTGGTAAGAAAGACTGTCAGGTTGTGGTTGAGGGGACCATTTCAGGAGCTCAAAGTCTGAGTCGAGTTCAACAGTTAGGATACCGCAGCCTGTGTGTGAGACAGCCTTGTACAGTCATTCCTGGGAGTTCTTGCTGTGGGTAGAGAGGGGTACAGACACTTCCTTTGATTAAAAAAAAAAGGTGGTCTAAAATACTCTTATTTAATACATTTTTTTCTTTTTAATCCTCACCCAAGGATATGTTTATTGATTTTAGAGACAAGAAGGGAACTAGAGAAACACAGATGTAAGAGAGAAGCATCAATCCCTGGCCTCGCCTGTGCATCCAGACTGGGGATCGAACCCACAGCCCTTTGGTGCATGGCACAACGCTCTGACTGAGTCACCCAGCCAGGGCAGACATTTAGGACTTTTGTTGCACTATCCTGTGAACCAGAAATCTGCCTTCTGCTTGCTATGTGCTGCACTTCCAAATGCACCTAAATGTATGGAAGGAAGCCTTGGTTAAGGATAATAACTAAATGAGCGCTCTCTTGCCTTTGCTGCCCCTGAACTCACTGCTTTCCTCCACCCTTTCTCTTTCCCTTCTCCCACTCATCAGAGGAAAGTACCTGGCATTTTGCATCTTTAATTCTATACCCAGGAAGCAACACATATGCTCAGGGACTTTTTCTCTCACGTGTACCCAGGCATGTTGGGCTTGGCAGCCGTCAGGATTAGGGGAGTTCTGTGTAAAAGCTTCTTTGTTGATCTCTGCTCTGAGCACACACTATGGGTTTTAGTGGTCCAGGGTGTCTTGTGTGTGGGCTTCAACCTTTGAAGCCCCTATTGTCTGTTCTTCAGGTCGACCACACCATCAATGGTGTGTTTGATTAGTAGCCTCTCTTTACTGGCAACTCACTTTCCAGAGCTGATATGGGGTTTCTCAGTCCTGAGCACCCAGTAATGAAACCTGGGACACAGAAACCCATGCAGGGTCTGTGTTGTTTCTCACAGCTGCCCTTGTTATAGTATCCCTTCGTCAAGGTGGGGCGGGGGAGTGGTCACCTTGGCACCCCACCTTTGTCATCGTGGTTCAGTCAGTGTTCTCCTATGTGATGTCCATGTCACTCTTTCCCTCCACTAGGTTCCTTCAGTTCAATTCTTAATTAATTGCATACTCAGATATGTACTTCTTCTAGTAATCAGCCACCTGAAGCCTCCAATTTTTTCTGTCATTGAGATGGAGACTGAACAACTGGCATGGCACATGTCCCATCCACTGAAGGGCGTGCCATTTGCTGTTTATCGTGCTGTTCCATTAGGCACGTTAATGGCTGCTAACACGCACTCACACCCAGGAGAATGTGGACTACTGAATGTGTAGTTCAAAAACAGAAGTGTATTTGGTTCACCTGTTTCCTTGACAGAACATGGCTCTGCTGCTCCGTTTTCTTATCAACAAACTGCTTCAGAGTGAAATTATTCCTTAGAAGAATTTTCACTTAATTAGGATTTAGAAAGGAACACCGCAACTCTAAGATCTGTTTGGTCCGCTACCATACTTCAGGGGCTCCTGTGGTCTCCTGCAGAGATGGGAAAAATCAGTGGTTTGAAACCTGAAGATCCAAAAGTGAAGCATCATTTGAACATTGTCCATGTTACGAAGATATTAAATCATGTGGACCCTGCTTGTTAACATGGGAATTAGGGATTTAAAATTATATTTCCCACCTAGCAACACCTTACATTCTCCCATTCTGTAAGCTAGTGTTTTAGAAGTAGCCTTTCTAACTCTCTTTCAAAGCCAGATGCTTTTTTTCTGGAAATGCATCTCTTCCTGGGGTGACCTAAACCAACACAGACCGAGACACTGGAGTAAGAGGAAATGTAGTTAATGACGAAGACCACCTCTACTGAGGATGAAAATGACTGATTTAGCTGGGACGTTTTTCAGTGATAGCACACTTAAATCTTAAGTCTGAAAAAATCACATTTCCTCATTATTTCCTATATAACCAAGGAATGAGTCTTCCGAGACCATCATCATATAACTTTTAATTAATGTATCAGTTTTCTCCAAACCCTTAAAAAGAAATGCTTATAATTTTGCTTGTCTAATCAGGAGACAGTAGATCATTATTCAAAGTAAAACCCGATGTAGGAAATTTAGGGTAAAAATGGCTCAGAATTTCTTTTTCTTATCAAAGATTTATGGCTGTCTCTATTTTAGGCCTTCTTCATCCCTCTCTGGGACTGTTTCAGCAGCCGTTCATTGGTCTGTCAGCCTACTTCTCTTCCTGTGACCCTTGTTTTTGTCACTCCTGATGCTCTGCAGATAGCTGTCACAAGCCCCATTCTTGATGTCCTGACTGCATGTCCCGGGTGCTCCCCAGGCTTCTCTCAGCTCGATTCACAACTTCATCTTCCATCATTTTACTCACACCTCCTACAGTCATTACCTCCAAATAGGACTTCTCTTTCTTCACCTGAGCATATCCTCCTGTTTAATTCTGTCCTTTTGTTGACACTGGTCCCTCTCACAGGATGTGTTCTCCCAACTCTCCCCTGCTCCCTTACCCCGCCATGGCTACTGCCCAATCCTAAGGAACTAGCCTACTGCCACCTTCTTCATCATGTCTTACCAGACACCCAACCACCCTGAGCCAATGTCATTCTTTGACCTTGAACAGCACCTTATCTGTTGTATCTCTTAAAGCATGGAGCTCTTTTATTTATTTGGAAGGTATATCTCCTCATCAAAACTGTAAAGTAATTTTAAAGCAGTGTTCATATTTAACTCAATTATTTGATTCCATAAAGAGCTTTGTTACTCCAAATATGGTCTGCTTGTCATGGGAGGGGGAACGGGCCCAGAGCAGGTCTGCTTCAGGCTGGACACAGCACAAGTCCAGATGATTTGAAGAGTATGTTTATTAAAGCTGGAAACAGCGAAACAAAGAAAAGGCCTAGGGTAGAAGAAGCATCAGGAGCAAGCCTTGGTGGTGCTCTGCATTGGCTCCCGAGAAACATTCTAGGAAATGATCCAAGGCAGGACTCTTTTAGCTCACTGAAAATTCAGAAGGAAAGGGGCCTTGGAGACAGGTTTGGGGGGTGGGGTAAGCCCAGGATGAGGTGCTGCTGCCTGCTGCTCCCTTGCTTACAAGTCTTGTGAGGACCCTTAGGACTTAGGGTGAAAAGGTAAAAGATACACACCTGGAGAAGAAAGGTGTAAGTGTGCTCCAGAAAGAACCCACTCTAGGTCTTTGTCTTGAGGGTTCTTATCTGTTTCCTAAAGGCAGGAATTTTAGGGGAGGATCTCGATAGAATATTTGTCAGCTAATAAGGAGACTTACTCCCCTAATTTCATCTGTCCTTGGGTGTGTGATTGGCATAGATGGCACTAACTGGATTCCTCTTACCTATTTCCCTGAGTAGGATGATCTAAGCTATTTCCGCTCTGGTTGGGGAGGAGAAATATAAACCACCTATTCTTAAGTGTCCTTGGGTAGGGAAGATAGGATTTTGCATTTTACTAGTTTTCCTATTCTACTCGTCCTGGTTTATGAGCCTGTCTCATGCTGACCAACAGTATCAACACCACCTGGGAACTAGTTAGAAATCCAGAATCTTAGTCCCCATCTCAAATCTGGTGAATCAGGAATGACATTTTAACAAGGCCCCATAGGTGGTTGCAATATACATGAAAATTTAAGATGCTCTGTTATATTACATCACACAGAACCTCATGTGAGCAGGTACCCCATGGATATCTGTTGAATGACTAATGAATGAATAACACTGGAAGTTGATGTAACTGAGCAAATCAGGGCTTGGCTACGTGGTACCTTGACACATGACCCAACAATTAGTGTTGAAGGAAACAGGTTTTTATTAACAGAGTTCCAACCTCAGGGCGGTTGAGAGTACTCCTGCTCAGAGCCCTGCTCTTCCACAAGACCCTGCACTTCCCTTGCTTCCTAAAAGGCTACAAGCTAAAAATATGCCCAAAAGTTCCCCATATCCTTATCTGCTCTTAAACCAGCTGTGCAAACAGGTCTCCACCCTCTCTGGAATGTGCACTTATGGGTTTCAGAGGCACCATCCTCGCAGCAGCTCTCTCCTTCAGGATCTGGGGGTACATTGTCCTCATCCTCCATGTAATGGTTCAGGGAAACATGTGCAGTCTTACACTGGATCATCGTGGAATCTAGGAAGGCACACATCCCACGAGAGTGGCTTCTCTGTATGTCCTTCAGAGAAGCCGATGCCTGCACCTCAGCACTCCTGTTCACAATTCAGCTCCTAGCCTCTCCCACAAATCCATGCTTGGTTAAGCAGGTCCCCACACAGCTCCATCAGCTCTACCACTGTCTTTTCCTTCTTACTCCAGACTTCACTGCATGCTCTTACTCCAAACCCAGTAGCTTCCCCCTTATATACCAGGCCTCATGGTCAACTCCCATCTACACCCTTTCAGAACACGTGGCTTCCTTCCTCCTTTTCAGCCTGCGCTCATTTTAAATGCTTGCAGAACTTCCTATGTGACCTCCTATCTGGCCCTTCCTATGATGTGCCATTTTTGCCAGTTCCCCCATATCTTTTACCCTCTTTCAGCTGCCATCTTTAGTCAGGCCAAGAGTTCCCAGAGACTCAGGGGCATTCAAGGTGAGCATCTGCCCTCTGCCTCTCACACAGGCACTACATATGCTACCTCTACCTGCGCCCCCTCCCTCGCCCCCGCACTATGTCAAGAGTCACTGTCCTTTCTTAAGCTCACTAGCCTTTAGCCCTGGGTGGCAGGTACCTTTAGTAAAGGCATGGCTAGTAACTTGCCATTGTTCTGCAAAATATTTTTCTTTCTTTTTAAAATTTTAATTGTTGTTCAAGTACAGTTTTCTGTCTTTTACTGTTATGAAAAATATTTTAAAGCCGATTACCCACTTCCCCTACCCCAACCAAGGGTTGTGGGGTTTTTCTCCCATTTTCAGGGAACCCTTGCTCTGTACTCTGCATTACATTGAGATTGTTCTCATTGACTTATGGGAAAATTTTCTTGTAATCAGACATAAAAAATGTGACCCACCATCCATCACTTTTCTGTGACCATTTACAGTTTAAATAATGAAGTCCCATTTCTCCCTTTAAAATCTGATTTGTTACTTTCAGGTCACCTTTGGTAGTTTCTTTCTTTCTTTCTTGTAATGCCCCCACAGGGCAGTATTGGCCTTGGGTGAATAACTATAGAGAGAAAGCTTGCTAATTGGGTCTAAATATAGGTTATGTGCAAAAACAATTTCCAGCTTCTGAAAATAAGCACTTGTAAGGTATGTATCATTTTGTCACCTTAGCAGTTATGTTCTTCAGGGCCAAGTGAATGGCAACCAAAGGTTAGGAGGATGTTCTCTGTCACTGTGTCACAGTTCACACATTCTTGCTAATAGACAGAAGGGGATGACAGTATACTAGGATTTTTAAAGCACTAAAGATTTGCTATTAAGGTACTCTTAGCTTTCTGGAAATAAAAGGAAAGTGGGGAGAAATATGTAAAGTAAGGAGGAATATCACCTACAGATTATAGCAGACCAAATACCATCTACCCTGGCACATTGTGGAAACTTGTGTGGCTATATTTGCTTAACTGGGGGGTGACATTTTCATGGGCCAAGAATAGGGATGCTTGATGTCCTACAGTGTGTAGGATTGTCTCACATGAGGCCATGACGTGAGAATATCTGACCAGACATTTTGGGGGTGGAAAAGTGTCTATATTACTAGAATATTGTGTGTGTGTGTGTGTGTGTGTGTATGCACACAAACACATGCATACAAAGAGCATTTTAAATACGTGAATTTTCTAGGAATGCAGTTACCATATTAATTGAGAGGATGTTGGTCTTTGTTTTGTTTATAACTTTACTATATAGTTATTTCAGAAAAATAACATCACCCTTTCTCTCAGTCTGCCTGTGTAGCTATTGAATTTACAAGGAATCTACTTAGAAGTACCAAGCTCCTGCCTTCGATGTCTTCTTTTGGAGCTGTATCCGAGATTTACATATTGAAATGCATCTTATTTGTTATGAATTTCTTTTTATTTTTCCTTTACGAAATAGGGCATTATATTGATTTTTTAAAAAATGTATGTGACTAGACAAGTTTTTTATTAATTACATCTCAGGCTATAAAAAGAGGTGTTAGATTTGATAGGTTTGAGAGTCTCTCTGGCACAGACAGCCTCATTAGTTCTGTCTAAGACAGAGAGTAACAGCCAAGGCCCAGGCTCAGAGTATATGAATAGGAACCGTCACATCCCACATGAGAGAAGCTGAGAGGGAATGAGGTGTGGGGCTGCCAGGGAGAGGATGAATGTACTGGGCGGGAGGGGCAGAGCTTGAGCTCAGAGGTTAACCCAGCATCATGCTGTCCTCTGCCAATTACTAGTGGGTGGGCTTGGTCACCCTCCTGAGCTGACTTCTGGGGATCCTTGCAGGGTCAGAGTGAATATTAGCAATAGCAATCTTGAAATACTTGTCATAGCTGTGATGTGCAGAAATGTTACAATTTATAAATAATGTATGATAACCTACTATCATGTGACTGAAAATGAATAATGAAGCTATACTGGTACACTGGCTTCCAGAGAAATTGACCAAGTTTTCTACTAATACTCAGGAACAAACTGGGTCGAGGATCCAAGATCTAGGTTCTTTAGGTGATTATCACACTAACACCCAGCTGCAGGTAAAACTCCTGACTTGAAACTCTGCCTCTAAAATCTCCCGGAGTCCACACTCTTGCCTGGGTGGGACTCTTCCATCAAATTACACCCAACATTGTACAAGCACCACAAGCCCTCAAGCAAACCTGTGACTTTCCCCTGGCAAATTAAGTGTCTTAGGCATATGTTATTTTTTTAACAGTCTCTGCAATTTTATGAAGGAAAAAAAGCATGAGAGAAAACATTTACACTAGTGCTGTCTCCTCTCCTTCAATCATACCACATCCCCCTGGGCACTAGACCTTAGTCCAGCAGCTGTGGGAGCTTTCTCCGTGGATCACCGTCAGCTCCTTAGGAGACTTAACTGTAATGACGTCTCCCCCCATTCCAACTCCCCTCCCCAACCAAGCCATTTGTTTTCCCTGTCTTTGTGTCTCCAGCAGCTACACAAGATTTGAAGCCAGCAACTACTTTTCTTACATGTTCTCCACTAGTTTGTTTAACTTCAAATGCAAGAAGTGTGAACTTTAAAGTATTTCACATCTTTTTAAGAACGGTTTCACTTTAACCGAGGGGAGCGTCACCAACCCTGTACTCCAATTCTGATGCTAAAGATATGCAAATAAGGGTGCTCAGCTGCCCTTTCACAGTTTCCCAGGGACAAATTGGGGGTGGGGTAGATTCTTGGAGAATCTTTGTAAGACAATGTGAGTTACTATCTTGCATTAAAACTTTTTTAAATGATAAAGAAATGTATCATTGCTTTGTAGTGCTAAGAGTCACTGCTTAATCAGTTTACTGGTGGGAGAATTATTGCAGATTTCTTTTGAAAGTTAAGTGCCGGTCAGGTCATTTACCAAGTAACCATGTGGCCAACTGAGTCTATTCTGACCTTTTTGACCCTTCCCTTTCTTCTCTTCTCTATCTCTTAAGTCACTTGTCACAACATGTTCTAAGAGGTTCGTTCTGCCCTTGTCTTTGGCAAGATTGTCTTTATTTTTTTAAGATTTTATTTATTTATTTTTAGAGAGGGAAGGGAGGGAGGGAGATAGAGAGAAACATCAATGTGTGGTTGCTGGGGGTCATGGCCTGCAACCCAGGCATGTACCCTGACTGGGAATCGAACCTGCGACACTGCAAGATTGTCTTTAATTAAATGTGGTATAAATATATCCCTCTCCTGTCCTATTATAAAGGCTTCTCTCTTAGCATTTCATGAGTGGTTCCCTAAGCTGTTGTGTGCATTGGAGGGGCATCATCTTTCTTAATGCTGCCACTAAGCTTTGGCATCTAGGTCAGATCCAGTGCATTTAGGTGGGTAATGCCCCCTGCTCTGACATTTCTGTCTGGTCTTTGTGTGTTAGAGTTGGAGCCAGGTCACTATTTCTGTATCAATGACATTTCCATAAGGCACTCATTAATGAAGTGTTAAGAACACCAAAAAAAAAAAAGCCTTAAAAGTGACTAAAACCTTTCCCAAAGCATTTAATATTAAGGGTGTTAACCTTTCACATCTCTTTTTAACTATGAGTTGATTATGAAGCATATTGAGTGACTCCAAACCAAGGTAGTCTGTATCTGGAAAACTGAAATTTAGTTGCAGGCTGCACCGTATCACCACAGTCCCACATCTGGCTTAGCCCTCAGTGCTGCAAGCACCTTCTACCATTTTCCAAATAGTGCTAGCCCTTCCTCCCCACCTTGCCCAAAGCTCAGTCCTCTCCACCTGCAGAAAATCTGGCCAGGTTCATAGTCATCCCAGCTGGAAGTGATTTGCCATTTTCTGAATTCCAAGAGAACTTTTGCTTGCGGTGAGCAGGGGGAGGCAATGAAAGTTTTACATTTAGTCTTTTAAATTCATTTTTATCTTTCTCAGTAAAATACAAGATAGACTTCTAGGAGGCAGACGGTGACTAGTTGAGCTTTCACTCTGCAGTGTGCCCAATATTGTGACTGCCTGTCACCGTCACTGCATAGTTTGTTCCAAATAAATCAGATAGATATCACTTCTGCACTAGCTATATGCAGAGTTTCCTTTTTAAAACAGAGCCCTATGAAAGAGTAGCTCATTGTATAAAAGAAACTTTCAGAAAAAGGCAGAGGATTCTTTTTAACAGGAAGCGTTCCCAAGCAAATGAGTGATCTTTGATCTGGAGTTACAGTTATTCTGTACATATCTCTCTTCTCTCTCATTCTTTCATTGATTCAGCATATATTTAATAAAGGCATTTATGTACCACTGTCTAGATGTGGGCAGTCATGAATGCTACAACATGCCTGCTCTTGTAGCACTGACATTTCTGAAAAGAGGCAGTTGGTGAACAAATATAAGAAATAGCATATGGTATAAGGACTATGAAGAAAAATTAGACAGGATAAAAGACATGGAGGGATGTGGGGTGCAGTTGATAGAGAATCGCTATTCAGATGAAAGGACAATCTGAGCAGAGAGCAGAAAAGTGAGGGAGGGAGGCAACTGTGTGGATGGATATCCAGCTGCAGGAAGAGCCTGCGGAGGAGAGGAGCCAGCAAAGGCCTGGAGGTGTGACTTCCCCTGGGGTGTCTGAGGGTCAGGGTGCTGGGAAGCAGTGTGGCTGGAGTGTACTGAGGACTAGAGTGGGGGTGGGTCTGGAGTCACAGCTGGACAAGGTCAGGTAGTAGACCAGGGTAAAAACTTGAGGTTTTACTTTGAGTAAAAAGGGAAGTCATTGGAGGGTCTTCAACTCTTACACTTTTTATTAAAGAATGGCTCGGGCTGCTGTGTAGAGTGGTCTGCAGTGGGGTAGGTCAAGCCTGGAAGCAGGAAGACCTGTAAGGAGGCTCTTGAATGGCCTAGTGACTGTCAACAGGGGCCTTGCCCAGTGTGGTGGCCTGAGGGGTGAGAAGTAGTCATATCCTGTATCAGAGTTGATAGGGTTTACTGCTTCTGAGCATGGAGACTTGTGAGAGAAAGACAAGAGTTGAGAATGATGATAAAGTTGTGGACTCAGCAGATGGAAGATTCACGTTGTTGTTGTCTGAGATGGGAAGGTCTGAGGGAGGATCAAGTGTGGGAGACAAACTCCAACTGGGCTTTGGATGTGAGACATTTGAAGTGCCTGTTGGGTATCCAAGGCTATTGGCTGTGAGCTTCCCTCCTGAACTGTGAGTCCTTGGATTCAAGGTCATGTCATGGTCTTTGTATTTTCCAATTAATTCGAAGAAGTTCTTGCTCACAGGACACCCAAGACTTGTGATCTAGTTAATGGGTTTAGATCTGCACATGTGGGGGCTTTCTGAATGTCACCTGCAATCTCACTTGCACATTTTCTCTATATTTTTTCTTCATCACAATCTGTAAAAGCAGAGAAAAAACAATTGGAAAAAAACTGCTATATGAAACTTGCTGAAAATGGGTAGAACCACAAATGATGCTGACAGGAGATTTAGAAGTGCACAATAGCGAGTACTCAGACCAAATATAAGTAAATTAGCATAAATCATCCTTCTCTGATTTCTATGCTGATTTTATCCAAGTTGGCTGACTCAACAGTTGCTTCTGTGACTACAGCTGTGTGATTCCTTCACATTTTCATTTTGTATGGGAAAAGTGTTCCAGTTTGTCATTGCTTCATCATGTGCGATATTATATTAGGAGTTTTTTTTTTTTTGTCCTGACCATATGGTGAAGAAAAGTCTTACAACTGACCCTTATTCTTTTGAACCAACAACTTCATCTGGTTTCACTTGGGGATTTGTTTTAGATCCACTTGACATTTTATTATTTTTCTTTTGGGTCTTCCAGGCACTCTTCTTAGAGGTTTGGAAGTGTTTCTCTCAGGAAACTTCCTTATACCTGGTTGAGCCTTGTGGGATGGTCGGGGTTCCAGGTGTAGGAAGACCTCACTTGGAGAGGGAAGAACAAGTGAGCAGGTGCCCACTTTGGCGTGACCGCAACATGGGCTTTATGGAGAGTGTGAAAAGAACTGAGGCAGAAAGGGCAGGTGACAGGAAGGGAATAAAGGTCATTATGGGCTATGCTAAGTAGCATAGAAAATGAGGAGTGTCAGAAGTTTAGAGTCAGAAGTACTATGACTGCCATAAGAAGAACCAGTGGGAGGTGAGGGAGACAGGTCAGCAGCTTCTTGGTGATGAAGGCAAAAGATAATGAAGGTCTTATACATTTCTTAGAATAGTAATTAGCACACATCTAGTGCTATATAAGTGCTCATAAAATAAAATTAAATGAATGAAAGCAGAAACATTTTTAATGGAGAGGAAAACACCAAATTAGAGAGACATTTTACATGTAGAGTTACAACATCCACTTGGATGAGCACTGATGTCATTCCAGGATTTGGAGCAGGTGGAGTAGGTGGAGGCTGAGTAGGGCCACAGTTCTGTCTGGACACATCCACTTTGTGGAGCCCATGGAGCATTCATTAGGCAGCTGGAAATACAGCTCTGTGGCTCAGCTGAGACATTAGCCCAGAAGAACTCATTTGGAATGTGGTTAGAAGTCTTCAACATCTGATAATCAGAAGGAAAGAGGTCACCCAAGAAAGGAATAAAGCAAGGGGAGGAAATGGCCAAAGATGGAGTCCTGGGAAAACCGTACTTGTGGGATCAAGTCTCTGTGGTAACAGGGCCCTACCACTGATGCTGGAACTAAAAAGGAGGAGCAAGTTATCGACAAATATTGGTTGATTTAATCTTTTATTAAGATCTTCTGGCTAATCGACTGGTAAATGTCCCAGGAAAATATTACATTATTATTGTTTTATTTTTAAAAAGACTATAAACTATTTGATCCCCCTTCAGGCAGTGCCAAATGGTGCCAATGAAAACATCTTAACAAGGTACCTTTTCTACCATGAAGAGGTACCCTAACCAGCTTTGAAGTTCAGTCATCACAGAGGATAACTGTATGTTGGCTTCCCCTGTAAGGCACCAGCAATTTTAACATTGGGCATTGCTGTTCTATTCTTAATGTTGTACAACACTCAGTGGTACTGGAGACTTTAGGAATCTTAAGGAGTTGAAGTAGAGCATCATTTCAGCCCAAACCTAGATGTCACAGTAAAAAAATCAAACAGCCTTGTCTTGGCTTAGTTGGTTGGGGCATCATCGTCCAATGCACCAAAAGGTTATGGATTTGATTCTCGGTCAAAGCACATACTTAGGATGCAGGTTCAATCCCCAGTTGAGGCATGTACAGGAGGCAACTAACTGATCAATATTTCTCTCTCCCACCTTTCCTTTCTCTCTCTAAAACCAGTAAAGATATCCTCAATGAGGATTAGAGAAAAAAAGTCAAACAGCCTCTTACCAGCAAATGCATTCCTGAAAGATATCAAGGAATAATCAATTCCCACATTGGTGAATTCACTCCAACACTCTCAGGTCCTTAGCATGGTATTTAGAACAGCTACTTTGGCCATTCGGTGTGTCTTAGTGACTTCCAGGAAGCTGTCAGCCTTTAGAAGGAGTGATTCTCTGAAGCCATGGATCTCATAAGGAAAGGCTGGATGCAAATCACATCCACACGTGGGAAACAGTGCTTTCAGCAGCAGCATCTTCCAGGTGACAAAAATAACTCTGCTGTAGTCAGTAGTCCTGAAGCGAGGCATCCTCTTTCACTTCCTGTTCTCTGTTGATATCCTGCAAAGGAACATTTTGTCTTCCACAGTTTGGAATGTGATGTGTCTGGTCTCCCTTCTTTAACTGGCTGATATCTGCTTCTCGTCCTGTCTAGTATTGTGAAGGTCCTCACCTCCTGAACACTTTCATTTTATGTTCCTCAAATCTGTTGTTCACTCAGACAACAAGTGTTTGACAATGACCTGCCAAGCACTAGCCTGCACATTTGTTCGTACTTTTCTTTCTGTCATTTCCCCACTTTTTAGGCCTAAACTGTTAATTGCGAGGCAACAGCTCTCATGTCAGAGATTCTCTTAAAAGGCTTACTTTATTTTATTCTCCCATCACTGAAGGTTTTTTCAGGTCCTACATTCTGATAATAGATCTATTTTATGCCAAATATCAAATCAGCTTTTAGATTTTGAACATCTTCACAAGTCTCCTTTTTGAAATCTTTATTGACTAGTGGATATAATTTCTTCTTTTCCAGTAGCTCCCGGCTGAGTTCCTTCTCAAGCGCTCTTACGTTAATAAGCCTACACCTGTGAGCACAGAGGGGTGGATGGTGGGTGTTGTTAATCATTGAGAGATGTGGCTGCGTTGGTGTTCCCTCCTTTGTCAAACTTCCCATTGTCGGACCTGGCAAAGAGCTTAAGCTCTGTTGAGTCCTCGCTGGTGTACACTGCTTGACCACAGTCATTCCTTCCCGTGGTGACAGAATGGAGCACATCTCCTGCAGCACACTGGAGCAGGCAGGCTTCCTCACTCACTGGAGAGAAGAACCTCCCATGTACCTGCTAAAATAACTGCTTAGGGGTTTGTCTTTGAGGCAAACAAAGGAATGCAAGTCTCTGCATGGGTTATAGGATCAATACCTAAGTCAGAGAAAGTTCTTGATTTCGGCAGCCATATTTAACTGACCAATTACATGTAAAATTTTAAAAGAAAAATATAGCCTGAGATAATTGGATACAATAAACCAATCAATTTATCAGTTATTATATATAAAACTTGTTGTTTGGGGACACTTTATTGCTCAGCAGTGTGAAGGCTTCCCTTTTGAACTCTCTTGGTTCTTCTTCCCCATATCATTTCCTCAGCCTTGTCTCTTCTTAGCCTCATGTGCTAACTGATAGCACATGTGTTTCACAACAGAACCTGGAAAAGGAATGTGTATGGGTCGCGTATGGAAATACCTTTCCAAATTCCATACACCATTAGATAATACACTGGCTAGACCGTCAGCAGTCACCCTCGAAAAGGGGAATTTGGATTGGAAAGGAATCAAAGGGATTGTGGAGCTCATATAATTGACTGCAGTTAAGCAATAATAGGGTGGTCTGGAAAACTGGACAAAGGCCAAGTTCAAAATCACAAGCAATCCCCCCTACCCTTTTAGAATGAGGTGAGTTCTTCTGAATGGAGAACAGAGCAAGTCATCAACTATTGTAGGTTTAATCCAGACATGGCTCTGAAAGGGACAAAGATATTGAATCCAGCCAGAAAAGCCTACATTGATCCATCATAACCATCTACACAATTACCTCTTTATCTTCCCTTTCTTCTCTCTTAGAAACAGGGTTCTCAAATAAATTTTGTTGTATCTGGTAGATATCAGTCAATGTCTGTGACTCCTTCATTTCCTTTGTCCCTGTCATTATGTCTAGCATAACATATTTGTTGAATGAATGAATGTTGGATGCCTGAGTGAATAGCAATAGTGTCAAAAAAGGGAAAATGTTAGGGAGTGGAGGAAAGTATGAAAACAACAAATTCTAGTTTTAAGGGTAAGGAGTGTGCCTTCAATGCCATAGGGGAAGTGATATGATTTGAGTGTGAAGCTACCAACCTCTGTATTTCATAGGACAGACAACCATGACAGATTACACACACACACACACACACTTCTGTGATCTGGCAAATGTTGCACACTATATCACATTGTAGAATCCACAGTGTACCTTTGCATGTGGAAGTCTCTGGAAAGACTTGCAATGAAGGTAACCTGGTTAAGCTTTATTAAGCTTTATAAGTATTTCACTCATCTTTTCTCTCAGTATAGTTGACCATGAAACCTGGATTATATCTGTTTACATCCATAACCCACTGTTCACATTTTGGCCAAGGCTAGCAAAAATTTACAAAACTATCATAAACTTGAGTCCTGCTGACCTGAGTGTGATTCCTGGTTTACCACTCACTGTGTAATTCTGAATCAAATTAAATGAGCCCTGGTTTCCTCATCTGTAAGATAAAGATAATGTCAATTTCTCAAAATATGAGAAATGGATCAGGTAATGCAGGTAACCCATTCACTGTGCACCCAGCAAATAGCCAGGGGTAGATCCCCCCTGGCTATTTTTCACGCTGATGAACTGCATTTCTCTCTACCACACTGGTACACCCAAATACAGCCTATTGTCCTTAACCTCTATGGCCAGTGGTAGACAATTGTCATTTATGCTTGTTTATGTGAATAATTATAGCAGGTCCTCCAATAATGTCTTTTTTTAAAAAAAAGATTTTATTTATTTGTTTTCAGAGAGAGGGGAAGGGGGGAGAAAGAGACAGAGAGAAATATCAATGTGTAGTTGCCTCTCGTTCGCCCCCAAATGGGGACCTGACCCACAGCCCAGGCATGTGCCCTGTCAGGGAATTGAACTAGCAACCTTTTGGTTTGCAGGCTGGTGCTAAATCCCCTGAGCCACACCAGCCAGGGCCAATAGTGTCTTTTCATTCAATGTTGATATGTTAAAATATTGGTAAGATGTCATAGGAACTTAACTCTTGTTTATATCACATAGCCTATGGTTTTATTACAGTCATTTACCTTAAAGTCACAGAACCTATCCATGATGTTACCATAGTCTTTTTTTATTATCATTATTGTTTCCCCAAAGGAAAGCTATGGCAAAGGGCTCATAGTTATTTTGCACTTGGTGGTGCTATTGCCTCCAAAGTTCTAGCAACATTATTTCCCTATTTTTCTCCTTGACTCCCTTATATTCTTCTAAATTGGATATTAAAAAGAAAAAGTCTGTCTGGAAATGTCTTTTATTAACCTACCAAGTAAATGGCTGTCTCAAACTGTACATAATAAGAAAAACAGCCATGAACATTTACTTTGCTTTTACCATGTACCCACACTGCTCTAAACTCATTAGGTGTAAAAAACTCAATTAATTCTCACAACAACTCAGTGAGTGCCCACTGTTATCTGCGTTTTGCAGATGAGGAAACTGAAGCTTTAAGAGTAACTTGCCTAAGCTGATGAACAATGGTGACAACTCTGGAGTGACAAGAGCTCATGCAGATTAGCACTTAAAAGGATGAATTGAAGATGAACTTTGAGGTTTTTGTTTTCTTGCCAAGTCTAGGTGAAAACGTTTCATTTTTCAGGAAATTATACACACACACACACACACACACACACGCACGCATCAATTATATATATTTGATATTATATCAAATATATCAATTATATATTATATAGCAATGATAATATATCAATTATATATATATATAATTTATATATATATATAAAAATTTATTATAGGGAATTGACTCACACAATAATGGAGGCTGAGAAGTCCCCAAATCTTCAGGCAGCATGCTGGAGACTCAGAACCAATGGTGTAAATTGCAGTTTGAAAGCTGGCGGGCTTGAGACCCAGGAAGAACCAATGTTTCAGTTTAAGTCCTAAGGCAAGAAAAACTGATGCCCCAGCTCAAGCAGGTTGGCAGAAAGGGTTCCCTCTTACCTCTGCGTGGGAGAGTCAGCCTTTTTGTTCTATGCAGGCCCTCAATTGATTGGATGAGGCCCACCCACAGTAGAGAGGGCAATCTGCTTTACTCAGTCCACCAGTTCAAATGATAATCTCACCCAGAAAACACGCTTACAGACACAGCCAGAACACTGATGAAGTGTCTGGG